>NC_069504.1:718923204-719541659 GCF_027579735.1 Bombina bombina
TGCCTTTTTCTAATACTGGAGTGCTGGAGTTCCTCTTTGTGTATACCATTGACAGATTATTGGGGGGCTGTGGCAGTGCCCCTGGTCTCCTGTGCACCCGGACCTCTGTGCTGTGCTCACTCTTGGACTGTATATATATATGTATGTACTGTATACTGTATATATGTGTGTGTGTGTATGTATGTACTGTATACTGTATATATGTGTGTGTGTGTGTGTATGTATGTACTGTATACTGTATATATGTGTGTGTGTGTGTGTATGTATATACTGTATACTGTATATATGTGTGTGTGTGTGTGTGTATGTATATACTGTATACTGTATATATGTGTGTGTGTGTATGTATATACTGTATACTGTATATATGTGTGTGTGTGTGTGTATGTATGTACTGTATACTGTATATATATGTGTGTGTGTGTATGTATATACTGTATACTGTATATATATGTGTGTGTGTGTATGTATATACTGTATACTGTATATATATGTGTGTGTGTGTATGTATATACTGTATACTGTATATATGTGTGTGTGTGTTCAAATGATCGCTGTGCCCATCAAGAAATGTTCATTTCTGTCTTGCTAGTCTTGTAAAGCTCTCTCTGAGGGAAATGTTCCAAAAACGTGGAATAACCCTCAATGTACAGACGTGTGATAATGTGCCTTCCATAGGAAAGTACAGGACACGCTGCATTTGAATATTTGAGGCACATTGTCAGTGAATAAGAATCTCAGCAGTGTGTCCACCTAAAGTGGCTACTATTATGAGAACCCTAAACTCAATCCTTTGGTAAAGCATCCACATTATAAATAAAAAAAAAATCTATTGGAAAAGTTAAAGGGACAGTCTAGTCCAAAATAAACTTTAATGATTCAGATAGGGCATGTCATTTTAAACAATTTTCCAATTTACTTTTATCACCAATTTTGCTTTATTCTCTTGGTATTCTTAGTTGAAAGCTTAACCTAGGAGGTTCATATGTTAATTTCTTATACCTTGAAGGCCACCTCTTTTCAGAATGCATTTTAACAGTTTTTCACAACTAGAGGGTGTTAGTTCATGTGTTTCATATAGATAACACTGTGCTCATGCACGTGAAGTTATCTGGGAGCAGGCCTTGATTGGCTAAATTGCAAGTCTGTCAAAACAACTGAAATAAAGGGGCAGTTTGCAGAGGCTTAGATAGAAGATAATCACAGAGGTTAAAAGTATATTAACATAACTGTGTTGGTTATGCATAACTGGGGAATGGGTAATAAAGGGATTATCTATCTTTTAAAACAATAAAAATTCTGGTGTAGACTGCCCCTTTAAAATTAAATTAATTGAAATAGGAGAAAATGCTCACCAACCCCCACAGAGCTATCCATTAGCAAAGATCAAGGCTTAACATGCTTTACACATAAAACACCACTGCTAATGCCTCTCAAATGTCACCTTCTCCTTCTGGAGGCAAACATGAGTCTAGTGGGAGAGAATACTGGGTAGAGAGAATTAAAACTATAGAATTCTAGATGTGTTTTCTCCCCTCCTGCTGAGTGGTAAATAATATTCCACAAGTTATGCATCGTACACTCTCTACATCTTATAAATGGAAAAAAAACAATTGTGGATATTACCAAAATGTCTTACCAAGATGTGAAAATGGTTTATAATCAATCAAACATAATATCAATGGTCCGCCATGAAAGAGAGGAAACATACATTTCTTTCATATAATGAGGAGGGTCCATGGTTGTCCATAACATGTGAGATATACTTTCTGCCAGCAGGTGGAGGTCAAGGACCCTCACAAAAGCTTTCAATCCCTTCCAACTCTACTCCTCTACAGTTAGTTCTTGGCCTCCGAGGTGAGAGGTTGAATGAAAAGTTTCTGCAATCAAGATTTTTATATTTTCTAATTTATATTGGGACCTCAGACCTGACTTGACCCGATCCCCCTCTTTCAGTTTTCACTAAGAAGATTGAAAATAATTACTGAAACAGGGGTTGAGGAACACCTCTCTTATGGCATTGTCAGTACCTTCACAGGGTAAATCTCTCAGCCATAATTGCCCTTTGGCATTGCAAGGACCCCGTCCCTCAGCCTCCACCAAAGGGCTAATAGGTATATCCAATCATATCCTCTGCAGTATTTATACTTGCACTTGATGCGCTTTTTACTGCATCAGTGTTTCTGTGAGGGAGAAAGGTCTCAGCAAGCTGGTAAGATCATTGGAGGGGTTCTGCAGTCAAGGTAAGTTACTCAGACACCACTTATAGACCCTTTACTATCACTGGTGTCCTATTCCAGTGTTTCTCAACCGCGGTCCTCAAGTACCCCAAACAGGCCATGTTTTCGTTATAGCTGAACCAGTGCACAGTTTTTTTTTAAGAGAACCGTTAATTGCGCTATGCAGTTAGCCGTTCTATTCCTTTTCATAGTGGCTAGGTTAGGGATCAATTAGGGATCATCTAATGTTTATTTTTTTAAATCAATGTTTGTTATTTTTTTCCTCAGGCTTTTGCTTGCACATCGTTAGGGCAATTAGCACTGTCCCTTTTCCTTGGCGCCCTATTTCCTCATCTCCACCACTTTGAAAACAACTAAATTTTCTCTAAGGCACTCCTTAGGCTTTTTCTCATCTAAAAGCCTGGGTTCAACCCTGCCTTGTTCAGAAGGTTGTGAGTCCCCCCATAAGAGCTGCTAAGTGGGTGTGAAATGTTCACATAACATTTTATGGGCAAGATTACATGTCACGTGTTATGAGTTTTCTGCGCGCGATGTGGTCTTTTTGTGATCAATTTCCATTGCGCATCTATTACAAGTTTTGAAAAATCATGATTGCGCGTGCGCATTCACCTTTTGCACAACAATCCTTAACAGTTTTGTGCAACATAAACGTTTCATGAAACACTTAAAAATACATTACAAAGTACATTTACACTTATATTAACAGTCTAATAAAAATTATTTTAAAAAAATATTGCGCGCACAACTTATAAGGGCTCAAAGATACAAGATTTTGGGTGTTAGAAAAAAAGCAGACGGAGGGATTTTATCTTATGCACATTAAACAATACCTCAGAGGGATTTTCAATGCGATATTCGCATATAGATCTCTGGATATCTAGACATATATTCATATCCTTGTACAAATCTTGCTATAAATAGATATATCATTCCAAAAATCATCACATATATAGAGAAATATCTTATAGACAGTCTCTCCCACTTCCTCTTTCTTTACTCGATCCTCAAGCAGGAACACAGTGAACTGGACTTGAAACGTCAACCCGAGGAATCAGAAATCAAATGGTAACAACTGGTTAATAACAGGAATATATCAGTAATATAAAAGCCCTGTGGAAACAAGGAATAATAAACACCCAAATATAACTGTAAAACTCGCCTACTGTCTTTAATAAAATTATGACAATAGAGTCACCAAGGCTATCATAATCTTAATTTTTTTTTTTTTTTTTTTTTTTTTTTTTTTGATATTTCAGAATTCTTTATTGGAACATCAGGATCCACAAAAAAGTTGACGTATTGGGTTTATTTACCCTTAATCATGCCATACTGGTGTATACTACACCAGTTTTTAAATACACACCTATATACAAACAACATTTCAATGGTTTCAAACAATATAGGATTAATAAAAATCAAAATATTATACTGCCACCTAGCGACTAAAAACATAATTCCATTTTGAAATACACTTTTTATTCTTTAATGTAGGTCACAGCCTAATTTATAGAAAAATCTATTTAACCCATTAGGTAACATTGTATTTAACTTACAGATCCAAAATATTTCCCTCTGCTTAAGTATATTTTCCCAATCTCCTCCCCTTCTTGGTTTCTTCACACCATCTATAATTTGCCACCACAACTGGCTGATGATATACTCACTCTTCAGAAAATGTGAAGAAACAGGGGCATCTTTATTACCACATCTTATGTTCGTTAATTATGTCCACACCCTCCTTGTCATCTCTCCTATATAGATTTTTGTTTTAAATTCTTTTATTGAGGTTTCAAAAGGCAAATTACAAAATGGAAAAAAGAAAAGCAGTATACACAATTAGTCATTGCAGAGAATGTCAAGTACAATACAGCGTTAAATGCATACAGACAATCGAGAGAGGACAAGCATCAATGAACAACTGTAGTTTGTAATTAAAATTTGCCAGTTTAAATATAAACCTTCTAATGAACTCTAAGGGCCTCTTTTGGGTCTCAAACATAAACAAAATAAGACAGCTAGTGAAGGTTGGTATGGGGTAGCAGAGACCACATATGGGCCACAAAACAAACCTCTTTTTCTATATCAATTATAGGGTTGGGTATGAATCTATGGATGTATCACTTCTAGTAAGATATGTTGTATAGATGGTTACTGTAGTAAGGTATGCGAGAATGCACCGCTGAATAGTGTAACTTAGCAAGTGGTATAAATAGATATTATGGTAGGAGTGATATAAATAGTAATTATATCAATTATAGGATTGGGTGCAAATCTGTGGGTATATTTCTTCTAGCAAGATATGTTATGTGGGAGGTTATTGAAGTTAGATATGCGAGAATGCACCACTGAATAGTATAACTCAACAAGTGATATAAATAAATGTTATGATAGAAGTGATATAAATAGTATGGTAAAATATGTGGGAACGAATAGGTAGGTTACGGCATAGGCGAGATAAGCCGTGTAGTTAACCCTCCTACCGAAGGAGGCGTGGTGTAGAGGGGGGGGGGGAGAGGGGAGAGGGGGGGGGGGGAGGAGGTGGTAAATTAACTAATGGACTTATTGACACTTAGGCACTGCTTCCAACAAATATATACTGATTAGGAACATAAATATGTCTCTTATGTGCAACCTGGACTCTGGCCTATAGGAGATGAGAACATATAAACTGACATGCAATAATAAAAATCTCAAAGTGCTGGTTATCTGAGCAGTATTCTAAACAAGGACCAGCCTCATGTTGTGTATGGAAGCCTAACAGCTTCTAAAATATGAATAGGGATTCTAGGAGGAAATGAAGATTGCCAACGGGCAAGGGCCCTTTGCCCATCGGCAGTAGATGTAAGACTACTTAATCCTATTCAGACACTATGTATAAGCAGTAGGCATATAAGTTACTTAGCCCTAAGCATGCAATTGCTATTCGCATTTGGTAAGACTCTAATTAAATGGTATCCTATAGGAAGAGTGTGTTAGAGAGGTGATGCTACTGTTGGTGTGTACCCCCATCTTAGTATCATGTCAAATACTATGGTTAGGCTTTACGCGTTAGTTACAGAGCTTCTGGGATTTCTGCCAGTATCTATGTGTCTATTTCTTTAAACTATTAAGGTACTTTGCAGTCGCAAGTGAACAGTGCAAAGAAGCTGTGCTTCAGTGGGGGATTCAATATGCCAGGGTGCAAGCAGTGTACAAGATTAAGAAAATGCAAGGCTTTATAAAGCTATATTAAGGAAAACAGCCATGTGTGGTTACAGGCAGCAGTCTGGCAGACACATTGTCACATCTCAATGATCAGATATGGTGTACAAGCTAGGGTAACAAGCCTATAGGAGCTTTTTATACATCAAACTAAAGAACTTCACTTTTGCAGAGTGAGAGAGGAGTGAATAAGTTGTATCTAAATTACATCTTTAAACCAACATAAAGGCCAGGACCATTGGTATTAAGCAGAACAAGTTATGTTAAATAAACAAAGATCCAGCCTCTATCCCTCTAACAAGGCATACTGTGGCTAAAACTCATTTTCATTGATAACCTTAAATTAATACTATGCACTACAGTATAACTTATTTTCGTGTATAGCTCTCAAGCGCCATATATTTATAATAGTTAATGGGGCGCGCAAAATTCCATAACTGTGCAGAAGGGAAGAGTGAGTACTTAAGCATAGGGGACAGAGAAAAAATAGACAACAACATCAACTGTTAAACGCAAAAGGAAGGACATAATCAATATAGTCTGTCTTAAACTGTAATTTTTAAACTTACAAACTGGGGTAATTACGCATAGGGGACAGCAAGACAGTGTATTAGTGTCCAGTATATTATGCAGCTCCTTGAAGCGCAAAACCTTCTAATGACCATTTCATCCCATTTCATAGCAGTTCAGATTCACATCAGAGCTAGACCCTTCCCATACATGCTGCGTGAAACTCCACAGAGTGAAAGCCGGTGCTACTTTGGGCAAGGACCGCTTTGTAAGGGAGTCCCCTCTGTCCAACCAATCTCTCAGATTATCTCCAGGCAGATCGGATATAATTAGGGAGTCAGCAGGTCCGTCAAGGTAGTCTGCAGGTCGTTCTGCTGTGTGAGAAGGCTTGGTAACCCGACATACCCGTGAGTCATTCTGCGGCAGTTGAGGCTTTAGCTGGGATATACCTCCCGACTCATAAGGCAGGATCACCGCTGTCTTAGCCTCATGATCTCCTCTATCCAGAGTCCGCTCCAACCTGTGATATTTGTTAAGCAGTACCCTCTTGTCAGCTGTGGCCATTCGTTGATTAACTGGTGTCACTGTCCCCAGGGGCTTAGTGTTAAGATCACATAGAGGTGCGTGCGCTGGAGACTGCCCCGTAGTTTGCAGTGAAGCTAACACAGAGGAGTGTTCAGACGCTGATCGGCAGTATTCAAGAAAGCAAAAGATCTTGTCCATGATGCGATCCGGAGTCTCCATAGTTAAGCAGCGTGGTTTGTTTGAGGGTAGAGCGGCAGCCTTTAGGTAGTTTCGTTCCGTGCTCCAGATTGTACAAAGGCCGCAAGATGGCTGCTCCCGGGATGTGTCTGCAGTCGCAGATACTTCAAGGCCGTGGCGACTCAGCAAGCATGAATCTCTCTAAAAAGCAGGCTTTATGAGACCTCTAGACTTTCTGGCACACAAAATTATTAAGGTTACTAGGCGAAAATGGTCGGTAGTTTTACAGATAGTTATCTCATGATCAGAGCTGTAAAGATGTACGGCCGCTCAGCTTTAGAGTTGGCTCCTCCCCCCTCCATAATCTTAATTTTGGCTCCTATTTTGCTGTTTGAAAGATAAACCTCTAAAAGGGTCAAAGCAATGTGAGATACAGGCCTGAAATGTAACCTATGAAAGAGTACATCTGAAGACCAATCGGCTGCAGCAAGAAGTAAGAACATCCCTTAATAGAGGCAAGAGCCTCTAAGTGAATGTGTCCCAAAGGAGGAGGGTATCAAGTCTTGAAACATAACCCAACGTACAGTAGTAGGAGATGAGATAAGATGGAAGGAAGGAAGGAATGGATACAAGGGATAAGATGCTGCCCTGTGGAGGAGGCACGCAGATTTACTCAAGTTCCTTGAGAAAGGATGCTACACAGAGCTGAGTTTCCTCCTCTAAATAAGGGTAAGAAATAGCTGAAGAAAAGGTTTTTGTACCCCTATTAATTGTAAATTGAATCCCCAAAGAGGAGAAAATGAAACCATCAAAGTCTAGAGCCTGAACATCTGAAACCCTATGGAAGGAGAGGAGGTAGAAAAGAGTGGCCAGTTTAGCAGATAGCTGAGGGACAACTGGGCATTAGCAGGCAAGGACTTAAAGAGGGTAAAATCCAGGGATACCTTTCAAAGGCATTGGTATTTAGCTGAAGGGGGATCCGAAGTCTGATACTCCACAGGAGCCAGCATATCAGAAGATTCTAACCCAGAGGTAGGCAGAGCAAAAAAAAGGTTAATAATTCAGTAGGCTTTGCACAGCTCACATGAGTGGGAAAGGAAAACACTATAGGAAAGGCTAAAAAGGGATTGGCACATTCTTCAAAACACCTGCAAAGCCAGATAGACCAGGCTGCAATATAAGATTTGTAAGTTCCTGGAGCCCAAGAGTACCGAGCTGCAGATGAAAGTCTCAAAACATTCCAAGCACCCCTGACATTTTCCAGGCTAACAGTTGCAGATTGTTACTCAAAACTAGGGGATGGGGAGCTCGGCTGGTGTCCTGGAGAAGAATGGAAGGAATGTCTGAATCAGGAGGGGAGATTGAACAGACAGTTCTAATAGGGCTGGAAACCAAACCTGAGCTGGCCAGAATGGAGTAACTATGACCAGTTGGACTTGAAGTCTGTAGACTTGGAGAATTCTGGGGGTCATGGAGAACAGGGGAAGGCGTAAGATACTGATTGAGACCAGGGCAGAAGGAACGCATTCTTGGTCTGTGCTCCTGGGTCTGGGAGCTAACTGAAGTAGTTGGGGAGGTAAGCATTGGTTCTGGAGGCAAAGAGATCCAGAGAGAATAGATCTCTGAGGGATTGGAGACAAAGGAAAACTCATCTGTCCAACCGCCAATTGTTCGCATCCCTCTAATACCTGGAAAACCAGTCCACTACTACGATGTACAGCCCTTGCAAGTTTTCTGCCACCACTGAAATTTTGTGGTTGAAGCAGAATTGGTAAAACAGTTATATTTAACAGGGTCAGTGACCTGGTACCCCATAGCTTGTTGATATATTGAACCACTGAAATGTTATCCATATGGAAAAGGATGCAGCAGTTCACTAAGGAGTCTGTGAAGGATTGTATGGCAAAGGAAATGAGTTCCAAAAAGCTTACGTGGAGTGAGGATTCCACTGGGGTCCATCTTGCCCCGGTTGAATGGAAATCGAAAGAAGCTCCCCATCTGGCATTTGAGTCTGTGACATAGTCTTGTTGAGTGTCTAAGATCGCCCTGCCATTCCCTGCCTCCATATTGTGAAGCTACCACGAGATCTCCTGCTCAAACTCTAGGTAAAGAGAAATTAGCTGAGAATATGAAGGATTGTAATGCAAATAAGAGTTTGAGTCTCTGCATGGCTCGATAGTAGAGGGTGCCCTGTAAAAATGGCCTGGAGAGAGGATGATAATAGACCAATGATCCTGGCTAGTTGGAGTACCTGAATGTGGGAGTTTTTGAGAGTAGCCCACAGTTCTTTGCAAAACGTGTTGAGCTTGGAGGTCAAGGTGGCTAAGACCATATCTACAGAGAAGCCCAGAAACCCTTAAGTTTATAACATAGCATGATCTCCCATATTTTTTCTTCACTGGAAACATATTGCTTAAAAAGCATGGGTGAGTGGCTCTCTCTATGGCCCCTTTATGTAGAATTTGGGTAAGCTCCGAATATATGAGGGCCTGCATATGCCTGCATGGGTGGGGAAAAATAAATGGGATTGTGAGAAGAGGGCTGGACTGGGTATTGGACAAGGTCTGTCTGAAAGCCCCATACTGTCTGAACCACCCAGTTGCTTCCCAAGCTCTAGAATAGAGAGCAAGTTTGCCCGTTAACCTTCGTGGGGAAACAAACTGAAATAAAGTAGGACTAACCCTGTTCAGTTCTTGATGGTTGGGGCAGTGTTTGGTGTTGTGCACCTCTGGCTCTGAACACTCTGCTTTGGAATGGGAACAGTGGCCTGATATGTAGGACAGAGCAGGTTTGATGTAAGGAGCCTTGATATGCTGTACGGCTGAACAGATGGCCCCTGTAATTTCCAGCCCTGACAAAAACTGTTGGTTGTCATATAAGAAGACTCTGTTCAGATTTGACTGTGCTCTGTCCAAAGATGTAAATGTGGAACATGACTATTCAGCTCCCTGATCAAGGACTCACCAAAGAGAAGCCCCTTGGCAGAGGAACACCTTTCTGATCGTGAATTTAGGATCAAGCCTTTATATAGCCGCCCTGCTGCATTTCATGGACAGTGCAACATTGGTATTTCTTACTAAGGATAAGATTATTTGGGCCCATTCACAGACCTGTTGAAAGTCTAGGGGCTGAGAAGCTAGAGCTGCCTGGTTCACCACGTACATGGTCCAGGAGTGAGTGTCTGTGACATAGTCTTGGTGAGTGTCAAAGATCGCCCTGCCATTCCCTGCCTCCATATTGTGGAGCTACCACGAGATCTCCTGCTCAAACTCTAGGTAAAGAGAAATTAGCTGAGAATATGAAGGATTGTAATGCAAATAAGAGTTTGAGTCTCTGCATGGCTCGATAGTAGAGGGGGCCCTGTAAAAATGGCCTGGAGAGAGGATGATAATAGACCAATGATCCTGGCTAGTTGGAGTACCTGAATGTGGGAGTTTTTGAGAGTAGCCCACAGTTCTTTGCAAAACGTGTTGAGCTTGGAGGTCAAGGTGGCTAAGACCATATCTACAGAGAAGCCCAGAAACCCTTAAGTTTATAACATAGCATGATCTCCCATATTTTTTCTTCACTGGAAACATATTGCTTAAAAAGCATGGGTGAGTGGCTCTCTCTATGGCCCCTTTATGTAGAATTTGGGTAAGCTCCGAATATATGAGGGCCTGCATATGCCTGCATGGGTGGGGAAAAATAAATGGGATTGTGAGAAGAGGGCTGGACTGGGTATTGGACAAGGTCTGTCTGAAAGCCCCATACTGTCTGAACCACCCAGTTACTTCCCAAGCTCTAGAATAGAGAGCAAGTTTGCCCGTTAACCTTCGTGGGGAAACAAACTGAAATAAAGTAGGACTAACCCTGTTCAGTTCTTGATGGTTGGGGCAGTGTTTGGTGTTGTGCACCTCTGGCTCTGAACACTCTGCTTTGGAATGGGAACAGTGGCCTGATATGTAGGACAGAGCAGGTTTGATGTAAGGAGCCTTGATATGCTGCACGGCTGAACGGATGGCCCCTGTAATTTTCAGCCCTGACAAAAACTGTTGGTTGTCATATAAGAAGACTCTGTTCAGATTTGACTGTGCTCTGTCCAAAGTTGTAAATGTGGAACATGACTATTCAGCTCCCTGATCAAGGACTCACCAAAGAGAAGCCCCTTGGCAGAGGAACACCTTTCTGATCGTGAATTTAGGATCAAGCCTTTATATAGCCGCCCTGCTGCATTTCATGGACATTGCAACATTGGTATTTCTTACTAAGGATAAGATTATTTGGGCCCATTCACAGAACCTGTTGAAAGTCTAGGGGCTGAGAAGCTAGAGCTGCCTGGTTCACCACGTACATGGTCCAGGAGTTTATCCTGGGTAGATTTTACAGTTCGATCAATACCCTTTCTGGAGTCACATCCACTTCTGGTCATAAATGTGACTATGGTGGGATCAAACTCCGGGGTTACAGATTCCTTGTCAGGTAGGACAGGGTGAGGACATTCAGTGTGCAATTTGTTGCATGCAGCCTTGGGCAGAGGTTTGTGTAGCCAAAGTAAAAATTGGACTATGTGGGATGACGGGGACCATTCTGAGGACCTAGGGAGCCTAATATGATCTGTGTCAAACATTGGTTGGCCTACTGGATCAAAATCATGTGTTCAGGTGTCTGAAAGGTAACCCTCAGGGAAATAGGCCATGGGAGGAGGTGCAGTTGGCAATTGCATGGGTAACTGTGGATAAGAGAGGGGCACATCAGAATGGATTTCTCTCTCCCTATTTATTAACCCAGGGAAAGGGTTATAGCAAGCTTGTTATGTTTGGAGGCAGAGTCATCATCCAAATGCTTTGTCTTTTGCCGCCATTTTCTTAGGACGTGGGTAAATTTCAGAAGCTCAGTGAGAAGCCCCTTGGCAGAGGAACACCTTTCTGATCGTGAATTTAGGATCAAGCCTTTATATAGCCGCCCTGCTGCATTTCATGGACAGTGCAACATTGGTATTTCTTACTAAGGATAAGATTATTTGGGCCCATTCACAGAGCTGTTGAAAGTCTAGGGGCTGAGAAGCTAGAGCTGCCTGGTTCACCACGTACATGGTTCAGGAGTTTATCCTGGGTAGATTTTACAGTTCGATCAATACCCTTTCTGGAGTCACATCCACTTCTGGTCATAAATGTGACTATGGTGGGATCAAACTCCGGGGTTACAGATTCCTTGTCAGGTAAGACAGGGTGAGGACATTCAGTGTGCAATTTGTTGCATGCAGCCTTGGGCAGAGGTTTGTGTAGCCAAAGTAAAAATTGGACTATGTGGGATGACGGGGACCATTCTGAGGACCTAGGGAGCCTAATATGATCTGTGTCAAACGTTGGTTGGCCTACTGGATCAAAATCATGTGTTCAGGTGTCTGAAAGGTAACCCTCAGGGAAATAGGCCATGGGAGGAGGTGCAGTTGGCAATTGCATGGGTAACTGTGGATAAGAGAGGGGCACATCAGAATGGATTTCTCTCTCCCTATTTATTAACCCAGGGAAAGGGTTATAGCAAGCTTGTTATGTTTGGAGGCAGAGTCATCATCCAAATGCTTTGTCTTTTGCCGCCCTTTTCTTAGGACGTGGGTAAATTTCAGAAGCTCAGTGAGAAGCCCCTTGGCAGAGGAACACCTTTCTGATCGTGAATTTAGGATCAAGCCTTTATATAGCCGCCCTGCTGCATTTCATGGACAGTGCAACATTGGTATTTCTTACTAAGGATAAGATTATTTGGGCCCATTCACAGACCTGTTGAAAGTCTAGGGGCTGAGAAGCTAGAGCTGCCTGGTTCACCATGTACATGGTCCAGGAGTTTATCCTGGGTAGATTTTACAGTTCAATCAATACCCTTTCTGGAGTCACATCCACTTCTGGTCATAAATGTGACTATGGTGGGATCAAACTCCGGGGTTACAGATTCCTTGTCAGGTAGGACAGGGTGAGGACATTCAGTGTGCAATTTGTCGCATGCAGCCTTGGGCAGAGGTTTGTGTAGCCAAAGTAAAAATTGGACTATGTGGGATGACAGGGACCATTCTGAGGACCTAGGGAGCCTAATATGATCTGTGTCAAACATTGGTTGGCCTACTGGATCAAAATCATGTGTTCAGGTGTCTGAAAGGTAACCCTCAGGGAAATAGGCCATGGGAGGAGGTGCAGTTGGCAATTGCATGGGTAACTGTGGATAAGAGAGGGGCACATCAGAATGGATTTCTCTCTCCCTATTTATTAACCCAGGGAAAGGGTTATAGCAAGCTTGTTATGTTTGGAGGCAGAGTCATCATCCAAATGCTTTGTCTTTTGCCGCCCTTTTCTTAGGACGTGGGTAAATTTCAGAAGCTCAGTGAGAAGCCCCTTGGCAGAGGAACACCTTTCTGATCGTGAATTTAGGATCAAGCCTTTATATAGCCGCCCTGCTGCATTTCATGGACAGTGCAACATTGGTATTTCTTACTAAGGATAAGATTATTTGGGCCCATTCACAGAGCTGTTGAAAGTCTAGGGGCTGAGAAGCTAGAGCTGCCTGGTTCACCACGTACATGGTTCAGGAGTTTATCCTGGGTAGATTTTACAGTTCGATCAATACCCTTTCTGGAGTCACATCCACTTCTGGTCATAAATGTGACTATGGTGGGATCAAACTCCAGGGTTACAGATTCCTTGTCAGGTAAGACAGGGTGAGGACATTCAGTGTCCAATTTGTTGCATGCAGCCTTGGGCAGAGGTTTGTGTAGCCAAAGTAAAAATTGGACTATGTGGGATGACGGGGACCATTCTGAGGACCTAGGGAGCCTAATATGATCTGTGTCAAACGTTGGTTGGCCTACTGGATCAAAATCATGTGTTCAGGTGTCTGAAAGGTAACCCTCAGGGAAATAGGCCATGGGAGGAGGTGCAGTTGGCAATTGCATGGGTAACTGTGGATAAGAGAGGGGCACATCAGAATGGATTTCTCTCTCCCTATTTATTAACCCAGGGAAAGGGTTATAGCAAGCTTGTTATGTTTGGAGGCAGAGTCATCATCCAAATGCTTTGTCTTTTGCCGCCCTTTTCTTAGGACGTGGGTAAATTTCAGAAGCTCAGTGAGAAGCCCCTTGGCAGAGGAACACCTTTCTGATCGTGAATTTAGGATCAAGCCTTTATATAGCCGCCCTGCTGCATTTCATGGACAGTGCAACATTGGTATTTCTTACTAAGGATAAGATTATTTGGGCCCATTCACAGACCTGTTGAAAGTCTAGGGGCTGAGAAGCTAGAGCTGCCTGGTTCACCATGTACATGGTCCAGGAGTTTATCCTGGGTAGATTTTACAGTTCAATCAATACCCTTTCTGGAGTCACATCCACTTCTGGTCATAAATGTGACTATGGTGGGATCAAACTCCGGGGTTACAGATTCCTTGTCAGGTAGGACAGGGTGAGGACATTCAGTGTGCAATTTGTCGCATGCAGCCTTGGGCAGAGGTTTGTGTAGCCAAAGTAAAAATTGGACTATGTGGGATGACGGGGACCATTCTGAGGACCTAGGGAGCCTAATATGATCTGTGTCAAACATTGGTTGGCCTACTGGATCAAAATCATGTGTTCAGGTGTCTGAAAGGTAACCCTCAGGGAAATAGGCCATGGGAGGAGGTGCAGTTGGCAATTGCATGGGTAACTGTGGATAAGAGAGGGGCACATCAGAATGGATTTCTCTCTCCCTATTTATTAACCCAGGGAAAGGGTTATAGCAAGCTTGTTATGTTTGGAGGCAGAGTCATCATCCAAATGCTTTGTCTTTTGCCGCCCTTTTCTTAGGACGTGGTTAAAACACCAATTAAAGTTATCATACACAGTGTTTATAAGGGAAACTTATGTATATAAAAGGATTTTATAAACAGCTTTGTATTCCGAAGCCTTATTCAAGATAGGCACTCTGTGGTTAATGCGCTGTCTGGAAAGAAAATTATAAAAAATAAAGTTAAACAGAATGAATGTAATTTGATGCGCTATGTGTCAATATTTGGCAAGTTCAAGCTCTCATCCTTCAGCTTAGTAGCCAGGAATGATAACCACAAAGCCACAGTAGGGGCAAGAGTATTGCATTGAGTAATGATACTTTTTTATTGGACAAATAAAATCTCTGCCCTTAATACCTCACATGAACACTTGTTACAATACAGGGAGAAGAAAAACATATTGCGTATCCCACTAGTAGTCAAATATAACCCTGCTGTAGAAGGAATACGAAAAATCATAAAAGTGTAACGCTCGTGGGATACTCCTCTATCAGACCAAACTCGGCCAGTAGTCTTGTTATCCCGGCATCAAGCTGGAATGATGGGGAATATCCCAGAGCAGAGAAAGTTAGTAAGATGAGGAAGGCGGCACTTACCACAGGCAGGACAGTCCCCAGCAGCAAAAGCAGAGCAGTCCAAGGATGAACCACTAGAATGGTCAGGCAGGCAGGGTCTGGCAACAGTAAAGCAGTCCAAAAGTTTAAGGGTTAAGGCAGGTAGAGTAGTCAGACAGGCAGGTTCAGCAACAATAATCAATCCAGCAGTGTAAGGGTTAAGGCAGACAGAGTAGTCAGACAGGCAAGTTCAGCAACAATATTTAGGCACGTAGAAAGAATGATCTGTCACACCCAGGAGCACATAAAGTATCACCTATACTTAGGCAGTGACATATCCTTATTAGAACATTTAAATAGGCGCAGATTCACGCCACTGAACTCCGACCGGCATCCGGAGCGTACGGCGATGATGTCAGCGCCGCACGCATCTGGAGCCGACACTGCCCCTGGCAACGAGCAGGGAAGGAGACGCCGTGCCCCTAGCAATGGCTAGAGCAGCGCGGCGTGACAAAAAGACTTACAGCCACTACTCTTAGAGGATCTGATACTAAAAAAAATCTTTCCAAAACCCCCTATCCTGGCACTCAGACAACCACCCAACCTAAAACAGAAACTGGTCCACAGAAAGCTACCCCTTGATAAAAAGAACACCCAGAAAGGAACCAAGCGCTGCAAGCTCTCTGCAAACTATGTCAACACATTTGTGAAAGCAGCACAGCAAATCACAAGAGTAAATCCTATAAAATTAAAGGGGCATATTCATGTATATCTGCAAATGTGGTATACATGATACATTGCACTGCATGTGAAGTGGGATGTTATATTGAAGAAACAAGCCAAAAACTGCACCTTCAGATGAACTTACACAGACACTCAATCAAAAACCCCGTGAAACAAAATACTGTACCCTTGTTGGTCACCATTTCACCCAACCTGACCACTCCATCCAAAACCTCAAAATCAAGATTCTCAGAGGCAACTTCAAAAACACCATGGAAAGAAAAACCTTTGAAATTAAAATGATAATGCACTTCAACTTGCTAAATTCTGGACTAAATGTGGACTCTTAACCCATTATCAAAATTTTTTGTAGTCAATTACATTGTATATTCCACACTCTCTATGCATAGGTACGCAGGTAAGCCTATGTCCACACTTTTGTTATTATTATTATTATTCCCCTTTTTTTTCTTTCTTTCCTTTCTCCTTTTTTGACAATCTTATATTCCCTTGTATACCTAATTTCCCATCTTTATTCATATTGATTCTATGTTGATATATAACTTTATGTCAGTATATGCTTTGTGTATAACCATATATTTCCCCTGCCTGTTACATTTTATTGACACTATCTGCCTGTCTCCTAAACCCCATCATGATTTTATGACACCCCCTCCTCCTCCTGCATTCAGACCTCTGTAACACTTTCTGTCTTTTTAGCCTGTGTTTTAAGATATAATCAGTAAATTCCATCAAATTGGTTATTATTGCTTCAGAAAAAGGAAGACATTCTTCCGAAAGCTTGTCATCTTATGCAATGCTCCGTAGAGTAGGGGAGCAACACGCACTTGATCCAAGATGATGGCGGTGAAGAGAAGCTGCCCTTAACCAAGAGGGTCAGAGCACAGTCGTTCAAAAACAAGATGATTGCAAAAGTAAGGAAGGACTCCTGGAAGGCAGAAGAAAGGGGAAGAAACCCAAAAAGACAGAATGAAGTAAAAATATAATAAGATAAATAAAAAAGGATAAATAAGTTATAAGAAAATAAATAAATAATAGTATAAGTTCAGATATAAAGTTATTGGAAACTGAAAACTGAAAAAAAGGGGTAGGATAGCCACTCTCAGTGAATGAGTGGTATCTTTAACTTTAACTCTCTTCTGGTATGTGAATAGAGACCCTGTCAATCTGCAAAGTATTCACTGCTCTCTGGTGCTTTTTCCCTCTCCCTTAACTCTCTTCTGGTACGTGAATATCTACATAGAGCAAATGATTTTAGTTTGTTAATTTAGTCCTACATTTGTTGTACTGTTATCCAATGTCTTATTTCTAATGCTCAGTTAATTGACATGTGATGTTCAATCCTTATCAATACTTGATATTATTCTAAAATTTATAGCTGTCTTATTCCATAGTTTTAACCTCCCCCAAATTTTATTGGCTGTTTACTTAACATCTCACCCTGACCAGACCAGAATCTAACTTTCCAATTGGCCTTTCCAATTGTCTTTGATTAGCAATCAACTAAATTTTTTGAAATATTTATTTTATTAAGAACCAACAGGGAGTAAATTTAACAGCATAAGTATCAGTAGAGAACAAACAGCCAGAACAAGAAAAAAAAAAAAAAAAAGAAAAAACAAGGACATATTCTTGTATATGCGCCACGCAGGGCGTCAAACCATATGGAGCAAAGCATACAATATCTACCTGCCTCTATATAACTAAAAAAAAGAAAACTTTCAATAGCGTCCCGGCCAAGTTATCTATGTTCTCCCTATTGGAATTTTTAACATTAATTGCCTTCTATTTATTAACTCCATGTTTTAATTTACTTTACAATATTGTTATTCAGCAATTTTACAGTAATCACAAAAATAATCAGATGGTTTGATTAGGTGTACCACAAACAATACACAAACAAGGACAGGGAAAGAGAAGAGAAAAGAAAGAAGAAAAAAAAAAAGGGAGGTTTTCCCTCCCCCCACTCGCATTTTATGATCCTATGTTAGTTGGGAGCCAGGTACTTGGAAAAGTCCCCGCCAATATCTGTAATTGAAAAAAAGCTGATTTAACATATGGTTTAACTATAATATTTTGTGTACCAACTGGTAACGATAATATAAATACTTTCCACTGTTTAAAAAATCGCTCCACTTGATCATCATGCAGCCCATGTAGAATGTAATGTTCAGACATACAATGAATTAGCAGGGCCTGTTTAAATTCTCTCATGGTAGGCGCTTTTTTTGCTATCCATTTTCTCAATATTAAGTTTCTACCCATGAATATAATCATATTAATCAGTTTCAAGTTACGATCTACTCCTTGATATTTGGCTAAAAATATGATCTCCATGGGCTGGATAATGTAGTCAAGTCGAAGGACTGTATTCATCCAATATATTATCTTAGCCCAAAATTGCCGGATCCTCGGGCAGTACCAAAAACAATGTAGAATATCTGCGCAGAGGGCACTACACCTGGTGCAAGAAATCTCCCTCCCATGCCATCTTGATAGTTTTGCCGGAGTAAGATATGTCAGTAAGGCTATCTTGATTTGGGATTCTCTCCATGCTGTCAACACCCAACTCTTTTCTGTTATCTTGAAAGTATCCACTATTCTTTGTGTATCTATGTCTGGAAATAAAGGGCGCCATTTAGTCACTATGTAGTCTAATTGTTGTAATGATGGCTTTTGGTTAAGAAGAGAATAGAGGGCAGAGATAGAGTGGCAGCCTAAAGCGTATTTCTGTATCTCAAGTTGTAAGTCCTTAAGTGACCAGTCTAATCCGTATCTTTGTTTGAGTTCACCTATGTAATTCCTCACTTGGAGATATGCGAAAAAATCATGTTTCGAAAGGCCGAACATATTACATAATTCTACGAAAGTTAGAACGTTAGAATTTTCGTCCATCATTTGACAGATATAGGTCAGACCTTTTTGTAACCATTGTTTGAATAGACTATTGCCTAAGCCGGGTATAAAATTAGGATTCCCAACTATCGATAGAAATTTAGAAACATGTGGCGAGCAACCAGTCTCATTACATAATTCCTGCCATGCTATGATAATACTTCTATATGTTATTAGTTGAAAAGGCTCTGAAGGAAGTTCTGTAATGGTGCAGTGTAGTAATGCGTCTAATCTAAATGGCGAGACCAATGTGGTTTCCCAAGCCAACGAAGCAATTTGTTCCTGTTCTAAGAGCCAATCTATCGCCACCTTGCTACGTGCGGCTACACTGTACCATTGCAGATTCGGAAGTGCCAAACCTGCAGTTGTTTTATTATTCATCAAGCGTGCTATCGCTATACGCGATTTGGCTCCTTTCCACAGAAATTTGGAACATGCCCTATTATATTCTATTAAATCTGCTCTATGAATCGGGATTGGAATATTTTGAATATAGTATAGCAATTTAGGAAATATTATTGTTTTTATTAACATTACTCTGGCAGTTAACGAGATTGGAAGTTTAATCCACTCCTCCAGTTTCCGTTTACAAGCAATGAAACATTTACGGAAATTCATGTTGTACCATTCCTCCGGATTAGAACTTAACATAATACCTAGATATAATATGTTCTGTACTTCGGCAAACGGATGTGTAATGTCATAGTTTTTTTTCTTATGCAACCACATCAATTCCGATTTTGTCAGGTTAATCTTATAACCGGATATTTTCCCGAAGATGTTAGTTAGTTAGTTCTAAGAATTTGGGTAGGGAGTCTTTAATGTTACTCATGAGTAGCAATAGGTCATCAGCATATAGTAGGAGTACTAATTTTTGACCTGCAATTTGAATACCTTCCAGTTGTTGACGTAGAATAATCGCTAAGGGTTCTAAGGATATATTGAAT
Organism: Bombina bombina; assembly: GCF_027579735.1. NCBI lineage: Eukaryota > Metazoa > Chordata > Amphibia > Anura > Bombinatoridae > Bombina > Bombina bombina. Next base: position 718,942,786 of record NC_069504.1, read on the forward strand.
AGTATAGGTGAGAGCGGACATCCTTGACGGGTCCCTCTTTGTAAAGAAAACCGTTCTGTGATCTCCCCGTTAATAATTAGTGCGGACCTGGGATCTGAATAGATTAACTGAATGTACTGATTAAAGTTACCTGTGATTCCGAATTGTTCTAAAGAAAAAAACAGATGATCCCATGAAATGCGATCAAATGCCTTTTCCGCATCAACCGATAGTAGGGCCATGTCTTCAATGTTTCTCGATAGCTCTTTTTTTATTCTGTTGAAACTAAAATCAAGCAAAGTCAGAAGTTTACGCATATTTTTAGCTGGATTCCTGTTCGGCATAAAGCCGGATTGATTTTCGTGTATTATTGAGCTGAGATGTGGCTTTAGACGATTTGCCAGAATGCTCATTAATAGTTTGTAATCCGTATTTAAAATTGATATTGGTCTATACGAGGCTGTTTGTTCAGGGTCTTTATTTTTTTTTTGCTATTAAGGTGATATTTGCGGCCGTAAAATATTGGGAACATCTGTTTCCTTCAACAAAATAAAAATTAAATAGTTTCCGGAGGGACGGTACAACATGCTCTCCTAGGATCCTGTAAAATTCAGTTGGTAAAGAATCAGGACCCGCGGCTTTGCTGGTTTTTGCTGCCTTAATCGCTGTTTGTATCTCACTCTCTGATATGGGAGCATTAATCTCTGCCAGACTATCCGGAGAAAGTTTAGGTGTCATGATCTTTTCCCAGAACATTTTTCTTTTATCTATGGTACATTCTTCTGATTTATATAGCTCCTTAAAATAATCTACGAAAATTTTGCTGATATCTCTATTATTTGTTGCTCTCGTGTTACCTTTATTGATAACTGATATCGTATTTTTATTTATGCGTTTCGTGATTTTAGCTAAAAATTTAGCTGAAGTACCGCCAAACCCCCCATATAAGGCCCTTTGTCTATATGTTTCTTGGATAGTATTTTGTTTTATATACATGTCCCTAGTTTCTTTAGCTTTTTTTGTATTTATTCCAATTATAGCTAGTACTATTTAATAAAAATATTCTATACGTATTTTTGACCTGGTTGGCCAGTTGTATTTCACGGGCCCTAAATTTCTTTTTACATTGACATAAATAGGCCTTGATTTTTCCGCACAGCACTACTTTGGCCGCTTCCCAAAAGATCTCCGGTTTCTCTGTGTATGATCTATTATAATTTTGATATTCTTCCCATTGATTACATAACCAGTTTTGGAAGTCTATATCATTGATCAGATATTTAGGAAAAAAAAGTGATTGATTAGACATGGATCGCTTGACTAACATATTAGTTGCAAGTGTGATGATGGCATGATCTGAAATCGCTATTTCTCCTATCTCTGCCCTCCATTCCAGTCCTGTCAAAGAGTCTGAGATCAGAAATAGATCGATCCTAGACATAGCCTGATGTCCCTTTGACATGCAAGTGTATGCTCTGGCATCTGGGTTCTGTATACGCCAAATGTCAGACAACCCTAGCTGTGTACGGAATTTCTGCAAGATACGTATTTTCCTGTCAGGTTTAAAATATAATTTTTTTGTCTGTCTATCTAATAGTGGGTCGCCTAGTAAATTAAAATCCCCGGCAACTATAAGATCCATACCTATATATTTATGTAGGCGCAAAGTCATATCCTCCCAAAATATCTTATCAGCTTTATTGGGGCCATAAATGTTACAGAGGATGAGTCGCTTTCCATTATGGAGTATATCCAAGATTTGAAACTGCCCTTCTGTATCTGCTATAGAAAGCAGGATTTTATATTCCAGAGCTTTATTAAATAATATCGCGACTCCTCTTTTACGTGAATTATATGGAGCTGCTATTACTTCCCCAACCCATTTCATCTGTAGCTTAGAAGTTTCAGTATCTTTCAGGTGGATTTCCTGCAAGAAAGCTATGTCTGGTTTCTCCCTGGCCAAATGCTTAATTACCGATTTCCTTTTAATCGGAGAATTAATGCCCCCCACATTCCAAGAAGCAATTTTAAGTGAGGAAGACATTCTTTATTTTTGTTTTTCTAAGATGTTGCATCAGTAATATGAGAAAAAGAGATATATAAGCAGACTGGTACATAGAAAGAGGTGCGAGAGGGGAGAGAGAAGAGAAAAAGAAAAAAAAAAAAAAAAAAAAAAAAAACTACTTATATAATTAATAACCTCAAAGTATGTATAATCATAATCCATCTTAACATTCATTAAAATATGTAATAAAACATACAAAAAAAACAATATGTACTAACCCTATTTTATACCATGTCTAATTCTTTACATAAAGAAAAGGCCTCATCTGGATTATTTACAGAGTGGGACTTCCCGTCCTTTGTTAAAATAAGTTTTGCCGGGTACACTAATCTGACAATGTATCCTGCCTTCGAAAACCTTGTAAAAAATGGAGACATTTCCCTTCTTTTAGCCACTGTCTCGGCCGAAAAGTCCTGGAAAATTAAAATTTTAGATTCATTAACGTGAAGGGAATCGATTTTTCTGTAGTGTTTTAAGTATAGAAGCTTATCTTGGTAATTAACGAATTTGAATATGATAGTTCTGGGTTTGGTTTCATTATTAGTATTTTCTCGTAAAAAACCAATTCGGTGGACTCTCTCTATCTGGAAGGGTGTCGCGGGGGGCGGTATCAAGAGCGCCTGGGGAAGAGTAACAGTTATAAAGGCCATCAAGTCCTGCGGACCCACAGATTCTGAAAGGCCAACAACCCTCAGATTGTTGCGCCTTGACCTATCTTCTAGGTCTTCGATCCTGTTCTGCAGAGACGTGATGGCTTTATCATGCTTAACAGAAATGGGCAACATGTTGTTGAACCTGTCCTCTAACCCAGACACTCGAGTCTCCACTTCCTCAATTCTAGAGTTAAATTGTCGAATTTCAAGGGTTAAGTTAGTAATTTCAGTTTTAATCTCTTTTTTAACTGCCTCTAAGTGAGGAGTGAATATCTTAGCAATTTCTGCCCCTAACTCAGCCATATCACCATAGCCAATACCTGACAATCTACGCTCTTGTGCTATGTCTAGAATGGGTTCTGTTGTCTTTAAGGTGTTTTTTTTATCTTTTTTAGGGGGCATGTTTGGGGAGGAGCTCTTATGTAACATATATCTATCCATTCAGTTGTATCAATATGCGCCGTGTGATAAGTGCAAGTGAGAAAAGCAAAAGGGGGGAAAGCAAAAAAAAGCAGACCAAGAGTCAGTGGGATAGTATAGAGGGTATGTGAATAAGGGATGGGTGGGGGAATCAGCCAATTAAGCTACTGTCTAGGGGTCTGTAGCGACCCAAAAGTGAACGTGCTAAAAATAGTTACAGAGGGGGTGTGTCTAAATTGGTGTCTGTGAAAAGACTGGTGTATACGTGTCATGGATGTTTATGAGAATAGAGTGTGATAGTGAGAATGTAAGGGCATGGAAAAAGTGTGAATATGAATACTGGAGGTAAGGGAGGGAGGTTCACTCCCAACAAAAAGAAAAACCTATCCGCTATCCCCTTTATGTGAATCAATCGCTATATGGACAAAAATCCCCTAGTGAGCCACAAAAGTTACTTCTAATTCAACAGAAAACCATATACATAGTTCAGTATTAAAAATGAGCAAAAATGGACGATATAGTCTTGATCAAGTGGCAGTCAGCTTGCATTCAAACAAACAAATATTTGTCCCGCCTTCCCAACAATCTATTTATCATACCATATACGATCTTTTTAACTGGCAACTTATTCGTGGAATAATATAGTAGTTACAAATCTAAGACAGGTATCCTCCTATCTGTATGCATATGAGATCACAGATAAGCTGACAATAATATCTATGCAATTATATGAGAGTTATTCCATCTAATAGGCGCCCCCTTAGGGGTCTCGCCCTAAAGTCAGAGTCACAGAGTCACAGAATTGGGTAAAAAAACCACAGCTAGAAGTTAATCAATACAAAAAAAATGTTTCTGATCTTCTGATAATTAAGGCCACAGGGAGATGCAGTAAAATGATACTTAGCTCGGCTCCGCTACAAACTGCTTCTGCAGTGGGACACACCAGGGCGTCTCACAGCAGACCGGAATCCCAGCTTCTCTGCTCAGCTTCTCAGCTTTCTCTGTTATCCTTAATTGACAAGGAGGAGAAATGAGCACTGCTGGGAAGCCTGTATCTCTCTCTGTATAATGACCAAGTGACGATATTCTGTGTAGGTGCGGGTATGCAGGCTCTTTATGCTGTGTGCTATTTCGTGGAGTACTTCTCCACAGGTAGATCCCAGAATGCTGCCTGTGCTGCCCAAGCGCCGGAACAATCCTCAGGTTCCTATGCCGCTACGGGCTGTTCCACTTCAGCTGCTCCAAAGACAATAGCTCGCGGCACTAACAATCGCCGCTCGGAAACCACGGAACACTTATCACCCGCTGCAGTCCAGGACACATCTATGCTCTCCCAGGTGAGCTTGTATGTGGAAATGTGAGGATCTTAATCCTGCAGAGGGTATCCCAAACAGTGAATAGAGTGAGTCCAGGCGGTCTTGTTAATCCGGTAGTCAGCATCGGCAGAGTGGTAAATTGTAGCGTGTCTCTGTTTAGCACAAAGTGTGCTTTCGATAAACACCGGGTTCTTGCACATGGGGTGATAATAGGCAGCAGGGTAAAAAATCCGCCTTCGGCGTTCTCCGTCCGCTCCTTTTGCAGGAAAGGTGTGAGCGGGGTCTGTGAAATGACCGGTTACTTAGCAAAAGGACCCAGCTTCAGATATCACACGACAAGGATATGTGAGTTAGTGATTACATGTATCAAAGTCTTGTTATGGAGGTGCTACAGCAACTTAGCAGTTTCATGCCTCAAATAGACTTCCAATCTGAGATCCGTAGATCACGTACCGGCCTATATACCAGGAATAGGACATCGGTAGCCTTCAGAATGCCGGAGAATAGTAACAGCAATCCCACATAGGGAGAGGTGAGGTTTTCAGGCAGCTACCTGCAACGCTACCTGTTGGCTCCACCCACCGGCCGGAAGTCCTATCAGCAATCAACTAAATTTAGTGGACTCAGCTGACTGCCCTGCCTGCATATATTTCACACTAGTTTGGGCTGTGCATTGCACTAGACTGTGCATTGCTACAACAACATATGTTCACATTTTCAAAGTGAACATTTTATAAGTGAGGCATTAGCAATAGAATTATACAAGAATTGAACAAGGATTGGGCAAGGGGCAAGACACAGGCAGGTACTTTTGTAATATTATGTTTGATATACCTTACTGTTTTCTTATGCAATTGCTACTGTAATACTGTGTCTTATGTGTTTAACTGGTTCCCTCTTTGTAAAAATGCCTAACATCTTCATATTCCTTTTTGCTGCCTTTTGTCTCTATAACAAACTACATTATTCAATTACTCCTTCTCCCTCTCCACCTGCACTGTTCATTAGCCCATCTCTCTTAAACTCATCTTACTTTTGTACTCACAAACTTGACCTATTCCTAAACACTCTCTCTCCTCCCTGCACCTTGTCTTAAAAGCAGTCTCATTACTGTAAATCTGTATCTCATCTCATGTTACTCTCCCTCTTGCTTTTACTAACTGCTGGTGACATCTTCACTAATCCTGGTCCCCAACAACTGCCTAGCCGTGCACATCCATGTGTACCGTCCCACAGATTCAAAAAACAAAACTCTGACAACATTCCTCTTGCATCAAGAGCCACTACCCCTTTCACTTGTGCACTCTGGAACTCTCGCTCTGTTTGCAACAAACTCACTTCTATACATGACCTCTTTATCTCCCACTCCCTCAACCTTCTGGCCCTAACAGAAACCTGGCTCTCTCCCCTAGACACAGCATCCACTGCTGCTCTGTCACATGGGGGTCTCCACTTCAGCCACACTCCTAGGTCTGGTAATAGACAAGGAGGTGGTGTAGGTATTTTACTTTCCTCTCGTTGCACCTTTCAACAAATACATCCCATTTCTTCCCTCACATTTTCCTCATTTGAAACCCATATGATTCGCTTATTCTCTTATCTTTCTATACGTGTTGCAGTCATATACCATCCTCCTGGCTCATCCACTGCTGCTCTGTCACATGGGGGTCTCCACTTCAGCCACACTCCTAGGTCTGGTAATAGACAAGGAGGTGGTGTAGGTATTTTACTTTCCTCTCGTTGCACCTTTCAACAAATACATCCCATTTCTTCCCTCACATTTTCCTCATTTGAAACCCATATGATTCGCTTATTCTCTTATCTTTCTATACGTGTTGCAGTCATATACCATCCTCCTGGCTCCTCAACTCAATTTCTAGATCACTTGGCTGCCTGGCTACCTTATTTCTTTTCCTCAGACACCCCTTCCCTCATTCTTAGTGACTTCAACATCCCTCTTGACAATCCCACTGCCTCCTCTGCAAAACAACTTCTGCAACTCACTTCCTCTTTCGGTTTGTCACAATGGACTGATTCCCCCACTCACAAAGATGGTCACTCCCTTGACCTGATCTTTAGCTATTGATGCACTCTCTCAAACTTCACAAACTCCCCCTTTCCTCTTTCTGACCACCATCTCCTTACTTGCAACATATCATGCCTCCCTACAACTCTCCCTCCTTCTGCTCCTCACACCAAACTTCACAGAAGCATTATGTCATTAGATCAACAAGAGCTTTCTAATTCCCTCAAACCTCTCCTCTCATCGTTCTCCTGCTTTTCCTGCCCTGACAAATCTATCTGCCACTATAATTCCACCCTTACATCCGTCCTTGACAATCTCGCCCCTCTTACCATAGCTCGGAAATCAAACAATCATCCTCAGCCCTAGCATACTCCTCTGACACGATACCAATGCAGATGTTCCCGTACTGCTGAGCGGCACTGGAGAAAATCTAGGAGTTCAGCTGATTTTCAACATTACAAATTTATCTTGAACTCCTACTATTCTGCCCTTAATTTCCATAAGCAACACTACTTCTCTACTCTTATCTCTAATCTTTCTTCAAACCCAAAATGTTTGTTCTCCACTTTCAATACTCTTCTACACCCTCCCCCACCTCCTAATACAACTTATCTGTCAGCTCAAGACTTTGCCAACCACTTCATTAACAAAATCGACTCCATCAGAAATTAAATCAGCTCTCAACATAATTCCATTCTCTCACCCCCTCAAATGCTCTCAACCAACCACAACCCACATAACCTTAAACTTAGCTCATTCTCCCCTGTTACTGAGGAAGAAGTTTCGGCACTTATACTGCGCTCTCACCTCACTACCTGTCCCCTTGACCCTATCCACTCACAGCTACTCCCCTCCCTCTCTGCTACCCTTACCCCTATACTCACACACACTTTCAACCTCTCCCTCAGCACCGGTATATTTCCCTCATCGCTTAAACATGCACTGGTCACACCTATCCTCAAAAAACCTTCCCTTGATCCTACCTCCCCATCCAACTACCGCCCTATTTCCCTCCTCCCTCTTGCATCAAAGCTTCTCGAAAAACTAGTTTATGCATGCCTATCCCATTTCCTTACAATAAACTCCCTCCTTGACCCATTGCAATCTGGATTTCGTCCCCATCACTCCACAGAGACAGCAATTGTTAAGGTTACCAACGACCTACTTACAGCAAAATCAAAAGGCCACTTCTCTCTGCTTATCCTCCTTGATCTGTCCGCAGCCTTTGACACTGTTGACCACCCTCTTTTGCTCAAAACCCTCCAAACCTTCGGCATCTGTGACACAGCCCTCTCGTGGCTCTCTTCCTACCTGTCAAACCCTACCTTTAGTGTAGCCTTCTCTAGGGCCTCCTCTGCCCCGTCACCACTTTCTGTCGGAATACCGCAAGGCTCTGTCCTCGGTCCCCTTCTCTTCTCAATCTACACATCATCACTAGGTTCCCTAAAAAAGTCCCACGGTTTACAATATCATTTGTATGCCAACGACACCCAAATCTACTTCTCTGCACCAGACCTATCTCCTTCCTTGCTAACCCATGTCACTAACTGTCTTTCTCACATCTCTAACTGGATGTCCTCTCACTACCTCAAGCTAAACCTCTCCAAAACTGAGCTCCTTATTTTCCCCCTTCTTCAAAACTCTCCACCCCCAATCTCTCTATAACTGTCGACAACTCCATCATTACCCCTACCACGCATGCCCGATGTCTCAGGGTCACATTTTACTCAGATCTTTCTTTCACTCCTCACATTCAGTCATTGGCTAAAGCCTGCCGCTTCCACCTTAAAAACATCTCTAAAATTAGACACTGCCATACACAAGACACAACTAAGATTTTAATCCACTCTCTCATTCTTTCCCACCTCTATTACTGCAACTCTGTCCTCTCTGGTCTCCTCACCTGCCGCCTAGCTCCTTTACAATCCATAATGAATGCCACTGCCAGACTCATCTTCCTTACACGTCGCTCTTCATCTGCTGCACCTCTCTGCCAATCCCTTCACTGGCTTCCTCTTGCCTCTAGGATCAAACACAAATTTCTCATTCTGACATACAAAGCCCTTAACTGCACTGCTCCCCCTTATATCTCAGACCTTGTCTCTAGATACTCTCCCTCCCGTCCCCTTCGCTCTGCTCATGACCTCCTACTCTCCTCTCTTGTCACCTCATCAAACTCCCGTTTACAGGACTTCTCCAGACTGGCTCCCATCTTGTGGAACTCTCTGCCTCGCTCCACAAGACTCTCTTCTAGTTTTAATAGCTGCAAGTGCTCCCTAAAGACTCTACTTTTCAGGGATGCATACAACCTACGCTAACCTTTCATTATACCAGTTCCTCTACTCCATTGCTATCCCCTGAACCCCCTTAGAATGTAAGCCTAAGAGTCCAGCTGTTTGTAGATCACCTTCTTAAGAGCTGACTACAACAGTGCAACTCTTGGCAGGGCCCTCTACCCATTTGATCCCTATAATTGTTTTGTTTTACTCTGCCTTTGTTTATAGCGCTGCAGAATCTGTTGGCGCTCTACAAATAACCGATAATAATAATAATATCTCAAAAGTACATAGACTAGACAAAATACAGGTATAAATACAAGCAAAAAACACATCACCTTTCTTGCTAAAGAGCAGTAAAGTAAGAGGAAGTAGGAGAGACTTACTATATGTTGGATGCTGAGCCACTATTGGTTAGTGGCTGTTATATGGTTTTCTTTTCTGTAGTGTTATTATTTACTGATGGAGATTTTCAGCAATGGAAGTTCAGCAAAATAGGAGCCTCCTGTCTTGCAAAAAAATCTAGTGCAGTTCCACCAGCACCAGGACCACAGAAGAAAATATATGCAATATTAACACATATGAATATTCACAGAAGACAGGGACATGGTTAGGGGTATGGGCCCCCAATCACTCACTATCCAGTGGTGCAAGTCACACCAGACCCAATATAAATCAGCTCTGGGTAATACCAGCATCACATATCCGGATACTATTAGAGAAAGCAGTGCCTGTCAACCTGAGTGTTTAGTCTATAAGGTACTACAGTGTTAATGGGACACTGAACCCAATTTTTTTCTTTTGTGATTCAGACAGAGCATGCAATTTTAAGCAACTTTCTAGTTTACTCCTATTATCAATTTTTCTTTGTTCTCTTGCTATCTTTATTTGAAAAAGAAGGCATCTAAGCATTTTTTTTGGTTCAGTACTCTGGGCAGCACTTTTTTATTGGTGGATGAAGTTATTCACCAATCAGCAAGGACAACTCAGGTTATTCACCAAAAATGGGCCTGCATCTAAACTTACATTCTTGTATTTCAAATAAAGATACCAAGAGAATGAAGAAAATTTGATATTAGGAGTAAATTAGAAAGTTGCTTAAAATTTCATCCTCTATCTGAATCACAAAAGAAAAAATGTGGGTTCAGTGTCTGCAGATCCATTTGGCCTCTATTTGTATCAGTCTTTTTGTTGTGGTCACTCAAAATATAATGTAGGTCACGGGGGGCGTGCCGGAGCAGCGACCAAGATGGCTGCTTTCCTTTAAGACGGATTAAAGGAGCAGATAAAACCGCTATTTACTGCTATGAAATCTTATAATCTGAGCCACTCTTCAATAATATTTTACAGTCCTGAATCTACTGAACAGAAAAATATACTTATTTATCCTTATTTCAGCCCGGAAGACATAAATAGATGTGGTGCATAGCCTTCATCTAGCCCTCCCTGCTATCCTGCAGACACAGGACAAACAGCTTAGCTTTGTTGAATAATACACTATTACCTGATACTGCGGGTGAAACGGACACAACGGTGAGTGGTTTGAGACCAGTGGTGAGACAGAGAGACACTATGTGTGACCAGACATCCAGAGATTTGCTATCTCACATCCCTATCATAGAGAATATAGCAGTAAGCAAAGTGGGGGAGATGCTGTCAAAGATGCAGTTCATGCCCACAACTTTTGTCTCAAAACATTGTGCAGTTGACCGTCCCCTGGAACAGTTGAGGAACGTTCATCTTCTGCTACCGATCCCCGCAGCTTTGGAGATACCTTGAAAAATGCTGCTCAAGGTCTCCACTGGAGACATTTACCTCAATTCCCAACTCAGCTAGATCCCCGTGACAGGGTGCAGCGACTTCTCCAGATGCCTGATATACTTGCTATACAAGGGCTCAAAAGGTGCATGCAGCAATATGAATTAGACCCGCTTAGGGCATATGCACCGCAACATACAGCTGCCTACAAAGCCGGAGTGGGGTAGAAGTGTCAGGCACATATTGGCAGTCCAAAATGCTGGAGTGGGGTGAAATTGTGTGAGGTTGCTGATCTCAGGACTTCCCTACACTAATGCTGGTACGTGTAACACCCAGTTTCATAGCTATACATGGACATTAGAGCACCATACTTACATAGCAAGCATTCTTCGGATTAATGACACTGTAATCTAGTGGAGGAACTCGGGAGGAAAAATAATTCTGTGCAAGCATATATCAGTCTTTCTGAATAGGTGCGGTTTTGAATGCTGCTGCATGGGGCTAGGGTTGCCACTTTGACATACTTTCCCGGACAGTTATGAGTTACACATTCTGCAGGGTTGCATGGAGGTACATGAATTATGCTTCTGGATAGCACGTGAATAGCGCTGATGGTCAATACTGTTCATGTCCCTCCTTGTAAACCCTGCAGAATGTGTAACTCAGAAAGGTCCAAGGAAACAAGGCTGAGGTGGCAACTCTACATGCGGCACTCACAGTATATGTACGTAAAATAATTAGTACTAGAAGCATTGTTGCTAATGTAGTATTTTGCAAAATGCGTCTATTTCAAATTGAAATGCACATTTTAATTATGAACTATCCCTTTTAATATTTGTTAGTGAGTGTTACCTTAAAAGGTGAAATAATTATCTCCTTTAACCCTTTTACTGCTGAGCCATTTCACACCCATGTAATAGAGCTGTCTTTAGTTTGACCTCATCTCATTCACTCCTATATTACAACTTTTTTCTGTGCGTACGTGTAACACCCAGTTTCATAGCTATACATGGACATTAGAGCACCATACTTACATAGCAAGCATTCTTCGGATTAATGACACTGTAATCTAGTGGAGGAACTCTGGAGGAAAAAATAATTATGTGCAAGCATATATCTACACTGTTAATTTGCAAGCCCTCGGTCACATTTAACGGCAGCTGAGCCTATATTTAAAATCTTTATCTGCTACCATATACCAGATCTAACAAGGGCACACAAGCATTTACTATGTTTCCAAAGGTATATACCTGAATATAACTCTGTGCATTCAGCAAGTTAGCAACTCACTTAGCAATTATTATGCTGTGTATCTTGAGACTTCAGATTATATGACAGTATACAGGGAGTGCAGAATTATTAGGCAAATGAGTATTTTGACCACATCATCCTCTTTATGCATGTTGTCTTACTCCAAGCTGTATAGGCTCGAAAGCCTACTACCAATTAAGCATATTAGGTGATGTGCATCTCTGTAATGAGAAGGGGTGTGGTCTAATGACATCAACACCCTATATCAGGTGTGCATAATTATTAGGCAACTTCCTTTCCTTTGGCAAAATGGGTCAAAAGAAGGACTTGACAAGCTCAGAAAAGTCAAAAATAGTGAGATATCTTGCAGAGGGATAAAGCACTCTTAAAATTGCAAAGCTTCTGAAGCGTGATCATCGAACAATCAAGCGTTTCATTCAAAATAGTCAACAGGGTCGCAAGAAGCGTGTGGAAAAACCAAGGCGCAAAATAACTGCCCATGAACTGAGAAAAGTCAAGCGTGCAGCTGCCAAGATGCCACTTGCCACCAGTTTGGCCATATTTCAGAGCTGCAACATCACTGGAGTGCCCAAAAGCACAAGGTGTGCAATACTCAGAGACATGGCCAAGGTAAGAAAGGCTGAAAGAGGACCACCACTGAACAGGACACACAAGCTGAAACGTCAAGACTGGGCCAAGAAATATCTCAAGACTGATTTTTCTAAGGTTTTATGGACTGATGAAATGAGAGTGAGTCTTGATGGGCCAGATGGATGGGCCCGTGGCTGGATTGGTAAAGGGCAGAGAGCTCCAGTCCGACTCAGACGCCAGCAAGGTGGAGGTGGAGTACTGGTTTGGGCTGGTATCATCAAAGATGAGCTTGTGGGGCCTTTTCGGGTTGAGGATGGAGTCAAGCTCAATTCCCAGTCCTACTGCCAGTTTCTGGAAGACACCTTCTTCAAGCAGTGGTACAGGAAGAAGTCTGCATCCTTCAAGAAAAACATGATTTTCATGCAGGACAATGCTCCATCACACGCGTCCAAGTACTCCACAGCGTGGCTGGCAAGAAAGGGTATAAAAGAAGAAAATCTAATGACATGGCCTCCTTGTTCACCTGAGTTGAACCCCATTGAGAACCTGTGGTCCATCATCAAATGTGAGATTTACAAGGAGGGAAAACAGTACACCTCTCTGAACAGTGTCTGGGAGGCTGTGGTTGCTGCTGCACGCAATGTTGATGGTGAACAGATCAAAACACTGACAGAATCCATGGATGGCAGGCTTTTGAGTGTCCTTGCAAAGAAAGGTGGCTATATTGGTCACTGATTTGTTTTTGTTTTGTTTTTGAATGTCAGAAATGTATATTTGTGAATGTTGAGATGTTATATTGGTTTCACTGGTAAAAATAAATAATTGAAATGGGTATATATTTGTTTTTTGTTAAGTTGCCTAATAATTATGCACAGTAATAGTCACCTGCACACACAGATATCCCCCTAAAATAGCTATAACTAAAAACAAACTAAAAACTACTTCCAAAAATATTCAGCTTTGATATTAATGAGTTTTTTTGGGTTCATTGAGAACATGGTTGTTGTTCAATAATAAAATTAATCCTCAAAAATACAACTTGCCTAATAATTCTGCACTCCCTGTATGCTTCTTTACTATGTTCGGCTGTAACTAAATGTTATGATTTTTGTTGTGATATGTTCCACTAAACAGTTATATGTCATTTTATTATGTCCTATACTAGTTGTTAATGACTCCACCTGACGAGGAGTCACATTTTTCCCTGAAAAGTTCCAAAACCTTTTATATATGATTCTCAGGGGGCTAGTTGTCCTATTTTTGCTTTAGAAAGCTATACTGTCCCCTTAAAGTTTAAAGTAAACCTGACCTAAAGCTGTTTTTATACAATAAACCACAACCTGACCACTATAGTTACTGGTATCCAGTAAGTAGTTTTCCTATCTGTATGCTATATTTGATATAACCCCTTAGGGCCCCTTTATTACATAAATTCAGCATGGGTGGTCCATACGTGGCAATTATTTTTCATTTGGGCTAAACCTTGCATTTTACCTATTTTATAGTTCTTAGGGTTCTATGGACTACCTATTTTTAAGTTTACAGACTAGAGGGTTTAAATGGTGCCCTTGAAGTGTATTTCATACCATAGTTATTGGAACCCGTGAATAACCACTGTCTAAAATCCCCTCATAGACCCTCTTTGGTTTAAATTTAGTTTAGAGGGTCCAAAAGTGGCCTTCATTTTTTATTTCTCTTCAGGGGTATATGTTGTATATTAATTGCTATTATAAGGGGACTTATTGCTTGTTATCATTATAAAAGAATGAGGTTTGTTTGTTTCTCTTTGAGGGCAATTACAGTTTTTATTTAGAGTGAATTATAATGACAAAATATATAATCTAAATCATACTCTTAAGGGCCAAATTATCAAAGGTCTTGCGGACCTGATCCGACAGTGTGGATCAGGTCCGTAAGACCTTGCTGAATGCGGAGAGCAATACGCTCTCCGTATTCAGCATTGCACCAGCAGCTCACAAGAGCTGCTGGTGCAACGCCGCCCCCTGCTGACTCGCGGCCAATTGGCCGACAGCAGGGAGGTGTCAATCAACCCGATCGTACTCGATCGGGTTGATTTGTGGCGATTCCTGTCCGCCTCATCAGAGCAGGCGGACAGGGTTATGGAGCAGCGGTCTTTAGACCGCTGCTTCATAACTGCTGTTTCTGGAGAGTCTGAAGACTCGCCAGAAACACGGCCCTTCAAGCTCCACTCGGAGCTTGATAAATGGGCCTCATAATGTCAAAAATGCTCAAATTATCTGTAAAATGTCTTAGCATTCAACAATTTGCTGTTATATTTTGTATTTGCCGGATATTGTTTGTTTTGTATTTATCCTCAATAAAAATATTGTAAAAAAAAAAAAAAATGTAGGTCACAAACTGAATTTCTCAAGAGCAACTACTAATGTCAGTTTTTGGTCGGGGTGTTGCCTTTTTAAGGATGAATTGTTTGTAGCACAATGATTTTTCTGAGGAAGGGAAATATCCCCAAATGTCAAATTACAATAAATGTTTTTTTTTTGCTTTTTTTTAAATCCAGTGAATGCTGACTGCTGACTTTCTGAATAGGTGCGGTTTTGAATGCTGCTGCATGGGGCTAGGGTTGCCACTTTGACATACTTTCCCGGACATTTATGAGTTACACATTCTGCAGGGTTGCATGGAGGTACATGAATTATGCTTCTGGATAGCACGTGAATAGCGCTGATGGTCAGTACTGTTCATGTCCCTCCTTGTAAACCCTGCAGAATGTGTAACTCAGAAAGGTCCAAGGAAACAAGGCTGAGGTGGCAACTCTACATGCGGCACTCACAGTATATGTACGTAAAATAATTAGTACTAGAAGCATTGTTGCTAATGTAGTATTTTGCAAAATGCTTCTATTTCAAATTGAAATGTACATTTTAATTATGAACTATCCCTTTTAATATGTGTTAGTGAGTGTTACCTTAAAAGGTGAAATAATTATCTCCTTTAACCCTTTTACTGCTGAGCCATTTCACACCCATGTAATAGAGCTGTCTTTAGTTTGACCTCATTTCATTCACTCCTATATTTCAACTTTTTTCTGTGCTGTACCCACAAAATTATAGCTCTTATTTTTTATTTTTTTTAAAATAACGTTTGCTTGAAGATATGATAGTATGAAAAAACACACCATACAAAATGCAACAAAAAAAACCCAAACATTTTGTGTAAATTTTCTATGGCATAAATATTAAATAGCAGCACATGGGTCATCACTTCCTAAATATTCTAAACACAAGTTGTGCTCCCACATCATAATCCCCCAACTTTGGGGCCAGGTATTAGGGAGGTTGAGAGGCATAATCACCATTTTGTAGGTGGGGCCTATTGGAAGGATAGGGTTGCAAGTGGACAGTGGGCAGGGTTGAACATGAGCAGTGGGCATGACTGGGCCATTTGTGGGTGTGTGTGGGTGGTCAGTGGGCAGGAAAAATAGAAATTCTACAAATCAGGACAAAGCTCGGATTTGCGACATTTGTGAGGTTTTCACTTTTAGCAACAGTTCACCTTCCAAAACCCTTAAACTTAGGATTTAATATCTATATTGTCCATTAACAATTATGGCCAGATTACAAGAGCACTAACTTTTCTAGAAGTAAGGTTTTTGCACGCATTGGGTAGCGCTCGTATTACAAGTTAAAAGTAAAAAAAGTTTACTCACACTCGTTTACCAGATGCGTGCACAAAGCCTAATTTTGAATATCGCAATTACATTAAAGTATTCCCCCATAGAAGTCAATTGAGCAAAAAAGTGGCAAAAACACATCCGATCGCATATTTTTTGACATGAAAATATTAATATTTAACATTCTTAATGTTCTTCACATAGCAGAATATGTTCTATTTATTCATAAATACATATTTCTACATATATCTAATGGTATTTAGGAACAATATATATCTATACCTACATATATATATATATATATATATATATATATATATATATATATATATATATATATATATATATATATATATATGTAGTAGCCGGTGGCCTAGCACTCCATCCACATCAATGCTTCTAGTGCCCGGGTGCGATCCTCAAATGATATACATAGACTGTTAGTAGAGATGGAGGGCACTCACAGGACTTCATACAAGAGATAGCCTTTATTATTGTAGTAATACAAGTATAGTGTTGACGTTTCGGCCTTTTCTTAGGCCTTCTTCAAGACAATTTTCATAGTCGCAGCTGCCGCGTGCTGTAACGTCGACACTATACTTGTATTACTACAATAATAAAGGCTATCTCTTGTATGAAGTCCTGTGAGTGCCCTCCATCTCTACTAACAGTCTATATATATATATATATATATATATATATATATATATATACATGGTTTTTATATAGGTATAGATATATACATATACTGTATATATAGGAATGTCTATTTATAAATACTGTGAAGAACATTGGAATGTGAAATATTTACACTAAATACACTGTATAACACTTTATTAAATATGAATATTGCATAAATATGATTTTACATGTTTTCAGCTACTTACAGTTGTGCTCATAAGTTTACATACCCTGGCAGAATTTATGATTTCTTGGCCATTTTTCAGAGAATATGAATGATAACACAAAAACTTTTCTTTCACTCATGGTTAGTGTTTGGCTGAAGCCATGTATTATCAATCAACTGTGTTTATTTGTTTTTAAATCATAATGCCAACAGAAACTACCCAAATGACCCTGATTAAAAGTTTACATACCCTGGTGATTTTGGCCTGATAACATGCACACAAGTTGACACAAAGGGGTTTGAATGGCTATTAAAGGTAACCATCCTCACCTGTGATCTGTTTTCTTGTAATTAGTGTGTGTGTATAAAAGGTCAATGAGTTTCTGGACTCCTGACAGACCCTTGCATCTTTCATCCAGTGCTGCACTGACGTTTCTGGATTCTGAGTCATGGGGAAAGAAAAAGAATTGTCAAAGGATCTGTGGGAAAAAGGTAGTTGAACTGTATAAAATAGGAGAGGGATATAAAAATATATCCAAGGAATTGAGCATGCAAATCAGCAGTGTTCAAACTCGAATAAAGAAGTGTGAAAATGAGCGGTTCTTTTGAAACCAAACCACGGTCAGGTAGACCAACTAAAATTTCAGCCAAAACTGCCAGGAAAATTATTCGGGATGCAAAGACAAACCCACAAATAACTTCAGGTGAAATACAGGACATGTGGTGTGGCTGTTTCAAGATGCACAATAAGGAGGCACTTGAAGAAAGATGGGCTGCATGGTCGAGTCGCCAGAAGAAAGCCATTACTACGCAAATGCCACAAAGTATCCCGCTTACAATATGCCAAACAGCACAGAGACAAGCCTCAAACCTTCTGGCACAAAGTCATTTGGAGTGATGAGACCAAAATTGAGCTTTTTGGCCACAACGCTACATTTGGAGAGGAGTCAACAAGGCCTATGATGAAAGGTACACCATTCCTACTGTGAAACACGGAGGTGGATCGCTGATGTTTTGGGGATGTGTAAGCTACAAAGGCACAGGAAATTTTGCCAGAATTGATGGCAAGATGAATGCAGTATGTTATCAAACAGAACGCCTCATTTTCCACTTCTTGATTAGAGCTTGAACACTGCTGATTTGCATTCTCAATTCATTGGATATCTTTGTATATCCCTTTCCTGTTTTATACAGTTCAACTACCTTTTTCCCACAGATCCTTTGACAATTCTTTTTCTTTCCCCATGACTCAGAATCCAGTAATGTCAGTGCAGCACTGGATGAAAGATGCAAGGGTCTGTCAGGAGTCCAGAAACTCATTGACCTTTTATACAATACACAACGAATGTCCACAGCGCTTCTTAGTTTGTCTCAAGTGTTTTTATTACACAGACATTCACAATGACAAGCGACGTTTCGGGTGACAACCTTTTATGCACACACACTAATTACAAGCAAACAGATCATAGGTGAGAATGGTTACCTTTAATAGCCATTCCAACCCCTTTGTGTCAACTTGTGTGCATGTTATCAGGCCAAAATCACCAGGGTATGTAAACTTTTGATCAGGGTCATTTGGGTAGTTTCTGTTGTCATTATGATTTAAAAAGAGTAAACACAGTTGATTGATAATAAATGGCTTCAGCCAAACACTAACCATGAGTGAAAGAAAAGTGTTTGTGTTATCATTCATATTCTCTGAAAAATGGACAAGAAATCATAAATTCTGCCAGGGTATGTAAAGTTATGACCACAACTGTAACTGCAAAGGGCTCCAATGCATATAAATACATATGTATACATATATATACATACATATACATATTTAGATATGTATATGTATGTATCTCTATGTTAAAGCCCTTTGCAGTCCTTTTTTTCTAACACCTGAGCCCTTATAATGATTTTGTGCAATATTTTTTTTTTAATAATTTCCATTTTTTATTTTATTATGAGTGCAACTGTACTTTGTAATGTGTTTTGAGCAACTTTTTTGTTTCATGAAACAGTTAACCAGAGCTCTGAGGACGCAGTAATCATTCTAACCTAAATCTGGATAGCGTTCACGTGTTCAGCTTGTAATACAAGCGTTACACCTGATACGTGCAAACAGCCACGATAAACCCCTTTTTGCTTGTGCGTAGCTGTTAGCACGCCACTTGTAATCTGGCCTTAACCCCTTAATGACAGAGGACGTACCAGGTACGTCATAGGAAAAAACTCTCTTAATGACAATTGACGTACCTGGTACGTCCTCTGTTGTCTGAAGTGCTGGAAGCGATCACGATTGCTTCCAGCTGCTTCCAAGGGATTGTAGTGATGCCTCAATATTGAGGCATCACTGCAATCCCCTATTTTACATACCAATGCAGAAAGGGCCACTCTGTGGCCCTTTCTGCATCGGCCACTGATACTAACAATTTCGTTGGTTGGTGGGAGCAGCCTTTATCTGTATTAGCCTCAGTTAATTTCCCAAAGCGATCTGACTTCTTTTGCTGTTATTACCAGAGTGGCGTTTGCGGCCGGGGGGGTGGGGTGGCGGGTGCGCGCGGGTGCGCGCCCACGCAAATTATGCCGAAAATGAAAGTAAAAAAAAAAGACCGATGTGGAAGCAGGGGGATCTTAGCTCTTTAGTAAGGGATCTGGGAGGGGGAGGGATGTAGATCGTTTAGGGGGGCCAGCTACACTACAGAAAACAAGTATTACATATAAAAAAGTAAAAAAAAAACTATTTTGGGGGGCAAATTGGGTAGTCAGTACCCAAGATGGCGGCAAATAGTTAGAGGGGGAGGTTTAGAGAGATGTATTGGGAGGGATCAGGGAGGTTGTGGGGTAAGAGGGGATCCATCACTGCAGACTGTATGAAAAAATAAAAAAAATAATAATAAATTATTTTTATTTCAGTACTGGCAGACTTTCTGCCAGTACTTAAGATGGCGGTAACAATTGTGAGGTGGGGGAGGGAAGAGAGCTGTTTGAGGGGGGTCAGGGGGGGATCAGGGGGTGGGATGTGTTAGGTGGGAGGCTGATTTCTACGCTAAAGCTAAAAATTAACCCTACAAGCTACCTAATTAACCCCTTAACTGCTGGGCATATTACAAGTGTGGTGCGCAGCAGTATTAAACGGCCTTATTATTACCAAAAAGCAACGCCAAAGCCATATATGTCTGCTATTTCAGAACAAAGGGGATCCCAGAGAAGCATTTACAACCATTTGTGCCATAATTGCACAAGCTGTTTGTAAATAATTTCAGTGAGAAACCTAAAATTGTGAAAAATTTAAGTTTTTTTTTTATTTGATCGGATTTGGCGGTGAAATGGTGGCATGAAATATACCAAAATGGGCCTAGATCAATACTTTGGGATGTCTTCTAAATATAAATATATACATGTCAAGGGATATTCAGGGATTCCTGAAATATATCAGTGTTCCAATGTAACTAGCGCTAATTCTGGAAAAAAGTGGTTTGGAAATAGCAAAGCGCTACTTGTATTTATGGCCCTATAACTTGCAAAAAAAGCAAAGAACATGTAAACATTGGATATTTCTAAACTCAGGACAAAATTTAGAAACTATTTAGAATGTTTTTTTTTTTTGTGGTTGTAGATGTGTAACATATTTTGGGGGTCAAAGTTAGAAAAAGTGTGTTTTTTTCAATTTTTTCCTCATATTTTACATTTATTTATAGTAAATTATAAGATATGATGAAAATAATGGTATCTTTAGAAAGTCCATTTAATGGCGAGAAAAACGGTATATAATATGTATGTGTACAGTAAATGAGTAAGAGGAAAATTACATCTAAACACAAACACTGCAGAAATGTAAAAATAGCCATTGTCATTAAGGGTAAGAAAATTGAAAAATGGTCCGGTCATTAAGGGGTTAAATGGGCATTAGAAACTTTGAGACTGTAATATATTTAATTATGTCACAACCCAAAAACACACTGCTCTAACTGACAAATAATCTAATAGGCTTAAAATGTATACAATGTCTTAAAACACACTTTAAAATACAGTGCAAAGTGTTGAAAACACAAATTATATCTGACCTGCTATCTTAATACAAAAATTAAAAATATAACCGCCTTGAGTTTATTTTCCAAATAGAACTTATTATACAAAGATATATGTTTGATCTCTATCTTACAAATATAGAGACTATTAAAGCGGATTTATGCCAGCTTTATACTGACCATAGTTCGCCTTTGTGACTCGGGGAGTATGATAGATCTTTTTTAAGAAACGCTTTGTTTCTGGTGGGTACGAAAACTCTCCCGTTGTATTCTGTTCGTGGTGCAGCTTCCCAATTCACTGAACACCTAAGGAGTGTTCAGACTACAAGACACTGAAAACAGAAGAACAGAAAGAGCGCAACCACAACTCAAGGTAAAAGGTATAATGTCTTTACTGTGAGCATATAATAAGTTGCACTTACAAGAAAGTGTAAATAAAAATGCCTTTAGACAGCACACAATCAGTTGGTTCCGGTCTCTGGATAGCTGCTCTCTCTTCCAACTCTGTAAACCTTTGTCGCTGTGTGTAAAGTTCGTCAGCCAAAATATTAATATAAGTCTCTTTTTCCTGAAGTTGCAGTAATGCCTGTAGACTATTTACTAACTAGTCTATTTACTAACTAGTCTACCTAGTTAAAATAAATACAAACTTGCCTGTGAAATAAAAATAAAACCTAAGCTAGCTACAATGTAACTATTAGTTATATTGTAGCTAGTTTAGGGTTTATTTTACAGGTAAGTATTTCATTTTAAATAGGATTTATTTAGTTATTAATAGTAGGTTTTATTTAGATTTATTTTAATTATATTTAAGTTAGGGGGTGTTAGGGTTAGACTTAGGTTTAGGGATTAATAAATTTAGTATAGTGGCGGTGACGTTGGGGGCGGCAGATTAGGGGTTAATAAATGTAGGTAGGTGGCGGCGATGTTAGGGGCGGCAGATTAGGGGTCAATAATATTTAACAAGTGTTAGCGATTATGGTGGTTTAGGGGTTAATATGTTTATTATAGTGGCGGCAACGTTGGGGGCGGCCGATTAGGGTTTAATAAGCATAATGTAGGTGTCGGCGATGTCGGGGGCGGCAGATTAGGGGTTAATAAATATAATGTAGGTGTCTGGGTTGTCGGGGGCGGCAGATTAGGGGTTAATAAGTGTAAGATTAGGGATGTTTAGATTCATGTTAGGGTGTTAGGTGTAAACATAAATTTTGTTTCCCCATAGGAATCAATGGGGCTGCGTTACGGAGCTTTACGCTGCTTTATTGCAGGTGTTAGACTTTTTTTCAGCCGGCTCTCCCCATTGATGTCTATGGCGAAATCGTGCACGAGCATGTAAAATCAGCTCACCGCAGCTTTCAGCAGCGCTGGTATTGGAGTGCGGTATGGAGCTCAATTTTGCTCTACGCTCACTTCTTGACTGATAATGTCGGGTTTTTTTAAACCTGTAATACCAGCGCTGTAGGGAAGTGAGCAGTGACAATAACTTGCAAGTTAGTACCGCACCCCTCATAACGCAAAACTCGTAATCTAGCTGAAAGTTAGTTACATTTTCCTTCCTAATGTATCATGTGACATCCATCAGCCAATTTAAAAATGCATATATATATAGTATATTCTGTGAATTCTTGCACATGCTCAGTAGCCGGTGACTCAGAAAGTGTAAATATAAAAGATTGTGCACATTTAGATGTTAGAAGTGATTTGGAAATTTGTTTACAATTGCTTGCTCTATCTGAATCATGAAAGTTTGATTTTGACTTTGCTGTTTAATGTTTAAACAACTGAGGATGTTTAAAAATACATCTTCATATCATTCTTAGACTAATCTTTGAATATGTTATTCTATCTAGTATATATGTAGTGTTG
Organism: Bombina bombina; assembly: GCF_027579735.1. Lineage (NCBI taxonomy): Eukaryota > Metazoa > Chordata > Amphibia > Anura > Bombinatoridae > Bombina > Bombina bombina. The sequence continues at coordinate 718,965,505 of NC_069504.1, forward strand.
AATGTAACTTTAATAATTGAAAATCAGAAGATAACATTTATCATTTTTAATTAAGCATCATCTTACAATTTATACAGAATATTTGAAGGTCTAAATTATCTAACAATAAAAATATTACACACATTTTGAAATAATACAAAATTCTGATTTTTTTCCAATGGCATGGAGAGTCCACAAATCCATTCAATTAGTAGTGGGAATTCAACTCCTGGCCACCAGGTGGAGAAAAAGAACACCCCAGCAAAGCTTTAAGTATCCTCCCAATTCCCACAATCCCCAGTCATTATTTGCCTGTGTAACATTGTAGGTGATGTGCAAAAAAGGTGTCTGAAGAAATCAAGTTGTTAATCCTTTAATGGGTACTTTTCCCTGCAAGCAAGGATTGGGGTTATGCTGGGCCTTTGCTTACCTTAAAACATTTTTGCTACCCGTATATAGGCCTCAACAGTTATGAATGCTCAGTCAATAGAATGGAGACCACTCAGATCTCTCTCAGATGATAGTTTTAGACTCTCAGACAAGGATTTCTCTGTTCTGGTGGATCTTCCAGAACCATTTGTCTCAGGGAACTTGTTTCCTGAGACCTTCTTGGGAGATTGTAACTATGGATGCCAGCCTGTTAGGCTGGGGAGCAGTTTGGGGGTCCTTAAGAGCTCAGGGACTCTGGACTCAGGAGGAGTCTGCCCTCCCTATAAATATCATAGAATTAAGAGCAATTTTTAATGCACTTACAGCTTGGCCTCAACTATGTTTAGTCTGGTTTATCAAATTTCAATCGGACATCACTTGGGTGGCTTATATCAACCACCAAGGAAGAACTTAGAGCTTATTAGCTTTTGAAGGAGGTGTCTCGCATTCTTCAGTGGACAGAGTCTCACAATTGTCATCTCTCTGCCATTCATATCTCAGGGGTTGACAACTGGGAAGCAGATTACCTAAGCAGGCAGACATTTCACCCAGGTGAATGGGCTCTCCATCCGGTATTCTCAATGTTAACCCTCAAGTGGGGAGTTCCGGAACTGGATCTGATGGCATCTCGTCTAAACGCCAAGCATCCAAAGTATGGAGCAAGATCCAAAGTACGGACCAGCAGCTCTGGTAGACGCCCTGTCAGTGCCATGGGATTTTGGTCTAATTTATCTGTTCCCTCCAGTTGCCCTCCTTCCTCGGGGATAGCCCGTATCAAACAGGAGCAGGCTTTGGTGATTCTAATAGGTCCAGCACAGGGTATTTCAATTTCATATCCATACTAAAAAGTAATTTATAGCGCAACTTATTTGTATCTTATAAATTAAACTCCATTCAAAATATCACTAACATTACGAAGTTGTTTTTATAAATGGGAGAGTTTACCATTACGTTTACATTTTTTTTAATTAGCGTAATGGCTGCAACCAGGCGTGGACTCATAGGCGTGCAGACTGTGCCTGGGCACACCCAAATCTAGTGCTCAGTTTTCCCTGGTAATGCTTAGCACCTAGATATTGGGGCTCCCATTTTATTCCTCCTCTGAGTCTTCTCCACTCACCGCTCTGTTAATTGTGCTAACACGATTTGTGTTTTATGGGTGGTTATAGCAAATTTAAAAGGCTCCCTCCCTCTCACACACTGAACCTGTCTGTATATGGGGAAGATTGTTACCATGGCGATCACCTGATAATTAGAGGAGTTGTGAAAACAATTTAAAACAGCAGAAATGGTCTTGATTCTAGTGGGACGGTTTATCACCATTTTCAAATGGTAATTAGATTAGCTGTATCTTTTGTTTGAATGAGGGGAATCTGCCCTTTCAAATGAAGGTGACACTTGACCCTCTAGTACAAATAGGGGAGGAAGGGGCTACATTAGAGCCCCTCTCCCTCAGGGTAAAAACATTGTAAAGGGACAGTGTACTGTAAAACTGGTTTGCCTTTAATGTGTTTCTAATGATTTGTTATACCAGCATCCGTGTAACATGCATGATAAATTACCCCTTTAGGTTTATTTTTGTATATGAAAAGATGGTTTTATTCTTTGATGCCACAACACATCAAAATGGGCTGTGCTTGCAGGGAAATCATATCTTCTTATTTTATCACTTTCTATACTCATATATACACATCAATCCTTATCGTATATTTGCCTATATACTTAGAGAGAACAAATGAAAATTAACATGTTATTACTTATCTCCCTACCTTCCACTGAGAGTGTAATTTATGTATTGAACTTTTGAGTACAGGTGGGGATACCACAAGCAAAAGAAGCTATTACAAATGACAAAATAAATGTAAAGCAGCTATTTGTAAACAGATCAATACGCACCAGCAGGTTTAGTGGATAATTGGGAAAACATTAAAGGGTAGAATATTTTACAGTACATTGTCCCTTTAAGTGAGAGGTTTCTTGTTCTATAAGTGGCCTGAGGACTACGATATAAGCATTTAAAGCGCCCACAGTCACAGTCTCCTTCCCCTGCTAAAATTTGTGGGGCTAGAATATAGATCAGAAAAAGCCCCCCCCCCCCCCCCAAGATGATGATACATTGAGGCCTATCTATCAAGCTCCAAAAGGAGCTTGATGGCCCGTGTTTCTGGCGAGTCTTCAGACTCGCCAGAAACAGCAGTTATGAAGCAGCGGTCACAAAGACTGCTGCTCCATAACGCTGTCCACCTGCTCTGAGCAGGTGGGCAGGAATCACCAGAAATCAACCTGATTGAGTACGATCGGGTTGATTGACACCTCCCTGCTGGTGGCCGATTGGCCGCGAGTCTGCAGGGGGCGGCGTTGCACCAGCAGCTCTTGTGAGCTGCTGGTGCAATGCTGAATACGGAGAGCGTATTGCTCTCTGCATTCAGCGAGGTCTTGCGGACCTGATCCGCAGTGTCGGATCAGGTCCGCAAGACCTTTCATAAATAGGGACCATTGTCATTATTTGTATTGATCACAGGTAGTCTTGCGTACTGAAGAGGTTAAATCTCTCTGGTCTCTCCAGTGAGCTTTAATTAATGGATTCCATACAATATCTCCTTTCATTGGTGAATGACCCTCTTAGAAAACATAAACCTGACAGGACTGGAAAGCTTGAAAAGGCAGAGGGATCATTAGTATATTGTTACTCTGTTTCCTAAAAACTGGTTACGCAAGATAGAGAAAACAAACAGGGGATAAAGAGAACAAAGGGAGGAGATAGATAGAGAGAGAGAGAGAGAGAGAGAGAGAGAGAGAGACTGAGGGAGAGAAAGGAGGAGGACAGAACAAGGGGGGAAGACAACAGAGGGAGGGGAGGAGAACAGAGTGGGGGATAAAAAGAACAGGATGGGGGAGAAAACAGAGCAAAGTGAGAAAAGAGGGAATGAGGAAGAGAGAACAGGGTGGTGACATCAGAGGGGGGGGGGATGGGGGGAGAGAGAAAAGAGTTGGGGGGGAGAACAACTTTAGAAAGTGCAGTATGAGAGTGTTATTGCTCCCCTGATGCCCAGAAGCCATATGTACACAACTTTGTTTTAAAAAAAATAAATAAATACAATGCCCAAAGTCTTTACATTAAAGGGATATGAAACCTATTTTTTTTCTTTCATGATTCAGATAGGGCATGCAATTTTATATTAAGCCACCAATCAGCAAGTGCTACCCAGGTGCTGAACCAAAAATGGTCCGGCTCCTAAGCTTACATTCCTGCTTTTCAACAAAAATACCAAGAGAACAAAGAAAAATTGATAATAGCAGTAAATTAAAAAGATGCTTAAAAGTACATGCTCTATCTAAATCATGAAGGAAAAAATGTGAGTTTCATATCCCTTTACAGCTTACCGGCCCATCATAATAGAAAAAAAAAACTTCACAAAAAATAAAATGCCTGCTCTGCCCCTGCTTAAATTACCACTCATGGGGAAATTACTCGTAGGTCAAACTGAATGATATCAGTCATAAGTAGTTTACAATAATTAACAAAATGACATGAAAAGATAAATGTAAAACAACAAGAAAATGTCAGTCATATAGGAAAATGCTGGTCACACATGTCAATCAAAAAGGCAGCTGTTAATCACATGGGGAAATGTAAATCATGAAGCTATACATCACTCATTTAGGGAGCTGTCATTCAAATGGTAAGCATTTGTCACTCAAATCTGATGACAGTCACAGCCCTGCAGCACACACAGTAGTACAGTAACAAGGGCAGTTCAGTCACACCTAACTTGTCATTTACAGTCAATATGCAGGGAGTTATGTTAATGAGGATAGATGATGGTCACACAGGAATTTGGCACTTGTAGCAACCTCAGTTAACAGATGACACTTACTGGGGAAGATATAATTTGCAGCAAGCTCATTCACAAATACCAGCAGCACCTACAGCAAGGGGCAGTTGTCAGACCTAACTCATCCACAGGCAACACACAAGAATAGCGCACACAGTTACTCACAATTTTAACACATTTGTTTGTTCATTACAAATTTCAAATGTTTGTACAACATTCTAACATTCATTTAACATAATAATATTTCTAATGTTATAATTAAATGTAATATTCTATTCAAATTTTTCTAATTCAAATATTTCATATTCAAATCAAATTTTGCAATATTCAGATTTGAAAAATTTGAATTAATATATTTTTAATAGTATTTCTAATGTTATCTTTAAATGTAATATTCTATTCAAATTTTTCTAATTCAAATATTTCATCATTCAAATCAAACTATGCAATATTCAAATTTGAAAAATTTGAATTCATATATTTGTAATAGTGTTTTTAATGTTGTCTTTAAATTTAATAATCGAATTATGCAATATTTGAAATAGAAAAGTTTGAATAGATATATTTATATCTATTATGTATCAATTTAGTAAATTCCCTACCACCAGAACTATTGAACTCCTGAATAGTATTTTTTAAATTGAACGTTACATTCTAAATTTCGAATGTGGGTATTCAATCTAAATATGAACATTCAAAAATGAAATTAATAAACAATATTAAGAGAATGAAGCAAATTAGATAGAAGTAAATTAGAAAGTTGTTTAAAATTGCATGTTCTATCTAAATCATGAAAGAAAAAAATGTGGGTTTCATGTCCCTTTAAGAGTTATTGAATCTTATATGTTAATTGTTTCTTATATTTGTAATTACATAGCCAATTTTAATAACCTTTGTGCTTTTAGTTGAATGTCTTCATTATTATAGGAATAACTATAATTTTTTTTAAAAATTGTGAAATTCTTACGCAACTTTTTCTGGATTACTGCAATTATTTTCTACCAAGTATGTTTCCTGTACCTAGCATAAATTTATCATCACGCCCTGCAGATGTTAATACATTTTTTCTTTGTTAATCAGCTTCTCTTCTTTTTTAAGCAGCTACATCTGGAACGTCTCACTCAGCCAGCATTGCTGATCTGAATGAATTGAGGAGTAATGGTAAGATGGAAAAATGCCACAAAGCCACGACAAAGAAACCATTATGAGCTAACCCATATTTTGTATTAGGTTTTGAAATGAAAATCCACTTGCTCAATGCTCTACTGTTAAAGTGAAAAAACAATTTCATGCTCTGATTCATTAGAATGTGTCATTTTTTTACTACTCGTGTTGTTACTCATGCCACAAACTGGTCCATCACATGATTCAGATGGAGCGTGATTTTGGGAACAATATCATAAACAACTGGTGTGGAGCTAAAAATGCACTTTTGAGGAAGGGAAAAACACATATCTTAAAGGGACGGTAAAAAAATTAAACTTTCATGATTCAGAACATGAAACTTTCCAAATAATAATAATTTACTTTTATTATCAAATTTGCTTTATTCTCCTGGTATTCTTTTTTGTAACAGCATACCTAGGTAAGCTCAGGAGTTAGTTGCTGACTGGTGTTTGCACATGTATGTCGCTTGTCATTGGCTCACTCGATTTGTTCATCTAGCTCCCAGTAGTGCATTGCTGCTCCTCCAACAAAGGATACAAAGAGAATGAAGTACATTTTAAAATAGAAGTAAATTGGAAAGTAATTTAATGCTTTATCTGATTCACAAAGGAAACATTTTGGGTTTCATGTCCCTTTGAAGTCAGCCGCAGAGAATTGCCGGTCCTGAGCAGGAAAGAGTCATGAATGCCAGGGTTATGCAACTACCTCTGACAATTTGCTTATCAGCTATTTCCTGCTTGGGACCAGCAATTATCTGTGTTAAACACAGAGCATGTAATTTTTTTTTTTTTTAAATATAATTTTTATTGAGGTTTATACAAAACAATACAGGCATCTAGTAATATAACTTTCAGTTGTTTAATAACATAAGATACCTATGTAATCAAACAAGGCCTAATAATAGGACAGCTATTAAGACTAAGCAAAGAAACACTATCTGCATGACTTCTATATTGTGACCACAAGCAATATAATGTCTCATCCGCCGGGGAGATTGACTGCTCCTGCCCGGGTGTGATTGGTTGTGAGCGAACAGGGGGCGGGATTGCACGTAAGCACAAAATAGCACTCGTGTGCAATGCTGAATTCCACCAGGGGAATTCAGCCCACCAGAGGCGAGCTGTGGCAGACAGGGGTGCGTATATGCTTGATAAATCAACCCCATTGTCTCTGGTCAAGACACATAAAGTTATCCTCCAGTGGCCGCAGAATTTCAGCCTCCTATTTATTTAAAGACTCCATACCCAATCTATTTAGGACAGGTCTAGGTTAAATGCAGTCTTCAAGGTTGTAAGCAGTGCTTACCAGATAAGAGAGCCAATGAATAAATCAAATTTAACAGTCTAAAGCAGATACTGTACCATGGTATAAGAGTATTTGTGTACTTCGTAACCCCAAAATCTGTCATTTTTTGCTACTCATGCTGTAACTCACTAATGAACTAGAGTTTGTAATTCTGCCACTACAATGGCTCTTTAGCATCTATACATTACTATAATGCAGTTGAAATCTCTAACCTGTATTTTTCCTGACTATTTTAATGCTGTAACTTCAGATTGCATGAACAACTCAAAGGGGCCTATTTATTAACGTGTGAGCTGACATGATACAATGTATCATGTCCGTTGCACATCGATAAATGCCGACAGCATACGCTGTCGGCATTTATCATTGCACCAGCAGTTCTTGTGAACTGCTGGTGCAATGCCGCCCCCTACAGATTCGTGGCCAATCAGCCGCTAGCAGGGGGTGTCAATCAACCCGATCGTATTTGATTGGGTTGATTTTTGTCCGCGGCCTCAGAGCAGGCAGACATGTTATGGAGCAGCGGTCTTTAGACTGCTGCTTCATAACTTCTGTTTCCGGCGAGCTTGATAATTCGGCCCCAATGTATCTAATACTTAACAATAAAAATTACTTACAGCAAAAGAAAAAAACTTGCCACAATCTTTACATATGATTTTTTTTTTCTTGCAAATAGCTTTTATTATATAATAGATGCTTTTTGGTAAAAAAAAAAATGAGCAGCGGTTGCTAAGATATAATTGTTTAGTCACTTATTTTGATAAATTTGTAGCACACTTAAAGGGACAGAAAACTCCAAAATTCTTTCATGATTTGGATAGAACACACAATTTTAAACAACTTTCTAATTTACTTCAGTTATCAAATTTGCTTCATTCTCTTGGTATCCTTTGTTGAAGAAACCGCTTTGCACTACTGGCAACTAGCTGAACACATCTAGCCAACCAATCACAAGGGACAGATGTGTGCAAGCACCAATCAGTAGTGAGCTCCCACTAGTGTAGGATATATGCATATTCTTTTTCAACAAGGGATACCAAGAGAACAAAGCACATTTGAAAATAGAAATTAATTTAGAAGTGTCTTAAAATGACATGCTCTTTCTGAATTATGTAAGTTTAATTTTGACTTTCCTATCCCTTTAATAAAAGTAAAGTACTAAGAAAAACATGTTAAGTGATTAGAATTGACACTATTATGAGGAGGAGAGGGCACTCCGACCTCTGAAGAACGCCAGCCGCGCTTACCCTTGGCGACAAATTTCGTCCGGAGCCCTGCACAGCAACAGAGATTAATTGAGAAGGGAGGCTGAAACATCTGTGCCCCCGCCCGGGTATCAGTGTGCGACGACAACAGAGCACACAAAGACACCGGGGCATAGCCTCAAGGGAGGTACCGTATGGCTATAATACCTGCCTCAGTTCAAGCCCAGTGAAGAACGTTGGATGACAGGACTGTAGACATAAACAGCCTGAGTGACATGGAAGCAGTCAGCAGGTAAGGTGACCGGAGCCCCAGGAAAGGCTGGTATGAGGGGAAGGAAGAGTTGAATAGTGAGTACTCTTGTAACATTGTTTTGCCCCAATAGCTACCAGCAATATCTGTGGGAGGGCTAGGTCTTAAATACCCCAATTTGGGGGGCCATAAGCCATCTAGATAGGCTCAGTAGCTGCTGATTGGTTGCTTCACATAGATGCCTCATGTGATTGGCTCTCCCATGTGCATTGCTCTTTCTTCAACAAAGGATATCTAAAAAATGAAGCAAATTAGATAATAGAAGTAAATTGGAAAGTTGTTTAAAATTATATTCTCTATATGAATCATGAAAGAAAAAAATGTGGGTTTAGTGTCCCTAAGTATATGGAGGATGAAATATCCTGATATTAAGGAATATACTTGTGTATCAAAAGCATATAAGTCTTAATCAATAATTGATTTTTTTTGATATCCCAGAAAGTACATAATGAAAACATATCTGTAAAAATCAATAAAATTACGATCTGAGATCATGCACCTGTATCCTTGAAGCTTAAATCTACTAATGTAACTGGCTGTGTCCGAAGGTTCAGATTTCCAGTTTACTTACTTAATGATTTTAAATTTAAAAACTTTTTTTTTTTTAAAATGGGAGGAGTATGTAGAACACAATAAAGAGTATCTAAATAAACTAGAATTTTTTTGGGAAGCAGCAAAATCGATCTTAAGAGGCGAAATTATAGCTTATGTACATTAGTAGACCAACAGAGGAAAATTGGAATAAATATAACAAAGCCAAAAAAGAAAGAGATACGTTACTGATATATAAAGTAACACAGTTGGATCTCAAAGTAAAAGCGAAATTTTATAGATTTGGTAATAAATCTGGGAAAAATATAACAAAATTTAGTAGTAAGACACATGAAATTAGTGCCTTAAAATATAAAGATAAACCTATAGAAAACACAGAAGTGATCTTAGAAATATTCACTGAACATTTTCAACAGTTGTACCTAAATAGAGAACCTAATAAAAATAAAAAGGAGGCTTTTTGGTCTAGAATCAAATGCAGTAAAATTAAGTCAGAACTCCTTGATATATTAAATGCACCGTTTACAGAGGATGAAATTTCCAAACGTATTGGAAAATTACCAGGATCTAAAGCACCTGGTCCTGATCATCTCCCAAATTAATTTTATAAAATACTGTGTCTAGAATTGACCCCCACCCTATTAAAATTATTCAATTATTATTATATGCAAGTAAATGAAATGTCTAAGAATTTTACAAAATCTTGGACAACTTTAATATTAAAACAAAAATAAAGATCCAGAACTAAAAGACTCATATAGACCTATTTCGCTATTGAATACAGACTATAAGCTAATGACAAACATTATTGCCATGCGTTTTCAACTATCATTAAAAGAAGTGATCCATTTAGATCAAAAGGATTCATGAAAGGAAGGAACTCTGCTGCAAATATTAGGAAGACAGTGTTAATTCTGGACCATCATTAAAGCCAACTTAAAACAGAAAAGGAATCAATTATCCCAGATAAAGCAATAATTTTGATAGACGCCGAGAAAGCGTTCGATTGTATATACTCGGATCATTTATTATTTTCGTTAAAGAAATTGGGTTTTACAGGTAGATTTCTTGAATTAATAAAAAAGATATACAATGCGCCACATCAGTACCTTTTAGTAAACGGCATGCTATCTAGGCAAATTATTTTGGGTAGAGGAACAAGACAAGGCTGTCCAATGTCACCTCTACTTTTTAACATCGCTATAGAGTCACTGGCCATTATGATCAGGCAAGAAATTCAAGGAATATAAATCGGAGAAAAAGCAATTCATTTAGCACTATATGCAGGCGATCTTTTATTGTTCGTTAGAAATACGAAAAAAAATATCCCTCGTATTCTGGTAATAATAGATGAATATAGTTCTTTCACTGGGTATAGGGTTAATACCTCAAAATCAGAAATATTATGGATACATAGAAATGAGGATTCCAATAAGAATAACCCGTTTAAGATAGTGACTGATGCTTTTAAGTACTTGGGTATGTATATTGCGTCAGATTTAGATAAATGGTACATACTCAACGTTCCCCCAGTTTTTACTTAAATAAAGGAAAAGTTGCAGATATGGGCTAAATTGCCACTTTCACTATCAGGTAGAGTAAATTTGTTTAAAATGATCGCCCTGCCAAAAATTCTATATATTATCCAAAATATTCCTTGCTTTATAAAAAAAAAAAAAAAGATTTACGTGATCTGCAGATAGCTTCAACAAAGTTTTTATGGGCTATGAAAAAAACAAAAATAGCAAGTAAAAGATTAAGTTTACCCAAACAATATGGAGGCATGGGCTTTCCCAATTTGAAATTATATAACCTGGTTCATTTAGCAAAGATTGCAGAAGAATGGTTTGGAGACATTTCCTACTATTCGATCTAGGAACAAGAGAGAGAATTGATAAAACATTTTTTACTACACACAAGTACACATATTAAGTATATTAATCTGCCCTTAGGAATAAATAAACTAAAAACTATATCTACACCTATACGAGCTTGGCAGAAAATGTGTTTAAAGTTAGATGAGAAGTTTGAGGTCTTAAAGTATTTGACAATAGAAGGCAAAGCAGATTTTCCAGAAGGCCTAAATAACAGAGTATTTAAAAAATGGAGAGAAAAAGGTCTTATAGCAATAATTCTAATTATTAGTCAAGATCAACAGGCGATAAAAATGTTTCAAACCTAAAGAAGGAAATTAATTGAATTTTATGTGTATTTACAAATTAGGCACTACATTTACGGATTATTTAGAAATTGTGGAACAGAGTGGAAATGGAGTAAGTTAGATCAATGGATTGGAGTAGTGAGGGCTGGCATTTGCTCTATATCGCCATGGTATCGACTCTTAGCTGCGGTAAAAGGAGAAGTAAATTTATCATACATAGCCAATGGGTGGACTGGAAATTTGAACCTAACAGAAATTAACGCCAATACGGTTAAGAAATCGATAGAAAGAGTAGAGAGGAGCACACTCTCAGCCACATGGAGAGAAGCACATTTAAAGCTCCTCTATCGAGCTTATTATACACCCAAAAAAGGTTATGCATGGAAAAACAACCAATTTGATAAATGCTGCAAATGTCACTTAATAGTGGCAGATATAGCTCACGTAATATGGCAATGCCCAAAAATAAACCAGTTCTAGAAGAAAATAGAATTCTGGTTGAACACACATACAGATACGCATGTCAAACTTGGTTTAGAACAGATAATATTCTTAGTAGATAAAGATAATTTCGGCAAGGACCACAAGATAGTTAATGTAGCAATTCTGGCCGCTAGGAATTTAATTATGAAAAAATTGAAAGAGAAACATGAACCAAAGCTGCCAGAATGGCTAGATTTTATGAAAAAACAGCCGATTATAGAGCAATTTGATACTCCACTGCATGAGGAAGAGCAAGTACGAAATTTTTTTCAAAAGTGGTCCCCTCTCATTAGTTCACATTCAGAAAGAGAACAGAATCAATTAATTTTCCCCTTCAGAAATACGGAGACTGTCCTCCTTGGTATATGGTAGGAAGTTAGACTGGTTCGGGTAGAGAGTTGGGAGAGATGAATCCTTTTTTTTTTTTTTTCCTTCTTTTAGGCTATGTCATTGGTATGGGGTGGTAGGGTTGGGTCAAGGGGTTGAATTAAATTAAAAGGAAGCATTATAGTATAAAGCTAAATGTACTAAGTTTGGGAAAATAGAAGAAATAACTTTTCTTTTTATCTTTTTCTTTGTAAACTGTTTTGATGTGAGAAATGTTTTATTGTATCTCTGTCTTGATTTACCATATAGAAGAAAGAGATTGTAACTATATCTTCCTTCTACTTTTTCTTGTTTTTTCATTCTCTCTTTTTAATATTATGCTTTAATTAATAAAAATTATTTATAAAAAAAAACAAAAAAACATGTTAAGTAAAATTTAGAATGCATCTTACACACGCGCTAAACAAAGCATACACACTATACAGACAATACACATACATACTACCACACATACTATACATACACACAAACACATTATATATACACTGTAATGCAGCAATGGGCTGCAATTGTTCATGAGTAGCAGTGGTCATTTTTAGAAGTCTGAGTGTTTAACCTCAATTTAAGAAATATGAATTGTTTTTCTGTTATGTACAAGCCAAACATAGGTATTGTTTTCACCATTCTATGAGGCCTATCTATCAAGCTCCGAATGGAGCTTGATGCCCCGTGTTTCTAGAGAGTCTTCAGACTCGCCAGAAACAGCAGTTATGAAGCAGCGGTCTAAAGACCGCTGCTCCATAACCCTGTCCGCCTCCTCTGAGCAGGCAGACAGACATCGCCGCAATTCAACCCGATCGAGTACGATTGGGTTGATTGACACCTCCCTGCTGGCCGCGAGTCTGCAGGGGGCGGCGTTGCACCAGCAGCTCTTGTGAGCTGCTGGTGCAATGCTGTATATGGAGAGTGTATTGCTCTCCGCATTTAGCGAGGTCTTGCGGACCTGATCCACACTGTCGGATCAGGTCCGCAAGACCTTTGTTAAATTGGCCTCTGTATCTTAAAGGGCCAGTTTAACCTAAAATGTCTCCCCTTTAATTTGTTTCATTTTACCTGCTGGATGCATTTAATTGTTTACAAGTAGCTCATTTATATTTGTGAAGCAGTTAGCACACAATTTTGTGTGTGTGTGTGTAGGAGCTACACCCCCTCCCCTGTCTGTGAGAGTAAGCTGAGCAACTGGAGCAGCCATGAAGTTATTCTGTAACAATGACAGCCTTTTCCCAGCAATTATTGTAGCAAGCGTTTCTAAGACTTGATAACAAGTTTTGAAGATAATAATATATTTTTGTGGTTGAATGAAAGTTTTCAAAGCAACAAACAAACGGCTAGATTACGAGTTGTGCGTTAAGGTACAAAAGCAGCGTTAACAGGTCCTAACGCTGCTTTTTTACGCCCGCTAGTATTACGAGTCTTGCAGGTTTAGGGGCACCGCACACTTGTTTGGCCTTACTGCAAACTGACTTACGTAAAGTTTGTAAACCCTTTTTTCTATGGGACTTCCATAGCGCTAGTATTACGAGTCTGTCCTGGGAGGCCAAAAAGTGAGCGGTAAACCCTCTACCGTCAAGATTCCTACCGCATTTTAAAGTCAGTAGTTATGAATTTTACACTACAACGCCGTAGCATAAAACTCATAACTAAAGTGCTAAAAAGTACACTAACACCCATAAACTACCGACTAACCTCTAAACCGAGGCCCTCCCGCATCGCAAACACTATAATAAAACATTTAAACCCTAATCTGCCGTTCCCGACATCGCCGCCACTATAATAAACATATTAACCCCTAAACCGCCACACTCCCGCCTCGCAAACACTAGTTAAATATTATTAATCGCCGCAACCTACATTATATTTATTAACCCCTAATCTGTTGCCCCCAACATCGCCGCCACCTACCTACATTTATTAACCCCTAATCTGCCGTCCCCAATGTCGCCGCCACTATTCTAAATTTATTAACCCTTTAAACTTAAGTCTAACCCTAACACCCACTAACTTAAATATAATTTAAATAAATCTAAATAAAATTACTATCATTAACTAAATTATTCCTATTTAAAACTAAATACTTATCTATAAAATAAACCCTAAGCTAGCTACAATATAACTAATAGTTACATTGTATCTAGCTTAGGGTTCATTTTTATTTTACAGGCAAGTTTGTATTTATTTTAACTAGGTAAAATAGTTACCTATAAAATAAACCCTAAGCTAGCTACAATATAACTAATAGTTACATTGTATCTAGCTTAGGGTTCGTTTTTATTTTACAGGCAAGTTTGTATTTATTTTAACTAGGTAAAATAGTTACTAAATAGTTATTAACTAATCCAATCCAATCAGCCAATAGGATTGAGCTCGCATTCTATTGGCTGATTGGAACAGCCAATAGATTTACATATAGAGGATACCTTGCTCAAAACAATAGTGGGGATATACCTCAAGCTCTCCTCAAAGGGTTCCCTAGTGAACCCCTGAATAAGTGACAATTAAATAGGTAATAGAGGGGAGCGCCAATAAAGGCTGAGGTTAAAATAGGCAGAAGTAGATGAGATTAGGATTTAAAATTTAAACTTTAAAAGGTATTGAAATGATATCTTATTTAATACATAGTGTAAAATATTTCAAAACATAAACAAACAAGTCATGGATCCATGTTAAAAACAAAACACAAATATATACAATAAAAATAAAATAGAAATACGATAATCTAAGAGCAAAACAGATGATAAATGACTGTATTATCGATATATACAGATATGGCTGGCCTGAAAAAATGATGTCCAAACAAACTTCAAATGTCAATAATAGGACAATTAATGTCCATCCAAGTTGATGATATAGTAGTAATATCCAGAGTCAATAATGGGAAAGTAAGAAATCCAAGTGAGATGTGGCAAAAGTGTTGAAAAAATGTTGAAAAAATGTTGAAAAAATGTGGTATACAAATAATGGTGTTGATATAAAAAATAATAAAAAATAAAAACAAAAAACGGAGCGTGAAAAAATGTGCAAAAATTCCAAAATGTATAAGTTAAAGAATAAAGATTAAAGACTTCCAAAACTTGTGATTTAAATGTGTCCAAAATTTCCTTTGTGATGATGTAGTGGTTTTAATAAAAGAGAGTGCTGAAGTATGCTGGAAAACATGTGCATAAAAAAACTCTGCATAAAAAACTCATAAAAATAAAAACCTGTGAAAAAAAAAAACCAAACAATAATGTAGAATATATCAACTATTAAGTTCATATGTAGGTAATATGCTTACTCAAATCTGTTGACGCGTTTCGGCCTTAATCTCCTGGCCTTTATTTCCAAACCACTTTTTTTCAAAATTAGCGCTAGTTACATTGAAACACTAATATCTTTCTGAAATCCCTGAATATCCATTGACATATATATATATATATATATATATATATATATATATATATATATATATATATATATATATATATATATATTTTAGAAGACATCCCAAAGTATTGATCTAGGCCCATTTCGGTATATTTCATGCCACCATTTCACCGCCAAATGCGATCAAATAAAAAAAAATGTTCACTTTTTCACAAATTTTTTCACAAACTTTCGGTTTCTCACTGAAATTATTTACAAACAACTTATGCAATTATAGCATAAATGGTTGTAAATGCTTCTCTGGGATCCCCTTAGTTCAGAAATAGCAGACTTATATGGCTTTGGCTTTGCTTTTTGGTAATTAGAAGGCTGTTAAATGCCACTGTGCACCACACGTGTATTATGCCCAGCAGTGAAGGGGTTAATTAGGGAGCATGTAGGGAGCTTCTAGGGTTAATTTTAGCTTTAGTGTAGTGTAGTAGACTACGCCAAGTATTGATCTAGGCCCATTTTGGTATATTTGATGCCACCATTTCACCGCCAAATGCGATCAAATTTAAAAAAAACTTAAATTTTTCCCAATTTTAGGTTTCTCACTGAAATTATTTACAAACAGCTTGTGCAATTATAGCACAAATGGTTGTAAATGCTTCTCTGGGATCCCCTTTGTTCAGAAATAGCAGACATATATGGTTTTGTTGTTGCTTTTTGGTAAATAGAAGGTCGCTAAATGCTGCTGTGCATCACACGTGTATTATGGCTAGCAGTGAAGGGGTTAATTAGGTAGTTTGTAGGGAGCTTGCAGGGTTAATTTTAGCTTTAGTGTAGAGATCAGCCTCCCACCTGACACATCCCACCCCCTGATCCCTCCCAAACAGCTCCCTTCCCTCCCCCACCCCACAATTGTCCCCGACATCTTAAGTACTGGCAGAAAGTCTGCCAGTACTAAAATAAAAGGGTTTTTTTTTTTTTAAATAAATAATAATTTTTAAGCATATTTACATATGCTGTGGTGTAGGATCCCCCCTTAGCCCCCAACCTCCCTGATCCCCCCCAAAACGGCTCTCTAACCCTTCCCCTCTGCCTTATTGGGGGACATCTTGGGTATCAGCAGCTGTCTGCCAGTACCCAGTTTGCCAAAAAAATGTTTTTTTTTGTTTTTTTTCCTGTAGTGTAGCTTCCCCCGCCCCACAGACCAACCCCCACCACCTAACTGATGTCTTTTTTAAAAATTTTATTTCATTTTCAAACACTTTTTTTCTGTAGTGTAGCGGTTCCCACCCGCTCCCTCCCCGTGCACGCGCCCGCCCCGCGCCCCGTGCACGTGCGCGTGTCCGTGCACGCCCCCCGCCATCCCCGCCCATGATCCCCCCCCCCTCCACATCACCAGGGCCATCAATGGCTGCCACCCGCCTCCCACACAGGCTCCCACCCACCAACGAGGAAAGCCACCGATCTCCGGTGCAGAGAGGGCCACAGAGTGGCTCTCTCTGCATCGGATGGTTACAAAAGGCTATTGCAGGATGCCTCCATATCGAGGCATCACTGCAATAACCAGAAAGCAGCTGGAAGCGAGTAGGATCGCTTCCAGCTGCTTTCCACACCGAGGACGGGCAGGGTATGTCCTCAGGCGTTGCTAACTGCCTTTTTTTTTGAGGACGTACCCTGCACGTCCTCGGTCGTTAAAGGGTTAAAGATCTGAAATTTGTTTTTTATTTTCTGTAATTTAGTGGGGGGGGGGAGGTTTGTAATTTAGCTAATTTTATTTAATTGTATTTAATTTAGGTAATTTATTTAATTGTAATGTAGTGTTAGATGTTAGTGTAACTTAGGTTAGGTTTTATTTTACAGGTAAATTTGTATTTATTTTAGCTAGGTAGTTATTAAATAGTTAATAACTATTTACTAACTATTCTACCTAGTTAAAATAAATACAAACTTGCCTGTAAAATAAAAATAAACCCTAAGCTAGCTACAATGTAACTATTAGGTATATTGTAGCTAGCTTAGGGTTTATTTTATAGGTAAGTATTTAGTTTTAAATAGGAATAATTTAGTTAATGATAGTAATTTTTATTTAGATTTAATTAAATTATATTTAAGTTAGGGGGTTATAGGGTTCGATTTAGATTTAAAGGATAATACATTTAATATAGTGGTGGCGACGTTGGGGGCAGCAGATTAGGGGTTAATAAATGTAGGTAGGTTGCGGCGACATTGGAGATTAGGGGTTAATAAATATAATGTAGGTGTTGGCGATGTTGGGGGCAGCAGATTAGGGGTTAATAAGTATAATGTAGGAAACAATGGGGCTGCGTTAGGAGCTGAACGCTGCTTTTTTGCAGGTGTTAGGTTTTTTTACAGCTCAAACAGCCCCATTGTTTCCTATGGGAGAATCGTGCACGAGCACGTTTTTGATGCTGGCCGCGTCCGTAACCAACTCTGGTATCGAGAGTTGCATTTGTGGTAAAAATGCTCTACGCTCCTTTTTTGGAGCCTAACGCAGCATTTTTTTGAACTCTCGATACCAGAGTTAATTTTATGCTGCGGCCAGAAAAAAGCCCGCGGAGCGTTAACAGCCCATCTACCGCCAAACTCCAAATCTAGGCCACAGAGAGCTAAGTTCTCAACCCTCGACTCAGACAGTTAACCCCAGACAAGCCTAACTGCAAAGCACAATAGGGAGAGATCCTACATATTGGCTGTTCCGATCAGCCAATAGAATGCGAGCTCAATCTGATTGGCTGATTGGATCAGCCAATAGGATTGAACTTGATTCTGATTGGCTGATTCAAGATGGACCCGCTCTGCACCGGATGGAAGAAGATCGAAGATGCCGCTTGGAGAAGATGTTTGCCGGTCCGGATGTCCTCTTCTTGCCGGATAGGAGGAAGACTTTGGAGCCTCTTCTGGACCTCTTCAGCACCGGATGCCAGGACGGATCGGTTATACCTGGATGGTGAAGACAAGGTAGGAAGATCTTCAGGGGCTTAGTGTTAGGTTTATTTAAGGGGGGTTTGGGTTAGATTAGGGGTATGTGGGTGGTGGGTTGTAATGTTGGGGGGGGGGTATTGTATGTTTTTTTTTACAGGCAAAAGAGCTGATTTTCTTGGGGCATGCCCCGCAAAGGGCCCTGTTCAGGGCTGGTAAGGTAAAAGAGCTTTTACATTTATTAATTTAGAATAGGGTAGGGAATTTTTTATTTTGGGGGTCTTTGTTATTTTATTAGGGGGCTTAGAGTAGGTGTAATTAGTTTAAAATTGTTGTAATATTTTTCTTATGTTTGTAAATATTTTTTTATTTTTTGTAACTTAGTTCTTTTTTATTTTTTGTACTTTAGTTAGTTTATGTAATTGTAGTTATTTGTAGAAATTGTATTTAATTTATTTATTGATAGTGTAGTGTTAGGTTAATTGTAGGTATTTAATTTAATTAATTTATTGATAGGGTAGTGTTAGGTTTAATTATAACTTAGGTTAGGATTTATTTTACAGGTAATTTTGTTATTATTTTAACTAGGTAACTATTAAATAGTTCTTAACTATTTAATAGCTATTGTACCTGGTTAAAATAATTAACAAGTTGCCTGTAAAATAAATATTAATCCTAAAATAGCTACAATATAATTAATTTATTTATATTGTAGCTATATTAGGATGTATTTTACAGGTAAGTATTTATCTTTAAATAGGAATAATTTATTTAATAAGAGTTAATTAATTTCGTTAGATTTAAATTATATTTAATTTAGGGGGGTGTTAGTGTTAGGGTTAGACTTAGCTTTAGGGGTTAATCCATTTATTTGATTTATGTTTAGACTCGGGGTACATGTTAGAGTGTTAGGTGCAGACGTAGGAAGTGTTTCCCCATAGGAAACAATGGGGCTGCGTTAGGAGCTGAACGCTGCTTTTTTGCAGGTGTTAGGTTTTTTTACAGCTCAAACAGCCCCATTGTTTCCTATGGGAGAATCGTGCACGAGCACGTTTTTGATGCTGGCCGCGTCCGTAACCAACTCTGGTATCGAGAGTTGCATTTGTGGTAAAAATGCTCTACGCTCCTTTTTTGGAGCCTAACGCAGCATTTTTTTGAACTCTCGATACCAGAGTTAATTTTATGCTGCGGCCAGAAAAAAGCCCGCGGAGCGTTAACAGCCCATCTACCGCCAAACTCCAAATCTAGGCCACAGAGAGCTAAGTTCTCAACCCTCGACTCAGACAGTTAACCCCAGACAAGCCTAACTGCAAAGCCCAATAGGGAGAGATCATACATAAATAGAGAAGTGAGGCAATAATAAAAGGGATAAGCCGAGTGTTAATTTTAAAAATATGAATTTGACTCACATTATTTATAAACAATGTGATTTATTTCTCAGTTTACTAGAAAAAGGAAGATGTGTGTGTTGTAAGATTACTGGTTAACATATTGTTTTAGGACAGATTTATATGACTTTAAATATAAAAAATATAAATATATCTGAAATTACCCAGGAATGCTTTGATATTAAGCATTGCCTGAATTGCAACTCCACCTATGTTATCTATCTCATTACCTGTGTCATATGCAAAAGGCAATATGTTGGACAAACGACCAGAGACGTTGGGTCACGGATTAGAGAGCATTTCTCTACAATCTCATTGGGGAAGTCTACCACCCCCCTGGTCCAACATTTTGCTTTGCATCATGACAAGAGTATAGAGTCCTTTAGGTGGCAGGTGATTGAAAAGAGTGTCCTTCCCAAAAGAGGGGGGGACAAGAACAAAATCCTTAGTAGGAACGAAATGTAATGGATTTTCAGGTTAGAGACCAGAGTTCCTCAGGGCTTCAACTCTGAATACGATCTCATAAATCATTGGCAAGTCCAATATGGCCTATGTGTGTGTGGAGCACCACCATATAGTCCGAGCTTCTAATCTAATTATGCCCACATATGAGGTAGGCTAGCACTACTATGTTACATTTGATATATTGTCCTAGCGACTAGGTCCTTTACCCTTAAACAGCAAAGTTATGCATTCAATTCCTCCCGCATCTGATAAACTATGTTATATTTTCATTAATATTGGTATTGATTTATTTCAATATTATTCATGTTGATTTATTTTAATATTAATATTAATTTTAATTTTAATATCAATTCTGTTTTCCATTTTATCAATACTATTATCATTTCCATTATGACTATTATTATTATTATTATTTTTCACTTTTTTCTTTTCTTTATTTATTTATTTAAAGTAAATTCCTTTGGATTTGAGTACCATTATCCTACTAGTTAGTTAGCACTAATGTTCTTACTCATGTCTAAGAAAAGCCTGCAGTCCCAACAATAATCCTCTCACTAGGAACACTTACATAAAGTTAGGACCAGGTTCTCTTACACTGTAGATTAACTACAAATCCTGGTAGATCTGGTTCTTATCATTACCCTGTCTAGTACAGTGGTTAGGTCCCTTATCTATGGATCAATAGGTCATGAGTTTGATCCTTACCTAGAAATATGTTTGTGTACACACAAATGTAATTACAATATTCTGAATAGTGAGACGTGTTCTTTTACCTTTTAAACGCTGAATTAAAAGTCTGTATACATTTATATATACATGTTTTACATTAGTTATACTAGCACTATTTATTTAGGAAACTCTTTGTTAGTAATTTATGATTTATTTAGGAATTTAAGATGTAATTGCTATAGAGGGCTGTTTTATCCTTTCCCTACACAGTGTTTCAGGTATTAAGGGTTAAATTATTGAGTTCTAATCAGCTGTGTTTAATCTTGTTTTTGTTTTAACCAATGGCTGTGGAATGGGGTTATTCAAGCTTATACCTCTGCCTGCTTTAGTTAAGCTATGATTACGGCTCTTGCTGAAATGCGTATGCTTAATTTCACAGCTGTTTTTTGAACCTTTGCACTTTGTGTGTTTTTATGGTGGAGTGATTATGGACTTTTAAGTACCCAACTCGGTGAAATAAATGCTATGTTTTATATACTATGGATTGGCTCAATTCCTCTTTTTTCTAATATGTTTAAATATAAAGACTAATATAATTTAAAGGGACAGTATATTGTAAAATTGTTTTCCCTTAATGTATTTCCAATAAGTTGTTATACCAGCCGCAGAGTATAAAATGTATGAGAAATTGCATTTTCAGGTTTATTTGTGTATATGAAATTCCTGGTTGTGTGCTTTGAAACAACAGCCTATTACAAGGGTTGAGCATGCAGGTAAAATGAGATCTCACTATGTTATCACTTTGTGTACACACACTTGCTTCCTTATCTTATATCTGTTTGTAAACCAAAGCCCAATACTTAGGGCCTGATATTCAAAACTTCACCGTTCAGGCGAAAGTCTCGTCGGCATGGCAAGGACCTTAAAAGTTTTTTATAAACACAAATTTTATCTGGAGAAATGTTTATGTGAGATTCCTACATTATATTACAAGGTCTAAAAAAATCCCAAAGATTTTGTGTGATTTTTCTCCATGCTGACAAGGTTTTGAATATCAGGCCCTTAGAGAGAACAATGGAAAATTATTTAGTTATCTCTTCTACACCCCTCCAGGAGTGCAATTTCTTCTGCGGGCTATGTTTAGAAACTTTCAGTATAGTTGGGGATACCAAAGGCTAAAACAGCAATTTCAAATGTCGAAATAAGGGTAAATGAGCTACTTGTAAACAATTAAATGTACTACAGCAGGTAAAATAGATAATTTGGAACAAATTAAAAGGAAGAAAATTTTGGGGTAAACTGTCCCTTTAAGGTATAGAATAGTGAAAACAAGAGCAATGTTTGGCATGTGCATAACAGAAATCCAATTCCTAATAATTGTCAGGCTTTCATTGTGAAGGGAGCTGTGACTCCTAGTTATTTTTTATATTGAAAGGAGCTGCGACTTCCAATGTGTTACTGTTAAGATTTATCCTTTTTTTTGTGACATATGTGATTCTTGGGGAATTAGAAAAATTCAGAGCTGATAAGTTCTATGAGTACTTTAAATGATCAGATATGATGTAAATATTTGATATTTATGTATGCCGTATTGTACATGCTTCTATTAGATTATTTTTTTTCAATAAAAATTTATAAAAAGAAAAAAAAATGTTGTCAGGCTATTAATTATAACTCGGCTAGATTACGAGTTTTGCGTTATGAGTAATAAAGCTTTTTCCCTACTGCTGCTATTACAAGTTTCCGTAACGCCACAAAAATATCCATCTACGCTCAAATCCAAAACGTAAACCCAGACCTAGTAGTTAATGATATACGGCTAACAAAAACATCTACAAATCACATTACACAAAGTACACCTACACTCATACAAACACTCCACAATATTTACGGTATTTTTTCATATTAAAAATTTTCATGTCAAAATAGAACGGATCAAAGTTACGAGATCTCGGGTGTTTGAAAAAAAATGCACACAAAACCATTTTACATTGACTTACATAGACAGATGGGAACATACATTCATATAGCTACATCTAACTACAAATATTATCACATACATACACAATTAGATACATACAAACAATATACAGCACATTACCTACACAAAACAGATTTTTAATAGGAAATCAACATGATTTAGCTGCTTTTTTCACACAAGAACATGACGTCACTCAACTCAACTTTAAGCTCAACACAAGTGTTGGATTTTATTTATCTTCAAATTTTTCTTCTCCAATGACTTCTATGGGGAAGACGTGCTCGTGCACGCGACCACCAGATTTACCTAACGCACTTTAAAACTCATAATACCAGCATTACAATTGGGGCGCTAATTCATTCATTCTTGCGTTAGTCCCGCTATGACAAATAGATCAAGAAATTACTAGTTCCCTATGGAGTTATGGTTTTTACTTGTGTCAACATCACTACAACATCACATTCTTAAAGGAAATTACATTACCTCCAATAGAAATCAACATCAATTCGATCATCAACAATGCGAAATCGGTTTAAAAAAATAAATCAAATTTAAATGGACAGAACATTATTTGATACATTTCAGTATTCACAAACAGTAGACAATTGTAAACACGTCTCGTTTACCTCTATTATAACATTTCATTTATTCAACTAATATGCTTGGATGAACAGCATATCTACATAGGCTCAACAGATGATCATTAATGGATGCACATACATGACTTTTGCCATTCACTCATACATGTGCATTGATATTCTTGATAAAAAAACATAGAAACAATGAATACATTTACATCATACAACTACATTGTGGAAGGTTGGTTAATATTGGATTCTCTCTCGGAATCACCAAAGATCAATTATGGATTTAGTGTACCTTTAACATCACGATTCACTCATAATATACCATTAGGAATTACGTACAAGAATAACATATCATTAGAACATATTAGAGCTGTCACTTTTTTGGAAGAAACAACAATGCTATACTGCTTCATATAAATCATTATATGTGGGAGAGAATCACAATACATATGTATATGTACATAACACGCATCACACAACAACAACATCACACATTTATCTTTTTAATCAGCACACAAGAAGAATGTTGAAAAATACAACAGAACAAAGATTTTCTAACTAGACAGGCAGGTTGCTAATATGATGACGTCATTCTAAGCTTCAACCATACAGATTACAGCATTAGGACTGTACTGCCCCTTTCAGCAGTTTCTCACTCAATACTACATATACGTTAACAAGAGGGTTGGAAGATCTTCATTATTATTGCGATTTCAATGGGATGCGTAAAATATTAACATCTCGCAAATCACTTATATATACAATATTATAGATGTCAGCCGGAAGATCTTCATTATTATTGCAATTACAATGGGACGCGTAAAATATTGACATCTCGACAATCACTTAGATATACAATATTATAGATGTCACCCATTACTTTGTCGTTTTGAAACAATATTGCAGCAACATTGATCGATTAGATTCTATGCCATGTCTATGCACACATTATACACAAGTATGCACTTTCATTCATGTTAGCGTGGACGTGTGCTTTTTACTATAACATCGCGTTTAATAAGTATTTATTACACATATGAACAAACATTACGAAGATGCACTGTATATGTTATATTTTACACTTTCACATTATGATTCATTGGTGGGAAAATAAATTTCAGCAAACACAAGAAAATCCGCCCACTTAGAAAGCATTTGCGCCGCTCACATACAATCAAGTGTATACAATCAGCAATCATTACGAACACGCTGCCATTGGACATATTGCACTATAAATCCCCCAAACAACATGGCCAAAGCCTCCCTTGTGATTGACATTGTATCAAATCACTTTTTTGTTTTTGCATACCTTATTACTCCTTGTGTGTTTGCTCTGCTGTTTGGCTTTGTGCTACTTAGCTTGGCAAATATGGATGATCCGCAGTTATTTGGTGCTGGTGCTGTTGCACGAGTTTTGTACGACAGAATCAGGCGTGCTCGGCGTCTCCAAGAGAGACAAAGGGCTCGTCTGGTTAGAGGTCCTCCTGTTCACAGGGTGAAGCCCACATTGGATAACATGAGTGACTTTGAGGTTTATGACAAGTATAGGCTCAATCGTGAACAGCTCATTAGCCTTTACAATATACTTAAACCTAATATGGAGCGACGTAGACGTATGCGAACTGCAAACCCTGGCATGACCAATATGCTAAGTTGCATACACGTCCTGGCCTCCGGAAGTTTTCAATCCGGAGAGGGGTACATGCATGGGCTGTCTCAGGGTACCTTCTCTGTGCTTTTTGACAACTTTCTGGACGCCATGGTACGAGTCAGTAAACATTATATAGGATTTCTTCAAAATGATGGCGATTGGAGGCGTCTGAAGAGGGAATTCTATGCAATAGCTCGAATGCCCAATGTCTTGGGAGCAATAGATTGCACCCACATTGCGCTGCGTGCTCCAGCAGATGACCAGCCCTTCCGAAATTGCAAACACTTCCATAGTCTGAACGTGCAGTTTGTTTGCGACGCACGGATGCAGATTATGCAGGTGTGTGCGAATTTCAGCGGGGCTTGTCATGATGCCCACATCCTCAGACAGTCGTCCTTGTGGCGGCAGTTTGAGGGCAGACAGTTTCCCATGGCTGGCTTGTTGGTGAGTACTTGTGCACAGCATGGTTAATTAGTTAGACAATTGCCACTGTAATCTTCAAAAACAGTTGTGTTTGTGTAAAGTGCAAAATGTGCAGCTCTAGGATGTGCTTTAACGATGTACTTAAACCTCATATGGAGCGACGTAGACGTATGCGAACTGCAAACCCTGGCATGACCAAGAGGCTAAGTTGCATACACGTCCTGGCCTCCGGAAGTTTTCAATCCGGAGAGGGGTACATGCATGGGCTGTCTCAGGGTACCTTCTCTGTGCTTTTTGACAACTTTCTGGACGCCATGGTACGAGTCAGTAAACATTATATAGGATTCCTTCAAAATGATGGCGATTGGAGGCGTCTGAAGAGGGAATTCTATGCAATAGCTCGAATGCCCAATGTCTTGGGAGCAATAGATTGCACCCACATTGCGCTGCGTGCTCCAGCAGATGACCAGCCCTTCCGAAATTGCAAACACTTCCATAGTCTGAACGTGCAGTTTGTTTGCGATGCACGGATGCGGATTATGCAGGTGTGTGCGAATTTCAGCGGGGCTTGTCATGATGCCCTCATCCTCAGACAGTCGTCCTTGTGGCGGCAGTTTGAGGGCAGACAGTTTCCCATGGGTGGCTCGTTGGTGAGTACTTGTGCACAGCATGGTTAATTAGTTAGACAATTGCCACTGTAATCTTCAAAAACAGTTGTGTTTGTGTAAAGTGCAAAATGTGCAGCTCTAGGATGTGCTTTAACCATTTAATTGTCTCTTTCATCAAATGTCTAGTTTTAGCTCCAAACAGATATGTAGCATGTCCTATCTTAAATGTGCAGCTCTAGGATGCGCTTTAACCATGTAATTGTCTCTTTCAGCAAATGTCTAGTTTTAGCTCCAAACAGATATGTAGCATGTCCTATCTTAAATGTGCAGCTCTAGGATGAGCTTTAACCATGTAATTGTCTCTTTCAGCAAATGTCTAGTTTTAGCTCCAAACAGATATGTAGCAGGTCCTAGCTTAAATGTGCAGCTCTAGGATGCAATTTAACCATTTCTTTCACTTTTAGCAAATGTCTTGTTTATGCGAAATACGCATATGTAGCATGTCCTAGCTTAAATGTGCAGCTCTAGGATGCGCTTTAACCATGTAATTGTCTCTTTCAGCAAATGTCTAGTTTTAGCTCCAAACAGATATGTAGCAAGTCCTAGCTTAAATGGGCAGCTCTAGGATGCAATTTAAACATTTCTTTCTCTTTTAGCAAATGTCTTGTTTATGTGAAATACGCATATGTAGCATGTCCTAGCTTAAATGTACAGCTCTAGGATGCGCTTTAACCATGTAATTGTCTCTTTCAGCAAATGTCTAGTTTTAGCTCCAAACATATATGAAGCATGTCCTAACTTAAATGTTACAGCTCTAGGATGCAATTTAACCATTTATTTCTCTTTTACCAAATGTCTCGTTTATGCTATTTTCGTGTACACAAAAACTTTGTATCTTATAAAAAGGTATTTTAATATAATTTTTTATATATATATTTGACATTTTGTTATGTTCATTATTTATAGATGATTCGGGTTACATGAGCCAGCCTTGGCTCATTATGCCGTTGCGTAACCCACAGACGAGGCCCAGGAGCGCTACAATCGGGCGCACAAGCAGACTAGGGCTGTAGTGGAGAGGATGTTTGGGCTATTCAAAATGCGGTTACGATGCCTGGACAGGTCTGGAGGAGCCCTCCAATACAGCCCTAGTAAGGTGGCAAAGATCGTTATAGCCTGCAGCGCCCTGCATAACATAGCTCAGCAGGCTGGGATGCTGCAGGCCGTCCAGGCACCCCGAGACCTCCTCCAAGATGAGAGGATGACCCTGTTCTAGAGGGGCCATTCTGGGGCGAGGGGCTTAATGTCAGAGACAATGTCATCAACCGCCACTTCAAATGGTAAATACTAGAAGTTGTATAGGAGCATTGCAAATATGTGTGAATTTTAGGGAAATGAGAAGTAGAGAATTGTGCAAACATGTTAGGATTGTTCAACAAATGATTAGATCAAAATATAATTTAATATTATTCTTATCATAGGTAATTTATACATCAGTTGGCTCCTGTAATGACTTTGCCACCTGATTTTCAAAGACAACATCAGATGGTAATTATACACAATGTATGGACTGGGGGTGGGGGGGATTTTGCACAATGATCCATCATATGTCATACAATTTAAAATGTAGTATTTAGTTTACACATTACTAGATGTTTAGATAGTCAGAAAAAGATACTCTAACAATACTATGTGATTCTAAGTCATCAGAGGTTAGGTCTGCACAATGTATGACTCAGCTTCACACTTGATTGATAGAACATAACACAAGATTCTACACATGCTTAGTAAGCTATTGATCTAAATAGTTTCAGAAATGGTTTGGGGGGTGGGGGATGCAGAACCAAGTCACACACTTTTATTAATGATTTGATTTACACTTTTTCTTCCATTAGGGAGATGACTTCATCTACAGACTGAAAGTGAAGAATTCAAGACTGAAAGTGAAGAATCCCAGACTGAACGTGAAGAATATGAATGTGATCATGTCTGTGGCATTGTCTTTCAACTGTGCTGACTTTGAAAACCATACAAAAACACGTTCACATGGTAAGTGTCCACAATTCTATGGACCAAGACTGGGGATGCAGGATGCCTCCTATGGGACACACTTAGGGTTAATTTTATTTTTGTTTTTTATATGTGTAATTAAAATATTGATTAGACAATTTAATGTTATCAATTTAAAAATATGGATAGATATAGATCTCCAGTATGAACCTGTTTCAGTGGCAGTGGCATTGCTTTAGACATGTTGGTCAAATGTATACGTTAATTAGTATATATGTGAAGAATACAGTATCCTTATTTACAATCTTCTGCATTATAAAAGCTATACTAGCAAGATCAAAATAATAATTGAACAATGTCTAACATTTGATGACAATGCAATAAGAAAAAAATTACTTAAAGCGACAGTCAACAACATAAAAGATTGTAAATAAGAATACATGATCTCTTTATTTATTAATTAATTTATAAAACAATTAACTCATTTGAATACAAATAGAATTTTACTTTGTCAATTAGAAGAAAAATATCTGATTGTTAGTGTCCATGGCCTGATTTGTATTAATGATATCCAATCCTGATTGAATCTTTTACAGATATGGATGTTGGTGCTGGAACCTTGAGCCCATGTTTGTCACAGTGTAGTATGTCTCATTTTTATTTACCTTTGTCTTACAAACTTGGACATAACATTACATAATCCAATCACATTGATCTATATTAATATGGATACTCTAAATCTAATTTGTTGTTATTTTAAAATAAGAATCTTGAATCAGAGTTTGGATTCCATTATAATAAAAATCTCAATATATGAGTATTTCAATATATTACTTCGATTCTTGATATCTTCATTTCAAAAGGACAATAAACCCAATTTCTTTCTTTCATGATTCAGATAGAGCATGCGATTCTAAGCAACTTTCCTATTATCATTTTTTTTTTGTTCTATTGCTATATTTCTTTAAAAAGCAGTAATGTGATGCATAGGAGCCGGCCCTTTTTTTTTCTTTTTAACCTTGCTTATTGTTGTTTAAATGTAAGCCCCCAATAAGCAAGTGCTATCCATGTTGCTGAACATAAAACGGGCTGGCTGCTAAGATTTCATTCCTGTTTTAAAATAAAGATAGCAAGAGAACGAAGATAAATTGAGAATAGGAGTAAATTACAATTTTTTTTTAAATTGCATGTTCTTTCTGAATCATGAAAGCAAATATTTGGTTTAGTGTCCCTTTAATGTAATCTTAGGGTCATGGCCATTTTGTATTCTACCCCTGGGTAGTGCTTGACAGTTTTTGGCTACATTTAGACCACACTAACACATTTTTACCTATGTGCAGATTATGTAAATATACATCTCATATGCTTTGATATTTTCTTATTATCATTAAAGGGACATGAAACACAACATTTTTCTTTTATGATTTAGACACAACATGTGATTTTAAACAACTTTCCAATTCAATTCTATTATCTAAATTGCTTCAGTGTATTGGTATCCTTAGTTGAAAAGCATATCTAGGTAGGTTCAGGAGCAGAAATGCATTACTGTGAGTAACCTGCTGATTGGTTGATGCACAAAATTGCCTATTTTCATTGGTTCAACAGATGTCTTCAGATAACTCCCAGTAGTGCATAATTGCTCCTTTAAAAAAAGATTCAAAGACAATGATGCAAATTAGCTAAACTAAGTATATTTGAAAGTATTTTTGAAAGCACAGGCAGGATTTGAATCATGAAGATTAATACAATTACACATTTTGAGTTTCATGTCCCTTGAAGAGAGAAGTATATTTAAAGATTCTTGATGATAGCATGAAATTATATATTTGATTGGAATTGCATGCTCTATACCATTCATTACATCAACATATGGACACGACAATTCATTGTCAAATAAAGAAATTTTAATTTTGAATATTAATACTAAATATCTTAATTAATCCTTACACTGTTTTGTTTAAACAATATTGATATATGAATCACATCTTTCACTCTTGAACAACCTTTAAATATCTAAGCATATTCTAACAGCACCATGATGACATATTTTAGAATATATCTTATGTTTTGCATTGTGATCAATATGTGTTGTGTCCTAAAACAGATTACTGTACATTGCACAAATGGATCTATGTGCCACATGAATTATGTTCTACTTGTCAACAGTTGTTATTCAAAGTGTTGTGTGTGTGCCTGTATTATTTTTATAACAGGGATCAATAGTTAGATTTAGATATGCCATTGATTCATATGAGAAGAATTGGCTGTCTAATATAGAAATAAATCAAACATATGGGAAAGACATCATTTCCTTTACAATCACCTTGATTAACTCATAAATGTATTGTTCATACTAGTGCTCTAGTCTTCACATTTCTAAGTATATTATTTAGAATATTCTATACTAATGTGATTTAGTGATGTCCAAACTGTGTTCACTAATATATCTTAATATCATTAATAGATGTAGTTGTTGTGGCAAGCACAAAAGGATCCAGCACCGATGGTGACCTGCCTTTGCAGGATTCTGGTAAGTCCATTGACTCATTCATATGTAATTGAAGGTGTATTTTTATTAAATATTATGATCATGATTCTGATGAAGCATTCCATTTGAATAAAACATATAATTTACTCCTCTGATTATATATATATATATATATATATATATATATATATATATATATATATATATATATATATATATATATATATATATTGGTATTTTAAGATTAAGATCTCAAATCTTCTTAGTCTACACCTTTGTGCTTCAGAACATGGCTGTTTCTATTTAGTATAAATTTAGACAACAATCATCAAGTGATACACACATGAGAACTTTTAAATGTTCCATGTACTCAGCTTTTATGAAAATGTTCAAAATACAAACACTAAAATGTAATTATTACTCATTGATAATTACAAATCTTATTTCATTTACATGCTCCATCAAAATGATGTAATTCATAACTTTGGTTCAGTATCTCTTTTATGCAACATTGATGTGTGTCCTTGAGCAACAGTAACATATGTTAGAATTTTGGATTTTAACGTGTACACAACATTTTATGTTTTACAGAAATTGATGTAACATGTGTGATGGAGGAGGAAGTGGCTCCCTCGGAGTCTGATGGTATGTCAAATATATATAACATGTATTATTGTTTAAAAATCATTCTCTTGAAGAAAAAGAAAGTCTACAACTTTGTCCCTTTAAATTTTATTATTCCATTCATTTTACAATACACTACTGCCCCCTTTCTATATCATGCAGTATGAACATATGTTTTTAATTTTATTAAATTTTTGTATGATTTGTCATTAATGACATCATGATGTCACATGCATATTCCATGCAAAACCCCAATAATCATCTTCTGATTGTACAGACAGTCATTGCTATTCATCTGAGTGCCTAGATGCAGACCATATCCTTATGTCATCATTGTTTAGAACTTCTAAACCACTTCTAAGTAAACATAAAACATAATCATGTTAAAATTCCTTGATTTAATTTCATGATGTATGATATGTAAATGGATTTTAAAAATATTTATGTGTAGACTGTCCATTTCAATCCAACAAACATTAATATTCCACAAAATTAAAGCATGCATTTCTGAATGTGTCTATTAATATTGGGATGACATACATTTAATCCTAATGTAAAAGAGAGATTCACAAAATTAATCTGAAAATTTAATCAGATAGAGAAGATTATATTATTAATAGATAATATGAATGGTAGTATCTACTGTGTATATATTCTGAAGAGTAATTGATTGAAGCATCAAGCTTTAAATTAGTCCATTTAAGATTACAAATTACAATATTACACACTCCCGTATTATTCAATTGTTTGATTTTCTGAAATCAATCCACGGGCATGTGTCTAAAAGAACTCTATTGCATTTCAATCTCAAATGCATACATGCATACCAAAATATTATCCAAAATATAAATATATTATCAAATCATAAATATTAGCACATGATGTTGACTTTGATTAATATGATTTGTAATGTATTTATGAAATGTTACATGAAAAATAACAGTGAACATTCAGAGTTTAAAAGATCAATTAAATCTTCTTAGTAATTATATTTGATTCAAATCAATCAATAACTTAAAACATAGTCATTATTGTGACTATGGCCCCTATTTATCAAAGGTCTTGCGGACCTGATCCGACAGTGCGGATCAGGTCCGCAAGACCTCGCTGAATGCGGAGAGCAATACGCTCTCCGCATTTAACATTGCAAAAGCAGCTCACAAGAGCTGCTGGTGCAACGCCGCTCCCTGCTGACTCGCGGCCAATCGGCCATCAGTAGGGAGGTGTCAATCAACCCGATCGTACTCGATCGGGTTGATTTCCGGCAATTCCTGTCCGCCTCACCAGAGCAGGCAGACAGGGTTATGAAGCAGCAGTCTTTAGACCACTGCTTCATAACTGCTGTTTCTGGCGAGTCTGAAGACTCGCCAGAAACACGGGCCATCAAGCTCCTTTCAGAGCTTGATAGATAGGCCCCTTTGTATCAATATTTTATGAGAACAAGAATCCAGACTTTAACTAATGTTGAATCTTGATTTCTTTAAAGATAATATTTTTTCATATCATATATGTCTATATATTTTTGTTATATATTTCAGATGGACCGTTCCACTTCTGGGCATCAGCCTCCCACCCCTCCCCAGCCAGAAGCCCCTCCCCAGCCAGAAGCCCTTCCCGCCCCTCCCGTCCCTCCCCAGCCAGAACCCACTCCCGGCCCTTCCCATTCTTCCTCCTGTCCTGTCCCTCCCAAAAAAACTTTTCCTTGCCCCCCCTCGCCGCACGTACAGCTCCTCCACCTGCCCAGACACTGACTCCCCAGGCCCCTGACTCCCCAGCTGTACAGGCTACCCCAGAGCGGCAGCCCAATCCCATCCCTCCCCTCATCCCTCCCCCTCAAGACTTTTACCTCAGGCCCCAGCTTCATTGTTCTGGGTGTCGTATTGTCCTTCCCAGCCACAGATGTAAGTATCATTACAAATCCACATTATATCATACTTTCTTAAAAGGACATTATAGTGATCTAATTAGACATAAATTGAATTTTATTTTTAAATATTTTTGATAAACCTTTTCTTTATTTGATTAATCTAAATATTTTCGATCTTCAGTTTTGGGAAATCAACATCCACATTTTCTAATATCTAAATGATATTGTCTAGATGTTGGATATCTATTATTTATATATGACAAAATTTTGTATTTGGTATCACTGCCCTTTTCACAGTGTGTCATAAGCCAAAGAAATATATTTTTCAGGATTGAGAGTTTTTTTTGTGTCTTAATATCTTAAAGGGACAGTATACTATAAAATAGTTTTTCCCTTAATGTGTTTCCAATTACTTTTTTTAACAGCTGCAGAGTATAAAATGTATGAGATTTGCTTTTTAAGGCTTATTTGTGTATATGAATTAGCTGTTTTTCTGTTTGAAGCCACAACCTAATAAAATGGGTTGAACTTGTAGGTATTATCAGATCTCATTACTTTATCACAATGTGCAAATATACCTGCGTCTTTATCTTATATCTGTCCATATACCAATCACCACTACTTGAAGAGAACAATGGAAAATTAACATTTTATTACCTTATCTCTTCTATAACCCACTGGGAGTGTAATTTCTTCTGCTTGCTGTGTTTACACAGCTTGGCCTTGAAGCCAAAAACTTTAAGGATAGGTGTGGATACCACAGGCTAAATAAACTATTTCAAATGCCAATGTAAGGACAATGGAAAGACTTATAAACAATTTAATACACTCCAGCAGGTAAAGTGGATCATTGGGAACAAATTAAAGGGGAGAACATTTTTTAGTAAACTGTCCCTTTAATAGTTTATCTATGAAGAACATATTTAATGTGTAAATCTTCTATATAGCATATTTAATTATAATAATGATTTTGATTTTGATTATTACAATGTCTCTTTGCTCTCTTTTTATTATGTTCTGTAATTATCAATAATTTTCATAATTTATTTTTGTTTAGGTTGTGACTCAGCATGGTTAATGCTAGAGGCTCTAGCACGTATAGAGCAGACTGTTGCTGGGAAGGATGCATGACACCATGCATGCCCAGCTGCAGATTCAGCGATTGACTCTAGAACGCATGATGCGGTTGGAGTCAATGCATGAAGCCGCAGCTGGAAATGCACAGGACAATGAGGGTGATGTTGATGCCCCATAAGTGGAGGATCCGGAGATGGTCCGAGGGCGCAGATATGAATCTTCCATCCACATGTTATTTTGTTTTTTGTTGTTTATTGTTGCCATATGGCCAGTTTTTTCTTTGTTGTTGTGCCTATTGCACTATTTAACCTTGTCAGATTAATACTAAGGGCTGTGTTGGCCTTTGCCCTTGTCAACTCCCTCCAAGGAATGTGATGCACTATGGCACCTTGTCAGATGGCTTCAATAAGGCTGTGTTTGCCCTGTCAACTCCCTCCAAGGACTGTGATGCACTATGTCACCTTGTCAGATGGCTCCAATGGGGCTGTGTTGGCCTTTGTTTGCCTTGTCAACTCCCTCCAAGGACTGTGATGCACTATGTCACCTTGTCAGATGGCTCCAATTGGGCTGTGTTGGCCTTTGTTTGCCTTGTCAACGCCCTCCAAGGACTGTCATGCACTATGTCACCTTGTCAGATGGCTACAATGGGGCTGTATTTGCCCTGTCAACTCCCACCAAGGACTGTGATGCACTATGTCACCTTGTCAGATGGCTCCAATGTGGCTGGGTTGGCCTTTGCCCTTGTCAACTCCCTCCAAGGGCTGTGATGCACTATGTCACCTTCTCAGATGGCTCCAATGGGGCTGTGTTTGCCCTGTCAACTCCCTCCAAGGACTGTGATGCACTATGTCACTTTGTCAGATGGCTCCAATGGGGCTGTGTTGGCCTTTGTTTGCCTTGTCAACTCCCTCCAAGGACTGTGATGCACTATGTCACCTTGTCAGATGTCTCCAATGGGGCTGTGTTGACCTTTGTTTGCCTTGTCAACTCCCTCCAAGGACTGTGATGCACTATGGCACCTTGTCAGATGGCTCCAATGGGGCTGTGTTTGCCCTGTCAACTACCTCCAAGAACTGTTATGCACTCTGTCACCTTGTCAGATGGCTTCAATGGGGCTGTGTTGGCCTTTGTTTGCCTTGTCAACTCCCTCCAAGGACTGTCATGCACTATGTCACCTTGTCAGATGGCTACAATGGGGCTGTATTTGCCCTGTCAACTCCCACCAAGGACTGTGATGCACTATGTCACCTTGTCAGATGGCTACAATGGGGCTGTATTTGCCCTGTCAACTCCCACCAAGGACTGTGATGCACTATGTCACCTTGTCAGATGGCTCCAATTGGGCTGTGTTGGCCTTTGTTTGCCTTGTCAACTCCCTCCAAGGACTGTCATGCACTATGTCACCTTGTCAGATGGCTACAATGGGGCTGTATTTGCCCTGTCAACTCCCACCAAGGACTGTGATGCACTATGTCACCTTGTCAGATGGCTCCAATGTGGCTGTGTTGGCCTTTGCCCTTGTCAACTCCCTCCAAGGGCTGTGATGCACTATGTCACCTTCTCAGATGGCTCCAATGGGGCTGTGTTTGCCCTGTCAACTCCCTCCAAGGACTGTGATGCACTATGTCACTTTGTCAGATGGCTCCAATGGGGCTGTGTTGGCCTTTGTTTGCCTTGTCAACTCCCTCCAAGGACTGTGATGCACTATGTCACCTTGTCAGATGTCTCCAATGGGGCTGTGTTGACCTTTGTTTGCCTTGTCAACTCCCTCCAAGGACTGTGATGCACTATGGCACCTTGTCAGATGGCTCCAATGGGGCTGTGTTTGCCCTGTCAACTACCTCCAAGAACTGTTATGCACTCTGTCACCTTGTCAGATGGCTTCAATGGGGCTGTGTTGGCCTTTGTTTGCCTTGTCAACTCCCTCCAAGGACTGTCATGCACTATGTCACCTTGTCAGATGGCTACAATGGGGCTGTATTTGCCCTGTCAACTCCCACCAAGGACTGTGATGCACTATGTCACCTTGTCAGATGGCTACAATGGGGCTGTGTTTGCCCTGTCAACTCCCTCCAAGGACTGTGATGCACTATGTCACTTTGTCAGATGGCTCCAATGGGGCTGTGTTGGCCTTTGTTTGCCTTGTCAACTCCCTCCAAGGACTTTGATGCACTATGTCACCTTGTCAGATGTCTCCAATGGGGCTGTGTTGACCTTTGTTTGCCTTGTCAACTCCCTCCAAGGACTGTGATGCACTATGGCACCTTGTCAGATGGCTCCAATGGGGCTGTGTTTGCCCTGTCAACTACCTCCAAGAACTGTTATGCACTCTGTCACCTTGTCAGATGGCTTCAATGGGGCTGTGTTGGCCTTTATTTGCCTTGTCAACTCCCTCCAAGGACTGTGATGCACTATGGCACCTTGTCAGATGGCTCCAACTTGGGCTGTGTTTGCCCTGTAAACTCCCTCCAAGGACTGTGATGCACTATCTCACCTTGTCAGATGACTCCAATGGGGCTGTGTTGACCATTGTTTGTCTTGTCAACTCCCTCCAAGGACTGTGATGCACTATGTCACCTTGTTAGATGGCTCCAATGGGGCAGTGTTGGCCTTTGTTTGCCTTGACAACTCCCTCCAAGGACTGTGATGCACTATGTCACCTTGTCAGATGGCTCCATTGGGGCTGCGTTGGCCTTTGTTTGCCTTGTCAACTACCGCCAAGGACTGTGATGCATTATGTCACCTTGTCAGATGGCTCCAATGGGGCTGTGTTGGCCTTTGTTTGCCTTGTCAACTCCCTCCAAGGACTGTGATGCACTATGTCACCTTGTCAGATGGCTCCAATGGGGCTGTGTTGGCCTTTGTTTGCCTTGTCAACTCCCTCCAAGGACTGTGATGCACTATGTCACCTTGTCAGATGGCTCCAATGGGGCTGTGTTGGCCTTTGTTTGCCTTGTCAACTCCCTCCAAGGAATGTGATACACTATGGCACCTTGTCAGATGGCTCCAATGGGGCTGTATTGGCCTTTGCCCTTGTCAACTCCCTCCAAGGACTGTGATGCACTATGGAAGCTTGTCAGATGGCTCCAATGGGGCTGTGTTTGCCCTGTCAACTCCCTCCAAGGACTGTGATGCACTATGTCACCTTGTTAGATGGCTCCAATGGGGCTGTGTTGGCCTTTGTTTGCCTTGTGAACTCCCTCCAAGGACTGTGATGCACTATGGCACCTTGCCAGATGGCTCCAATGGGGCTGTGTTTGCTCTGTTGACTCCCTCCAAGGACTGTGATGCACTATGTCACCATGTCAGATGGCTCCATTGGGGCTGTGTTGGCCTTTGTTTGCCTTGTCAACTACCTCCAAGGACTGTGATGCATTATGTCACCTTGTCAGATGGCTCCAATGGGGCTGTGTTGGCAATTGTTTGCCTTGTCAACTCCCTCCAAGGACTGTCATGCCCTATGTCACCTTGTCAGTTTGCTCCAATGGGGCTGTGTTGGCATTTGTTTGCCTTGTCAACTCCCTCCAAGGACTATGATGCACTATGTCACCTTGTCAGATGGCTCCAATGGGGCTCTGTTGGCCTTTGTTTGCCTTTTCAACTCCCTCCAAGGAATGTGATACACTATGGCACCTTGTCAGATGGCTCCAATGGGGCTGTATTGGCCTTTGCCCTTGTCAACTCCCTCCAAGGACTGTGATGAACTATGGAACCTTGTCAGATGGCTCCAATGGGGCTGTGTTTTCCCTGTCAACTCCCTCCAAGGACTGTGATGCACTATGTCACCTTGTCAGATAGCTCCAATGGGGCTGTATTGTCCTTTGCCCTTGTCAACTCCCTCCAAGGACTGTGATGCACTATGGAACCTTGTCAGATGGCTCCAATGGGGCTGTGTTTGCCCGGTCAAATCCCTCCAAGGACTGTGATGCACTATGTCACCTTGTCAGATGGCTCCAATGGGGCTGTGTTGGCCTTTGTTTACCTTGTCAACTCCCTCCAAGGACTGTGATGCACTCTGTCACCTTGTCAGATGGCTCTAATGGGGCTGTGTTGGCCTTTGTTTGCCTTGTCAACTCCCTCCAAGGACTGTGATGCACTATGGCACCTTGCCAGATGGCTCCAATGGAGCTGTATTTGCCCTGTCAACTCCCTGCAAGGACTGTGATGCACTATGTCACCTTGTCAGATGGCTCCAATGGGGCTGTGTTGGCCTTTGTTTGCCTTGTCAACTCCCTCCAAGGACTGTGATGCACTATGTCACCTTGTCAGATGGCTTCAATGGGGCTGTGTTGGCATTTTATTGCCTTGTCAACTCCCTCCAAGGACTCTGATGCACTATGGCAACTTCTTAGATGGCTCCAATGGGGCTGTGTTTGCCCTGTCAACTCCCTCCAAGGACTGTGATGCACTATGTGACCTTGTCAGATGGCTCCAATGGGGCTGTGTTGGCCTTTGTTTGCCCTGTCAACTCCCTCCAAGGACTGTGATGCACTATGGCACCTTGTCAGATGGCTCCAATGCGGCTGTGTTGGCCTTTGTTTGCCTTGTCAACTCCCTCCAAGGACTGTGATGCACTATGTCACCTTGTCAGATGGCTTCAATGGGGCTGTGTTGGCCTTTGTTTGTCTTGTCAACTCCATCCAAGGACTGTAATGCACTATGTCACCTTGTCAGATGGCTCCAATGGGTCTGTGTTGGCCTTTGTTTGCCTTGTCAACTTCATCCAAGGACTGTGATGCACTATGTCACCTTGTCAGATGGCTTCAATGGGGCTGTGTTGGCCTTTGTTTGCCTTGTCAACTCCCTTCAAGGACTGTGATGCACTATGGCACCTTGTCAGATGGCTCCAATGGGGCTGTGTTGGCCTTTGTTTGCCTTGTCAACTCCCTCCAAGGACTGTGATGCACTATGGCACCTTGTCAGATGGCTCCAATAGGGTTGATGTATCATTCTGACTTTTTTGTCACTTATATTATTTATTTAACTTTTCAGACATCATAATACAATTTCATTTATTGATATGTTATTTTTCATCTTTATTCCTGCCATTTTTTATAAAATATATGTTATGTTGTTAATCCTTAAAGGGACATTGAAACAATAAATGTATTTGATCCTTTATGTATAACATTATATTTAAAAAAAAAATATAATATTTCCTTCAATTATCAAATTTAATTCAGTCTCTTTGTCTAATTTTTAAAATGAGTATCAGTACACTACTGATTTCTAACTGAACACATAGGTGAACCAATGACAATCGGTATATACAGTATATGCAGTCACCAATCAGCGTTTAGAACATAGGTTGTTTGCAGCTCTTGAGATTACCTCGAAACACATTTCATCAAAAGATAACAAGATAAAGAAGCAAATTTAAAAAATATAAATTAATTTAAAATCTATTTAAAAAATAAATCTCTTACATAATCGTGTAACATAAAATGTGGGTTTCATGTCCATTTAAACCCTGCTTCTTCTTAGATTTTTCCGAATCCTCCTATTCTAATGAAATATATACTTATTACCAAGAATGGATTCTTTTTCTTATATCACAGTATTACGTTATCTAGCGGGACATTATGTGAAGCTGTGCATTACATGAAATAAACACGCTTCATAGATAACAATATAGCACATACTAGTTTTTAAAATATAAATATGTTTCTTATTGACATTCAAAGCTGTAAAATGAGTACGTTGATTGGATGAGGTTTTTACGCAATCTCGGATGTGCCTTTGATAGGATGACATTTTTACGCGATCTCGGATGCGCCTTTGATAGGATGACGTTTTTACGCAATCTCGGATATACCTTTGATAGGATGATGTTTTACGCAATCTGGGATGCGTCTTTGATAGGATATCATTTTTACGCAATCTCGGGTGCGCCTTTGATAGGATGACGTTTTTACGCGATCTCGGATGCGCCTTTGATAGGATGACATTTTTACACGATCTCGGATGCGCCATGTTGCTTAAGACGTCACATACCAAGGTGTTAAATCCATCTGATTGGATTACGTTCTCCCACAAGATTTGAATTTTCACATAACCCACATTTGTGAATGAGAACACAAGTTTAAAACCATGACTTTCATGGATTATGGATTGTGTCAGTCATGTACATTGTTGTACCATAGCTGATAAAGAACACAAAAATATCTTTTGTTGTGTGTCTCGTTGAAGAAACGAATGAAGGCAATATGTTTTTCATGCAGAATACATTTTGAGGCAAGTGCAAATCTATGAATATACTCCATCTTGTTTAATATGTTTGTAAACAATCTTTTCATTTTTCAAAATAATTAATGTGTTGTGTTCAATTTTCAACATATATTTGCCAAAGATGCGCTTTTGTGTTTGAATAAAAAATTCAATATTCATTGACCTTTACCATATGATCAATATATAAGAAATGTCTAACAACAAAAAAGAAAAGGGAGGCGCAAACCCCTCTAAGTGCAGACTTATGTACAGGGTAAAATATTTATTGCAATAACGATAAGACACTCACACTACAAGCCCTCAAACATATGAGGTATGTGCAGACACAGCAGTTAAAAAGCAGTCAGATGCTTCATGTAATAGTTCTTGTGAAACCAACAAGCTTCCTCCTCCCAAAACGATCCGATTTTACAGAAGGCCACAGGAGATGAAAAAGTTTGCTTCAAACAAGTCACATATAAGTCACTAAAAAGTACGCCAAAAGCAAATACTACACCAGACTTGTTAAGGTTGAAAAGCCGGCTCCCATACCGCTGGTGTGTGCGGCGTAGCGTGAAGACAGAGGGCAGGCCTAACGCGTTTCGTAGGACGGCTTCCTACTTCGTCAGAGGCTGCCCACACTCTATCTCGACCGTCTATTTGTTCACATTGTTGCTTCTGGATGTCACTCCTTATTGGATATCTACAAACAGCTGTTAAAGAAGAAAACGTGTGCACACCACACAGTGCGATCTGAACTGGAACTAAAAATGCTAATACCGCTACTGATCTGATATTGACAGTGCTTGTCTTTGTATACAAAATCTCAGCAAATAGGCACTAATATAAACGCACTGATAGTGCATATATATGTATATGATAAAAAAGCATCTTGTACATCAATTGTA
Source organism: Bombina bombina (assembly GCF_027579735.1). Taxonomy (NCBI): domain Eukaryota; kingdom Metazoa; phylum Chordata; class Amphibia; order Anura; family Bombinatoridae; genus Bombina; species Bombina bombina. Next base: position 719,006,569 of record NC_069504.1, read on the forward strand.
TATTTGTACATTCTATACAACCAAAGGTAACCAGATATATATATTTTTATTACTCTACTAATATATAAACTTGTTAAAATGCATAAATAGCTAATATTATTAGATCCCATATTACAAATTGAAATTCCTTCATTATAAAAATTCCTTCATTATAAGATTTCATTGATTATAAAAATTCATTCCTTATAAAAATGAATTCATTTATAAAAAGTCATTCATTCTAAAAAGGGGGGGGGGATTTAAGAATGATAAACCTTTTCTAAAAAGCGGACAATTAATACTGAACTTGTGTTTAAAAACAATTTGTTCATTTATGTTTGAAATACAAAAATATGTTTGTTTTAAAACCATAGTGAATATATATTTAATATTATAATAGAGCCATGTAAAACCATATTAGAATAAATATAAACTACATATAAAAATGCATATAGAAATACAAATACATAAAAATATATAAACATATATATATATAAATATATATATATATATATATATATACATATATATATATATATATATATATATATATACATAAAAACATGACAATAAGACCAGAAATATATAAATAAGAGATTTCATATAGGATATTATATATCCAATTCTAAACTTGCCAATTCTAAACTTGCCGATCTGGGAAATATAATTTGTCATATATACATATATATGTGTATACTTAATTTATCTAAGTTAAAATTTAGTATTTATTTAATTCATTCATCAATAAGGAAAGCTGCAAGATCAATTTCTCTATTCATCCCCCTGGGTTCCATTGAGCCCAAGGTATGAATCCAGAAAGTTTCTCTGCGTCTCAGAGTAATCGATCTGTTCCCCCCCCCCCCCTAGTATCAAGTGAAATCCTCTCAATAGCTTTAACTCTTAAACTACTGGGGTCTTTGTTGTGAGCTTCTGTGGGCTGAGACCCCGTGGTTAAGAACACCTTTCTCAATGTTCACCAGGTGTTCTCTAAAGCGTGTTTTCAGGCTCCGTTTTGTTCTTCCTATATAAATTTTCTCACATGAGCAAGATAATAAATTAACCACTTAAGTACTCTTGCAATTAGTAGATTCTTTAATCTCATATTTTTTCCTTTCATCCCTTAAAGATAAGAAGTTGGTGTTATTGGGATCACAATGTGCACAACTTAAACACTCCCTCCTACCACATTTAAAAAAAGCCTTTGAATTTCTTTGTAACCAATTTCTTCTTTTCTCAGTATCTCTTACTGGGAGCTAAAATACTTTTTAAATTCTGTTTTTTTTCTAAAAACTACATTTGGTCTATCTGTTAAAACTTCTTTTAAAACGGGATATTGTAAAATAATTGGCCAATGTTTAGCAAAACGTTTCTCTATCTGCCTAGAGGCCCTATTATACTTTGTAACGAATAAGGGTTGATCCTTAATAGGTTTATTATATTGTTTATTCTGCAGTAAATCTGATCTATTCAGGTTTTTTGCTCTTGTATATGCATTCTTTATCAATGAAGCATCATACCCTTTACTTAGAAACCTGTTCGTTAGGACGTCAAACTCTTTTATATATGTATCTTCGTCCGTGCAGTTCCTCCTCACTCTCTGGAACTGTCCGAACAGGATATTTTGACTCCACTTATGATGGTGTCCACTTTTTGCATGTAGATATTGTCAGAACTTTTCCTTTAAGGAACTATCCCTTTTAGAAGACTCCACCTACAAAGCCTACAAATTCCCATTGCACCTGTAACCAGGTGCTTAGCAATTTGATACCAAGTACCTGAAAGCTAGGTCATATTTCTCAGCTCTCTATTCCTCTCTACGTTTATTTCTGGGGAGTTTAGGAGAGAATCCTGTTCCAGTGAAAACTACTGCTGTGCTCAATACAGCTAAGAATTGGATTACTTTATTCTGAGTTCCGTTTTCAGTCTGTTTACTGTTGCCGATATCGTTAGAGGATACCCCTGTCATTATCATCGTGTGGACTCAACCTACCTGCATTTCCAACTTCCCTCTTACCTCAAGGTATTATTCAGAGAACCCGGAGTCATAGAGGACCAATTCCAGAATCCACCCCAGAACCCCAAGTGTCACTACCAGATACATTCTCTGGCAATCGCAAGCTTTACAGACAGTTCAAAAATGCATATAATCTCCTATTTACATTAAAACCCAAAACCTATAACTCAGATAGGATAAGAGTACTGACCATTGTTTCTTTTTTAAGGGGTGAACCACGTGTCTGGGCAGACACTTGTTATGAAAACAATGACCCCATACTTTCTTCCTTACAAAGTTTCTACAATACTATGGATGAATTATATCAGGACAGTGATATCCAGTTGACTGCAGAGTATAAAATGAGAGCCTTAATACAAGGCCGCCGTGCTGTAGAAGATTACATTACTGATTTCAAGCAGTACAGCACGGATTCTCAATGGAATTCCATAGCACTCAAGAACCAGTTTCACCTTGGTCTCTCCGATCAAATCAAAGACGAACTGGCAAGAATGGACATGCCGAATTCCCTAGAGGCATTAATGAAACTAGTTATTAAGATCGATAGGAGGTTGAGAGAGAGGAAGTTGGAACGAACATACGGAGACACCTCTTCTAGATCGGGTCAAACTTACCCACACCATTCTTCCAGTCAGAAAACACCTGAAGAACCTATGGACCTAGGTATCATTAGAGGTCCCATATCATCACAGGAAAGAAACCGTAGAAGGAACATGCAGTTAATCATGTACTGTGCCAATCCAGCTCATACAGTGAGAGACTGTCCCCTTCTCAGCAAGACAAAAAGAAGAAAGTGTACTCTTAATACCGTACAATTATCTACCACCAATACACCCACTTACTGTTGTATTCATTTATCTCTACAGTGGCACCAACAGAGACTCAACACTGAAACCATAGTTGATTCTGGAGCCAACAGTTGTTATATCGATATTGATGTTGTTAAATTGAATAAAATACCTTATGTGTGTAAGCAGAAACCTGTCTACATTCGTGTTATTGATGGTACACCCATCAAAACAGGTCCAGTAACACATCATACAATACCATTACAAGTACAAACCACTTCTGGACACACAGAGTATCTATCGTTTGATATAATTCCTTCCCCATTGTTTCCAGTAGTTCTAGGTCTTAGTTGGCTACAATTACATGAACCTACCATATTCTGGAAAGACCTACGAGTTGACCTCAACTCAACATACTGTAAAAAAGCTTGTTATCCAAAGGAGGAGGTTCTTTTAAATATTGTGGAGTCTATACCAGACTTACCCTCGGTTTATTCAGATTATACCGACGTATTCAGCAAGAAGCAAGCAGAAACCTTACCCCCTCACAGACAGTATGACTGTCCAATAGAACTTCAGCCTGGCGCAACAATTCCAGTAGGTCATCTATAGCCATTCAGCAAACCAAAACTGGACTATTTGAAGATCTACCTTGAAGAAAACCTAAAGAAAGGTTTCATTAGACCGTCGATGTCACCCACTGGAGCCGGCATATTTTTCATCAAAAACAAAGATTCATCCCTCAGGCCCATCATAGATTATCGCGAGTTGAATAAAATCACCATAAAAAACCGCTATCCACTTCCTCTCATCCCCGAATTAATTGAGAGAGTTCATCAAGCAACAATCTATACCAAGTTAGACTTGCGTGGAGCCTATAACCTGGTCAGAATTTGTGATGGGGATGAATGGCTCACCGCCTTTAGGACAAGGTACGGGTTTTACGAGTATTTGGTTATGCCATTCCTCAACGATATCTTCAGAGACCTTTTGGACATATGCACAGTTATCTATCTCAATGACATCCTCATATTCTCAAACAGTTTACAAGAGCATGTCAAACATGTACGTACAGTGTTAGAAAGGCCTGTTTCACACTACTCATCTTTCTTTTCTAGGCTATTACCTCTCCCCAGAAGGTATTAAGATGGAAGACATTAAGGTGCAGGCAGTAAGAGACTGGCAGCAACCTAAGAATAAAAAGGATCTACAACGTTTCCTAGGATTTGCAAATTACTATCGCAAGTTCATCAAGAACTTCTCCCTAGTAGTTAAACCTCTCACTCGCCTGACTGGTTCCACTTGTTCATTCTCATGGAATTCTGATGCAGAAAACGCCTTTAGACTCCTCAAATCTCGGTTCACTTCTGATCCTATATTGCATTATCCCGATTCTTCCAAACCCTATGTGCTTGAAGTCGATGCCTCTGATTATGGAAACGGTGCAGTATTATCCCAACGTCTAACTCCAGATTCACACCTCCATCCTATAGCTTACTTTTCTAAGGCTATGTCCCCAGCAGAAACTCATTATCCCATCAGGGAGAAAGAACTACTCGCTATAAGACGATCATTAGAACACTGGAGGCATCTTTTGGAGGGTACAGAACATCCCATACAAATCATCACAGACCACAAAAACTTACAGTACTTACAAAACAGCAAGACACTCTCTTCCCGTCCAGTTCGTTGGGGTCTCTATCTCACCAGGTTTAATTACATTATCTCATACAAACCAGCAAAACTAAATGGCAAGGCGGACGCTTTGTCTAGAAAAGAGTTATGTCCTGATTCTTCATCAGAAATCAGACCTATTATACCAGCAGAACGCTTTATTGGTCTAACTTCGACCATCTCCACCTCCTTGAAGAGAATATCTCCTGATGAAAGAGAGATTACTCTCTACAACTTACAGAAAAAACAAGATGGTCTGTTCTACCATAACGAGAAGATTTATATTCTCTCTCCCCTACGAGCCCAACTTATGTATACCTTCCATGACACCCCAACAGCCAGACATCAGGGTATTGGGCGCACTCTAGAAAAGATCTCCAGAAATTATTGGTGGCCAAACATGAAGACAACATTGACAGACTACATCAAGACCTGTAGTACTTGTGCAACTTCCAAAAATGAAACCCAACATCCATACGGATTACTTATGCCGATCCATATACTTCACAGACTATGGTACCATGTGGGTTTCGACTTCATAGTTGATCTACCCCGATCTGAAAAGAATAACACCATATTTGTCATCGTGGACCTCTTCAGTAAAATGGCTCACTTTGTTCCCTATTCGAAGTTACCAACTGCCGCTGAAACAGCAGAATTGTTTTTACAACATGTAGTCCGATTACATGGTGTACCACCCATTCTGACCTCAGATTGTGGAAGCCAATTTACTTCCAGGTTTTGGAGACAACTGTGTCATCAATTAAAAATCAATCACCGGTACAGCACATCCTTCCACCCACAGACAAATGGCCAAACAGAACGAGTCAATCAATGGCTCGAACAATACATTCGCTGTTTTTGTACCCAACATCAAACTGACTGGTTAAAACTGTTACCGTTGGCTGAATACGCTTATAATGATTCAATAAATTCCAGTACTAAGATGACACCATTTTAAACTAATTATGGATATCACCCATCGTACACTTTCTCATCTGATACAGTGTCAACTTCCACCTTGGTTGATGAATATACAAACACTTTAAAAGAAACCTTTTCAACTCTCATAAAGTTATCTCAAGAGACACATAGTCTCTACTACAACCTACGACGATGATCAACACCTACATATGCATTTGGTGATTATGTCTGGTTGTCAACGAAAAATCTCCGGGTACAGATTCCGTCCAAGAAATTCGGGAAATTGTTTATTGGACCCTTCCAAATCATAAAAGTAGTTAACCCTAATGCTATGACTCTAGATTTGCCACCAACCATCCGTGTACACCCTACCTTTCATGTATCTCTCCTAAAACCAGCTAAACAAATGAGGGACACTTCTATTGTACTTCCGTCTATTCCTGTACAACCTTCTTCGGAAGAATATGAAGTACAAAGTATATTAGATTCCAGATTTAATAAAGGACAATTGGAGTATTTAATACACTGGAAGGGTTATTCAAAGGAAGAGGACACCTGGGAACCATTCTTAAACCTCCATGCACCCAGACTCGTATCACTTTTTCATCGTCGCCACCCTGATTGTCCCAGACCTCAAGTGGTGGGACCACTTGCTTGAGGAGGGGGTGATGTCAGAACTTTTTCCTTTAAGGAACTATCCCTTTTAGAAGATTCCACCTACAAAGCCTACAAATTCCCATTGCACCTGTAACCAGGTGCTTAGCAATTTGATACCAAGTACCTGAAAGCTAGGTCATATTTCTCAGCTCTCTATTCCTCTCTACGTTTATTTCTGAGGAGTTTAGGAGAGAATCCTGTCATGAGATGCAGGACATATGCAGGACACAGCAATGATGGTACAACTCTATTTTATTACAGAGCATAGCAATACACAATCCAGACAGGTTGATTGTACTAAACTAACTGCGACACAGACACCGGACCTAAGCCCCGCCCACCAGCTAGTGACATCACATCCTGCTATCATCACATCTTCCCCTTTTTCAAAGGCAAAGCATACATTCACATATATTAAACAACAAGGTACACCAACAGGGTATACACAACATTTTGTTTTAGAACATTATAAAAAACAGATAGATTAGAAAACATGAACAAACAAATTACATCCTGACTTGGACATCGGGGTAGACTACCCTAGTCCACAGTGACCATGGGATTATTCTGCCCATACTTCCGGTCACTGTTCTAGCTAAAGTCAGTCCCTGTATCGGGCCGGAAGCCTCACCACTCTTCCGCTTGATGTAACTTTGCATGAATTGTCCTCTGATACAGAAGATGGTGAACAAGAGTCTGCTGGAGGCAAAGATATATCCCCGCTATGATCTTGCTGAGGGGAAGGCACCTCTCTTAGAACAGGAGATCCCACCGGCGGTGGTACTGAGGTATCCGGTTCCAGACTCTCAGGTACAGGCTGAAGATGTCTTCGGTTACGGCGTGTAACCGTCCCTCCCTCTGTAAGGACTGTGTAAGACCTTGGTTCTGGAGAGCGGCCCACTACCGTAGCAGGCGTCTTCCATTTCTTCTCATCATCCAGTTTAATTCTGACACTTTGGCCCGCTTTCAGTTCCTGTAAAGGCCTGACAGAATGTCTCCTGTCGTAGAAGAAACGATAACCCTTTTTGGCCTCTTCATCCCTCCTAAGGACTTCGTCCCGAGGAACAGGGCCAGGTGGCTTGAAGACACCCACTGAGGGTAAAGTGGTGCGAATCTGGCGTCCTAGCATCAGCTGTGCCGGGCTAAACCCGGTGGCTTGAATGGACGTCGCCCTGTATGACAAGAGGGCTAGGTACGGTTCAGATTGCTTTAGGATGAATTTTGTTGTTTGAACTGCCCTTTCAGCCATTCCGTTGGCCTGCGGATAATGTGGACTTGACGTGGAATGTACAAAATCATATTCCCTGCTGAAGGCACTGAACTCTGTAGAAGCGAACTGCATGCCATTATCACTCACCAGCTCCATTGGAATGCCCCAGCGGGCGAACAAGCTCTTCAGGCGAATGATAACGGCCTGACTTGTGATATCATTCAGGGGTGCTATTTCCAAATACCTGGAATAGTAGTCGATAACAACAAGAAACTTTTTCCCGTGCAGTTCGCACAAATCAGCAGCTATTTTCTGCCACGGCCCCGCAGGCAGCGGAGTAGACATTAAGGGCTCCCTTCTCTGAGTAGGCCGGCGTTCCCGGCAAAAGGCACATTTAGACACGTGATTTGCAATGTCGGAGCTGATCCCAGGCCACCACACAGCTGTAGCTGCTCTTTCTCTGCACTTTGTAATGCCTAAGTGGCCATCATGAATCCTGTTTAACATCTCCTTCCTCATGCTGACAGGAATTACAATACGGTCTTGGAACAGCACCAACCCCTCCAGCTCCGTGAGCTGCGACCTCTCTGGCTGGTAAGCATTTAAAGACATCCAGGCTGCCCGGCTCTCGGGCCAGCCATCTCTTATGTACCTTATAACTTCTTGCAGATCTGTGTCCAAATATGTCTCTTTCTTTATCTCTTCCAGTTTCCTTGAAGAAATGGACTTAGAGGCCAGAACTGAATCAACATACACTTTTACATCCGATTCTGTAGAGGATTCTTCAGCAGCAGCCAGCGGGAGCCTGGACAGTGTATCTGCCACAACCAGCTGCTTCCCCGGCACATGCACTGCCTGAACATTGAACCTGAGCAGTCTCATTAAAAGTCTCTGGCATCTCAAGGGTGTTTTGTCGATGTCATAAGAATTGATAAGAGGGACTAGCGGTTTGTGGTCAGTTTCCAAACTAAATTTCTCCAAACCCACTAGATAACGCTGAAAGCGCTCACAGGCCCAAACTGCAGCCAGGCACTCTTTCTCAATTTGAGCGTATTTTGACTCCGCAGCCGTCAGTGTGCGGGAACAGTAGGCGATGGGCTGTAGTTTGTTGTCATTCAGCTGCAGGAGTGCAGCCCCCAACCCATAACTGCTTGCATCAGCACTAACCACAGTCTTTTTTGAAGGGTCATAGAACCCCAGCACTGGGGCAGACCCCAGCAGGGACTTAGCATGCAGGAACGCTTTTTCTTGTGAGGGTCCCCAGACCCAGGCAACATCTTTCTTAAGCAACTCTGTGATAGGGTGCAAAACTGTAGATAAATCTGGAAGAAACTTGCCCACGTAATTTACTAGGCCCAATATCTGTCTCAGCTCATGTACATCAGAAGGGCTTTTCATCTGTTCGATAGCCCGAATTTTCTCGGGGTCCGGCTTGATGCCATCCCCGTTGATGATATGCCCAAAGTAGCATAATTCAGTTTTCCTAAAATGACATTTTTCTTTATTCAGCTTCAGCCCAGACTCTTTGATAGCCTGCAGCACACAACTCAAACGCTGATCATGCTCCTCCACTGTAGACCCATACACTAGAATGTCGTCCATGACGACTGCTGTGCCCACGTGGCCACTCAGGAGAGAACTCATTTCCCTCTGAAAGATCTCAGGAGCGGAGGATATCCCAAAGGGAAGTCTGCAGAAACAGAACCGACCTACCGGAGTGATAAAGGTAGTCAGTTTGCGGCACTTTGGATCCAGGGGGATCTGCCAAAAGCCGCTAGAAGCGTCTAATGTGGAAAAGAACTTCGCCCCAGCCAACTTCGGGGCTATATCTTCCAGTGTCGGCAGCACAAATCTCTCCCTCTTCACTGCCTCATTCAACCTTTTCAGGTCCACACAGATGCGCACCTTTCCGTTTTTCTTTGCAACTGGAACGATGGGGGCACACCAATCAGTTGCTTCAACAACCTCTTCAATAACCCCCATAGACTTCATGCGCATGAGCTCTTTCTCCACTTGAGGCATGAGCGGGAACGGAATTCTACGAGGAGTAGAAATACTGTACGGGACTGCGTCACTTTTAAGTGCTATACGGACAGGTTTGCAGCTCAGTAGGCCCAACTCGCCAAACATATCTTCAGAGATCTCATTCACTCTGGCCACGAGGCCCAAGTCACAGGCTGCTTTTCTGCTCAATAAACTGTTAACACACTGACCTCGGATCACATGCACCCACATGGTGAACTTCCTTTGTTTGTACTCACAGCTGGCAAGAAATTTCCCCACACAATCAATGCGGCCACCAGGACTATGAACATTTGTAGTAACCTTCGCCAGCTGGGGCTGTCGAGGCAGTCTCATAAATTCAGCAAAAGACATTACAGTGATATCTGCTCCTGTGTCAATCTTAAAATCAACATTGGCTCCCATTACAGTAAAGGTAACTTTCCAATCTTCCTCTGAGCTTGTCCGTTCCACAACAGACCCCACAAAAGACACTTCCTGACCCTCCTGGTCACTGTCCACCTGCATCTCCTTAATGTATTCAGTTTTACACACCACTTCAAAATGGCCTATTCTGTTACATTTTCTGCATCTTTTATCTCTGGCCGGGCATATAGCACTCTGATCATGAGCCCGGTAGCACCGTGTGCATCGGCCATGTTGCGCCCATCCACTTCTAGGCCTTTCCAGTACTTTAGATCTACCGCTCACACTGTGCCTTTCACTAGTAATTTTCCTAGACTGTTGCACTTCATCCACAATACTCTCAGACCTCAGATCAGCACTTTGCTTTTTCACCAGTTCACTCTGGCGGGCCATCCTAATAGCCCCGTCTAATGTTAAATCAGGCTCTAACTGCAGCTTCAGGGAGACTTCAGCATCTGCAATTCCAATAACTATTCTGTCTCTGATTTGCTCTTCTTTAGCAACACCAAACTCACAGAATTCAGCTAATTCATACAGGCTGCGCAAAAATGACTCCACAGATTCTCCCACACGCTGATTACGTTTGTGAAAACAAGCTCTCTCATGAATCACATTTCTTTTGGGCACAAAGTGGGCACTGAGTTTATCCATAACTATATCAAAGTTAACTTCTTCCCCTTCTTGGAAAGTAAAAGCATTGAACACTGGCTCTACATCTTTCCCCATAGAGTATAAAAGAGAATTAACTTGTACTTCACCACTCTCCTTGTTCAGTTTGGATGCAATCCTGAAGCGCTGAAACCGCTGACGCCATGTGGGCCAAGCTGCAGGCTGAGAAAAGTCAAAAGGCTCAGGTGGGGTAAACTTTGACATCGTCATCATCAGAAACAGAAGCGTAGTCCAGAACTTCTGACACCATGTCATGAGATGCAGGACATATGCAGGACACAGCAATGATGGTACAACTCTATTTTATTACAGAGCATAGCAATACACATCCAGACAGGTTGATTGTACTAAACTAACTGCGACACAGACACCGGACCTAAGCCCCGCCCACCAGCTAGTGACATCACATCCTGCTATCATCACAAATCCTGTTCCAGTGAAAACTACTGCTGTGCTCAATACAGCTAAGAATTGGATTACTTTATTCTGAGTTCCGTTCTCAGTCTGTTTACTGTTGCCGATATCGTTAGAGGATACCACTGTCATTATCATTGTGTGGACTCAACCTACCTGCATTTCCAACTTCCCTCTTACCTCAAGGTATTATTCAGAGAACCCGGAAACATCTTCCAGTTCCAACAGATAACCTCATATTCACCGCTTGCCGTTTACTCCAGTGACCGGAGTTAAGCCACGCCCACAGTGACGTAACTGGGGTGAACTGAATACCACCGAGTAACGCTGACAATCTGATCTTCTGTGAACATACAGGTCAGTGAAGCTAATACTAAGTCAAATCAGCTTATAAGCAGCTTACTCTGAAGCAGATATATCTTATCTTTGTAATACGCTTCCACACAAACTTTTACCACGCCTCCTTGTAACGATTTGCCTTATATCTCTGAAATCAGCTTAAGTGTGAGCATAACTCTGTGCAACTGCCTACGAACTTACTCCACCTTACCAAAGTTTAATTCCACAACCTGCTGCATTTATCCACTCAGTAACCGCAGTGATACTGTGCTGTTATTTCAACCCCAATTACTTAGTAACTCACAAAAGATACAAAGTTACTCTGTCTCTCATACTAGTAACAAGTATTTTCTGTGATACAAACCCATTATTATTCAAACACTGATATACTGTATCAAAGAAATTCAGCAACTGTGATTCAAATTCAGTATTGCTAAATAAAGTATTCCAAAGAAAATTATATACATTTATTCAAGGGTTGTAGGACACAATCCTAACAGATATGCATTAGTGTCCGTTTCTTTTCTGAACAGACTCGTAATAATCCTGCATTCTCTATGTGACAAATTTAAATCTAAAAACGTTATGCTCTCTTTACTATGGGATTCTGTAAACTTCAAATTCAGTAAGTTATGATTAACATACGTTACTAAATCCATAATACTATTTTCTGGACCACGCCAAATTATCAGTATGTCGTCTATAAATCGAAACCATTTGACTATATGGGGGGTGAATGGATTATATTTAAAGATATACATCTCCTCCCACCACCACATATACAAATTCACGAAATTAGGTGCAAATTTCGTACCTATGGCGGTCCCTGTTTTTTGTAGAAAAAATTCATTTTCAAATAGAAAATATTTTTTCTCTAAAATGAATTTAATACTTTCTTTAATAAATTCTCTTTGAACTAGATTAATGTAATTAGTCTTCCTAAAATAATGTTCTACTGCTTGTAATCCTAAATCGTGTGGAATTGATGTGTAAAGCGAAGAGACGTCTAAAGTAATCCACATATATCCATCCTTCCAATCAATTTCGGACAATTGTGTGATTACATCTGTACTGTCTCTAATATATGACTGTAAACAAGGCACCATTGGTCTCAGAATATTGTCTACATATTGGGACAATTTTGTTGTGAGAGACCCTATCCCAGACACTATGGGCCTACCTGGGAGATCAATGAGTTGCTTATGATTTTTTGGCAGGTGGTAGAAAATTGCTATGCGTGGTTCTACCACCTGCAAGAACTCAAATTCAGATTTATCAAGTACATAAGAGTCTTTGGCCTTCCTAATGAGTGAATTATATGCCTCCAAGAAGATTTTTGTTGGATTCAGACTCAATTTAGTATATGTTTCTTTATCTTTCAACAAATGATAGGCTTCTTTCAAATAATCAGCCCTATCCAGTTTTTAATAGTCTGGTTTTGCAAGATATGGAAAAAATTTGCAAAAAGAAATATGACTATAAAGAAAATAATTTGAGCCTGAATGAGAAAAAAGCATTAGAAAACCTGAGAAAAGATGAAAAATTAGTCATTCGAAATGCAGACAAGGGAGGGGGATTGTCCTTCAAGATAGGGCTGATTATTTGAAAGGAGCCTATCGTTTGTTGAAGGATAAAGAAACATATACTAAATTGAGTCGGAATCCAACAAAAATCTTCTTGGAGGCATATAATTCACTCATTAGGAAGGCCAAAGACTCTTATGTACTTGATAAATCTGAATTTGAGTTCCTGCAGGTGGTAGAACCACGCATAGCGATTTTTTACCACCTGCCAAAAATTCATAAGCAACTCATTGATCCCCCAGGTAGGCCCATAGTATCTGGGATAGGGTCTCTCACAACAAAATTGTCCCAATATGTAGACAATATTCTGAGACCAATGGTGCCTTGTTTACAGTCATATATTAGAGACAGTACAGATGTAATCACACAATTGTCCAAAATTGATTGGAAGGACGGATATATGTGGATTACTTTAGACGTCTCTTCGCTTTACACATCAATTCCACATGATTTAGGATTACAAGCAGTAGAACATTATTTTAGGAAGACTAATTACATTAATCTAGTGCAAAGAGAATTTATTAAAGAAAGTATTAAATTCATTTTAGAGAAAAATTATTTTCTATTTGAAAATTAATTTTTTCTACAAATAACAGGGACCGCCATGGGTACGAAATTCGCACCTAATTTCGAGAATTTGTATATGTGGTGGTGGGAGGAGATGTATATCTTTAAAGATAATCCATTCACCCCCCCATATAGTCAAATGCTGTCGATTTATAGACGACATAATGATAATTTGGCGTGGTCCAGAAAATCGTATAATGGATTTAGTAACGTATGTTAATCATAACTTACTGAATTTGAAGTTTACAGAATCCCATAGTAAAGAGAGCATAACGTTTTTAGATTTAAATTTGTCACATAGAGAATGCAGGATTATTACGAGTCTATTCAGAAAAGAAACGGACACTAATGCATATCTACATGCAAAAAGTGGACACCATCATAAGTGGATTCAAAATATCCCGTTCGGACAGTTCCAGAGAGTGAGGAGGAACTGCACGGACGAAGATATATATATATATATATAAAAGAGTCTGAAGTCCTAACGAACAGGTTTCTAAGTAAAGGGTATGATGCTTCATTGATAAATAATGTATATACAAGAGCAAAAAACCTGAATAGATCAGATTTACTGCAGAGAAAACAATATAATAAACCTATTAAGGATCAACCCTTATTCGTTACAAAGTATAATAGGGCCTCTAGGCAGATAGAGAAACGTTTTGCTAAACATTGGCCAATTCTTTTACAAGATTTCGCTTTAAAAGAAGTTTTAACAGATAGACCAAATGTAGTTTTTAGAAAAAAACAGAATTTAAAGAGTATTTTAGCTCCCAGTAAATTAAGAGATACTGAGAAAAGAAGAAATTGGTTACAAAGAAATTCAAAGGGGTTTTTTAAATGTGGTAGGAGGGAGTGTTTAAGTTGTGAACAGTGTGATCCCAATAACAACAACTTCTTATCTTTAAGGGATGAAAGGAAAAAATATGAGATTAAAGAATCTATTAATTGCAAGAGTACTTACGTGGTTTATTTATTATCTTGCTCATGTGAGAAAATTTATATAAGAAGAACAAAACGGAGCCTGAAAACACGCTTTAGAGAACACCTAGTGAACATTGAGAAAGGTGTTCTTAACCACGGGGTCTCAGCCCATTTTTCTGAAGCTCACAACAAAGACCCCAGTAGTTTAAGAGTTAAAGCTATTGAGAGGATTTCACTTGTTACTAGCGGGGGGGGGGGACGGGGGACAGATTGATTACTCTGAGACGCAGAGAAACTTTCTGGATTTATACCTTGGGCTCAATGGAACCCAGGGGGATGAATAGAGAAATTGATCTTGCAGCTTTCCTTATTGATGAATTAATTAAATAAATACTAAATTTTAACTTAGATAAATTAAGTATACACATATATATGTATATATGACAAATTATATTTCCCAGATCGGGAGATTATGCAAGTTTAGAATTGGATATATAATATCCTATATGAAATCTCTTATTTATATATTTCTGGTCTTATTGTCATGTTTATATATATATATATATGTTTATATATTTTTATGTATTTGTATTTCTATATGCGTTTTTATATGTAGTTTATATTTATTCTAATATGGTTTTACATGGCTCTATTACAATATTAAATATATATTCACTATATGGTTTTAAAACAAACATATTTTTGTATTTCAAACATAAATGAACAAATTGTTTTTAAACACATGTTCAGTATTAATTGTCCGCTTTTTAGAAAAGGTTTATCATTCTTAAATTCCCCCCCCCCCTTTTTTTAGAATGAATGACTTTTTATAAATGAATGAATTTTTATAAGAAATGAATTTTTATAATGAATGAAATCTTATAATGAAGGGATTTTTATAATGAAGGAATTTCAATTTGTAATATGGGATCTAATAATATTAGCTATTTATGCATTTTAACAAGTTTATATATTAGTAGAGTAATAAAAATATATATATCTGGTTACCTTTGGTTGTATAGAATGTACAAATATACAATTGATGTACAAGATGCTTTTTTATCATATACATATATATGCACTATCAGTGCGTTTATATTAGTGCCTATTTGCTGAGATTTTGTATACAAAGACAAGCACTGTCAATATCAGATCAGTAGCGGTATTAGCACTGTGTGGTGTTCACACGTTTTCTACTTTAACAGCTGTTTGTAGATATCCAATAAGGAGTGACATCCAGAAGCAACAATGTGAACAAATAGATGGTCGAGATAGAGTGTGGGCAGCTTCTGACGAAGTAGGAAGACGTCCTACGAAACGCGTTAGGCCCCACCCACCGTCTTCACGCCACGCCGCACACACCAGCTGTATGGGAGCCGGCTTTTCAACCTTAACAAGTCTGGTGTAGCATTGGCTTTTGGCGTACTTTTTAGTGACTTATATGTTACTTGTTTGAAGCAAACTTTTTCATCTCCTGTGGCCTTCTGTAAACTCGGATCGTTTTGGGAGGAGGAAGCTTGTTGGTTTCACAAGAACTATTACATGAAGCATCTGACTGCTTTTTAACTGCTGTGTCTGCACATACCTCATATGTTTGAGGGCTTGTAGTGTGAGTGTCTTATCGTTATTGCAATAAATATTTTACCCTGTACATAATTCTGCACTTAGAGGGGTTTGCGCCTCCCTTTTCTTTTTTGTTTTTATACTAGTTGTCATCCAGCCTCCAGTGCTGTGTTATGTGGGAAGCTGCAACTCCATTCTGATGTACTGATTTCTTAGGATCACCGATGCAAGCATATCCTTTGACTGGTTCTTATCTTATTATGTGATATTTGTTACTTATTTGTTTTTTTGCTTAGATTCTAAAGCAGTTCATTTCATTTGCACACACAGGGCGCTTTTATATTTACACATCTTGTGGTGTGTCTCTCTTTTTATATATGAGATGTCAACTTATTCTAGATGTTATGTCCTGATATTTTTAATAATGTAAATGCTCAGTATTGTGTCATGTATGGCTTCCACATTGTTGATCTCCAAATCTAGTATTGGGAACATATATTTCTAATGTAACTCTTAAAAGGACATAAAACCCTTTTTTTTTCTTTTTTTTAAACCTGGTTTTCCATTTCTTCTATTCTACAATGTGCTTAAAGGGACACTGACCCAAATTTATTTCTATCGTGATTCAGATAGAGCATGCAATTTTAATTAAATTTCTAATTTACTCCTATTATTAAATTCTTTTCATTCTCTTGGTATCTTTATTTTAATTGCAAGAATGTAAGTTTAGATGCCAGCCCATTATTGGTGAACACACTGTGTTGTTCTTGCTGATTGGTGTGTAAATTCATCTACCAATAAACAAGTGCTTTCCATGGTACTAAACCAAAAAAAGCGTATATGCCTTCTTTTTCAAATAAAGAAAGAAAGAGAACGAAGAAAACTTAATAGGAGTAAATTAGAAAGTGGTTTAAAATGTCATGCTCTTTCTGAATCACTAAAGCAAAACAACTTTGTTCAGTGTCCCTTTAAGTGTCTTGGTATAATGTGTTGAATGAGCATCAATACACTACTATATTTTAATTAAACACATGGGTGAGCCAATGTCAATCGGTAGGGATATGCAGCCACCAATCAGCAGAGCAGTCCTAGATAAACCTGTCTGCAAAGGCTATCAATATAACGAGTCAAAGAATGTGAGTAAGTGAGAATGTTGTTTAAAATGTTAGACTCTCTCAAAATCATGTAAGCGAATGTTCTGCTTTCATACACCTTCTAATGAAATGTCTTTCTTAAAAAATTCAAAGACTATAATTTTGCTTTAAAAAAAATAGACTTTATTTAACGCGTCGAGAGAAATATGGCATACAGGCTTATTATCAAATTCAAAAATGTTCTTGTTTTAACAAGTAAGTGTAGATATACCAACAAGCCCTAAGGATTAGTATATGTTAGCATATCTTATTGTTTAAAGGGACAGTCAAGTCAAGCAAAACAGTAGATTTCAATATGGAAATGCAATTTTCATAATTTCACATGATTTTTTATCCCCAAATTATCTTTATTCTCTTGGGCCTAGATTTGGAGTTTGGCGGTAGCCGTGAAAACCAGCGTTAGAGGCTCCTAACGCTGGTTTTAGGCTACCGCCGGTATTTGGAGTCAGTCAGGAAAGGGTCTAACGCTCACTTTGCAGCCGCGACTTTTCCATACCGCAGATCCCCTTATGTCAATTGCGTAGCCTATCTTTTCAATGGGATCTTTCTAACTCTGGTATTTAGAGTAGTGGCTGAAGTGAGCGTTAGAATTCTAACGACAAAACTCCAGCCGCAGAAAAAAGTCAGTAGTTAAGAGCTTTCTGGGCTAACGCCGGTTTATAAAGCTCTTAACTACTGTGCTCTAAAGTACACTAACACCCATAAACTACCTATGTACCCCTAAACCGAGGTCCCCGCACATCGCTGCCACTCGATTAAATTTTTTTAACCCCTAATCTGCCGACCGCCACCTACGTTATACTTATGTACCCCTAATCTGCTGCCCCTATATTTATTAACCCCTAACCTGCCCCCCACAACGTCGCCGCCAGCTACCTACAATAATTAACCCCTAATCTGCCGACCGCAAAGCGCCGCCACTTATGTTATCCTTATGTACCCCTAATCTGCTGCCCCTAACACCGCCGACCCATATATTATATTTATTAACCCCTAATCTGCCCCCCTCAACGTCGCCTCCACCTACCTACAATTATTAACCCCTAATCTGCCGACCGCAAAGAGCCGCCACCTACATTATAGATATGTACCCCTAATCTGCTGCCCCTAACACCGCCGACCCCTATATTATATTTATTAACCCCTAATCTGCCCCCCTCAACATCGCCTCCACCTGCCTACACTTATTAACCCCTAATCTGCCGAGCGGATCTCACCGCTACTATAATAAAGTTATTAACCCCTAATCCGCCTCACTCCCGCCTCAATAACCCTATAATAAATAGTATTAACCCCTAATCTGCCCTCCCTAACATCGCCGACACCTAGCTTCAATTATTAACCCCTAATCTGCCGACCGAATCTCGCCGCTATTCTAATAAATGGATTAACCCCTAAAGCTAAGTCTAACCCTAACACACTAACACCCCCCTAAGTTAAATGTAATTTAAATCTAACAAAATAAATTAACTCTTATTAAATAAATTATTCCTATTTAAAGCTAAATACTTACCTGTAAAATAAATCCTTATATAACTACAATATAAATTATAATTATATTATAGCTATTTTAGGATTAATATTTATTTTACAGGTAACTTTGTATTTATTTTAACCAGGTACAATAGCTATTAAATAGTTAAGAACTATTTAATAGCTAAAATAGTTAAAATAATTACAAAATTACCTGTAAAATAAATCCTAACCTAAGTTACAATTAAACCTAACACTACACTATCAATAAATTAATTAAATAAAATACCTACAATTACCTACAATTAAACCTAACACTACACTATCAATACATTAATTAAATACAATATCTACAAATAAATACAATGAAATAAACTAACTAAAGTACAAAAAATAAAAAAGAACTAAGTTACAAAAAATAAAAAAATATTTACAAACATCAGAAAAATATTACAACAATTTTAAACTAATTACACCTACTCTAAGCCCCCTAATAAAATAACAAAGACCCCCAAAATAAAAAAAATGCCCTACCCTATTCTAAATTACTAAAGTTCAAAGCTCTTTTACCTTACCAGCCCTGAACAGGGCCCTTTGCGGGGCATGCCCCAAAGAATTCAGCTCTTTTGCCTGTAAAAAAACACATACAATACCCCCCCCAACATTACAACCCACCACCCACATACCCCTAATCTAACCCAAACCCCCCTTAAATAAACCTAACACTAAGCCCCTGAAGATCTTCCTACCTTGTCTTCACCATGCCAGGTATCACCGATCGTTCCAGGCTCCGAAATCTTCATCTAAGCCCAAGCGGGGGCTAGACATCCATCATCCGACGGCTGAAGAAGTCCAGAAGAGGCTCCAAAGTCTTCATCCTATCCGGGAAGAAGAGTAGATCCGGACCGGCAACCATCTTCTTCCAAGCGGCATCTTCTATCTTCATCCGATGAGGACCAGCTCCATCTTGAAGACCTCCACCGCGGACCCATCTTCTTCCGACGACAACTTCCCGACGAATGACGGTTCCTTTAAGGGACGTCATCCAAGATGGCGTCCCTCGAATTCCGATTGGCTGATAGGATTCTATCAGCCAATCGGAAATTAAGGTAGGAAAATTCTGATTGGCTGATGGAATCAGCCAATCAGAATCAAGTTCAATCCGATTGGCTGATCCGATCAGCCAATCAGATTAAGCTTGCATTCTATTGGCTGATCAAAACAGGCGACGTTGTGGGGGGCAGATTAGGGGTTAATAAATATAATATAGGGGTCGGCGATGTTAGGGCAGCAGATTAGGGGTACATAGGGATAATGTAAGTAGTGGCGGTTTACGGAGCGGCAGATTAGGGGTTAATAATAATATGCAGGGGTCAGGGATATCGGGGGCGGCAGATTAGGGGTTAATAAGTGTAAGGTTAGGGGTGTTTAGACTCGGGGTACATGTTAGGGTGTTAGGTGCAGACGTAGGAAGTGTTTCCCCATAGCAAACAATGGGGCTGCGTTAGGAGCTGAACGCAGCTTTTTTGCAGGTGTTAGGTTTTTTTTCAGCTCAAACAGCCCCATTGTTTTCTATGGGGGAATCATGCACGAGCCCGTTTTTGAAGCTGGCCGCTTCCGTAAGCAACTCTGGTATCGAGAGTTGCAGTGGCGTTAAATATGCCTGTACGCTCCCTTTTTGGAGCCTAACGCAGCCATTCTGTGGACTCTCAATACCAGAGTTATTTTAAAGGTGCGGCCAGAAAAAAACCAGCGTTAGCTACGCGAGTCGTTACCGACAAAACTCTAAATCTAGCCGTATGTGTTCTTATTTAAAAGATAAACCTAGGAGGTTCATCATCTCATTTCTTAGACCTTAAAGAGTGCATGTAATCTGATTTTGACCACTAGATGAAGGCATTAGTTAATGTGTTTCATATAGAAAACATTGATCTAATGCAGTATATTTACCCTTGAGTGATCATGGATTGTCTGCAATGCAGGTCTGTCAAGAGAACAGAAAAAAGGGGTAATTTTGCAGAGGCATAGATACAAGGTTAATTACAAAAGTAAAACGTGTTTTTCTATAACAGTCTTGTTATTCAAAACTTGATAATGCATAATAAATTGTTTTCTTTGTAACCATTAGTGATATCGCGAATAGTTCGCCGGCGAATTGTTCCCGGCGAATATAGCTTGTTCGCGTTCGCCGCGGTGGTTGAATGTATGCGATGTTCGGTCCGCCTCCTATTTGTCATCATTGAGTAAACTTTGACCCTGTATCTCACAGTCTGCAGACACATTTCAGCCAATCAGCAGCAGACACTCCCTCCCAGACCCTCCCAGCTCCTGTACAGCAGCCATTTTACATTCATTCTGATCCTGCATTCTTAGTGAGAGGAGGGATAGTGTAGCTGCTGCTGATTTTATAGGGAAATTGATAGCTAGGCTAGTGTATTCAGTGTCCACTACAGTCCTGAAGGACTCATCTGATCTCTGCTGTAAGGACAGCACCCAAAAAAGGCTTTTTTTTTGCCTGTGTAATTTTGACTGTGAAACATCAGTCTGCTAGTGTAATCTATTTGCAGTTGCCTGCCTGCCAGCGTGTGTGCTAGGCCCATTTGCCAACTAGTGCCACCACTCAGAGTCATTTGTTGTAACACTAGTGTAAATATTTAAAAAAAAACTTTTTTGACTGTGAAACATCAGTCTGCTAGTGTAATCTAATTGCAGTTGCCTGCCTGCCAGCGTGTCTGCCAGGCTCACAGCATATACTGTGCCCACTTGCCCAGTGTCACCACTCATATCTGGTGTAACAGTAGTGTAAATTTAAAAAAAAAAATGTTTTGACTGTGAAACATCAGTCTGCTTGTGTAATCTAATTGCAGTTGCCTGCCTGCCTGCCAGCGTGTGTGCCAGGCCCACTTGCCCAGTGCCACCACTCATATCTGGTGTAACAGTAGTGTCAATTTAAAAAAACAAAACTTTTTTGACTGTGAAACATCAGTCTGCTTGTGTAATCTAATTGCAGTTGCCTGCCTGCCAGTGTGTGTGCCAGGCCCACTTGCCAAGTTAGTGGCACCACTCATGTTTGTTGTAACAGTAGTGTAAATATTTAAAAAAAAAAAACTTTTTGACTGTGAAACATCAGTCTGCTAGTGTAATCTAATTGCAGTTGCCTGCCTGCCAGCGTGTGTGCCAGGCCCACTTGCCAACTAGAGCCACCAATCATATTTGTTATAACAGTAGTGTAAATATTTAAAATAAAAACTTTTTGGACTGTGAAACATCAGTCTGCTAGTGTAATCTAATTGCAGTTGCCTGCCTGCCAGCATGTGTGCCAGGCCCACTTGCCAAGTTAGTGCCACCACTCATATTTGTTGTAACAGTAGTGTAAATATTTAAAAAAAAACTTTTTTGACTGTGAAACATCAGTCTGCTAGTGTAATCTAATTGCAGTTGCCTGCCTGCCAGCGTGTGTGCCAGGCCCACTTGCCAAGTTAGTGGCACCACTCATATTTGTTGTAACAGTAGTGTAAATATTTAAAAAAAAAACTTTTTTGACTGTGAAACATCAGTCTGCTAGTGTAATCTAATTGCAGTTGCCTGCCTGCCAGCGTGTGTGCCAGGCCCACTTGCCAACTAGTGCCACCAATCATATTTGTTGTAACAGTAGTGTAAATATTTTTTTAAAAATTTTTTTTTGACTATGAAACATCAGTCTGCTAGTGTAATCTAATTGCAGTTGCCTGCCTGTCAGTGTGTGTGCCAGGCCCACTTGCCAACTAGTGCCACCAATCATATTTGTTATAACAGTACTGTAAATATTTAAAATAAAAACTTTTTTGACTGTGAAACATCAGTCTGCTAGTGTAATCTAATTGCAGTTGCCTGCCTGCCAGCGTGTGTGCCAGACCCACTTGCCAAGTTAGTGCCACCACTCATATTTGTTGTAACAGTAGTGTAAATATTTAAAATAAAAACTTTTTTGACTCTGAAACATCAGTCTGCTAGTGTAATCTAATTGCAGTTGCCTGCCTGCCAGCGTGTGTGCCAGGCCCACTTGCCAAGTTAGTGCCACCACTCATATTCGTTGTAACAGTATTGTAAATATTTAAAACAAAAACTTTTTTGACTGTGAAACATCAGTCTGCTAGTGTAATCTAATTGCAGTTGCCTGCCTGCCAGCATGTGTGCCAGGCCCACTTGCCAACTAGTGCCACCAATAATATTTGTTA
This sequence comes from Bombina bombina, assembly GCF_027579735.1. Classification (NCBI taxonomy): domain Eukaryota; kingdom Metazoa; phylum Chordata; class Amphibia; order Anura; family Bombinatoridae; genus Bombina; species Bombina bombina. Next base: position 719,029,145 of record NC_069504.1, read on the forward strand.
TAACAGTAGTGTAAATATTTTTAAAAAAAACTTTTTTGACTGTGAAACATCAGTCTGCTAGTGTAATCTAATTGCAGTTGCCTGCCTGCCTGCCAGCGTGTGTGCCAGGCCCACTTGCCAACTAGTGCCACCAATCATATTTGTTATAACAGTAGTGTAAATATTTAAAAAATAAACTTTTTGGACTGTGAAACATCAGTCTGCTAGTGTAATCTAATTGCAGTTGCCTGCCTGCCAGCGTGTGTGCCAGGCCCACTTGCCAACTAGTGCCACCAATCATATTTGTTATAACAGTAGTGTAAATATTTAAAAAAAAAAACTTTTTTGACTGTGAAATATCAGTCTGCTAGTGTAATCTAATTGCAGTTGCCTGCCTGCCAGCGTGTGTGCCAGGCCTCTTGTTTAATAGTAGTGTAAGTGTACATTTAAAAAAAAAATGACAGGCAGAGGCAGGCCACCCCGCAGGTGCCGTCATGGTCGTGGTGCTGTGATTCCCTTTGGCCGTAGAATAATGCCCAGTGTTCAGAGGCCACGTCCCATGAACTTGAAAAGTTCTGAGGAGGACATAGTTGACTTTTTAACACAGGACACCCAATCTTCTATAGATTCCGCTCCGAACCTTGACGCACCATCCTCCAGCTTATCTTCGGGCACCTCTCAAGTTACCACCACTCGCCCGCCTGCCGCCACCACCAACACTAGCACCACAGCCACTTCACTTTCAGAGGAGTTATTGACACATCAGTTGGAAGAAATGAGTGATGCTCAACCATCATTGACAGAGGATGTAGATAACAGTGATATGTCTCAGTCAGGCAGCATTACAGACATGGACGTACAGTGTGATGATGATGATGATGATGTTGTACCCGCTGCTGCTTCCTTTGTTGATTTGTCAGATACAAGTGAAGCGGTTGATGATGATGCGTCCGTGGGTGTCACGTGGGTGCCGCTAGAAGAGAAGAAGAAGAGGGGGAAAGTTCAGATGGAGAGACAGAGAGCAGGAGGAGGAGACGAGTTGGAAGCAGGGGGAGATCGTCGCAAGGAGCTAGTGGCACAGTCAGACAGCATGCATCGGCACCCGGGGTCATCCAGACAGCACGCCAATCAACGCATGCTGTTGCCACCACCAGAATGCCGTCATCGCAGAGCTCAGCAGTGTGGCATTTTTTTTGTGTGTCTGCCTCTGACAACAGCGATGCCATTTGCAACCTGTGCCAAAAGAAACTGAGTCGTTAGGTACAACTGCTTTTCAAAGGCACATGATCTCACATCACAAACGCCGATGGGATGAACACATGAGTAGAAGCAGCACACAAACTCAAAGCCGCCATCCTCCTCCTGGTCCAGCATCTTCAGCCACGTCAACCACTGCTGTACTCCTTGCCCCCTCTCAACCATCCGCCACTCTGTCTCTCTACCGTAGCAGTTCCTGCTCATCTGCCCACAGTCAGGTGTCTGTCAAGGACATGTTTGAGTGTAAGAAGCAAATGTCCCAAAGTCACCCCCTTGCCCGGCGTCTGACAGCTGGCTTGTCTGAACTCTTAGCCCGCCAGCTTTTACCATACAAGCTGGTGGAGTCTGAGGCGTTCAAAAAATGTGTATCTATTGGGACACCGCAGTGGAAGATACCCGGCCGAAATTTCTTTGCACAAAAGGCAATCCCCAACCTGTACTCGATTGTGCAATAGGAAGTAATAGCATGTCTGGCACACAGTGTTGGGGCAAGGGTCCATCTGACCACTGATAGCTGGTCTGCAAACCATGGTCAGGGCAGGTATATCACCTACACTGCACATTGGGTAAACCTGCTGACAAGCATGGAATGCGTGTCTCTGCAGAGGAGTTGGTGAAACCACCACGACTTGCAGGCAGGCCTGCTGCTACCTCCTCTACTCTTCCTACTCCATCCTCTTCCATAACCTCTTCCTCGGCTGAGTCCTCTTCTGCCGCTGCATCTTGCTTCACATCAACGGCACTCCCCCAGCTCCGCAGGTACTATTCCACATCCGGTATACGGCAGTGTCACGCTGTCTTGGGGTTGACTCGCCTGAAAGCAGAGAATCACACCGGAACAGCACTCCTGTCCGCCCTGAACGCACAGGTGGATCAGTGGCTGACTCCGCACCAACTGGAGATCGGCAAAGTGGTTTCTGACAATGGAAGTAATTTGTTGGCGACATTGAAATTGGGCTGGTTGACACATGTGCCGTGCATGGCACATGTGTGTAATCTGATCGTACAAAGCTTTGTGCATAAGTACCCAGGCTTACAGGACGTCCTGAAGCAGGCCAGGAAGGTGTGTGGCCATTTCAGGCATTCCTACATGGCCATGGCGAATTTTGCAGATATCCAGCGGCGAAACAACATGCCAGTGAGGCGCTTGATTTGCGACAGCCCGACACTTTGGAATTCAACACTAATAATGTTCGACCGCCTGCTCCAACAAGAAAAAGCCATTAACGAGTATTTGTATGACTGGGGTGCTAGGACAGCCTCTGCGGAGCTGGGGATTTTTTTGCCAAGTTACTGGACGCTCATGCGCAATGCCTGTAGGCTCATGCGTCCTTTTGAGGAGGTGACAAACCTAGTCAGTCGCACCGAAGGCACCATCAGCGACATCATACCATTTGTTTTCTTCCTGGAATGTGCCCTGCGAAGAGTGCTGGATCAGGCCGTAGATGAGCGTGAAGAGGAAGAGTTGTGGTCACCATCACCACCAGAAACAGCTTGCTGGAACAGCGGCAACGCTGGAAGAGGATTGTGAGGAAGAGGAGTCAGAGGAGGAATGTGGCTTTGAGGAGGAGGAGGAAGACCAACCACAACAGGCATCCCAGGGTGCTCGTTGTCACCTATCTGGTACCCATGGTGTTGTACGTGGCTGGGGGGAAGAACATACCTTCAGTGAGATCACTGAGGACGAGGAACGGGACATGAGTAGCTCGGCATCCAAACTTGTGCAAATGGGGTCTTTCATGCTGTCGTGCCTGTTGAGTGACCCTCGTATAAAAAACTGAAGGAAAACCACCTGTACTGGGTGTCCACGCTACTAGACCCCCGGTATAAGCATAAAGTGCCTGAAATGTTACCAAATTCCCGCAAGTCAGAAAGGATGCAGCAGTTCCAAAATAAATTAAAAAGTATGCTTTACACAGTGTATAAGGGTGATGTCATAGCACAACGGGAATCATCTAACAGGGGAAGAGGTGAAAGTAATCCTCCTCCTCCCACGACCATGCCGGCAAGGACAGGACGCTTAACAGACGTGTTGTTGATGGAGGACATGCAGAGCTTTTTAACTCCTATGCATCGCCACAGCCCTTCGGGGTCCACTCTCAGAGAACGACTCGACCGACAGGTAGCAGACTATCTCGCCTTAACTGCAGATCTCGACACTCTGAGGAGCGATGAACCCCTTGACTACTGGGTGTGCAGGCTTGACCTGTGGCCTGAGCTATCACAATTTGCTATAGAACTTCTAGCCTGCCCCGCTTCAAGTGTCCTGTCAGAAAGGACCTTTAGTGCTGCAGGAGGTATTGTCACTGAGAAGAGAAGTCGGCTAGGTCAAAAAAGTCTAGATTACCTCACCTTTATTAAGATGAATGAGGGATGGATCCCGAAGGGACTGACATTGGGCGATACATTCGAGTAAAAAAGGCCTAATGAGATGGTCTGCCTTGGGCTATAAATGGTTCACAAGCTGCTGTATTTTATCTTCGAATGCCGGATGACTTGCGTGACTTATCCGCCACCAACTAGTGTTCAAGCCGCAATGTTTTAGGGCACTTTCTGCCAGGGAAACAAACATTAATTTTTCTGGCCACTGCTACAGCAGTGGCTGCAACAATACCTAATTTTTCAGGCATGAGTACATGCCATTTTTTTCTGGCCTCTGGTGCTGCACTGTGGCTTCAAAAAACAAAACAAAAAAAAGGCACGTAACAGGGATTAAAGTGATAGGAATAGTAGTACTTAACACACCACTCATATCTGGTGGCACAGTAGATTGCACGCGCAGTGCCCCAAATTTGAAGTAGGAGGACCGACCAAGCATCTTTTTCCATCTCTCGCCCGGTTCCTAAAATCCATACCATATACACATCCCCTGGCGCCGCAACTGCCTCTGGGAACCTTACCATGGGTTATCTGGGAGCAGGCACTGATTGGCTAGACTGCAAGTCTGTCAAAAGAACTGAAAAAAGGGGCAGTTTGCAGAGGCTTAGATACAAGATAATCACAGAGGTTAAAAGTATATTATTATAAATGTGTTAGTTAAGCAAAACTGTGAAATGGGTAATAAAGGGATTATCTATGTTTTAAAACAATAAAAATTCTGGTGTAGACTGTACCTTTAAACGGGGAGTTTGGTCTGTCACTGTGAAGCGGGCGTAACCCTTACACTACCTGATCGATACAACATCATACCTGATGTTTTAAAGCACGTTATTCCAAACAATTTAGGAATGTTAGGTGATTTATGCCCTTTATGGCTTAAAACCAGACTCTGCATCCACTATGTAATTTTCCATGGGAGTTTTGCCATGGATCCCCCTCCGGCATGCCACAGTCCCGGTGTTAGTCCCCTTGAAACAACTTTTCCATCACTATTGTGGCCAGAAAGAGTCCCTGTGGGTTTTAAAATTCGCCTGCCTATTGAAGTCAATGGCGGTTCGCCCGGTTTGCCGGTTCGTGAAAAGTCGCGGAAGTTCGAGTCCGCCGCTCGTGAACCGAAATTTTTAGGTTCGCGACATCACTAGTAACCAATAAAAATTAATATTATGACTATCCCTTTAAGCTGTGCTGTTGGCATGAAAACAGTTATATGCCATCATGTATAATTGTAATGGTCATTTTGTTTGAGATTAGGAGAAAAGTTTGGACATCACATCGCAAAAACCAACCAGTGTAATCAACAAGGACAGCATGTGATGATGTGGTCTCCACACACTTGTAAAACACACTCTGCAAACAATCTGCCTCCATGGACCCAGTCCCATAGAATCCTATTAAATACAGAGTGTGCTCCACAAGTGTAAGAAGACCACATCATCACATACCTATCTTTTACACATTAGATAAATAAAAAAAAATAAAAAAAATGAATTCCTCTTGCTTTCCCTCTTCCCACGAGACTGAGGCTCTGGGGGAGACAACTGCCCCCTCGACGAGTTCTTATAGGAGATGTTTGTGGAAGAGGGGGAGGAGGAGTACTGTGAGTGGTTAAGGGATCACCAGGCAGAGGAGGAGATGGTGCAGGCCCAGGAGCAGATGGTGCAGGCCCAGGAGCAGGATCAGGAGCAGATGGTGCAGGCCCAGGAGCAGATGGTGCAGGAGCAGGAGCAGATGGTGGAGGAGCAGATGGTGCGTTTTGCGCCTCCCAGAGGACCTGCAACCTATCCTTAAGAGTTTTCAAGATCTCTCTTTGGCCATTGCAAATCTCATTCAGTACTCCTGTCAGATACACTCTGCTTTCCGCCATTTCCCTCCAGGAGGCACGCATCTCCTCAAGGAAATCAGTCAAAATCTGCACCTCTGCTATCTCTAGGGGTATGTGCTCCTGAGGATCTGCTGCATGGTGGGCTGCTGGTGCACAGCGGGCTGCTGGTGCACAGGGGGCTTCTGCAGAGATCTCTTCTGCAGCGGGGGCTTCTTCAGGGGATGATGGTACAGGGATGTCTTCTATGTCTCCCAGAGGTGGCGAGTCATCTGCACCACTCTCATGCCTGGGTGAAGGAGGAGCCTGTGGTTGCTGTGCTGCCTCTTCCCCGGGCTCAGACTCTGTATATTGTAAAAATAAAGAAATCAAGATATTAGCACAGTTCCAAATAAAGATGTAAATGTTGTATTAATGAGGCTGCCTTCGTAATTTTTTGTAATCAAAATCAATACGATTTCCGCATTTGCAAACTCTTCTTTCTGATATCTATCTATATCTATATGGTCAATCTGAATGTATTTTCTTGAAATGCAACATTCGCAAGGTAATTGTGAATGCGTTTACGTATTGTCTAAAAAAGCGTAATTGCCTTAATCATATCCTTAAATACATTTTTTTGAGGATGTAAAAGAGATTAGTAAATGAGTTTACTGGCAGATGAGAGGGGCAGGTTCCCGGTATCAACTCCTCCAATACCGACTTTGGCCAACTCGGAGATGTTGGGACGCAGCATTTCCTCCCAGCGGGAATATTCAAATATGATTTCTGGCCCGCCACCGGTCCCAGCTGTATATTCGTTCTCACTTGAGAGATTTCTTTTGAGTTCAGCTCTGCAGTCCCGGTAACGATGCTGTATAGACTTCACATCCCTGTTATAGCGCCCCACTGCATTGACGGCATCCCTGATCTCCAGTCACAGCTTCCTCTTGTACTTAGGGGTGGCCTTCTGTGCCTGCAGCCTCCTAGCCCTCTGCATATAAGCCTCTATAAGTGCCTCCTTCTCCTCCCTCTGCCTGGGCTTCCCCTGAGATGTGAGCCTCTGTTCCCCGGACTGTGAAGCTCCCTCTCTATGCTGCACCCCACTGGGCCCAGCCACTTGTTCATCCTCAACAATGTGGCTGGGTCCAGCCACCCCTTCCTCTCCCTCTTCCTGTCCCGTTCCTCTCCCCCTTTCTCTCCCCCTCACTCTCTCCTGGCTAACCTCCTGCCTAACCTCCTCTACGAGCTCATCCCTGACCTCCTGCTCCCTCTCCCCCTCTCCCGACATACTCAAACAAAATGTGAAGGTGCCCAAATGAAAGGGGGTCAAAATAATGAACAAAAAAGTTAAAAAGTGCTCAAAGTGTGAATGAGATATAAATAAAAGAGGGTAAGGGGTATCAAACAGAAACATATGTGTGGAAAAAGACATAAATGAGGATATGTAAACAAAAAATTTAATAAAGGAGAAAAAAAGCTATGGGGTTAAAGGGAATGGGATATGGGGTTGAAGGGAATGGGATATGGGGTTAAAAAGAATGGGGTATGGAGTGTAGTATGAGAGGGGATGGGGTATGGAGTGTATGTAGTGTTATTGATAAGTGTATGTATGTATTGAATGTGTTTGCGTGTAAATAAATGTGTTTATATAATGAATGTAGGAACAAAACACTCGCATGCTCACCCGAACAAACTCACTGTCACTAACCAACTCTCACTAACCAACTCTCACTAACCAACGCTCACTAACCAACTCTCACTAACCAACTCTCACTAACCAACTCTCACTAACCAACGCTCACTAACCAACTCTCACTAACCAACGCTCACTAACCAACTCTCACTAACCAGCTCTCACTAACCTAACACTCACTAACTTAACACTCACTAAACTAACACTCACTAACTTAACACTCACTAAACTAACACTCACAAAATCTCTCTAGTCTCAAATCTCTCTAAACCCTCCAACGCCTAGACCTGCACCTAACTCGAAAAAGCAATACAGTCAAAGAAGCCATGCTTGGAGCGTGCTTATATACCCTATGTAAATGTTTAATGATGTACCGGTTTGCAAAGTAAAGGAGGTTCAGGTGTGCTTTGTTAGTAATTAGTATGTGTGCAATGTGTATTATTTTTTAAAATTTGCGCATGCACATATTGAGTTTGTATTTGTGTAATGTGTATAATGCGATGATGTGATAGCGATCGTTTTGCATAACATTGTCCAAAGGTATTTTCTGTAAATGTAAATGCTGATTTGTGATGGTGTCGTATTTGTGAAGTGTTTTAAATGTTTATTTGTACTCATGTTACGTAATCTTGAATGTGAATGTTTTGTTTGTGTATGAGTGTGCAATTCTTTTTTTCCTGTTTTGTTCCATGTTGCAAGATCGTAACGTATTTATGTACTCCTCGTTTAGTGTAAATGTTGAGAATGTTTAACGCACCCGTGATTACGCTTAAAAAATAAACACGGTAGTCGTGTTACCGCGACGCGTTACGAGGTTGTTTTGAGACTCGTAATACCTATGTTAAGAAAAGTGCAAAATGGAAATAACGTACAAGTTATTACCGCACCGCTCATAACGCAAAACTCGTAATCTAGCCGATTGTTTTTTGTTTAATATTATAATTATTGTTAGCTTTTGCCCAGGGTGTGTTCATTGTAATGCAAACATGGACCTATAGCATAAACATTCAAAATTATCCCTTTAAGAACCAGGTTTATGAACATCAGTAAGGCTTATTACCCATAGTGCTTGTAGACAATTTCTAGTATACCGCAGAAAAAAAAACCTTAAGGCCTCTCTAATTAAATGCTTACAATTAGAAAGGGTATTTTTATATTTTTTTAATCTCAGTACTTTTGACCCTTTTGTCTGATTGATCATTGTTTTTGTAGAGAATAAAACAATGTTTAAATGTTTTATTATAGCAATATTTTTCATAATAAAGAAAAAAAAAAATATTAGTTAAATAATATTACCACTATCTACAGAGTAGATGATTTGGTGGATGTAATGTATTCATATATTATTTAATGTGCCAGTATGGTATATTTTAAGTTAATTTAATATTGTATTCTGCTCTAAGATTTAAAAAAGCTGGAAAGCTGTATTCATTGGTTATGTGAAGCGATTATATATTGGTTATATAAAGAGATTACTTCATTATTTACAACTGCAAAGTATGATTTGGTTTTGTGGAGTCCACAGTTACACATCAATGCATTTCTGCATTGTATGTGGTTTACATGTGTAGTTTCCTTTTTTAAGCTTTATGGCTTAGATCGGGCTGATATATTGACAATGTGGTGGATGTAGCTAACAGCCCCCCTTTACATGCTTTTCCTAGGAGCTAATGAAACTACCAGGGAGTAGGGCAGGGGTCAGCATATCGGTTTACAATTTAGGATCTAGTAAGAATATTTAGGAGCCAGATAGTGGTATTTGTATATAGATATTTGGAGAATAACCCACAAATTTAGGAGCTAGGGGTTAAAATTCTAAGAGCCAGTGGTTCCATGGCTCCTGGGTATGTCAAGAAATGGAGTAGGGTATCGCCAAACCATCAGCAAGACACAGCAGAACATGTTGTTGGGTCACTCCTCTCAGCAGAGGTAGCTTGTTCATGTTGCCCTTTTGGGGATTAATGCCTATTGTTACATTAATCAATGATGATTGCGGCATTGCACTATTTGTATAGGAGATGTACTTTTTCTGGCTTTAGACATTTTTTATTGGTTACCTAAAACTAGTATATACACTGGTATTTGTATACTTAAAAAAGGACATGAAACCCAGAATTTTTTCTCTTACAATTCAGATAAAGCATAGAATTATAAACAACTTTCCAATCTATTTCTTTTATTTGTTGAAAAGCATACCTAGGTAGGCTCAGGAGCTGAGAGCTAGCTGCTAATTGGTGGTTGCACAAATATGCCTCTTGTCATTGGCTTACCAATGTGTTCGGCTAGCTCCAAGAAGTGCAATTCTGCTCCTTCAATAAAGGATACCAAGAGAATGAAGCAAAATTGATAATAGAAGTAAATTGGAAAGTTGTCTACAAATGTATGCTCTGAAAGAAAATGTTTGGGTTTTATGTCTAAGTATGTTTGATAGTTTTTAATGAGTGTTTTTATTATTGAGTTTATGAATAAAATACGGCTACATCATCACATAGAGTAGTTAGTGTGCATTTAATTTTAATACTGCATTGATTTGGAACACTGTTGTGTCATTGTGACTGTTTGTTTGCTAGAAATTTATAAATGACTGGTATTAGTAATCTGAATTTAGTATTTTGTTGTCTTTGCAGTTGCTGGACTTGCATTAAAACTACATAAGATGGAAAATGCATCAAAAAGTAAGGTTACAAATATTAATATTGCATCAATGTGTTATTGAATAGTATATATATATATATATATATATATATATATATATATATATATATATATATATATATATATATATATATATATAAATCTTCTGTATATTCCTTTTTTATAAAAAATGCTTCATTAGGTAGCAAAGTACATACATTTTAGAATAATGAACAACCTTCTGCACACCCCCAAAGTTACCATAAGCTCTCGGACCATTGACAATAAGAAGCTAGATACAGGTGTAAACTTGGCGTACATTTTTGTAAATACGTATGTATTAAAAAAAAATACATGCACAAAGCATAAATGCTGAAATATCATGTAATGGTGGTCCATTATCTCATAAGAGCACTTATGCACAGTCACAAGACAAGTGTTGATATGTTGTATGGAACTTACAAATAAAGTAAAATAGAAAATGGAAGGAGAAATGTAGAATACCATGTAAAAGATTTGAAAGCAAATTATGTCACGTTTGCAGAACATCTCAGAATATTAAATGTGGACTAATATGGCTGGTTTTGTGTATAGATATGTATATAAGAAATCTTACATTACATTTGCTTATATACATTATAACTATGTTTTTTGTTTGAGATATATATATATATACAGTATATATATATATATATATATATAGATATATATATATACTATATATATATATATATATATATATATATATATATATATATATATATATATATATATATATACTATATATATATATATATATAGATATATATATATATATATATATAGATATATAGATAGATATATAGATAGATATCCAAAATTCCAGATCTTACCCACAAGTGGAAAACTGCCTGGGTGCAACTTTGAACAACAAATACTAGCCAAAAAGAAGTGCACTCTCAGGTCTTTCACAGCAAAAGTTACTTTATTGATGTAACGTTTTCGGAGGGCTTGCCTCCTTCATCAGCATGGTAAATTAAACATAAAACACAAAATAAATAGTGTCATACTCACATCTATCATTCAAAAACCTGCCCTTTTCCCTTGGCGCCAAACTGCCGATATTGGAACGCATACTGCGTTCCACCAGTGGTAAGTGCCGGAAGTGGTGCGCTTCATCACTTCCGGAAAACAAATATTGCTTACAAGCTTCAATAATACAATTCGTGAAAAACGAACCAAAAATAAGAAAAATGCTTAATGGGTGTGATCACAAAAACAACTTAGTATAGTGCAGATACTACAATCTGAAAAACAGAGCATGTAAAGAAAATAAGTATTATTCCACAACGGATGCCCGTTGTCATAGCAACCTATATACACTAATCGTGCCCCACTCATATACTGGGAAAAGAAATATGCAAAAAGACAATGTGCTCAACAAATCTGTGTGGTAATCTGTGAACTTAAAAAGTGCAATACTTAATCATATGCTTTGAAATCGGGAGTTGTGTTAAGTCCACCTGGGTATACCGTACCCAATCGGTACATCCACTGTGCCTCCCGCTGCAGGAGTATCTTGCTCCTATCACCACCCCTATCTAAAGGGGGGACATGATCGATGAGTGTGTATCTTATTGATGCCACCGGATGTTTAAGTTGTGCACAGTGCCTGGCCACTGGTTGATCTGAATCCCCAGACTTTAGAGCTGACCGGATAGCGTAACAATGATTTGCCATTCTTTCTCTGAGGGTGCCCGTCGTCTTGCCAACATAAAAGCGAGAACAAGGACATACCAATAGATATATGACAAACGTTGTTGTGCAGGTGATAGAGTGGCAAATACCAAATTGTCGATTGGTATGTGGGTGATGAAATGTCTTCGTATTAATAAGCCTGTTGCAGGTAGTGCACCCCAGACATCGATATGATCCCTTGATGTTAGTATATGTCATGGATCTGTAGCTTGCCCTTGGGTCCATTTTGACCAGTAGGTCCCGCAGGTTTGTGCCCCTCCTGTAACCCACCATGGGTGTAAGGTGGTTACTGAAGCGTAGCTTTGGGTCAGATGACACGATCGGCCAATGTGTCCTTAGAATCGATCCAATTTTTCTAGTACTGGGAGAGAATGTGGTAGCCATTATAAGCTTTTCATCTGTGGTTTGTCTTGGTTTCTTTGTTAACAGTTGGGTCTGTGTGTATTGTGACACTTCGTCCATCATGTGTTTGATGTCTTGTGACTTATACCCTCTCTCTGCAAATTTTTCACCCATTTCCAACAACTGGGAGGCTCCCTTCATAGGATTAGAATTATTCCTCACTGTCCTAATTAGTTGTGATTTAAGTATGCCTTTAAGCAGTGCTGGGGGATGACAACTATCCGATCTCAACAGGGAGTTCCTGTCTGTGGGTTTGCTAAATAGTGTGCACCCTCAGAACACATTCAGAGATGTTGTACTACTGCCCATCCTAAGATACCTATACTATACACAATCCCGAAAGTTCATAAAAATGCAGAGAGACCTCCAGGACGCCCCATAGTATCCACTGTGAATTCCCTATGCCAACCGGTGTCGCAGTTTATTGATCTGCTATTACAGCCGATTGTTTCTTGCTAGATACTAGTGAATTCATTTGATTGTTGGGGTCTGTTCATGTCCAGCCTGGTGAATTTTTGGTCACCATGGACGTGAACAGCCTCTATACAATCATTCCCCACACAGAAGGACAGGAGGCAGTGAAAGCACATCTGGTGAGCAGCCCCCTGTATGAGGGACCGCCAATTGAATACTTACTGGCATTGGTTGATTTCTGTCTCAATAAGAATTATTTTAGATTTGAGGACAAATTCTTTCTGCAGGTAGCAGGTACAGCCATGGGGTCATCCATGGCCCCCTCATATGCAAACTTTTTTATGTCCCACTTTGAGAATCTGTACCTATCGGGTAAATGTGACTCTTCCATCATTTTCTACCGTAGGTACATAGATGATATCTTTTTGATCTGAAAAGGGGGCATGGATGAACTCCATGGCTGGTTTGATCTGTTTAACAACACACAAACCACGGTTTGGTTCAAAATGTCTGCCGATTTGCACTCCATCAATTTCCTTGATCTTAAGGTGTTCAAAACGGCACAGGGACTGGGGTGCACACTATTTAGCAAACCCACAGACAGGAACTCCCTGTTGAGATCGGATAGTTGTCATCCCCCAGCACTGCTTAAAGGCATACTTAAATCACAACTAATTAGGACAGTGAGGAATAATTCTGATCCTATGAAGGGAGCCTCCCAGTTGTTGGAAATGAGTGAAAAATTTGCAGAAAGAGGGTATAAGTCACAAGACATCAAACACATGATGGACGAAGTGTCACAATACACACAGACACAACTGTTAACAAAGAAACCAAGACAGACCACAGATGAAAAGCTTATAATGGCTACCACATTCTCTCCCAGTACTAGAAAAGTTGGATCAATTCTAAGGACACATTGGCCGATCGTGTCATCTGACCCAAAGCTACGCTTCAGTAACCACCTTACACCCATGGTGGGTTACAGGAGGGGCACAAACCTGCGGGACCTACTGGTCAAAACGGACCCAAGGGCAAGCTACAGATCCATGACATATACTAACATCAAGGGATCATATCGATGTCTGGGGTGCACTACCTGCAACGGGCTTATTAATACGAAGACATTTCATCACCCACATACCAATTGCCAATTTGCTATTTGCCACTCTATCACCTGCACAACAACGTTTGTCATATATCTATTGGTATGTCCTTGTTCTCGCTTTTATGTTGGCAAGACGACGGGCACCCTCAGAGAAAGAATGGCAAATCATTGTTACGCTATCCAGTCAGCTCTAAAGTCTGGGGATTCAGATCAACCAGTGGCCAGGCACTGTGCACAACTTAAACATCAAGTGGCATCAATAAGATACACACTCATTGATCATGTCCCCCCTTTAGATAGGGGTGGTGATAGGAGCAAGATACTCCTGCAGCGGGAGGCACAGTGGATGTACCGATTGGGTACGGTATACCCAGGTGGACTTAACACAACTCCCGATTTCAAAGCCTTAATGTAATGTGGCACTAAGGTGTGATACAGTCTAAGGGTACGGTACCTTGACTACTATGACTCTGTGTGTCCTGGGCTCGACAAATCCCGTTAAGGGGGGTTGACTTGCCCAGGTATACTCACAGCACCAGGCATGGGGGACTTTGGCACTTCCAGTTCCTGTGTGGAAGTCAGGTAGTGGTGCCTTAGAGTTACCATCCGTTTTTTAACACACATAGCCATTTCACCATTACAAGGCTTATTGAATTGGTTAAATATCCAAGAAGTTTACAACAATGGCCTAACAAAACCATACTGGGATGATGCTCCAAAATTCAAGCATTAAGGATAACCTATATAGGTCAACCTAGGTGGAAAAGATACCTTGATTTCCTACAATCTGCAGAGTATATCAAATCCAGCAAGGCTGTATGACACGGGGATGCTCCTAGCGCAGCTAGAAGATGCAGAAGAGTGAAAACAATATCTAAAACAAAGAAGGACCATGGGAGCAGTATGAAACCTTAGAAGGTTCTGTGATAAGAAGGACATGACAAATCCTGGGAGTTATAGAGTCAAACCATCACCCAGTGGGGGACTACAGCATTGAATTTGGGGACCATAATTTATGTTTATTTTTATTTTTTATTTCCTTTTTTTTCCCTCAATGAAGCAGATCTATATGATTTTGAATATTCACTAAGGGTTGAATGTGGAAAGTGTGATAAAAAATTGTTTTTAGCTATAACTATGGTTCATTGAGAGAATGACCTAGTCTCAGCTAGCCAGTCAACCATAACTAGGGGGATTCCATTATTATGTTCCCTATTGAAATAACCAGGGTCTTATAAAACATAGGGCTCCTACATTACATTCAGCATAGCTCCCAGGGATAATCTGACCTAAGTATACCAAACACATATTATCACCTTGGAGATTTGGTATATATTGGAGCTTTGTGGAATCCGTCCCCAGTATAACATTAGGGTACAATCTAGCAGTCTTTAAGGGTACACATTACCTAAAAGTATTAGGGATGGTATTTTAAATGCAGCATTGTATAGCTTTAAATTTGCAGCATAATACGCAATTACATGCTACCAAGGTAGGCAGTGCATTTTTCAGCTATTTTTAATACATATGCATATGATTAAGTATTGCACTTTTTAAGTTCACAGATTACCACACAGATTTGTTGAGCACATTGTCTTTTTGCATATTTCTTTTCCCAGTATATGAGTGGGGCACGATTAGTGTACATAGGTTGCTATGACAACGGGCATCCGTTGTGGAATAATACTTATTTTCTTTACATGCTCTGTTTTTCAGATTGTAGTATCTGCACTATACTAAGTTGTTTTTGTGATCACACCCATTAAGCATTTTTCTTATTTTTGGTTCGTTTTTCACGAATTGTATTATTGAAGCTTGTAAGCAATATTTGTTTTCCGGAAGTGATGTAGCGCACCACTTCCGGCACTTACCACTGGTGGAACGCAGTATGCGTTCCAATATCGGCAGTTTGGCGCCAAGGGAAAGGGGCAGGTTTTTGAATGATAGATGTGAGTATGACACTATTTATTTTGTGTTTTATGTTTAATTTACCATGCTGATGAAGGAGACAAGCCCTCCGAAAACGTTACATCAATAAAGTAACTTTTGCTGTGAAAGACCTGAGAGTGCACTTCTTTTTGGCTAGTATATATATATATATATATATATATATATATATATAGACACACAAACTAATTCTCAGTCCTGTCACAGAGGCGTCCTGTGAAAGCGGCTGGTTGACCTTCGGTAACAACTGCTACTACTTTTCCAGCACAAAATCTGACTGGATGAAAGCACGGGATATGTGTATGAAGAACGACAGTGATCTGGTTGTAATAAATAATAAGGAAGAGCAGGTAAGGATTTATTATTTCCTTACCAGCAGAGACAATAATTCCACTAAAAGCTACCGTGCATGTAAGAGCTAGAAAAAGTTTTTCATGTGAAATGCATGTGTGTATGTTAATATTTTAGGATTCTGCTTAAAGGGACATGAAATACAAAAATGAAACATTCATGATTGACATAGAGCTTGCAATTTTAAGATACCTTTCAATTTACTTTTGTTATCAAATGTTCTTTATTCTCTTAGTATCCTGTGTTGAATACAAACCTAGGTTGGCTCAGGAGCAGCAATGCTCTATTGGGTGCAAGCTGGTGATTGGTGGCTACACACATTTTCATTGGCTTAACAGTTGGTTCCATTCTTTCCCATATTAATGTTTGTTTTTTGAAAAACAGAATCAGACAATTTTTTTTTCTTTTTTTATCACAACGATCAATCATTTCCAGGCCAACAGGGTTTATAGCTTCCAACAACTTGAATGCGATTTGTATATGGACATGATGGGAATAATGGGCATGTTGACTCAATTATACAAAAAAAAAACAATTTTAATATTTTAAAAAGTTTTTGTTTTTTTATATTACTCATTGAGAAAAAACTAATTTTCCATTTTGGTCATATATAATTGTTTAAAATCTAGAATAGTGTGGAAAAGAAATCTAAGTGAAAGAGCAAAGTTACAAGGTTTAAAATATTGGCAAACTGCAGACACCCAAGTTACCGTTACCAACAAAGTTTGTCTTTGTCGAACAAGGTTCTAGCGATTATTTAAAATGCATACTGTGGGACTTCTTTTTATAGTAAAAACCTGTACAAGCAACATTGGTTGCCAATAAACAAGACAGAATCCTAAACAGTTAAATCCCAATCAAGAAGATATGATTGCAAATAAAAATCACATTTACAACAAAAAAAATTAGACCATATATTCCTATATGCATCTAAAATGACATCAGTGGCAATTTCAGAATGTATTACACATGCACAAGATAATATAATTATTCTAAATCATCTTGGAATGCTCACAACCATGTTTGTTACAGATATTTAGTCTATAACTTGTGGTCAGGTGAATATCATTTACTACATAGGACTCTACTTATCAAGCCATCAACCGCAAATACGCTGGAATTCCACAGCGTATTTGCGGCGAGCCTGATTCGCCTTAGTTATCAAGCCCTACAGACCGGCAAAAGTAGAATTCAGTGACGTAACATACGACCCGCCGGTCTCAGTCCGACACAGATCGATACTTACGTCACTACAGATGTTCCGAACGCAAGTTCGGCACAATCTGACTACTTTTGTTAGTTATCAAATTCCTAGCAGGTACGCTCGGCACTTTTCCAGCCCAACGTACCTGGTTTTCAATCCGCCGCCCTGGAGGTGGAGGATGCCATAGGAATCAATGGGAGTCTGACAGCAGCGAAAGCTCATGTTCGCTGCTGCCCGATATCCCATTGATTTCTAAGGGAAATGTCTACACCTAACACCCTAACATGTACCCCGAGTCTAAACACCCCTAATCTGCCCCCCCTACACCGCCGCCACCTACATTAAACGTATTAACCCCTATCCTGCCGCTCCCGGACCCCACCGCAACTAAATAAAATGTTTAACCCCTAAACAGCCGCTCCCGGAGCCCACCGCCACCTACATTACATTTATTAACCCCTAATCTGCCCCCCTACTCTGCCGCCACTATATTAAAGTTATTAACCCCTAAACCTAAGTCTAACCCTAACCCTTACACCCCCCTAACTTAAATATAATTTAAATAAATCTAAATAAAAATACTATTATTAACTAAATTATTCCTATTTAAAACTAAATACTTACCTGTAAAATAAACCCTAAGATAGCTACAATATAACTATTAGTTACATTGTAGCTATTTTAGGATTTAATTTTATTTTACAGGCAACTTTGTATTTATTTTAACTAGGTACAATAGTTATTAACTATTTAATAACTACCTAGCTAAAATAAATACAAAATTACCTGTAAAATAAATCCTAACCTACAATTACACCTAACACTACACTACAATTAAATAAATTAAATAAATTAACTACAATTACCTACAATTAAATACAATTAAATAAAATTAACTAAAGTACAAAAAAACAAACACTAAATTACAGAAAATAATCCCGACGACTAACGACGAATGACGGTGCCTTTAAATGATGTCATCCAAGATGGTGTCCCTTGAATTCCAATTGGCTGATAGGATTCTATCAGCCAATCGGAATTAAGGTAGGAAAACTCCTATTGGCTGATGCAATCATCCAATCGGATTGAAGTTTAATCCGATTGGCTGATCCAATCAGCCAATAGGCTTGACCTTGCATTCTATTGGCTGTTCCAATCAGCCAATAGAATGCAAGCTCAATCCAATTGGCTGATTGCATCAGCCAATAGGATTTTTCCTACCCTAATTCCGATTGGCTGATAGAATTCTATCAGCCAATCGGAATTCAAGGGACGCCATCTTGGATGACGTCATTTAAAGGAACCGTCATTCGTCGTTAGTCGTCGGGATTGAAGGATGCTCCGCGTCGGATGTCTTCAAGATGGACCCGCTCCTCGTCGGATGGAAGATGATAGAAGATGCTGTCTGGATGAAGACTTCTGCCCATCTGGAGGACCACTTCGCCCGGCTTCGTTGAGGACTTAGGCCCGGTTGGGTGAAGACGGCTCAAGGTAGGGTGATCTTCAGGGGGTTAGTGTTAGGTTTTTTTTTAAGGGGGGTTTGGGTGGGTTTTAGAGTAGGGTTGGGTGTGTGGGTGGTGGGTTTTATTTAATTGTAGTGTAGTGTTAGGTGTAATTGTAATTTAGGTTAGGATTTATTTTACAGGTAATTTTGAATTTATTTTAGCTAGGTAGTTATTAAATAGTTAATAACTATTTAATAACTATTGTACCTAGTTAAAATAAATACAAAGTTGCCTGTAAAATAAAATTAAATCCTAAAATAGCTACAATGTAACTATTAGTTATATTGTAGCTAGCTTAGGATTTATTTAACAGATAAGTATTTAGTTTTAAATAGGAATAATTTAGTTAATAATAGTAATTTTATTTAGATTTATTTAAATTATATTTAAGTTAGGGGGGTGTTAGAGTTAGGGTTAGGCTTAGGTTTAGGGGTTAGTAACTTTAATATAGTGGCGGCGGTGTAGGGGGGGCAGATTAGGGGTTAATAAATGTAATGTAGGTGGCGGTGTGCTCCGGGAGCGGCGGTTTAGGGGTTAAACATTTTATTTAGTTGCGGCGGGGTCCGGGAGCGGCAGGATAGGGGTTAATAACTTTATGTTGGTGGCGGCGGTATAGGGGGCGGCAGATTAGGGGTTAATATGTATCATGTAGGTGGCGGTGGGCTCCGGGAGCGGCGGTTTAGGGGTTAATAACTTTATGTAGGTGCGGCGGGGTCCGTACTTGGTGTGCGGCTTTTTGACAGCTTTCTTGATCATTTTGGAGAGCGTATTCAGGACCACAGCAGCGATGTTAGGCGAACTTAGGCGAGCGTATTGGGACCGTCGAATGCAGGTAAGTTGACAGGTTGATAAGTACGGGCCAAAGTCAATACAATCGTTTTCAAACACCAAAATAGTGTTACTATTTGGATTGTGAATGCTCACATTATAAGAAAATGCATATCAGGTGCCAATAAACTGCCTATAAACAAGATCAGTAAGATTGAAATTGAATAAAACACAAAAAGACAAAAAAGACACGTTCCTCCAATTCCGGGGGGGGGGGGGGGGGGGGGGGGCAGTGAGCTAAATCATTGATATACACTCAGTGTGCTTCCAACAGCACAAGGGAGTGCAGCTTCAATT
Organism: Bombina bombina; assembly: GCF_027579735.1. Taxonomy (NCBI): domain Eukaryota; kingdom Metazoa; phylum Chordata; class Amphibia; order Anura; family Bombinatoridae; genus Bombina; species Bombina bombina. The sequence goes on from NC_069504.1 coordinate 719,048,681, forward strand.
GAGAGTACTTGTTTGGAAGTCATTTGTTTCAAGATTGAAATGAACTCCAAGCAACAGTGAAATAATTAATTTTCATTTTGCATTGTATGTCCCTTTACGCTAAGAACTGTAAAATATTTGTCAAATAATTAATTTTTTTTAGCTACAATATCTTTTTTTTTTTTTTTTAATAAAAATATTAGTATTTGTTTTTAAATGTTTTTAATTCGGAATAACTTTCTGGTCTTTGATGTAAACTCATCTATTTCATTATACTCCATTAGGATTTTATTTCTGAAAGAACCAGTAGCATGAGATATTGGATCGGCCTGTCTGATTTGGATGATGAAGGTGTATGGACATGGGTGGATGGGACAGACTACGAGAAATCATTCAAGTAATTTTTTTGTAATTACATAAAATGTAATAGCATTGGATTTCCTAGCAAATAAATAATTTTTGCTTTCACTGCAAATGCAGATTACAATTTATTTAGTATTATTCTACATTAATATTTGTCACTCTTCTGTGTCTGTAGAACAATGACCTGGATTGTTAATGGGACAATAAAGTCAAACTTAAACTTTCATGTTTCAGGTAGAGCAATTTACTTTTGCTATCAAATTAGCTTCATTCTCTTGGTATCCTTTATTAAAAAGTAGACATGTGCATTGGCAACATTTTTGATTAGGCCGAATCTTTGATTCTGATTATTGAAAATACTTTGTATCAAATATTCAGTGCTCATGCTATTCGGTTTTCGGCGAATACCGACCATATACATTCATCAATGTTAAACAAATGGAAACGTTCACCTGTAGCTTTATACTTAACTTTAGCCATGATAACCTGCTCCTCTTCTCCGCAGAGCCCAGCTGGGCTAATAGGAGGCTTGGTGTGGCGGCTCTAACAGGAGGCTTAGCGTGGCGGCTCCCATGGCCTGCACTAAAGACCGTGCTAAGCCTCCTATTAGAGCATCCAGGGCTCTGTGAAGAAGAGGAGAAGGTTAGCGCAGCTATCCAGCACGCTAAAGGTAAATATTTTAACTATTTACAGGAAACGAATAATGACCAATTTGTCATGATTTATTAGTTTTCATAACATTTCAATGCTGCATTTGTTTGGATAAAATTTGTTTTGTGAAAACGAGAGGAATATCCGTGTTTTGATAATGAATGTGCATTTCTTACAAAATGAATGCACATGTCTATTAACAAGTATAACTAGGTACATTCAGGAGCAGCAATGCACTACTGGGAGCTAGCTGAACATATATGGTGAGCCAACAACAAGAGACATATATGTGCAGCCACTTATCAACAGCTAGCGCCGAGTAGTGCACTGCTGCTCCTAAACCTAATTAGGTAAACTCTTCAACAAAGGATACCAAGGGAACAAAGCAAATTTCATAATAGAAGTAAATTGGAAAGTTGTTTAAAATTGCATGCCCTTTCTGAATGATGAAAAAAAATCAGAAATAAGAGAGAGAGATATTCTCATATCCTACTTCTCTATAAAAGCTGCTAAATCTATATCATGGTTTGGACCTACCGGTTCCATGGTACCCAACTTATGGATCCAGTAGGTCTCCCGTTGTCTAAGCTTAATTAGATGATTACCTCCTCTTAATGTATTTTTAATAGGCTCAATGGCTCTAATGCTAAATCCGAGTTTGTTTTCGTTGTGTGCTTCTAAAAAATGTGCCAACAAGCCATGTGTGTTTATCCCATTTTCTGTCACCTAGATTACAAGTTTGTGAGTTCGTCTTTTAACTATGATATTTTCAGTGATAAAACAGCTCCACAGCCATTACAAGTCCTGTCGGTATAGGTGAACTGCAAGCCTTTTAGCCTGTAACGCAACGTCAGTACCACACTTGTAAAAATTACGTTTTTTAATGGGATTACCTGGTATTACTAGTTTTGCGTTCTGGCTAAAAAGCGAGCGTTACAGTCTAAAACGATAAGATCCGTAACGCCATCTAAAGTCAGTAGTTATGAGTTTTACTCTACAAAGCTGTAACATAAAACTCTTAACTAATGTGCTAAAAAGTACACTAACACCCATAAACGACCTATTAACCCCTAAACCGAGGCCCTCCCACATCGCAAACACTATTTTAAAGTTTTTAAACCCTAATCTTCTGCTCCCGACATCGCCTATATCGTCACCACTATAATTAACATATTAACCCCTAAACCGCTGCACTCCCGCATTGCAAAAACACTATTTAAATATTATTAACCCCTAATCTGCCATCCGCCCACATCACCCCCACTATACTAAAGTTATTAAGGCCTTCACCGCCGCCACTGTAATAAACCTTTTAACCCCTAAACCGAAAGCCCCCCACAACGAAATATATTAATTCAACTATTAACCCCTAAACCGAAAGCACCCCACAACGAAAAAAAACTAGTTTAAAATAGTAACCGCTAAACCTGAATGCCCCCCTAACTAAATGCCCCCCTAACTTTATATTAAAATTACAATTTCCCTATCTTAAATTAAATTAAAACGTACCTGTCAAATTAAAAAAAACTAACGCCTAGATTACGAGTTTTGTGGTAAGGTAAAAAAGCAGCGTTAACAGGTCCTAACGCTGCTTTTTTTATGCCCGCTGGTATTACGAGTCTTGCAGGTATAGGTGTACCACACACTTTTTTGGCCTTAACGCAAACTGACTTATGTAAATTTCGTAAAACCTTTTTTCTATGGGACTTCCATAGCGCTGGTATTACGAGTTTGTCCTGGGAGGCCAAAAAGGGAGCGGTACAGCCTATACCGACAAGATCACTAACGCATTTTAAAGTCAGTAGTTACAAGTTTTACACTACAACGCTGTAGCATAAAACTCATAACTAAAGTGCTAAAAAGTACACTAACACCCATAAACTACCTATTAACCCCTAAACCGAGGCCCTCCCGCATTGCAAACACTAAAATACAATTTTTAACCACTAATCTGCCGCTCCGGACATCGCCGCCACTAGAATAAACATATTAACCCCTAAACCGCCGCACTCCCGCCTCGGAAGCACTAGTTAAATATTATTAACCCCTAATCTGCCGCCCCTAACATCGCCGCCATCTACATTATACTTATTAACCCCTAATCTTCCGCTCCGGACATCGCCACAACCTACATTATATTTATTAACCCCTAATCTGCTGCCCCCAACATCGCCGACACCTACCTACATTTATTAACCCCTAATCTGCCATCCCCAATGTCGCCGCCACTATTCTAAATTTATTTATTTATACAAACAACCCCCCAACAGTAAAACCCACCACCCACACAACCAACCCCCCAAATAAAAGCCTAACTAAAAAAACCTAAGCTCCCCATTGCCCTTAAAAGGGCATTTAGCTCTATTGCTGCCCAAAGCCCTAACCTAAAAAATAAACCCACCCAATACACCCTTAAAAAATCCTAACACTAACCCCCGAAGATTCACTTACCGGGATAAGTCTTCATCCAAGTGGAAAGATGTCCTCATCGAAGCCGGCAGAAGTGGTCCTCCAGACGGGCAGAAGTGGTCCTCCAGACAGGCAGAAGTCTTCATCCAGACGGCATCTTCTATCTTCATCCTTCCGACACAGAGCGGCTCCATCTTCAAGACATCCGGCGCGGAGCATCCTCTTCAAACGACGGCTTCTTCGGAATGAATATGTCTTTAAGTGACGTCATCCAAGATAGAGTCCCTTAGATTCCGATTGGCTGATAGAATTCTATCAGCCAATCGGAATTAAGGTAGAAAATATCCTATTGGCTGATGCAATCAGTCAATAGGATTGAACTTCAATCCTATTGGCTGATCCAATCAGTCAATAGGATTGAGCTCGCATTCTATTGGCTGATTGGAACAGCCAATAGAATGCCAGCTCTATCCTATTGGCTGATTGCATCAGCCAATAGGATTTTTTCTACCTTAATTCCGATTGGCTGATAGAATTCTATCAGCCAATCAGAATCTAAGGAACGCCATCTTGGATGACGTCACTTAAAGAAACATTCATTCCGAAGAAGCCGTCGATTGAAGAGGATGCTCCGCTCCAGATGTCTTGAAGATGGAGCCGCTCCGCGTCGGAAGGATGAAGATAGAAGATGCCGTCTGGATGAAGACTTCTGCCCGTCTGGAGGACCACTTCTGCCCGTCTGGAGGACCACTTCTGCCGGCTTTGTTGAGGACATCTTGCCCCTTGGATGAAGACTTTTCCCGGTAAGTGAATCTTCGGGGGTTAGTGTTAGGATTTTTTAAGGGTGTATTGGGTGGGTTTATTTTTTAGGTTAGGGCTTTGGGCAGCAATAGAGCTAAATGTCCTTTTAAGGGCAATGGGGAGCTTAGGTTTTTTTAGTTAGGCTTTTATTTGGGGGGTTGGTTGTGTGGGTGGTGGGTTTTACTGTAGGGGGGGTTGTTTGAATTTTTTTTTACAGGTAAAAGAGCTGATTTTTGGGGGGCAATGCCCCGCAAAAGGCCCTTTTAAGGGCTATTGGTAGTTTAGTTTAGGCTAGGGGGGTTTTATTTTGGGGGGGCTTTTTTATTTTTATAGGGCTCTTACATTAGGTGTAATTAGCTTAAAGATCTGTAATTTGTTTTTTATTTTCTGTAATTTAGTGGAGGTTTTTTGTGATTTAGCTAATTTAATTTAATTTATTTAATTGTATTTAATGTAGGGAATTGATTTAAGTGTAGTGTAGTGTTAGGTGTTATTATAACATAGGTTAGGTTTTATTTTACAGGTAAATTTGTATTTAGTTTAGCTAGGTAGTTATTAAATAGTTAATAGCTATTTAGTAACTATTCTACCTAGTTAAAATAAATACAAACTTGCCTGTAAAATAAAAATAAACCCTATTAGTTATATTGTAGCTAGCTTAGGGTTTATTTTGCAGGTAAGTATTTCATTTTAAATAGGAATAATTTAGGTAATGATAGGAATTTTATTTAGATTTATTTAAATTATATTTAAGTTAGGGGGTGTTAGGGTTAGACTTAGATTTAGGGGATAATACATTTAATATAGTGGCGGCGACGCTGGGGGCGGCAGATTAGGGGTTAATAAGTGTAGGTAGGTTGCAGCAACATTGGGGGCGGGAGATTAGGGGTTAATAAATATAATGTAGGTGTCGGCGATGTTGGGGGCAGCAGATTAGGGGTTGATAAGTATAATGTAGGTGGCAGCGATGTCCGGAGCGGCAGATTAGGGGTTAATAAGTATAATGTAGGTGTCGGCGATGTCGGGGGTGGCAGATTAGGGGTTAATAAGTGTAAGATTAGGGGTGTTTAGACTCGGGGTTCATGTTAGGGTGTTAGGTGTAAACATTAAATGTGTTTCCCCATAGGAATCAATGGGGCTGTGTTACTGAGTTTTACACTGCTTTTTGGCAGGTGTTAGACTTTTTCTCAGCCGGCTCTCCCCATTGATGTCTATGGGGAAATCGTGCACGAGCACGTATAACCAGCTCACCGCTGACTTAAGTAGCGCTGGTATTGGAGTGCGGTAATGGAGCACAATTTTGCTCTACGCTCACTTTTTGCCTTTTAACGCTTGGTTTGTAAAAACCTGTAATACCAGCGCTGTAGGTAAGTGAGCGGTGAGAAAAAACTGCAGGTTAGCACCGCACAGCTCATAATGCAAGAATCGTAGTCTACCCGTAAATTTAAACTAACAATTAAACTAATATAATTATTAAACTAAAATTAAACTAACTACCAATTAAACAAAACTAAACTACACATTAAAAAATCCTAGCACTACTCTAAAAATTACAAACGATCTAATTACAAAAAAATACTAAGTTACAAAAAATAACAAACACCAAAAAATAAAAACGAAATTATCCAAAATAAAAAAGAATTACACCTAATCTAATAGCCCTATCAAAATAAAAAAGCCCACCCAAAATAAAAAAAAAACCCTAGCCTACAATAAACTACCAATGGCCCTTAAAAGCACCTTTTGTGGGGCATTGCCCCAAAGATATCAGCTCTTTTACCTGTAAAAAAACTCATTCTAAAAAAAACTAAGCTACCCATTGCCCTGAAAAGGGCATTTGTATGGGCATTGCCTATTTAGCTCTTTTACTGCCCAGACCCTAAACTAAAAAATAAAACCCACCCAATAATTATATAAACATAATTCGTTTTACAGTTCAAGAGATCCCTGATTTTATAGGCAGACTCATTTTCTGCATTTCCAAAACTTTTGTTATTCTTATCCAAATGTTTGAACTTTACATAAACACCAAAAAACTTGTTAGAAAACTTACTCTGGTAAGACATTTTAAACTTAAAGGGACATAATACTCATATGCTAAATCACTTGAAACTGATGAAGTATAACTGTAAAAAGCTGACAGGAAAATATCACCTGAGCATCTCTATGTAAAAAAGGAAGATATTTTACCTCACAATTTCCTCAGCTCAGCAGAGTAAGTTCTGTGTAAAAAGTTATAATTCAGCTGCTGCCCAGCTGCAGGTAAAAAAAAAAAAAAAATGAAGAAATGAACTGCAGCCAATCAGCATCAACAGTGCTGAGGTCATGAACTCTTTTACTGTGATCTCATGAGATTTCACTCAACTCTCGTGAGATTTCATAGTAAACTTCCTTAAACTGAATAGGTAAATAACATGAGAGTGCACAAGGCTCAATCCCTTAGCTGTCCAGGGACAGACATACTGATTTGGTGCTTAGAAGTTCTTTACAATGGGAGGTGGCTACTGAGGAACTTTTGAAGTAAAAATATCTTTCTTTTTTACATGGAGATGTTCAGGTGATATTTTCTAGTCAGCTTTTTACAGCTATGCTGCATCACTTTCAAGTGTTTAAACATTTTAGTATCATGGCCCTTTAATAGGGAAAATCCCAACATAAGGGAACAGGTTATCAATCTAGACGAATCACTGAATATTTTAGAGGATTTAGCATCTGAAAATGGGGTCTGTGAGCCCTTGGATGATGAGGGGATTTTGAACGCCCTACAATATTTAGAGGAAGAAGCTAGAGATATCCCAATAAATCATACCTAACTTAAAAAGAAGTCAATATTTTATCCCACCCAGTCAAAAGGGGCTTTTATACCAGTCTTTCAGGCACATGAACAGGATATTAAATTATTATGTGAGAATGACAAGAAAGTAAATGTCACCTTGCGAAATTTAAGTATTGAGGAAAAAAGAGCATTAAAAACCCTGGAAGATGATAAATCTATAGTTATTCTCAGTGCCGATAAGGGAGGAGGCATTGCAGTGCAGGATAGGCATGAGTACATAGCAGAAGCACTAAGATTATTGAAGGATATAAAGATGTACAGTGTTTTGGATAGGAATCCGGTGCAAACCTTCTTAGAGTAATATAAGAGTTTGATTTGTGAAGGAAGAGAGAGGGGGGTACTAAATAATATTGAATTTAAATATCTGGAAGTGTTTAACCCAGTATTACCGATTTTCTATCACTTCCCAAAGGTACACAAGGGGCTACAGAACCCCCGGGGAGACCAATAGTATCGGGAATAGGTGGATTAACTACAAAACTGTTGGAATATGTTGATCATATCCTTAAAACTTTAGTTCCGGTTTTGAGATCCTATGTTCGTAATACCCCACATATTCTGGAACTTTTAAAAGATACTGTATGGCAGGATAATTATGTATAGGTCACAATGGACGTGAGTTCATTGTATACATCCATACCCCATGATTTGGGAATCACAGTAGTAAAATATTTCCTAGAAAAATGTGGCTTTATAAATAGCAATCAAATTTGGTTTTTAGAAGAGTCTATTAGATTTATACTAATGAGGAATTATTTTATGTATCAAAACAAGTATTATCTATGGAAGACTGGTACCGCAATGGGTACAAAGTTCACCCCAAACTTTGCGAACCTCTACATGGGGTGGTGGGAGGATATGTATATATAAAACACAGAGAACCCATACTAAAGTCATAACATCAAGTGGTACCGCTATATAGATGATGTACTCATTATCTGGCAAGGAGAAATGTACCTATTGAATGATTTTTTTAAATATGCCAATATGAATTTGTTGAACCTCCACTTTACGATGGATTATAATAAGGAAAACATATGTTTTTGGACCTAGAGATTGCCCAGGAGAATGGTGGAACATACACTAAGACACAAATGGGTATATACATGCCCGTAGTGGGCACCATGCTAAATGGATACAGAATATTCCCTTTGGGCAATTTCAGAGGGCCAAACGTAATTGCTCGAGGACACAGGATTTTCTTGGTGAAGTAGAAGTTATCAGCAATATGTTTTTAGCTAAAGGTTATATAAGAGCATATGTCTTTTTATATTTACACCTTTGAGTCACCAGCTCCAATTACGCATGTGCAAGAATGCACAGAATATACGTATATGCATTTGTGATTGGCTGATGACTGTCACATAATACAGGAGGAGTGGAACTAGACATAACTTTGCAATTTGTCAGAAAAAAAAATCTGCTATTCACTTGAATTTCAGACTAAGGGGCAGAATTATCAAGCTCCGAATGGAGCTTGATGCCCCTTGTTCCATCGAGCCTTCAGGCTCGCCTGGAAACAGAAGTCTGCCTGAGGCCACTCTGTCCGCAGCCACTCTGAGGCCGCGGACAGAAATCAACCCGATCAAATACGATCGGGTTGATTGACACCCCCTGATAGAGGCCACAAATCTGCAGGGGGGAGCATTGCACCAGCAGTTCACAAGAACTGCTGGTGCAATGATAAATAGGCTGTCGGCATTTATCGATGTGGTCGATTTATTAATGTCTGGCAGACCTGATACGCTGCAGCATATCATGTCCACCAGACATCACTGAATGCCGACATCATATGCTGTCTTATTAGGAAAGATTGCTAGTTAAGCCAATTAAACTTTCTTCTCTCTTTTTTGGACAGTTTAAGAAGCAGCATCAGCTGCTTAATAAATGGAGCCCAATATTGTGAACCATCCCAGAACCGTAGTCAATGCTTATGCTCCTAGCGTTCTGCTCATATTGATGTTTTGTTAGCTAAAGTAATGCACATGTTTACTCCTTTCCCTGTCAATGGGTTTTTCATTACTGTCTTTTATTTTATTCAATTTTATGTAGTCTCTTTTTTTTCAGGTTTTGGAAGAAAGGAGAACCAAATGATTATAGCAGTAATGAAGACTGCGCTCATGTTTGGACCTCTGGAGAGTGGAATGATGTACATTGTACCTATGACCAGGCTTATGCTGTTTGTGAGATGAAACTAAGTTGAAATTCTATATTAGGGTTAAGTTACTAAACAATCCACGAGTATAAAGAATTCACGAGTATAAAGAAATTGGATATTTTTTTTACAATCTATACCTAACTAAAAATAAAGAAATGAATTTAAAAAAAAAGGTTTCAGGTCAGTGTAAATGGTATTTTAACTAAAATAAGTATTGTTGCTTGCAAGACAGCTAAGTGATGTTTTTTCATATAATATTCTAAGGGCTAGATTACAAGTGGCGCGGAAAACTTTGCTAGAATTAAGCTTTTTACGCTAGTCGTGTTGCGTTCATGTTACAATTTTAAAAAACATATTTTGCGCAAGCGGGAACTCCGAATAGCACAAAAATCCTAACTTAAATGATTGCATGCTCGCATGTTTGCATTCCCCATAGAAATCAATAGAGAAAAAAAAAGGTTGAAAAATGTGAATTATGCAAAATATTAAAAATCAGAAAAAAATACAGAAATAATAATATAGAAAATAATAATGATATAAATAAAGAATCGATACGGGGTTACCTTGGGTATAATTAGACCAATATAGACATAAGTAGTGAAGGTTTGAGGATCTAAGTGTGTCTAAGGAGCTAAAGGGCTATGGATCATATAGCCAATAAATATACAGAATATTATACTCAATGAAAAAACAGCGAAATAAATAAGTGTTAATTATTAGCAGTGGGAAAATGGGTGTAAAGAAATTAAAAAAATTAATATGCATAAAAACACAAGAATCACAAAAAATGCAAAAACATAATACGACGACAATACTTTGATAAAAATGTGTGAATGGTGTTGAACACAATAGTGTATGATGTATAGCACTAAACCAATCAACAAAATGACCAATACAGGTATACCCCGCTCATACAGCGGGTTAGGGACCGTAGCCCCGCTGTAAAGTGAAAACCGCCTTAAAGTGAAACAAGACAGTTTTAGCTTTCTTTTCAGTGTTTAAAATCTTAAAAACATGTTTGAACTAACATATATTAGGGGTGCAATAGTGCTACGTTTAGTTTAACACTAGCACAGCAAGTATTCAATTAGTATTCAATAAATACTGTACCTGTAAAATAGTGACAATTGCTGTAGTAAAATTTGCCAGACAATAGCACTGAGACACAGATTGCACTGTAATGCTGTAAACAGAATGAACTAAGCATAACAAAATGGTGCCAGTCACTTTTCTCACAATCTCACAATGATTTACAGCACTGTTTCAAAATCTTGGAGGTTGAACTTCAGCTCCACAAAGCGCTGTATTAGCGAATCGCTGTAAAGTGAAGCGCTGTAAAGTGAGGTATACCTGTATAACAAATTGGCTTAAGGCCACTAAAAGAGTGCCGGCACACTTAAAAACTAAAACAACTAAAAAAAGAGATCTCTAAAAATTAGTAAGTATAAACGTCCATGGGCCAACACTTATGGTTCTAATTCGTTAAATATCATTAGGACCACAAGTGTTGGCCCATGGACGTTTATACTTACTAATTTTTAGAGATCTCTTTTTTTAGTTATTTTATTTTTTTATTTTTTAAGTGTGCCGGCACTCTTTTAGTGGCCATAAGCCAATTTGTTATATTGGTCATTTTGTTTATTGGTTTAGTGCTATATATCATACACTATTGTGTTCAACACCATTCACACATTTTCCCACTGCTTTTAATTAACACTTATTTATTTCACTGTTTTTTTTCATTGAGTATAATATTCTGTATATTTATTGGCTATATGATCCATAGCCCTTTAGCTCCTTAGACACACTTAGATCCTCAGACCTTCACTACTTATATCTATATTGGGCTAATTATACCCAAGGTAACCCCTTATCGATTCTTTATTTATATCATTATTATTTTCTATATTATTATTTCTGTATTTTTTCTGATTTGTAATATTTCGCATAGTTCACATTAACTGTCATTTAATTGAGGTGTTTTGACACATTATCCGAATTGTATATTTCCTTTATTCTCTGATGATATATTTTATAGGAACTCTTCTAGAATATATTGTATTCTTCCTGGCTTATAATTGTCCTTTTGGGCTGATCCCAGTGTGGACCTTTTATTCGATTTTTATCCGTGTACATTATTTTTATTTTATCCTTATACTAGTACTATTTTATGATATATTGTATTCTTACATTTTATCGCATCTTGAGAGATCGTTCCCTATAAATAAATATATAGGTTTCATTAACTATTTGACTTATTGATCTGAGTTTATTTGTCTACCTGTTTAATTGGTATAGTAATTTTGTCCCCATAAGCAAATTTGACATTGTTTGTTTTTTCCAGTTGGCTTTGCCACCTCTTTTTTAAATACCTGTGTAATTCTTTATTCCATTTTAAAAACGGACTTGGCTTTAGACCACCTAACGGCTTACGCTGACTGTACGCTACTGAGAATTATCAATATATCCATGCTCAGCGCAAGGTGCTAAACTACTGAGACTTTTTTCCCCTAAATACAGCATCAGATTTTTTAAAAAATATTTATTTTATTATGGTTGTATGCACCTGCAAATCCTTAAAGGGACAGGAAACTCCAAATATTTACTTCACGATTTGGATAGAACATACATTTTTAAACAACTTTAAAATGTTCTTTTATTATCAAATATGCTTCACTCTCTTGTTATCATTTGCTGAAGGAACAGTATTGAACTACAGACAGCTAGATGAACACATCTAGTTAGCCAATCACAAGGGACCAATGTGTGCAGGTACCAATCACCAGCTAGCTCCCACTAGATTAGGATATTTGCATATTCATTTTCAACAATGGATGCCAAGAGGCCAATTTGAAACATTTGAAAAAAGAAGTGATTTTAAATATGCTGGGGACAAATAACCCAGATTACATGTAACATTGTATAGATACCACAAGTAATACTTTACTTGTTAGAACTCCTGATTTGCCAGTACGAGGCTAAAATGTTTATAAATGTTCCGGATAGACGACAAGCTATATTCAAGTTCCAAGTTCCAGTGAAATTTGTAGTTCTAAGATCTGTTTAGTACATTTCAATAATAAAAACCAATGAAAAACACAAACCAGACAACAATATAAATCATGTACAAATAAAGCATTTTTTTTAAAAAAACAACAACAAATTTCTGCCTTTAAATTTGTGTTTTCATTTTCTAGCAATAATATTAGTTATCAGTGTTAAAGGGATAGTAAACCCCAACATTTTCTTTTATGATTCAGATAGAACAGACAATTTTAAACAACTTTCCAATTTTTTTCTATTATCAAATTTGCTTTATTCTCTTGTTATCTATTGCTTAAAGGGACATTAAACACTAAATACATGCTAGATAGAATGATGCATTCAAAGAAAAGATTAGTCCATGACTAACATGTAGATGTATTTTTATAGTTTCATTAGTTGTTTAAAAAGTGACAAGTGTAAAGTTTTAGTGTCTATAAAACACTGGGAGCTGCCATGTTGTAACTTGTGTTACCTTCTCTGCTGTGGCCAATTAGAGACATTTATACATAGGTCACTAGAGTGTGCAGCCAATGGTTGTGCTGGATTTAACAGTGTTCTGCACTTCCATTTCTAACAGGAACTGAAAAGCTCACAATTTCAGAATGGAATTACAGGCAAAGAGGACAAAGTAAATAATAAAAGTATATTGCAGAGTTGTTTTATTATATACAATTTATCATTTTATATTACCATCTCAAAGTGTTTAATGTCCCTTTAAGGAACCACACTGCACTACTGACAGGAAGCTGAAAATATCTATTTAGCCAATCACAAGAGACAAATGTGTGCAGGCACCAATTAGCAGCAGCTCCCACTAGTGTATGATATGTGCGTATTCATTTTTAACAAGGGATACTAACGGCTAGATTTAGAGTTTTGTCGGTAAGGACCCGCGTAGCTAACGCTGGCTTTTTTCTGCCGGCACCATAAAAATAACTCTGGTATTGAGAGTCCACATAAAGGCTGCGTTAGGCTCCAAAAAAGGAGCGTAGAGCATATTTAACGCAACTTCAACTCTTGATACCAGAGTTGCTTACAGACGCGGCCAGCCTCAAAAACGTGCTCGTGCACGATTCCCCCATAGGAAACAATGGGGCTGTTTGAGCTGCACCTGCAAAAAAGCCGCGTTCAGCTCCTAACGCAGCCCCATTGTTTGCTATGGGGAAACACTTCCTACGTCTGCACCTAACACTCTAACATGTACCCCGAGTCTAAACACCCCTAACCTTACACTTATTAACCCCTAATCTGCCGCCTCCGCTATCGCTGACCCCTGCATATTATTATTAACCCCTAATCTGCCGCTCCGTAAACCGCCGCTACTTACATTATCCCTATGTACCCCTAATCTGCTGCCCCTAACACCGCCGACCCCTATATTATATTTATTAACCTCTAATCTGCCCCCCACAACGTCGTCTCCACCTGCCTACACTTATTAACTCCCAATCTGCCGACCGGACCTGAGCGCTAACCCCTAATCCGCCTCACTAACCCTATAATAAATAGTATTAACCCCTAATCTGCCCTCCCTAACATCGCCGACACCTAACTTCAATTATTAACCCCTAATCTGCCGACTGGAGCTCACCGCTATTCTAATAAATGTATTAACCCCTAAAGCTAAGTCTAACCCTAACACTAACACCCCCCTAAGTTAAATATAATTTACATCTAACGAAATTAATTATCTCTTATTAAATAAATTATTCCTATTTAAAGCTAAATACTTACCTGTAAAATAAATCCTAATATAGCTACACTATAAATTATAATTATATTATAGCTATTTTAGGATTAATATTTATTTTACAGGTAACTTTGTAATTATTTTAACCAGGTACAATAGCTATTAAATATTTAAGAACTATTTAATAGCTAAAATAGTTAAAATAATTACAAAATTACCTGTAAAATAAATCCTAACCTAAGTTACATTTAAACCTAACACTACACTATCATTAAATTAATTAAATAAAATATCTACAATTACCTACAATTAAACCTAACACTACACTATCAATACATTAATTAAATACAATATCTACAAATAACTACAATGAAATAAACTAACTAAAGTACAAAAAATAAAAAAGAACTAAGTTACAAAAAATAAAAAAATATTTACAAACATAAGGAAAATCTTACAACAATTTTAAACTAATTACACCTACTCTAAGCCCCCTAATAAAATAACAAAGCCCCCCAAAATAAAAAATGCCCTACCCTATTCTAAATTACTAAAGTTCAAAGCTCTTTTACCTTACCAGCCCTGAACAGGGCCCTTTGCGGGGCATGCCCCAAAGAATTCAGCTCTTTTGCCTGTAAAAAAAACATACAATACCCCCCCCAACATTACAACCCACCACCCACATACCCCTAATCTAACCCAAACCCCCCTTAAATAAACCTAACACTAAGCCCCTGAAGATCATCCTACCTTGTCTTCACCTCACCGGGTATCACCGATCGGTCCTGGCTCCAAAATCTTCATCCAACCCAAGCGGGGGCTGGCGATCCATCATCCGGTGGCTGAAGAGGTCCAGAAGAGGCTCCAAAGTCTTCATCCTATCCGGGGAGAAGAGTAGATCCGGACCGGCAACCATCATCTTCCAAGCGGCATCTTCTATCTTCATCCGATGAGGACCAGCTCCATCCTGAAGACCTCCACCGCGGACCCATCTTCATCCGGCGACGTCCAACTGAAGAATGACGGTTCCTTTAAGGGACGTCATCCAAGATGGCGTCCCTCAAATTCCGATTGGCTGATAGGATTCTATCAGCCAATCGGAATTAAGGTAGGAATATTCTGATTGGCTGATGGAATCAGCCAATCAGAATCAAGTTCAATCCGGTTGGCTGATCCAATCAGCCAATCAGATTGAGCTTGCATTCTATTGGCTGTTCCGATCAGCCAATAGAATGCAAGCTCAATCTGATTGGCTGATTGGATCAGCCAATCGGATTGAACTTGATTCTGATTGGCTGATTCCATCAGCCAATCAGAATATTCCTACCTTAATTCCGATTGGCTGATAGAATCCTATCAGCCAATATGAATTCGAGGGACGCCATCTTGGATGACGTCCCTTAAAGGAACCGTCATTCTTCAGTTGGACGTCGCCGGATGAAGATGGGTCCGCGGTGGAGGTCTTCAGGATGGAGCCGGTCCTCATCGGATGAAGATAGAAGATGCCGCTTGGAAGATGATGGTTGCCGGTCCGGATCTACTCTTCTTCCCGGATAGGATGAAGACTTTGGAGCCTCTTCTGGACCTCTTCAGCCACCGGATGATGGATCGCCAGCCCCCGCTTGGGTTGGATGAAGATTTTGGAGCCAGGACCGATCGGTGATACCCGGTGAGGTGAAGACAAGGTAGGATGATCTTCAGGGGCTTAGTGTTAGGTTTATTTAAGGGGGGTTTGGGTTAGATTAGGGGTATGTGGGTGGTGGGTTGTAATGTTGGGGGGGGGTATTGTATGTTTTTTTTTACAGGCAAAAGAGCTGAACTTCTTGGGGCATGCCCCGCAAAGGGCCCTGTTCAGGGCTGGTAAGGTAAAAGAGCTTTGAACTTTAGTAATTTAGAATAGGGTAGGGCATTTTTTATTTTGGGGGTCTTTGTTATTTTATTAGGGGGCTTAGAGTAGGTGTAATTAGTTTAAAATTGTTGTAATATTTTTCTTATGTTTGTAAATATTTTTTTATTTTTTGTAACTTAGTTCTTTTTTATTTTTTGTACTTTAGTTAGTTTATTTCATTGTAGTTATTTGTAGGTATTGTATTTAATTAATGTATTGATAGTGTAGTGTTAGGTTTAATTGTAGGTATTTTATTTAATTAATTTAATGATAGTATAGTGTTAGGTTTAATTGTAACTTAGGTTAGGATTTATTTTACAGGTAATTTTGTAATTATTTTAACTATTTTAGCTATTAAATAGTTCTTAACTATTTAATAGCTATTGTACCTGGTTAAAATAAATACAAAGTTACCTGTAAAATAAATATTAATCCTAAAATAGCTATAATATAATTATAATTTATATTGTAGCTATATTAGGATTTATTTTACAGGTAAGTATTTAGCTTTAAATAGGAATAATTTATTTAATAAGAGTTAATTAATTTCGTTAGATTTAAATTATATTTAAGTTAGGGGGGTGTTAGTGTTAGGGTTAGACTTAGCTTTAGGGGTTAATACATTTATTAGAATAGCGGTGAGCTCCGGTCGGCAGATTAGGGGTTAATAATTGAAGTTAGGTGTCTGCGATGTTAGGGAGGGCAGATTAGGGGTTAATACTATTTATTATAGGGTTAGTGAGGCGGATTAGGGGTTAATAACTTTATTATAGTAGCGGTGCGGTCTGCTCGGCAGATTAGGGGTTAATAAGTGTAGGCAGGTGGAGGCGACGTTGAGGGGGCAGATTAGGGGTTAATAAATATAATATAGGGGTCGGCGGTGTTAGGGGCAGCAGATTAGGGGTACATAAGGATAACTTAAGTAGCGGCGCTTTGCGGTCGGCAGATTAGGGGTTAATTATTGTAGGTAGCTGGCGGCGACGTTGTGGGGGCAGGTTAAGGGTTAATAAATATAATATAGGGTCGGCGGTGTTAGGGGAAGCAGATTAGGGGTACATAAGTATAACGTAGGTGGCGGTCGGCAGATTAGGGGTTAAAAAATTTTAATCGAGTGGCGCCGATGTGGGGGGACCTCGGTTTAGGGGTACATAGGTAGTTTATGGGTGTTAGTGTACTTTAGAGCACAGTAGTTAAGAGCTTTATGAACCGGCGTTAGCCCAGAAAGCTCTTAACTACTGACTTTTTTCTGCGGCTGGAGTTTTGTCGTTAGAATTCTAACGCTCACTTCAGACACGACTCTAAATACCGGAGTTAGAAAAATCCCATTGAAAAGATAGGATACGCAATTGACGTAAGGGGATCTGCGGTATGGAAAAGTCGCGGCTGAAAAGTGAGCATTAGACCCTTTTTTGAGTGACTCCAAATACCGGAGGTAGCCTAAAACCAGCGTTAGGAGCCTCTAACGCTGGTTTTCACGGCTACCGCCAAACTCCAAATCTAAGCCTAAGAGAACAAAGCACATTTGAATATAGAAGTGATTTTAAGTGTCTTAAAATGACACGCTCTATCTGAATCATGCAAGTTTAATTTTGACTTCCCTATCCCTTTAATAACAAAAAAGAAAACAAAAAAGTGAGCCATGTGAGAGGCTACGGGTAGTCAGAAAGCCAGGTAATTCCTTGGATTACCCGGGTAAACCTGACATTAAGTGGCTGTGGGTAAAGCCAGATGTAATGTTATTCCCCCATCTACACTATTTTTTTTTGCCTCTGCCTGGGGGGTTCAAGGAAGGCACCCCGCCAATCCTTTGGCATCCACCCCAAGTGAACCTCCCAAGCGGAGGCAAAAAAGATAGTGAAGATGTGTGAATTACAGTGCATTGTATATATGTTTGATGCAGTGATTCGATACACTCTGAGAAGATTTATCATGCTACCACAGCCGCTTGGGTAATGTCAGTGTAATGCTAGGATTATTCAATTTCTTAATTTACCTGCAACACATATATATATATTTATATATATATATATAGGTTTCCAAAATGATCTGCACTCCCAGTATCCAACTCAAATAGCAGCAGCCAGGGTGCAAAGTCTATAATTCAAATATGTGGTATTGCAATAAAAGAATGCACTCTGGATTTCCATAAAAAATAACTTATTTATCAAAACGATATAAAGAGGGAGAAAGCATGACGGTTCGATGCCCAACTGGCATCTTTATCATATGTCCCCAGTTCTTAGAGTGGAAACATCACCAACATGATGTCCCAAAGGAAGTCTGTTTAAAAGTGAAAGCATTCAACCTTATATACCCCTACCTATGTGAGCAATTGATTAGAAGCACCTGTCCACAAACACGTTACTGGAAGATGCCCTGCGTGCACAATATGAAAAACACGCCCCACTTCAGGGTGGGTGTCTCATTTGATTTCCATTGGATATCGTCAGTGGTCAGCCAAGCCAATGCGTGATTAGATTGAAGAACCACATGGCTAATTAGCATATTTACTCGGCCGCTAAATGAGCATGCCCATATGCCGTCAGCATCAATAACACATTTTAGGATGATCTGTCAGTATTAGGACAATCAGCGGTCAGATAATACACACAACTGGATATATCCTGATACATCCTCCTCTGTGGGAAACTAATCTCCATGTATGTGCCCCATGTTATCTTAGTGGGTCATCTTGTTGTCACTCTGTTATACGAAGCAAGTTGTCCATCTCATCATGTGTAGCCACATTCATTCAGCTCATGTTATATGTAACTTCTGTGTTATTTAGGAATGAGACATAATTTTCATCAGTGAATCATCCATATTTGATCCACATTTGATACAGTTACTCACAGTGGGGGCATAACCCAAGTTAAATGAGATATAATAGAGATTAAAAACAATAGTTCCCAAATTGCACACAATAGGATATTGCATGTGTCACCAGAGGGAGCCCTAATATTTGAGGCAGGAGGTTTTGATGCGTAGATAATGATACATTAAAAGTCAGACTGCTAGTTTCTATTTTGATGCTAGATGCACAAACTTCTGAAAGGATCAAAATCCAATTTTACATTAAGTCCCTTAGGGGTCACTGTATCCAACATATAAATCCAACTGGACTCCAGTTGGAGTAACATTCTAGCACGGTCCCCACCTCTTCTTTGGGGAGGAATGTGATCAATCACTATTGTCCGAAGACTTAACAGTTTGTATCTGTGAGTAGCAAAGTGACAGGCCACTGGTAGGTCTGACTCTCCCTTTTTGATTGCCTCCCTAATTGAACATCTGTGGTTGGCCATTCTTTCTTTAAAGAGTTCAATGGGTACAGCACTAAAACAATATATCGGTGCACGTGAAGACAAAGGGAGACTGCCTACTCCCCCATTAGATACAGTATCCGAATATTATCGGGTAAGGAGGATCCTGAGGGGATTACGTATGAGCACTTGTCCTACATTGCTAAAGGATAACCAAGATTGCTGTGACAAGTTTGATGCAATCATTAACGAGTGCTCTTACGATATCATGGTGCTGACGGTCGAGACACTGCTGAAAGAAATGGAGCTGCAGGAGGAAAAGATCAAGGGAGACAAAAAAGAGTTGTCTAAATCGATGACTCCGGAAGAATTTGAGCAATTGGAAAAGAATATAGAGGAACAAATCAATTTACAATAGCAAGAAATCAAACAAAGAAAATGTACCAAGTTCACAAGAGATGAGGATGGCTAAAAACAAGGCAAGGTTTACAAGTGGCGCATGGGTAACTATGGAAACTGGAATCACTTTGGCTGGAGAGATAGGCGAAAGCCCAATCACCAGCAGGCACGTCAGTAGGACACGATGAACATGAAAACGATGAACGATGAAAAAGTATGTTTAACCCTACGATTAATAACCATAGTATGCACACTTTTGTCCAACTAGTAGATTATGGATAATGATATTAAAAAACTAAAAGAATAGGAAAATCTGAGATTGTATTAAAGGGGACGGATAAGGGAGGGGCCCTTGTGGTAATGGATAAGTCGTATTATATAGGCGAAATACTTGAACAACTTCAAGATAAAAAAACGTATAAAAAATTAGACAGCCATCCACCTCTATTTTGAAGGGCAAGAGATAGGGGTATCATTGATTAAAAAAATATATTTCTAAATACCTATAACAATACACCATGCACTCCCAGATACTACACGGTTCCAAAAATCCAGTTCCCCCCCAGTAGACCCATTGTGTCTTGTGTTGAATCAGTATACACTAATATCTCCAAATACATAGACTAAATACTACAACCAGAACTAGTTAAAATGTCCTCATATGTCAAAGATACTGGACATTTTATTGGTAAGGCCAAATCTTTAGAGTTACCAAGTGAC
The DNA here is from genome assembly GCF_027579735.1 of Bombina bombina. Classification (NCBI taxonomy): domain Eukaryota; kingdom Metazoa; phylum Chordata; class Amphibia; order Anura; family Bombinatoridae; genus Bombina; species Bombina bombina. The sequence goes on from NC_069504.1 coordinate 719,068,880, forward strand.
AAATTTATTTATTTACTATGGACGTTAAGAGTCTATACACTTCCATCAAGCATGAGACTCCACAAGGGGGGTTTATTTGAGAGTTACTCAGTCTAATACTATATTAGAATTTCTTTATCTTTCAGGAAGACTGGTCTACGGCCATGGGATCCAATATCACCCCATCATATGCCAATCTCTTCATGAATGAATTAGAGGAAAAGGTAATCTATGAGAATAAAAATTTCGTCAAATATGGTGCCGGTACATAGATGACATTTTTGGCATATGGTCATATGGTAGGGTGACAGTGGATCCCTTTTGAGTTTGTCTATGAATTAAATACTTCTATGGCCGGGTTGGAATTCACTGTTGATTACAGTGAGGAAACAGTGACATTTCTGTCCAAAAAAATTGTGGAGAGAGGGTACCCAGAGACCTTAGTATCTCAACATAAGGAAGAGATACTAAAAAAACATGCACCGAGAGGTAAACCCAAAGGGCAAGAGAGAGGATGTTTTTTGTGTCCCAATATAATCCAATGAGTAATCAGATCTCAGGGATTATTCGCAAACACTGGCACATATTGAGTAAATGTAATGAGGGTATTGAAATATTCAAATCTCCCCCTCTGATGGTTCATAGAAGAGTAAAGAATCTGAGGGACCATTTGGTAAAGACAGACATAGGCCCCATAAAAATAAAAGGCAAACTTATCTTAGTACTAAGAAAACAGGTAGCTATCCCTGCCTTAATTGCATGAGCTGTAATTCCATTATAAAGGGAGAACATTTCTATCACCCACATGAAGGAAAAACGTTTAGGATTAATGGTTATTACCATATATGTGGTTTATTTAATTAAGTGTCCGTGCTCCCTTGTTTACATAGGGGAGACGACACGTAAAGTCAGGGATAGAATGAGCCAGCATCAATCTAACATCAGATGCAACAATCGTGAGGCCCCCTCTCCAGTCATTTCTTAGAACAGGGTCACCAAATTAGCCAACTGAGGTGGCAGATAATAGTACGTGTACAGCCCCCCAGGAATAGCATGAATAGAGAAAGGCTTTTAAAATAAAGGCAAGTTTGGTGAATCAACAAATTAGGAACAGTAGTACCAAAAGGGTTAAACAAGGATTATGATCTTTCAGTATTTATGTAAGCATTATGTGAATGTAGGACCTGTATATGTAATATAGGCGTCATACAACACTGTACATTTGTTTTTAACTTTTGTACAAATTTGGTTTGATACTGTAACAAATATCAAATTTAAATGTTTGTGTGAAGAACACATAGCCATAGCTGGAATTGAACTCTCAACCTTCAAGTCAGCAAAATTTACCACTAAGCCATTGTGGGAGACTAAACAAGGTAAACCTTTAGATTTGCACCAAAAAAGGTATTTACACAACACCTTATAGCAAATCTTGCGAGTTACCGGCTTATAAGCCTGAAGCATGGTATCAAAACCTTATCTTAAAAACCTACTCTAGACAAGACTAGGCGATCAATCTCCAAGCAGTCAGCTTCAGAGAATCTAGGTTATTTGCTGTATAAAAAGTAAAAATAAAAATAAGCAAAAATACAAAAATATAAATAAAAATAATCCTAGGGAATCTTCAAACCCCAGCAGCAGCTGCACAGGAAGTGTGCAGCTGCTGCTGGGGTTTGAAGATTCCCTAGGATTATTTTTATTTATATTTTTGTATTTTTGCTTATTTTTATTTTTATTTTTACTTTTTATACAGCAAATAATTTTTCTACATGGAAACATAACCCCTCCACATAAGCCCCCTTTTTGGGATCACTCTCACTAGTTTGTGCACATACTAATCATTTATTTTTTGTTTTTTATCTTTTGGATATTTTACATCTTTTTTGGACTTATCTTTATCACTATTTTGGATTGACTTCACGAATTATTCTTTGTCACCATATTTTGATAGAACCTTTTTTCATCTACCTTCATTTTGATGTTTTTCAAATGTTTCTTTGAAATGTTTCTTTGAAATGTTTTTTGCAAAGCTTTTTTAATAGAACTTTTGAATCTGCTGGATTTGCACTATTCATTTATACCACGTTTTTGGACAACACTTAAATTTGGACAGTTTATTTTTTGGATACACATGTGAAAATCTATTTATATCTCTTAACTTTGAGAAGGGATTTTTGGACACTACTTACCCTTTTTTTATATATCTCTTAACTTTGAGAAGGGATTATTGGACATTATTTACTTTTCATTGTTTTTTATTATTTTTTATTGTTTATCATTTTCTGATTTATGCCAACACAACTATATATGAGACGAACTTTATGAGACATTATACATACAGCTAGAAAGCAAAACACGCGTGTTTTTATAGATTTTTATAGATATTTATGTGTTTTTACACATTATTTCTTGCCGTTCTGCTAAAATATATTTTAAACGACACCCTTGTTTTATATGTTTAATATGTATTAAATGCTTTTATGTATCAACTGTGCCACTCTTAGATCTTATATCTAGATATCAAAACCTACACATCTATACAGCACAACTACCATAATTGTAGCTGAGCTATAGCGCTATACATTTTTTCAGACAGAATACCATATTTTCACACCTATACCGCACCAGACCTCGCCAAGATTTGGCGCTCCTTTCTAAACCACGTTTTGACACTAGGTTTGGAAGTAGGCAAGGACCCAAAAGTAAAAGGTCCTTCCTCAGAGGAAACTTACAAGGGGGAAAGGACAACATCTTTACCAGATTCGCAAACCAAATTCTGCTAGGCCAAGCTGGGGTGATGAGAATCACTGATGCCCGCTCCAGATAGATACGAGCAATCACCCGAGGAAAAAGGCAAACTGAGGAAACAGATAAATGAGACCAAAGTCCCAAGGAACCGCCAGAGCGTCGGCCAGAGCTCCTTGCAGATCTCCAGATCTTGACCCGTATTTTAGAAGATTGGTGTTTAGACGAGACGCCATCAGATCCAACTTTCGGAACTCCCCACCTGAGGAATATCATTGAGAACACTTCTGGAAGAAGTGCCTACTCCCCTGGATGAAAAGATTGCCTGGCTAGATAATCCGCTTCCCAGATGTCCACCCATTGGGTGTGGATAGCCAATATATGGCAATATTGAGACTCCGTCCACTGAAGAACCCAAAACGCCTCTTCCATAGCTAAGAAGCTCTGAGATCCTCACTGGTGGTTGATATACGCCCCCGAAGAAATGTTGTCTGATTGGAATCTGATCAATTGGACCAAACTCAATGGAGGCAAAGCTATCAGGCATTGGAGATAGCTCTCAACTCTAGGATATTTATTGAGAGGGAAGACTCCTCCTTGGTCCAAAGTCCCTAAGTTCTTAAGGAACCCCAAACTGTTCCCCAGTCAGAAAAGCTGGCATCCAAGGTCACAATCTCCCAAGATAGTCTCAGGAAGCATGTGTCCTGGGACAGATGGTCCTTGGAGTATCCACCAGGACAGAGAGTCTCTTGACTGGTCATCTAGGACTATCCTCTAAAAGAAGTGGTCTCCGTTCCATTGTCTGAGCATGCATAACTGCAGAGGTCTCAGATGGAAATGAGCAAAAGGAATAATGCCATGGAAGCCACCATTAGACCAATTACTTCCATACACAGAGCCACTGATGGACGGACAGAGGACTGAAGAGAAAGACAAGCAGTAAGAAGCCTGGATTTTCTGACCTCCATCAAGAAAAGCTACATGGAGATCGAATCTATGATCGTCCCCAAAAACCATACCTTGGTATTTGGCACCAAGGAAACTCTTTTCCAGAGTCACCTTCCACCCGAGAGAGCGTAGAATGGACAGCAGAGAATCCATATGGCACCTGAACCAAGATATCGTCCAAGTACGGAGACACCGCAATTCCCTGGGATCTGGCAACTGCCAGAAAGCCCCTAGAACCATCGTAAGGATTTCAGGGGTAGAGGCTAGTCCGAAAGGTAGGGCTACAAATTAGAAGAGCTTGTCCAAAAAAGGCAAATTCCTGACTTGACCCTCCTGAACCAACTGTAGAGCCCCTTAGAGCTAATATAGGGCAGAAAGGATTCAGTTAATTGGAAAACAAGCCCTGAACAGCCAGAGGGAGATAGTCTTAAATATCAGAAAGCCGCTCCTGTCACTGGGAATAAATCTAATCTATAGAGGACCATACTTGAAAAATCCTTGATCTAACTCAATTCCCTCTGACAGAGATAGATTATTCTACACATATACATAACATAGATTAAATTGTTTTATCTCAATAGTGACATCAGATGACTAAGATAATAGAGGTTGTAAATAATAGAGATAGGAACTGAAACAGACAGACCTTAAAGGACCAGTCAACACTGTAGATTTGCATAATCAACAAATTCATGATAAGAAGACAATGCAATAGCACTTAGTCTGAACTTCAAATGAGTAGTAGATTTTTGTTAAATAAATTGCAGTTATGTCTATTTCCACTCCCCCTGTATCATCTGACAGTCATCAGCCAATCACAAATGCAAATACGTATATGCTTTGAATTCTTGCACATGCTCAGTAAGAGTTGGTGACTCAAAAAGTCTAAATATAAAAAGACTGTGCACATTTTGTTAATAGAAGTAAATTGGAAAGTTGTTTAAAATTGCATGCTGTATCTTAATCATGAAGTTTAATTTTGACTTGAGTGTCCCTTTAAGATCTCATCGGGATAAGATATAAATATTAGTGACCATAAAATCACTAAGATAAACATGCAAATTACATCAAACAATAGAAGTTGCAAGAGCAAAACTATATGCGACAGACCGATCTATAGGTTTTCTCTTAAGGAGGGACAAGTATATATAACAATATATAAATATAAAATGAATCATATAGGAGTTCTAATATCTTAAACACTCTGTTTAAAATACTGTAATAACACACTGCGATCCCCTAATGGGGTGAAGCAGCAAATACAGAAATCACTAGTTGACAGCCTGATTCTGTCTTAATAGAACTCTACAAAAGTAGAGAGACCTCTCCCACTTAGGATAATTAGATATATTAAGATTATAGAGGATACTGTCGCAAAAGCACTGGGAATCTCTACATTATGAGAGTTCTATGAAATGAGATGCTTTGTAGCCAGGCATGCCAGCTGTCGGGAAAGCCCCCAAGATTTACATGTCAATTTATAGCTCTCAGAGGACTCAGAGTTACATTACACGTCATTATGAACGTCAGAGATAAGAATCTGAGGTATAAGTAGATAGATGAAATAACACCAAAGGCCAAGAAATGAGAGATACAAATATTAAATAACAAAACCAAATTACCTGAAAATATAGAGATATTGGTCATTGTAAAAGACACACAGTTAGACCCTAATTAGGAAGAATAAAGTTTCTTAGCCAAGTGGAGGTCTAACAGTCAACCATAGAAACCAGAGTTAAACTATGGGGAAATCACAGACATATCACACCCATGTAGACAAACACATAAGAATAGAACTGGAAACTTAAGTATTACCAATTACAATAAAGATATGAATGCAGATTATTTATTGTAAACGTCACACAGTTAGACCCTTACACTGTAGCATAGGCCACGCCACTTTCAAACAACGGACTCCCGCTCCACAACGCGCTGACTAAGCCGCTCTATACGTTATAGTCCCCTTATGGTACTCCACAGACAAGTACAATAAGGGTTACACTGGCAGCTAGAAGCCTTGTTCCAAAAGATGCAAAATGCTATTCACCATATAAGATGAGTACAGCTCTCCCTCTAATAGTCACAGCATGACAAATAAGAGCAAATTAAATAGTAGAAAAAACATCCCACACTATAAAAACCTGATCTCAAGCGCTTTACATCTATGCATGAAGGGAAGAGAATTAGCAGCTGCGTATATATACCATATGCGATCATTAACATTATGGAGATGTCTTAATGCCCATAACAATAAAGTATGTGTCACTTGTGCCAACACAATTACACACACACACACATATGGGTTCAAAAACCCAGTACAGATACCTCCCTATATGCTTTCCTTAATAAAGTTTTTTTCCGACAAATACTGACTCATATAATCTGATGCCCTTTAAGACCGGTAAAGTAACTTACTCTAGCCCAGTATCTAACCTGGGATTCCAGGGTTACAGCCCCTAGAAATAGCTTTGAGTCGGGGGGGGGGGGGGGGTCTTTCGCAGCACAGAACCCTGTACCTACTGCCCATAAAATAAATCCCAACAATGAAGAGATCTATAACTATATTCAGACTCCTTTTTGAGAAAGAAGGAATTACCCTCCCCCAAAGTGATTGTGCCTTCTCACCTAAAAGTAATAAAAGCACTTACCTTTGGAGCAGCGTCTCAGGTATGCCAGACTCAGACAACCTCTGACAGATGAACTCATGAGGAAAGAAAAACCAACCCTGGTTTTCTATATAGGGATAGCATAAATGTTGGAAGGTAAGCAAGGACTACCTTGCCATCTTCCAACTGCTAAAAGCCACAATTACTCTTACTAAAGAGGATTACATGGACACAGCATAGCCCCATAACACCATCTTCGCACATCCACCTGATGTACAAGGCAAAGAATGATTGGGTGTTTATGGGAAGTGGGAGTTCTTTGCCTCCACCTGGTGGCCAGGAGTTGAATTGCCACTAGTAATTGAATAGATCTGTGGCCTCTCCATGGCATTGGAAAGAAATTGGATATTGGTCATTTTATTGGCTAAGACGTTTGTGCATCTAGCATCAAAATAGACACCAGCAGTCTGACTTTTAATGGCTCATTATCTACACATCAAAACCTACTACCTCAAATATTAGGGCTCCCTCTGGTGACACATGCAATGTCCTATTGTGTGCAAGATGGGAACTATTGTTTTTAACCTCTATTATATTTCACTCAACCTGGATTATGCCCCCACTGTGAGCAACTGTATCAAATATGGATCAGATATGGATGATTCACTAAGGAAAATGATGTCTCATTCCTAAATAACACAGGAGTTTTAACATATAACATGAGCTGAATGAATGCGGCTACACATGATGAGATGGACGACTTGCTTGGTATAACAGAGTGACAACAAGATGACCCGCTAAGCTAACGTGGGGCACATACATGGAGATTAGTTTACCACAGGATGTATCAGGATGAATCCAGTGGTGTGTATCATCACACATACATACATTTTATATACTGTATATATATATATATATATATATATATATTTTATATATATATATATATATATATATACACACACACATATATATATATATATATATATATATATATATATATATATATATATATACAGTTGTATGCAAAAGTTTAGGCACCCCTGACAATTTCAATGATTTTTATTTATGAAAAATTGGGTGTTTGGATCAGCAATTTCATTTTGATCTATCAAGTAACTGAATGACACAGTAATATTTCAGTAGTGAAATTAGGTTTTTTGGATTAACAGAAAATGTGCAATATGCATCAAAACAAAATTAGACAGGTGCATAAATTTGGGCAACCCAACAGAAATATTGCATCAATATTTAGTAGAGCCTCTTTTAGCTGAAATAACAGCCTCTACATGCTTCCTATAGCCTGTAATGAGTGTCTGGATTCTGGATGAAGGAATTTTGGACCATTCCTCCTTGCAAAACATCTCCAGTTCAGTTAGGTTTGATGGTTGCCGAGCATGGACAGCCCGCTTCAAATCACCCCACAGATTTTCAATAATATGCATGTCTGGGGACTGGGATGGCCATTCCAGAACATTGTACTTGTTCCTCTTTATAAATGCCAGAGTAGATTTTGAGCAGTGTTTTGGGTCATTGTCTTGTTGAAATATCCAACCCCGGCGTAACTTCAACTTTGTGACTGATTCCTCAACATTATTCTCAAGTATCTGCTGCTATTGAGTGGAATCCATGTGACCCTCAACTTTAACAAGATTCCCAGTACCGGCACTGGCCACACAGCCCCACAGCATGATGGAACATACACCAAATTTGACTGTGGCTAGCAAGTGATTGTCTTGGAACGCTGTGTGCTTTTGCCGCCATGCATAATGCCCCTTGTTATGACTAAATAACTCAATCTTTGTTATATCAGTCCACAGCACCTTCTTCCAAAATGAAGCTGGCTTGTCTAAATGTGCATTTGCATACCTCAAGCGACTCTGTTTGTGGGGTGTGCGCAGAAAAGGCTTCTTCCGCATCACTCTCCCATACAGCTTCTCCTTGTGCAAAGTACGCTGAATTGTTGAACGATGCACAGTGACACCATCTGCAGCAAGATGATGTTGTAGATCTTTGGAGGTGGTCTGTGGGCTGTTTTTGACCGTTCTCACCATCCTTTGCCTCTCCGATATTTTACTTCTGGCCTTCAAGAAGAATTGTGCCTGTGGTCTTCCATTTCCTCACTATGTTTCTCACAGTGGATACTGACAGTTTAAGTCTCTGCAATAGCTTTTTTATAGCCTTCCCCTAAACCTAACCATTATGTTAAACAATCTTTGTTTTCAGGTCTCCATGTTGCCACTCTTCAGAGGAGAGTCAAAGAGAACAACAACTTGCAAATGGCCACCTTAAATATCTTTTCTCATGATTGGATGCACCTGTCTATGAAGTTAAAGGCTTAAAGGGCTCACCAAACCAATTGTGTGCTCCAATTAATCAGTGCTAGTTAGTTACAGGTATTCAAATCAACAAAATGACAAGGGTGCCCAAATTTATGCACCTGTCTAATTTGATGCATATTGTACATTTTCTGTAAATCCAATAAACATCATTTCACTACTAAAATAGTATTGTGTCCTTCAGTTATGTGATAGATCAAAATGAAATTGCTGATCCAAACACCCAATTATTTATAAATGAAAATCATGGAAATTGTCAGGGTAAACTTTTGCATACGACTGTATATATACAGTATATCTGAACAAAAAACTTGCACTCTCTGGTCTTTTTTAGAAAAATCATTTTACTGTGAAAAGTAGTGACGTTTCGGGGACCAAATATCCCCTTCCTCAGACGATATTTGTTGAACTGACTGAGAGTGCTCTCCTTTGCTATTGTATATATATATATATATATATATATACATACATACATGCACACACACATTTTATACATATATATAAATATAAGCACTCACTGGACTTGAGACGACTTGAAAACTTCAATTAGTGTATTTTATTAGTGACGTTTCGGGACAGCAGTGTTACTTCTTCAGACCAAATTGAACTGGTGTATCATACAAACTTATAAAGCAAATCACAAAAAAACACCCCCAAATTGCACCAGTCACAGAACCCTGTCTCTAACTACCATACTGAAACACCTGTGTGTTACCTAAGTGAACCACCTGTGTGATTACCTTCCTCACATATGTGTAATCCGTATAAACATAAATACACAAAATTAAAATAAAATACAATCAGAAACAAAGTTAATCATGTCAGTGGGTATAAACCTCTATATGCTCGGGAAATATCCAAATCAAAGCCATCTATATGTCTGAAACCGATTGCAGGTCATATGTTAATGCCTGCGTATATCCTTACAACACCAACAACAACAGAATCCTAGGACCGTCCTATTAGTGAGGTAATAATCCCTGGGCCAATGTGCACATGTAAACAGACATACTTTTATTCCATCATGGGATCATCATATGCGATCATGCATTCAAGCACTCACTAGTTCAATCTTTGGGGCTCCTGAACCACACAGCGTGTTCGCACTACCCCCTAGGTGACACATTTTCTGGGCCTCCAATCAAAGCCTTTGTAAACACACACTCCTCTGCCATCCAGCGTAGCATGCATACGAGTTGACAGATAGCAGGCACACCACTTTCAAACAATACCATTGGACTAGAATATAAATGTGAATAATAACTCCAACCGCACATTCTTTCATGATCTTTATACCAACTCCGTTGAGCAGTTTGTACACAACCTATCATTTACAAAGACCGCTTCTACTAAAAGTGCAAAAATCAAAGGCGTGACACATCACACACATACAAGTGCACTAATATAAGGTTCCATTCTTTATATTGGTGATATGTTCCCTAACTCTTTCTCTGACTTCTCTTGTTGTGAGTCCGATATATTGAAGGTCACATAAGGTGCAAGTCAACAGATATATAACATATACTTCTCTGCAATTTAGGCACATTCTATGATGGTAAGTTTCTCCTGTAGCTGAACTTTCAAAGGAATCCCCTTCATGGAGAAATTCACATGCCTTGCATGTTGAATTGCTGCAATGATATGTTCCTTTGAATGTAAGCCATGAATTCTGCACGGATACAGCCCTCCTCAATTTAGTGGGTGCTACATGATTCCCTATGGACATGCCTTTCTTAAATAAAAAACCTACAGCCCTGGCGTGCTATTTTGATTCATTTCTCATCCGCTTGTAAGCGTGGTAAATGGTTTTGAATGATGCTGCAAATTTGGTGATACTGATTGCTATACTATGCTATTTGGTGATACTGATTGCTAAGTTATCCTATCATCCACCTTTCTTTGTTTGTTTTTATCTTTTAGCAAATCTTCTCTTGGCGTCTTTGCTACTGCAATTTTGGTTGAACCAAAAACTTTTCTGGGATGATTACTTCGGGCATGAAGTCATGTATTGCCTGTAACTGGCTTAGTATAAACTTCAGTTTGTAAATACCCTTCTGTAGTTCCTCTCATGTTGTCAGGGATTTTCTCTGTTGTGTTTGCCATGTGCTGCTGGCAGCCATTTTACTCACCTCTCTTCCTGACTTGGTGCTTTGTGGGGGATGCTGCTCACTTCCTGCACTTCCTTTTATGGCCAGACTGTTGTGCATCATCCATGTGAGACAGGATGCAGTCTCAGAATTGTGATTTCATCATTTATTATTTAAAGGGCCTCTGTTCAGTATGCTTTGCCTTTGCATTGTCTGAGACCTGTTTGTGAGAGTTCCTGTGTATTACCTGGCTGCCTGACGTCCTTCCTGGTTCCTGATCCCTGGCTTGTTCCTGACTCTGCTATTCTCCTTGTTCCTGATTCCGGCTCGTCATACTACCAGCTCTGGTTTTGACTCCTGGCTTGTTATTTGACTTGTGGACATTTTATAATTTTTTTCTATTAATAAAGGTGTGATTATTTATGCACTTCTCGTCTCAGTCTGATTCCTGGCACCCTGACACATGTTTACATCCAAATAATGGATCTCTGTACTGCCAAATTCAAATGTGAATTTTATGCCCACCTCATTTGTATTCCTAAACATTCTTGTGCACTTTCCTTACCACCATCCCAAATACAAATGAGGTCATCTATATACCTGCAGTAATAGATGATATTGCTTCTGAGGGGGCTTCAACATCCATAGATGTGGGACAGCTCGCACCACTCCATAAAGAGCTTGGCGTAGAAGGGGGCAAATTTTGCCCCCATAGCTGTCCCACATCTCTGGAGGTAAAAAGCCCCCTCAAAAGTGAAAAAAATGTGAGTTAAAAGGTACTTTGTTACACGATAAATATATTTGTAAAAATTCTCACCATATTCCTCAATCCTGCTTACATAAAAATCAATCGCTTTTAATCCCATTGAATGGGGAATAGAGGAGTATAAGACTTGAACATCAATGGTCAACCAGACAGAATTAGATTTTAAGTCTACTGTTTCTAACTCTTTAAAGGGACAGTCTAGTCCAAAAAAAACTTTCATGATTCAGATAGGGCATGTAATTTTAAACAATTTTCCATTTTACTTTTATCACCAATTTTTCTTTGTTCTCTTGGTATTCTTAGTTGAAAGCTTAATCTAGGAGGTTCATATGCTAATTTCCTAGACCTTGAAGGCCGGCTCTTAAGAATGCATTTTAACAGGTTTTTCACCACTAGAGGGTGTTAGTTCATGTCTTTCATATAGATAACACTGTGCTCGTGCACGTGAAGTTACCTGGGAGCCATCACTGATTGGCTAAACTGCAAGTCTGTCAAAGAACTGAAATAAAGGGGCAGTCTGCAGAGGCTTAGATACAAGATAATCACAGAGGTAAAAAATATATAAATATAACTGTGTTGGTTATGCAAAACTAGGGAATGGGTAAAAAAGGGATTATCTATCTTTTAAAACAATAAAAATTCTGGTGTAGACTGTCCCTTTAAGTAATTGTTTGGTATCATGTAGATGACTGGTTAGGCCTTCCACTAAGAAAAAGGGGGGTACTAATGGCACTGCTTAAATTTACAACTTAGGGTAGCCTATTTGTCTCTGGATCTGGTAATAAGATGTAGGTATCAGTCCAGATATATTTGGTTACAAAAAGATGGCTGAGGTGCTGTGTACTTGTTTTGTGAAACGAAAATTATCAATCCTGGGATTGATGGATTGTACACCTATATAGCACTCATTCCCTAATTGATAGTGGCAAAAATTGGACAAGATCTGTGTCTCCTAGACTTAAAAGAACAAGAAGGCCATTTCATCAGTAGCACAACATTTTTACAAATTCCATCAAGGAAAGGCTGAAGGGCTAATGTGCTTTGGAATACACAAAATTAACCTTGGAATTAGAGGTGGCGACAAAGAAACAAGTTTACTACAACATGAAAGCAGATGGATTTATCTGCTGAATTCCATACAACCTAATGGGTTAAACGAACATAATAATTATTTTTCATACCTGTAGATATAAATAAGATGAAAAATATCAGTAACTCAGAAAAATAAAAAACATTTAATCCTAACAAGAAATCCTCTATACTAGGAAGATCCTATAAACAACCTTTGAACATGCATAACGCAATTATCATATTGACTATAAATTCATCAGTCACTAAAATATGGATTATATATCCATCACTTATCACTGACACTTTAATATTTGCTATCTGCATCTAGGACCCAAATCACACATCACCATGAAGATATTCAATTATTGATCACCCACACACATTTAATTTAATTCAACTTATTCTTTTATTATCACGTTAGTAATAGCACTATTTGGTGTTTACACCTTATCCACCCTCACCCGTACCACATATGGCACAGCTTCACTTCAAATAATTATTTATATTAATAGAACTTTAAATTTTATAATTTCTTATTCTCTAGGGTCATCTCTTATTTTGTTTTCATATCACCATTTTTCGGATCCACATTTAGTCAATATAATAAGATTTTTATCCCAAAGTATACTTCCTTAGTTAATATAATACCAACTAATATGAAAAACACCAGATAGTACTGCTGGCATCAAAAATTTAAGTATGCAGCTGAACTACTCTAGATAATAAAACTCACTATGTTTCCCTTGTAATGAACCATCAAACAGTGGAAACATAAAAGCAATTGTAAAAAGGAGTTGATTATGGACTATTATAATATTTAGATTTATTTAAAAATATTATCATTATTATTTATCACTTTTCACTCTATATAATTTTTATTATTATTATTATTAATTTTCTTATATTTTCACATTCTTTTATTTTTCATTTTTTAATTGTATTGCTTTCTATGTCCATTCAGGATATTTTTCACTTTAATTCAGTCAAGTGTATATATATTTCTCTTCCAAGATAAAGAGATTTCAGCTCCAAATTATAACCCATGATAACATATATCTAGATAAAATATCCTTTTTGCCCGTTCCTCTGTATCCATCTCTATACTACAAACTGATCAATTCATACCGGTGGATAATCTGCCAGTAATACATCCTGTCTTTGGTATATTGAAACTAATAAAACACAAAAACGATAATCACAAATAATATTCTTTGCGAACCTTTATTTCAAAGAATAATTCAATAAATATCAGAAGGTTTTATCCTTCTTAAATATTCTCCTCCTTCCCCCTTTCATTGAAAAAAGATGTACATATTTCTTTCATTGAAAGATTACATTGAGATCTGGAATCAACACATAATACAAGAATGAAGGGGCAGCCGTATCCAATGATATTTCTTTTCCAATACACACAGGCTGTCTCTCATTCAATGATTGGTCCCTTGTAAGGAACCATCTGATTTGTCAAAAACGTCCAATAGGAGGAGCAGTGCTAGCCAATAAATAGACACCTGTTTGGCCGCGCCGTACCCTTTGAAAAAGCCACGTTAGTGGCGAAACATGTTAGGGAATTGTTTGTAGAATGCCAGTCAGCATTTTTTAATAAGCAGGAACATAGGTCGTTATTATATATAACTATTGTGGTTGTGCACAATATTAAGTAAACTTACTCGAAAATGAGATTTAACTCAGTAGTAATGTATTAAGTCTAACCGACATTAGAAGCTTAGAATCAGAGAGCGGTTACTAATATGGAGCTTTGAATACACATATAACACCGCAAATACTTAGTGAAGCACCTTAAGCCTAACCGGCATTTACAGCCTTGGATTTAGTAAGCGATTAGTAAGGTGGTACATCTAATACAGATATATTATCGCAAGGAGTGCAGATATTGTCGGCGGTTATTGTTGTGATGCATCAAACATTGATATAATATCGCAAATACTCAGTGAATTATTCTAAATCTAACCAGTATCTATAGCGTGGATTCAGCAAGCGGTTATTAATATAGAGATTTAAATATACACATAACACCGCAAGTACTCAGTGAGTTCTCGTCACAATGCCGCTAATGACCTTCTATGCCTAAGTGGATAATACGATTCAACTAGTTTCTATTACTAAGCAATATCTGATACAAACTAAGAGCGTAGCGAAGTCACTAATAGCAGCCACTTTATTGTAGCATTACAACATACTCATAAGATTGCCATAACTCCTACATTGTAAGATTTCAACATTAATTATCAGAATAACAAATGGTGAGAATATCATTATAAAATTCTCTCTTGTAAACCTATATTGAAAGCGTGTTATCAATATTATTAAAGATCCAAGCCCGCCAAGTAATGCCTTTATATATATAATGGAAGCAACATTCCCCATGAAAATTAACACATTAACAATCCAACAGAGTTACAATGTTACTTAATTTGTTGCTATTACAACAAGTATAGTACATACTATCAACTTTAAAAATTCAATGGAATTTTAGCAACATAACCAATCTCTGCACAGCGGTACAAGCATAATGCTCCTGTATACATAAGTATTGATAAATATACGAATAAAATATCTCACTGACCAGTGTTACTATATTCCATACAGACAGTACTCTTTGTCTCTAAATAGCTAGGAGGCTATTTAAAACAGTATTCTGCATATATCCCCACTGACAGTATACTAAGATATATGTACCTATATATAACACAAAGAATACAACTACAAGGAAATCTGTTATTGTCTCACTAAGACACATATTCTATGCAATACTATAAGCATTAATAACAAACTTTGGTGATACTATGGGATATTTATGTTAATACCTCTAATATTAAAATTTGAATTCAATGGTGATTCAGAGACCACATATATAATATTAGAGTAAATATCATAACCAAACAGCTCCACTGGATGTAAGCTCTAAATATATTAATATATTATACAATTACTGAGACTTGAAACTCAAGTGATTTCTAATATATACCATAACCACATAAGGTATTCCGTGAATAACGGATAAAACTTTCAAAGACCCAAACCTGTGTTTTTAATAAAGTATGTATGTTAATTGTGTTTGTTGCTTTGTATTTTAAAAATTACCAATAAAGGTTATATTTTAATTACATCCCCATGCACACTCTCCTCCTAGGAGACACAGATCTTGTCCAATTTTTGCCACTATCAATTAGGGAATGAGTGCTATATAGGTGTACAATCCATCAATCCCAGGATTGATAATTTTCGTTTCACAAAACAAGTACACAGCACCTCAGCCATCTTTTTGTAACCAAATATATCTGGACTGATACCTACATCTTATTACCAGATCCAGAGACAAATAGGCTACCCTAAGTTGTAAATTTAAGCAGTGCCATTAGTACCCCCCTTTTTCTTTGTTGAATTCTTCACCTAGTACGCTAGGTTAAACTAATAGAGCACGCAAGTCTAAACAGACAGTATTAATAATATGGCTAATAAATTGGAACAAGACAGATTAACCAGAAATAACAAACGTTTAATAGATTTTCAAGAGGTCTTCAATGAACCACAATCTCTCAACACAGAACCAACACCAGATAGATTAGATCAATTATTACGTGAACTCCATAAAAATCTCTATAAGCAAGACAAAGTATGGTGGAATCACCACTTTTTTGATAAGTATATCGAACGAAAATTAATCCCCAGAGGCCTCAGAATACAACTCTTCCCTGCCTTTGAATTTAAGCAAAAAGAACTAACTATAGAGTGGGAAGAAGCGTTGTCTGAGTGCTCTAACAAACTAATGAATATCCTCATTAAACATGACACTGCAGAATATGAGAGACTAGAAGAGTTGATAAAATCACAAAATGAACAACTGAAACAATTTGAGACACTCAAAGAATTTGAAACCTCCTATAAAAAATATCAAAAAGAACTTGACAGATATGAGGCAGAAATTAAACAAACCAAAATGGGAAAACTAAACAGAGATGTGGAAGACTTCCAAAACAACAGGGTATACAGATGGAAAAGAAAATTTAATTCCAACACCTCTACAAATCGTCAAAGAGTAACAATTATACAAAGTGACACAGAGACAGAAGGTGAAGAATCTGATAACCCTATAGAGGAAGCAACCCCAGAACGACCTACCAAGTCTGCCCCAACTCAGTCAGAAAACAGAAAAAGGAAAGGTTTTTTAGAGGAAGGTACCAATATAAACCCAGATCCACCAGAAGAGGTAGGGGGAGCAAACAAAAAAGCAACAAGAACCAGAAGTGTCAGAGACACCAGACACAGCAACAAACCTTACAAAAGGAGCCCCAGTCCTTTCTCCAAAATCAAATTGAAACAATGAAAGTGTTAAATTTATCTAACAAAATGTTGTCAGAAGACCATCTATCTCTATTATCCAAAGGGTTATCTTTTTGCCCAAGTACATCACTCGACAAGTTCGAAAATATCAAGGATATACAATTATTCTTGCGAAAACTATTGTTACGTAAACAATATGCAGATATAAAAAATCAGAAAGAACCAAATCTAGAGAACCAATGGACCATAGAAGACTTAACAGCTTTACAGGATTTAGAAGATCTATTGAAAGAAAATGAAATAGATGGAAGTACAAATTGGCGAAATAGCCTAATCAATAAATCCAAATATATACCTAAATCCTCCATGAGCCCAAGTGTACAAATCTTCAATAACATTGTCTGTAAAGAGATATCGAATTTACAAGTCAAATCTCCTCCAACAAATTTAACCAAGGGTGAAAAACGTGCTCTAGCCGAAATTCAAAAGTGGGATGACATTATAGTCCGCCAAGCGGACAAAGGTGGCAACATCGTTCTCTGGCCTAGAGAGATGTATCTAAAAGAAGCCAATTCACAACTAACTAATGAGACTTGTTATAAAAAACTGTGGAGTAACCCAACGGAACAGTTTTTAACACAGTATAAAGATCTCATCACTCAAGCCAAAATGAACAACATCATCAGTGAAAAAGAGAAGAAATTCCTGACTGTAAACCATCCGAAAATAGCCACCTTTTACCTGATCCCCAAGGTACATAAAAATGCCAAACATCCACCGGGCCGCCCCATAGTGTCTGGTAATGAAAACTTGACAGAAAAAGCAAGTAAATATATTGACCAGCGATTAAGAGAATTTTTAACAGAAATTCCTTCATATATAAAAGACACTATGGAGACACTTCAGCATTTACAAGATATCCAATTAGGACCCACATCTTGGCTTGTCACCGCAGATGTGGAGGCCCTTTACACCAGTATCCAACATGAATTAGGGCTGGAAGCAGTTCAATATTATCTCAACCTACAAACAGAAGAGGATGATAATCATAATAAATTCGTGATGAAATTACTTGAATTTGTACTTAAAAAGAATTACTTCGTTTTCAACGACCAATTCTATCTGCAAACAAGGGGGACAGCCATGGGGACAGCGTGTGCACCCACGTACGCCAACCTATTTTTAGGTTGGTGGGAGCACAACACTGTCTTCATTGATGACAATGATGAATTTACTAAACATATCCCCCTCTGGCTAAGGTATATAGATGACATTCTTTTCATCTGGGAAGGACCCAAAGAAAAGCTGGACATGTTTCTAAAGATTCTAAATTCAAACAGTTTAAACATCAAACTAACCTATGAATATAGTCAGACAGAAATATCCTTTTTGGATTTAAGAATTTTCAAAAAAAGCAATGGCATGGTGGGGACTGATCTATACAGAAAGAAAACAGCCACTAATACTATTCTTTACAATACAAGTGCACATGCACCATGCACAATCAAATCACTCCCAACAGGGGAATTTCTACGAGTCAAAAGGAACTGTTCGGAACCAGATTTATATAAAATCAGAGCGCAAGAAACAACAGACCGCCTTAGCCAGAGGGGGTATAGTAAATCTCTAATTAAAAAAGCAAAGGATAGAGCAAGAAAAACAGAACGTCAGAACTTATTGAAACCTAAGATTCGCACCAATGATAGCAAAACCAGATTAGTGTTAACTTATAACACACAGAGCAAAGACATAATCCAAATAATCAACAAACACTGGCATATCCTACAAGCAGATAATACCCTGGTTCAATTCCTAGGTTCCAAAGTTGACATCAGTTACCGACGCACAAAAAATCTGAAGGATCTTGTGAGCCCCAGCCATTATACCCGCAAAAAGAAAACTACTGTCAGTGGCATACAAAACGGCTCATACCCATGTGGGAATTGTATTAGCTGCAAATTTCTGAAAAAAACAACATCAGTTACAGATAGATTTGATAAAAAACATCTAATCAAATCTTTCATCAATTGCAACACCACTGGTGTAATTTATGTCTTACAATGCAAGTGCCCCAAAACCTATGTAGGGATGACGACACGTAAATTACGAACGAGATTGCAAGAACACGTGCGTAATATCAGAAATGCAGCCAAAGACTTAAAGAACAAGAAGGCCATTTCATCAGTAGCACAACATTTTTACAAATTCCATCAAGGAAAGGCTGAAGGGCTAATGTGCTTTGGAATACACAAAATTAACCTTGGAATTAGAGGTGGCGACAAAGAAACAAGTTTACTACAACATGAAAGCAGATGGATTTATCTGCTGAATTCCATACAACCTAATGGGTTAAACGAACATAATAATTATTTTTCATACCTGTAGATATAAATAAGATGAAAAATATCAGTAACTCAGAAAAATAAAAAACATTTAATCCTAACAAGAAATCCTCTATACTAGGAAGATCTTATAAACAACCTTTGAACATGCATAACGCAATTATCATATTGACTATAAATTCATCAGTCACTAAAATATGGATTATATATCCATCACTTATCACTGACACTTTAATATTTGCTATCTGCATCTAGGACCCAAATCACACATCACCATGAAGATATTCAATTATTGATCACCCACACACATTTAATTTAATTCAACTTATTCTTTTATTATCACGTTAGTAATAGCACTATTTGGTGTTTACACCTTATCCACCCTCACCCGTACCACATATGGCACAGCTTCACTTCAAATAATTATTTATATTAATAGAACTTTAAATTTTATAATTTCTTATTCTCTAGGGTCATCTCTTATTTTGTTTTCATATCACCATTTTTCGGATCCACATTTAGTCAATATAATAAGATTTTTATCCCAAAGTATACTTCCTTAGTTAATATAATACCAACTAATATGAAAAACACCAGATAGTACTGCTGGCATCAAAAATTTAAGTATGCAGCTGAACTACTCTAGATAATAAAACTCACTATGTTTCCCTTGTAATGAACCATCAAACAGTGGAAACATAAAAGCAATTGTAAAAAGGAGTTGATTATGGACTATTATAATATTTAGATTTATTTAAAAATATTATCATTATTATTTATCACTTTTCACTCTATATAATTTTTATTATTATTATTATTAATTTTCTTATATTTTCACATTCTTTTATTTTTCATTTTTTAATTGTATTGCTTTCTATGTCCATTCAGGATATTTTTCACTTTAATTCAGTCAAGTGTATATATATTTCTCTTCCAAGATAAAGAGATTTCAGCTCCAAATTATAACCCATGATAACATATATCTAGATAAAATATCCTTTTTGCCCGTTCCTCTGTATCCATCTCTATACTACAAACTGATCAATTCATACCGGTGGATAATCTGCCAGTAATACATCCTGTCTTTGGTATATTGAAACTAATAAAACACAAAAAAAATAATCACAAATAATATTCTTTGCGAACCTTTATTTCAAAGAATAATTCAATAAATATCAGAAGGTTTTATCCTTCTTAAATATTCTCCTCCTTCCCCCTTTCATTGAAAAAAGATGTACATATTTCTTTCATTGAAAGATTACATTGAGATCTGGAATCAACACATAATACAAGAATGAAGGGGCAGCCGTATCCAATGATATTTCTTTTCCAATACACACAGGCTGTCTCTCATTCAATGATTGGTCCCTTGTAAGGAACCATCTGATTTGTCAAAAACGTCCAATAGGAGGAGCAGTGCTAGCCAATAAATAGACACCTGTTTGGCCGCGCCGTACCCTTTGAAAAAGCCACGTTAGTGGCGAAACATGTTAGGGAATTGTTTGTAGAATGCCAGTCAGCATTTTTTAATAAGCAGGAACATAGGTCGTTATTATATATAACTATTGTGGTTGTGCACAATATTAAGTAAACTTACTCGAAAATGAGATTTAACTCAGTAGTAATGTATTAAGTCTAACCGACATTAGAAGCTTAGAATCAGCGAGCGGTTACTAATATGGAGCTTTGAATACACATATAACACCGCAAATACTTAGTGAAGCACCTTAAGCCTAACCGGCATTTACAGCCTTGGATTTAGTAAGCGATTAGTAAGGTGGCACATCTAATACAGATATATTATCGCAAGGAGTGCAGATATTGTCGGCGGTTATTGTTGTGATGCATCAAACATTGATATAATATCGCAAATACTCAGTGAATTATTCTAAATCTAACCAGTATCTATAGCGTGGATTCAGCAAGCGGTTATTAATATAGAGATTTAAATATACACATAACACCGCAAGTACTCAGTGAGTTCTCGTCACAATGCCGCTAATGACCTTCTATGCCTAAGTGGATAATACGATTCAACTAGTTTCTATTACTAAGCAATATCTGATACAAACTAAGAGCGTAGCGAAGTCACTAATAGCAGCCACTTTATTGTAGCATTACAACATACTCATAAGATTGCCATAACTCCTACATTGTAAGATTTCAACATTAATTATCAGAATAACAAATGGTGAGAATATCATTATAAAATTCTCTCTTGTAAACCTATATTGAAAGCGTGTTATCAATATTATTAAAGATCCAAGCCCGCCAAGTAATGCCTTTATATATATAATGGAAGCAACATTCCCCATGAAAATTAACACATTAACAATCCAACAGAGTTACAATGTTACTTAATTTGTTGCTATTACAACAAGTATAGTACATACTATCAACTTTAAAAATTCAATGGAATTTTAGCAACATAACCAATCTCTGCACAGCGGTACAAGCATAATGCTCCTGTATACATAAGTATTGATAAATATACGAATAAAATATCTCACTGACCAGTGTTACTATATTCCATACAGACAGTACTCTTTGTCTCTAAATAGCTAGGAGGCTATTTAAAACAGTATTCTGCATATATCCCCACTGACAGTATACTAAGATATATGTACCTATATATAACACAAAGAATACAACTACAAGGAAATCTGTTATTGTCTCACTAAGACACATATTCTATGCAATACTATAAGCATTAATAACAAACTTTGGTGATACTATGGGATATTTATGTTAATACCTCTAATATTAAAATTTGAATTCAATGGTGATTCAGAGACCACATATATAATATTAGAGTAAATATCATAACCAAACAGCTCCACTGGATGTAAGCTCTAAATATATTAATATATTATACAATTACTGAGACTTGAAACTCAAGTGATTTCTAATATATACCATAACCACATAAGGTATTCCGTGAATAACGGATAAAACTTTCAAAGACCCAAACCTGTGTTTTTAATAAAGTATGTATGTTAATTGTGTTTGTTGCTTTGTATTTTAAAAATTACCAATAAAGGTTATATTTTAATTACATCCCCATGCACACTCTCCTCCTAGGAGACACAGATCTTGTCCAATTTTTGCCACTATCAATTAGGGAATGAGTGCTATATAGGTGTACAATCCATCAATCCCAGGATTGATAATTTTCGTTTCACAAAACAAGTACACAGCACCTCAGCCATCTTTTTGTAACCAAATATATCTGGACTGATACCTACATCTTATTACCAGATCCAGAGACAAATAGGCTACCCTAAGTTGTAAATTTAAGCAGTGCCATTAGTACCCCCCTTTTTCTTTGTTGAATTCTTCACCTAGTACGCTAGGTTAAACTAATAGAGCACGCAAGTCTAAACAGACAGTATTAATAATATGGCTAATAAATTGGAACAAGACAGATTAACCAGAAATAACAAACGTTTAATAGATTTTCAAGAGGTCTTCAATGAACCACAATCTCTCAACACAGAACCAACACCAGATAGATTAGATCAAATATTACGTGAACTCCATAAAAATCTCTATAAGCAAGACAAAGTATGGTGGAATCACCACTTTTTTGATAAGTATATCGAACGAAAATTAATCCCCAGAGGCCTCAGAATACAACTCTTCCCTGCCTTTGAATTTAAGCAAAAAGAACTAACTATAGAGTGGGAAGAAGCGTTGTCTGAGTGCTCTAACAAACTAATGAATATCCTCATTAAACATGACACTGCAGAATATGAGAGACTAGAAGAGTTGATAAAATCACAAAATGAACAACTGAAACAATTTGAGACACTCAAAGAATTTTAAACCTCCTATAAAAAATATCAAAAAGAACTTGACAGATATGAGGCAGAAATTAAACAAACCAAAATGGGAAAACTAAACAGAGATGTGGAAGACTTCCAAAACAACAGGGTATACAGATGGAAAAGAAAATTTAATTCCAACACCTCTACAAATCGTCAAAGAGTAACAATTATACAAAGTGACACAGAGACAGAAGGTGAAGAATCTGATAACCCTATAGAGGAAGCAACCCCAGAACGACCTACCAAGTCTGCCCCAACTCAGTCAGAAAACAGAAAAAGGAAAGGTTTTTTAGAGGAAGGTACCAATATAAACCCAGATCCACCAGAAGAGGTAGGGGGAGCAAACAAAAAAGCAACAAGAACCAGAAGTGTCAGAGACACCAGACATAGCAACAAACCTTACAAAAGGAGCCCCAGTCCTTTCTCCAAAATCAAATTGAAACAATGAAAGTGTTAAATTTATCTAACAAAATGTTGTCAGAAGACCATCTATCTCTATTATCCAAAGGGTTATCTTTTTGCCCAAGTACATCACTCGACAAGTTCGAAAATATCAAGGATATACAATTATTCTTGCGAAAACTATTGTTACGTAAACAATATGCAGATATAAAAAATCAGAAAGAACCAAATCTAGAGAACCAATGGACCATAGAAGACTTAACAGCTTTACAGGATTTAGAAGATCTATTGAAAGAAAATGAAATAGATGGAAGTACAAATTGGCGAAATAGCCTAATCAATAAATCCAAATATATACCTAAATCCTCCATGAGCCCAAGTGTACAAATCTTCAATAACATTGTCTGTAAAGAGATATCGAATTTACAAGTCAAATCTCCTCCAACAAATTTAACCAAGGGTGAAAAACGTGCTCTAGCCGAAATTCAAAAGTGGGATGACATTATAGTCCGCCAAGCGGACAAAGGTGGCAACATCGTTCTCTGGCCTAGAGAGATGTATCTAAAAGAAGCCAATTCACAACTAACTAATGAGACTTGTTATAAAAAACTGTGGAGTAACCCAACGGAACAGTTTTTAACACAGTATAAAGATCTCATCACTCAAGCCAAAATGAACAACATCATCAGTGAAAAAGAGAAGAAATTCCTGACTGTAAACCATCCGAAAATAGCCACCTTTTACCTGATCCCCAAGGTACATAAAAATGCCAAACATCCACCGGGCCGCCCCATAGTGTCTGGTAATGAAAACTTGACAGAAAAAGCAAGTAAATATATTGACCAGCGATTAAGAGAATTTTTAACAGAAATTCCTTCATATATAAAAGACACTATGGAGACACTTCAGCATTTACAAGATATCCAATTAGGACCCACATCTTGGCTTGTCACCGCAGATGTGGAGGCCCTTTACACCAGTATCCAACATGAATTAGGGCTGGAAGCAGTTCAATATTATCTCAACCTACAAACAGAAGAGGATGATAATCATAATAAATACGTGATGAAATTACTTGAATTTGTACTTAAAAAGAATTACTTCGTTTTCAACGACCAATTCTATCTGCAAACAAGGGGGACAGCCATGGGGACAGCGTGTGCACCCACGTACGCCAACCTATTTTTAGGTTGGTGGGAGCACAACACTGTCTTCATTGATGACAATGATGAATTTACTAAACATATCCCCCTCTGGCTAAGGTATATAGATGACATTCTTTTCATCTGGGAAGGACCCAAAGAAAAGCTGGACATGTTTCTAAAGATTCTAAATTCAAACAGTTTAAACATCAAACTAACCTATGAATATAGTCAGACAGAAATATCCTTTTTGGATTTAAGAATTTTCAAAAAAAGCAATGGCATGGTGGGGACTGATCTATACAGAAAGAAAACAGCCACTAATACTATTCTTTACAATACAAGTGCACATGCACCATGCACAATCAAATCACTCCCAACAGGGGAATTTCTACGAGTCAAAAGGAACTGTTCGGAACCAGATTTATATAAAATCAGAGCGCAAGAAACAACAGACCGCCTTAGCCAGAGGGGGTATAGTAAATCTCTAATTAAAAAAGCAAAGGATAGAGCAAGAAAAACAGAACGTCAGAACTTATTGAAACCTAAGATTCGCACCAATGATAGCAAAACCAGATTAGTGTTAACTTATAACACACAGAGCAAAGACATAATCCAAATAATCAACAAACACTGGCATATCCTACAAGCAGATAATACCCTGGTTCAATTCCTAGGTTCCAAAGTTGACATCAGTTACCGACGCACAAAAAATCTGAAGGATCTTGTGAGCCCCAGCCATTATACCCGCAAAAAGAAAACTACTGTCAGTGGCATACAAAACGGCTCATACCCATGTGGGAATTGTATTAGCTGCAAATTTCTGAAAAAAACAACATCAGTTACAGATAGATTTGATAAAAAACATCTAATCAAATCTTTCATCAATTGCAACACCACTGGTGTAATTTATGTCTTACAATGCAAGTGCCCCAAAACCTATGTAGGGATGACGACACGTAAATTACGAACGAGATTGCAAGAACACGTGCGTAATATCAGAAATGCAGCCAAAGACTTAAAGAACAAGAAGGCCATTTCATCAGTAGCACAACATTTTTACAAATTCCATCAAGGAAAGGCTGAAGGGCTAATGTGCTTTGGAATACACAAAATTAACCTTGGAATTAGAGGTGGCGACAAAGAAACAAGTTTACTACAACATGAAAGCAGATGGATTTATCTGCTGAATTCCATACAACCTAATGGGTTTAAACGAACATAATAATTATTTTTCATACCTGTAGATATAAATAAGATGAAAAATATCAGTAACTCAGAAAAATAAAAAACATTTAATCCTAACAAGAAATCCTCTATACTAGGAAGATCCTATAAACAACCTTTGAACATGCATAACGCAATTATCATATTGACTATAAATTCATCAGTCACTAAAATATGGATTATATATCCATCACTTATCACTGACACTTTAATATTTGCTATCTGCATCTAGGACCCAAATCACACATCACCATGAAGATATTCAATTATTGATCACCCACACACATTTAATTTAATTCAACTTATTCTTTTATTATCACGTTAGTAATAGCACTATTTGGTGTTTACACCTTATCCACCCTCACCCGTACCACATATGGCACAGCTTCACTTCAAATAATTATTTATATTAATAGAACTTTAAATTTTATAATTTCTTATTCTCTAGGGTCATCTCTTATTTTGTTTTCATATCACCATTTTTCGGATCCACATTTAGTCAATATAATAAGATTTTTATCCCAAAGTATACTTCCTTAGTTAATATAATACCAACTAATATGAAAAACACCAGATAGTACTGCTGGCATCAAAAATTTAAGTATGCAGCTGAACTACTCTAGATAATAAAACTCACTATGTTTCCCTTGTAATGAACCATCAAACAGTGGAAACATAAAAGCAATTGTAAAAAGGAGTTGATTATGGACTATTATAATATTTAGATTTATTTAAAAATATTATCATTATTATTTATCACTTTTCACTCTATATAATTTTTATTATTATTATTATTAATTTTCTTATATTTTCACATTCTTTTATTTTTCATTTTTTAATTGTATTGCTTTCTATGTCCATTCAGGATATTTTTCACTTTAATTCAGTCAAGTGTATATATATTTCTCTTCCAAGATAAAGAGATTTCAGCTCCAAATTATAACCCATGATAACATATATCTAGATAAAATATCCTTTTTGCCCGTTCCTCTGTATCCATCTCTATACTACAAACTGATCAATTCATACCGGTGGATAATCTGCCAGTAATACATCCTGTCTTTGGTATATTGAAACTAATAAAACACAAAAACGATAATCACAAATAATATTCTTTGCGAACCTTTATTTCAAAGAATAATTCAATAAATATCAGAAGGTTTTATCCTTCTTAAATATTCTCCTCCTTCCCCCTTTCATTGAAAAAAGATGTACATATTTCTTTCATTGAAAGATTACATTGAGATCTGGAATCAACACATAATACAAGAATGAAGGGGCAGCCGTATCCAATGATATTTCTTTTCCAATACACACAGGCTGTCTCTCATTCAATGATTGGTCCCTTGTAAGGAACCATCTGATTTGTCAAAAACGTCCAATAGGAGGAGCAGTGCTAGCCAATAAATAGACACCTGTTTGGCCGCGCCGTACCCTTTGAAAAAGTCACGTTAGTAGCGAAACATGTTAGGGAATTGTTTGTAGAATGCCAGTCAGCATTTTTTAATAAGCAGGAACATAGGTCGTTATTATATATAACTATTGTGGTTGTGCACAATATTAAGTAAACTTACTCGAAAATGAGATTTAACTCAGTAGTAATGTATTAAGTCTAACCGACATTAGAAGCTTAGAATCAGCGAGCGGTTACTAATATGGAGCTTTGAATACACATATAACACCGCAAATACTTAGTGAAGCACCTTAAGCCTAACCGGCATTTACAGCCTTGGATTTAGTAAGCGATTAGTAAGGTGGTACATCTAATACAGATATATTATCGCAAGGAGTGCAGATATTGTCGGCGGTTATTGTTGTGATGCATCAAACATTGATATAATATCGCAAATACTCAGTGAATTATTCTAAATCTAACCAGTATCTATAGCGTGGATTCAGCAAGCGGTTATTAATATAGAGATTTAAATATACACATAACACCGCAAGTACTCAGTGAGTTCTCGTCACAATGCCGCTAATGACCTTCTATGCCTAAGTGGATAATACGATTCAACTAGTTTCTATTACTAAGCAATATCTGATACAAACTAAGAGCGTAGCGAAGTCACTAATAGCAGCCACTTTATTGTAGCATTACAACATACTCATAAGATTGCCATAACTCCTACATTGTAAGATTTCAACATTAATTATCAGAATAACAAATGGTGAGAATATCATTATAAAATTCTCTCTTGTAAACCTATATTGAAAGCGTGTTATCAATATTATTAAAGATCCAAGCCCGCCAAGTAATGCCTTTATATATATAATGGAAGCAACATTCCCCATGAAAATTAACACATTAACAATCCAACAGAGTTACAATGTTACTTAATTTGTTGCTATTACAACAAGTATAGTACATACTATCAACTTTAAAAATTCAATGGAATTTTAGCAACATAACCAATCTCTGCACAGCGGTACAAGCATAATGCTCCTGTATACATAAGTATTGATAAATATACGAATAAAATATCTCACTGACCAGTGTTACTATATTCCATACAGACAGTACTCTTTGTCTCTAAATAGCTAGGAGGCTATTTAAAACAGTATTCTGCATATATCCCCACTGACAGTATACTAAGATATATGTACCTATATATAACACAAAGAATACAACTACAAGGAAATCTGTTATTGTCTCACTAAGACACATATTCTATGCAATACTATAAGCATTAATAACAAACTTTGGTGATACTATGGGATATTTATGTTAATACCTCTAATATTAAAATTTGAATTCAATGGTGATTCAGAGACCACATATATAATATTAGAGTAAATATCATAACCAAACAGCTCCACTGGATGTAAGCTCTAAATATATTAATATATTATACAATTACTGAGACTTGAAACTCAAGTGATTTCTAATATATACCATAACCACATAAGGTATTCCGTGAATAACGGATAAAACTTTCAAAGACCCAAACCTGTGTTTTTAATAAAGTATGTATGTTAATTGTGTTTGTTGCTTTGTATTTTAAAAATTACCAATAAAGGTTATATTTTAATTACATCCCCATGCACACTCTCCTCCTAGGAGACACAGATCTTGTCCAATTTTTGCCACTATCAATTAGGGAATGAGTGCTATATAGGTGTACAATCCATCAATCCCAGGATTGATAATTTTCGTTAGGCCTTCCACTATTGGCTGTAAAATCTCATCTAGCCACTGTGACAGATGTTCATTTAATGAGCCTATACCCCTTTTTATAGGCTATACCGTCATATTTTCAATACCTTTATGTATTTTTGGTAACAGATTAAACACTGCAATG
Organism: Bombina bombina; assembly: GCF_027579735.1. Lineage (NCBI taxonomy): Eukaryota > Metazoa > Chordata > Amphibia > Anura > Bombinatoridae > Bombina > Bombina bombina. The sequence continues at coordinate 719,097,965 of NC_069504.1, forward strand.
ACTGGATTATCAACGATGGGGTCAGTTTCTAATTGAATATACTGTCTATAATCCCCCAATTGTCTATTTGCTTCATGTACAAACTGTGCTTTGTCTAGGACTACAATAGAGCCCTCTCTATTTCTTATAATTATGTCTGGATTGTCACTAAGTTTTTTAATTGCTAATTTTAATTTTTTGCTTAGATAAGTATTTCCCTTGTCATTCCTAGATGTATATGCCAATGTGTTTAAGTCTTGTTCAATTATGTGTTGAATTTTTTAGAACATAGCTCCTCTACTCTGAATTGGGTAAAACACTGATGGATTGCGAAATTTGGGGATAATTTTACTGGAGGGACTTTGAGGGACAAAATTCTCAACAAACGTGAAATATATTGGATTTTCCAATTAGGGACTAGAATCCCTTTTGGACTTAACAGTGAATATGATCTAATTAATTACTGGGAATAAGATCCAAACACAACACTCTGTACACTAGCTTTCTCACCTACAACATTGAGTAGGTTATACACTATTTTCTCACAAAACCATGAATTACTGGTACCTTCTATATAAAGTGAGCAAAAACATTTGTAATTCATGTAACCTTGTGACAGTGCTTTTCTCCGTTCTTTTTGAATTTTGTACTTTAATACCCTACAATATGTCTTAAGAATCTTTCTTTTGTATTAGAAATGGCATTCAATTAGGAAGACATTAAGGGAGTCCTCTGTAATTTGCAACACATTGCTCTTTTGAGTTTAAACAAAATACTTGTTTCTTATATCTGGTGCTCCTTAAATCTAGGGAAACAGATTTAACAGAGAGGTCATCTCATTATAAAGAGCAGGTAGAGTAACGATATCTATCTATTTATAAACAAGTGTACGAGTGTTTAGGTAACATGTATCTTTAAGAAAAATGTGAATGATGTCATGTTTCAGTGCACCAATGAGGTTTTGGTTTACCCTTTTTAAAGTGGCTGATTGTATATGCACATTAAGTCATGACTATGGCTATGTGCTGAAACGCATAGACTTCCTTTGAATTATGACACACTGTTGGTGTCTTTTTCCAGGTTTAATTTTAAACTGAACTTACTAAAAGTAATTTTTTACTTCAACTTTGGATTGCTGGATACTCTTCTTTGACTGATTCTCATTTAGCCAGCTTCTCCAGCAGATCCCTGACAGAGCCGTTTCAAACACACATGGGTCCAGGCGCATTTGTGATTGGTGGGTGAGTGACAAGTGAGAGCGAAGCCCCCCAGTGACGTAGACCAGGGGCCCTGAACGAAACAGCAAGGTCAGACTGCATGGATGCCAATCTGGGAAAAGGTGAGTCTAACACCGAAAGCTAAGGAGAGTCATGCTTTACATAAGCGGATAGGGGACAGATGAGGACAAGATCTTGGACTGTTGGGACAACCACACAAATGTGAGTGCATTAATTTTCCGAGTATAATAGAAGGTAACCTGAGTGCACATCCAAGTTGTACCTGTCTTGTGAGCTGAGTCTCCCTCTCCATATTCACCCACTTTTCTCATTTTTGCATGCCTTTGACCCACCAAGTACCAAAGTGGGCTTATGAATACCACATAGCTGATCATTGACCCATTAGTGTGTGTTTTTGGATACCATAATCGATGTTGTACCTATACAGATTAAGCCTAGTGCACAATTAAAACTGAGCAATCCAAATCCCCTTTTTGTCTTTTTCCTTAACAGAACTAGTCAAAAGACCCTTTTTTGTCCCTCTAGTAATTCTGGCCATGCAGGAGCTATAAAAATTGCAGACACCCCTTTTTGTGATCTGTGCTATTACACGTGGAAGGAACACGATTGCGGTAAACAGATAAACCAGTTGATAATCCCAATGTACTGCTAATGCATCTACCTTTCTACCTGAAGATCCCTCTACCTCGAGCCATATCTTGGGCTCTCAGAATTGAGACATGATGCCATGAGGTCTATCTCTGGCAACCCTTATTGAATTAATATCTCGAATGAAGAGCCTGATTACTCAGATAATAAGTTTTCCAGTTTTCTACTCATGTGATGTGTATAGCCTATATCAGACATTGATGTCATTCCGCCTACTCCAAGATGCGTGCCACTTCTTGCATCGCTAAGGAACCCTGGAAATCCCACTGATGGTTGACATATGCCACCATTTGTCTGGCTGAAATCAAATAGAACAGACAGAACATAACTGGGGCCACGCCCTCATGGCATTGAAAAAGACTCTGATCTCCAGATATTTATGGGAAGGGACGCCTCCCATGCTGACCATACTCCCTGAGCCCCGTACTGCCCTCAAACTGGACAGGCTTGCGTCTGTGATGACAATCTCCCAAGATGGGCAAAGGAAATTGCTACCCCAATTCATGGGATCGGGTGACATCCACCGAGAGTTTCTGGTGACCTGATCCAAACTGGACACTTGAGAGGTCCAAGTGATCCCCATTCCATTATCTAAGCATGTACAACTGTAAAGGTTGCAAAGGAAAGCAGGCAAATGGTATAGCATCTAAAGCTGCTACCATAAGACACACTACCTCCATACATTGCGCCACAGGAGAATGAGGAGAAACCAGAAGATCTTGACAGGTAGACTAAAATTTGACTTTGCGTTGTACCGTTAGGAAAATTTACCTAACCAACAAATCTATAAACAACCCCTAGAAAGCTCATGTTCATACTATAACTTTTTCTAGGCTTACTTCCAACCATGAATCTGAAGATACTGAAGTAACTTCACTGTGTGAGTGGCCGCTAACTGTGAAGATGGAGCTTGAACCATATGTAGTCCAAATATGGAGCCACAGAAATGCCCTGTAGCCTGACCTTGCAAGTAAAGCCCCCAGACTTTTGTGAAACTTCTGGGGCCGTGGCCAGCCAAAGAGAAGGGCCAAGAATTGGAAATGCTGATGAGCAGAATATGAAGGTATGCATCCTTCAAATACACTGTCGTCATGATTGTCCTCAAAGGATTGATTGATTTTCTACATTTGAACAAAAGAACCCTAAAGAAAACCTATTTAGGCTCTTTAGATCTAAGATAGGTCAAAAAGTTCCCCCTTTCTTGGAACTATGAAAAGATTTAAATAAAAAATAAAAAACCTTTTCCTATCTCCCCTGGAAACAATTACCCCCATAGATTTCAAATTCTCTACATAATACAGAAAGGCTAGTCTCTCTTCTTGCCTTCTGAATAACCAAAACAAAATAAAGCCTCTTGGGGGATAAAAAAACAGAATCTGATCCTGCACCCCTGAGAAACAAAGTCCTGAACCTCAGGGTTTTGATACACTCAATCCCTCCTGTATGTGTTTGTAAATTTTGTCCTGTATTTTACAAGTCTTGTATTGTCTTACTTAAATGCATTGTATCCATGGACAGCGCTGCGGAATATGTTGGCGCTTAATAAATAAAGTATAATAATAATAATACACTGAGCCCGCACCCCGTGAAAACAGGCTTAATCTCGCCCCTAGTGAAACTGACTCTAGATAGGGAGCCTCACCTTCATACAGACTTGGAATCGGCTTCTTTGGACTGCTTGTTACAGACTGGATTTGGTTTCCAGGTACTTCTCGTAGTCTCAGGTTTATTTGAGGAAGAGCTTCTCTGTGTCTTGCTCTGATGAAAGGACCGAAAAATGTCCTTCTGTTCTTCCCTTAAGTCTAAACTTTGTTCTGAGAAAGGAAATCTCGCCTTTCCTCCAGTGACAGATGAAATAATATAATCCAAGCTGGGGCCAAACAGACTCTTACCGCTAAAAGTTAAGGGATAGTATTCTGGATTTGGAGACCATATCCACAGACCAGGATTTTAGCCAGAGTGCTCTTCTTGCTAAAACTGCAAGGTTTGAATCTTTGGTATTAATACAGACCATTTGGATATCTGCACCACAAATGAAAGTGTTAGCAGCTTTGAGCACCTGAATATGGTTCTGTATCTCCTCTAGAGGATATTCAACCCTAATCAACTCAGATAAGGAGTCACACCCATAGACTGCAACTCCGGCCAAGGAAGTAATACTTACTGCTGGATGGAAAAGCAGACCCCCATGTAAGACACCTGTCTAAGGTTCCAGTCGCCTATTCATTTGATCCTTAAAATATGTGCTATCCTCCAATGGAATGGTGGTTTGCTTAGCAAGGGTAGAAATAGCTCCGTCCACCTTAGATGCAGTGTTCCACAACTCTAATGGTTATCAGAAACAATTTCTTAAAATTAGGAAATTGGGAGAAAAACAGAACCCCTGGCTTCTCCCATTCCTTGGAAATGCTATCAGCGACCAAAAATGGAACGGTGAATACTACAGGAGACCCTGAATTAGGTATAAATATAATGTCTACTTTCTGTACCGTTTTTCCTCAGCCGGTTTAGCATCCCTTAATCCTAAAGTTCTCATTAGAATATTCAGAGACAGGGAAAAGCACCACTGTAACTTGTGTGGGAGTACATCATGGCTCACAAAAAGAGACCTGGGAACTTCCCTGCGACACTTATGAGCAGTTGAGTCCAATACTCTACTAAGAGATTAACAAGGACTGCCACAGTACTCCTCTAACCCTCTCTTGCCAGACACAAACCACTTGAGGGTACTTAAGGTAAAAAATTTACAGAGCATCTCTTATCTCTGCCTACCTCATAGATGAGGCAAATAACTACTGGGAAGAAAGGGGAAGTAGGAGGGATAGTTGAGTGTTCTATTCAAGGTGTCTTTGACTTCTCCTGGTAGCCAGGTGATGTATTTCCCATATGTAAGAAAAGGTTTTTGTGGACTCTCACTACCTTTAGAAAGAAAATATATTTGGCAGAAAAAAATATATTGCTTATTTGAAATTCAGAGTGTTATTGCATTGTCATTTTATTATGCACTTGTTAATTATGCAAGTCTATTTTATTTAGTGGTCCTTTAATTTTGACTTCCATGTCTCTTTAACCTATAATAAATCAAAAAGTATTTTGTAATACAGTGGCTAGGATTAACTATTTTTCACACTGTTTGTTCTATATATATATATATATATATATATATATATATATATATATATATATATATATATATATATATATATAGGGTAGACAAAACGTGTTAAACCTCATAGCCAGTCTTCCCTCAATAACATGTTCCAAAAATGTTAAAAAAAATACAATTGTAGCCCCAGAAAAAAATGGCCACAACTCAAAAGTTCCTTATAGAGTAGGCTGACCAGTAGTGATGTCGTGAATAGTTCGCCGGAGAAGAGTTCGCGGCGAACATAGCTTGTTCGCGTTCGCCGCGGCGGGCGAACATATGCGATGTTCGGTCCGCCCCCTATTTGTCATCATTGAGTAAACTTTGACCCTGTACCTCACAGTCAGCAGGCACATTCCAGCCAATCAGCAGCAGACCCTCCCTCCCAGACCCTCCCATCTCCTGGACAGCATACATTTTAGATTCATTCGGAAGCTGCATTCTTAGTGAGAGGAGGGACAGTGTAGCTGCTGCTGATTTAATAGGGAAATCAATAGCTAGGCTAGTGTATTCAGTGTCCACTACAGTCCTGAAGGACTCATCTGATCTCTGCTGTAAGGACAGCACCCCAAAAAGCCCTTTTTAGGGCTAGAACATCAGTCTGCTTTTTTTTTTCCCTGTGTAATCTAATTGCAGTTGCCTGCCTGCCAGCGTGTGTGTCAGCCTTAGAGAGTATACTGTGCCCACTTGCCCAGTGCCACCACTCATATCTGGTGTAACAGTAGTGTACATTTAAAAAAAACAACACTTTTTTGACTGTGAAATAATAGCAGTCAGTTTCCTTCACGTGTGTGCGTTTCAGTGCCTGCCAGGGCACAGTGTCACACCAGTGCAACTCATATCTGGTGTAACAGTAGTGTACATTAACCCCTTAATGACCACAGCACTTTTCCATTTTCTGTCCGTTTGGGACCAAGGCTATTTTTACATTTTTGCGGTGTTTGTGTTTAGCTGTAATTTACCTCTTACTCATTTACTGTACCCACATATATTATATACCGTTTTTCTTACCATTAAATGGACTTTCTAAAGATACCATTATTTTTATCATATCTTATAATTTACTATAAAAAAATTATAAAATATGAGGAAAAAATTGAAAAAAACACACTTTTTTAACATTGACCCCCAAAATCTGTTACACATCTACAACCACCAAAAAAAAACCATGCTAAATAGTTTCTAAATTTTGTCCTGAGTTCAGAAATACCCAATGTTTACATGTTATCCCTTTATGGATTAAAACCAAACTCTGCATCAACTATGTAATTTTCCATGGGAGTTTTGCCATGGATCCCCCTCCGGTAGGGTTGCCACCTCAGCCATGTTTTCCTGGACACTTATGAGTTACACATGCTGCACAGTGTGCAGGGAGGAACATGTATTGTGTTTCTGGACAGCACTATTCATATTCCTCCCTGCACACCCTGCAGCATGTGTAACTTAAAAGTGTTCTGTATTTTAAGGGACGAGTGGCAACCCTACCCTCCGGCATGCCACAGTCCAGGTGTTAGTACCCTTGAAACAACTTTTCCATCACTATTGTGGCCAGAAAGAGTCCCTGTGGGTTTTAAAATTCGCTTGCCTATTGAAGTCTATGGCGGTTAGCCCATTCGCGAAAGTTCGTGTTCGCCGTTCGCGAACGGAAAATTTTATGTTTGCGACATCACTACTGACCAGACATCCCGGATTGAGGAGACTGTCCCGGAAAAATTATGTCCCCGGAAATGTCCCCGGCTCCTGTTGTACTGTCCCTGGCTCCTGTTGTACTGCAGCCAAGATCTGGGAGGAAGCATTCGCCCTGATAACGTCACTTTGTCCCAGCGTATGGCAGGCAGCGTGCAGGTCAGGAGGGAAGAGCTTGTGTATGTGTGTATATGTAGGCTTGTGTGTGTATGTGCATGTGTGTATATGTATGCTTGTGTATGTGTGTATGTGCTTGTGTGTATATTTATGCTTGTGTGTGTGTGTGTGTATGTGCATGTGTGTATATGTATGCTTGTGTGTGTGTATATATATGTATGTGTGTGTATGTATATGTGTGTATGTAGGCTTGTGTGTGTGTATATGTATGCTTGTGTCTGTGTATATGTGTGTATGTATGCTTGTGTGTATATGTATGCTTGTGTGTTTATGTGTGCTTGTGTGTGTATATGTATGCTTGTGTATGTGTGTATGTGCATGTGTGTATATTTATGCTTGTGTGTGTGTGTGTGTGTGTGCATGTGTGTATATGTATGTTTGTGTATGTGTGTATGTGCATGTGTGTATATTTATGCTTGTGTGTGTGTGTGTGTGTATGTGCATGTGTGTATATGTATGCTTGTGTGTGTGTATATATATATATATATATGTATGTGTGTGTGTATGTATATGTGTGTATGTAGGCTTGTGTGTGTGTATATGTATGCTTGTGTCTGTGTATATGTGTGTATGTATGCTTGTGTGTATATGTATGCTTGTGTGTGTATGTGTGCACATGTATGCTTGTGTGTGTATATGTATGCTTGTATGTGTGTGTATGTGCATGTGTGTACATGTATTCATGTGTGTGTATATATGTATGCATGTATGTATTTGTATGCTTGTCTGTGTATATGTAGGCTTTTGTGTGTATGTGTGTATATGTATGCTTGTGTATGTGTGTATATGTATGCTTGTGTATGTATGTGTATATATGTATGCTTGTATGTGTGTGTATGTGTATATATGTATGCTTGTATGTGTGTGTATGTGCATGTGTGTATATGTATGATTGTGTGTGTATGTGTGTATATGTATGCTTGTGTATGTATGTGTATATATGTATGCTTGTATGTGTGTATGTGTATATATGTATGCTTGTATGTGTGTGTATGTGCATGTGTGTATATGTATGATTGTGTGTGTATGTGTGTATATGTATGCTTGTGTATGTATGTGTATATATGTATGCTTGTATGTGTGTGTATGTATGTATATGTATGCTTGTGTGTGTATGTGTGTATATGTATGCTTGTGTATGTATGTGTATATATGTATGCTTGTATGTGTGTGTATGTATGTATATGTATGCTTGTGTGTGTATGTGTGTATATGTATGCTTGTGTGTGTATGTGTGTATATGTATGCTTGTATGTGTGTGTATGTATGTATATGTATGCTTGTGTGTGTATGTGTGTATATGTATGCTTGTGTGTGTATGTGTGTATATGTATGCTTGTGTATGTATGTGTATATATGTATGCTTGTATGTGTGTATGTGTATATATGTATGCTTGTATGTGTGTGTATGTGCATGTGTGTATATGTATACTTGCATATGTATGTGTGTGTATATGTATGCTTGTGTGTGTATGTGTGTATATGTATGTTTGTGTATGTATGTGTATATATGTATGCTTGTATGTGTGTGTATGTGCATGTGTGTATATGAATGCAGACATCCCAACCTGCAAAAACTAATTTCAGGGAGGTGGCTTCACCTGCTACTGCGCCAACCCCCCCCCCCCCCCCCCCCGTTATATATTGGACACCTTGAAATCCTAAATAAGATAGAGACTTTAGCTTCCCACTAAAGTCACATTAAAAAAAAAAGTAGCTTTATTGCACAACCACATACAACAAACCTTTTTTCCAGTGATTGTACGCTTGTTAAAGGCTTAAATATTTTAGAATACGAAGTTTAATTACATGCAGTAAATAAGGTAGTATTTGTGTTTTATTTTATTAAACTCAGTGGGGGCTTTTTGGTTACTGATGCATGCTTTGAGGGTTTTATAACATCCCAGCAACTAAAGGCATTCCTTAAAGAAACACTTTTCCGGATTTGGGCCACATTGGATCATAGTACTTGGAGTTTCAGGGAGATTACATTCCATTTGCTGGCATCAGGGAGCCGCTAATACAATCAGGGAGAGTCCCTGAACTTCAATCAGGGAGAGTTGGGATGTCTGTGTATGCTTCTGTGCGTATGTGTGTATATGTATGCTTGTGTATGTAAGACAGTGGAGGGCAGCATAGCCCGTAACATACATAAAAATTAGGGCCCTTAGGAGTGAGCTGCTGTGAAGTGGCAACAATGTTGCATTTGTGTGTGTGGGTATAGGGCTCACCTTTAAGAAGCCAAGCTACAGGCCCCAAACCCTCTTTCCAGCTTGTCTTCACAGCTTCCCTCCCGCCCTCCCTTTCATTGGTAAGGCGGCAATCACTTAGGCTGGACATCACTAGGGTGTTTTTATCAGCAGGGTGTCTGAGGCAGGATGAGGGCTAAGCGGCTCGCTTCCTTAACCCCAAGGACTTTAGTTTTTTGACTCCCCAGGTAGTGGCATGTACACGCGCCTAGTCACACCTTGTCCTACTGGTCTGGAGCTTTATAAAATCCCACCCTGGCTAGGCGGTTGTCCCACGCCCCGGTTTGCCATTAGAGGTAGAGTGACGGCTTGCCCAGGGGGAGGGTAGTCTCCGCAGGCGCGCGCCTGGGACACTTTCCCCCATTTGATGTTGCCGAGAACTCCCTAAGTCTGTGCGTGCAGCTAAGCTCTGATTGTGTAGGCATTCACGGGCGTGGTCCAATTTCCTAGCGGGTGGTACTTACTCTCCTAGCTAGATTGGTTTAAGGTTTGCTGAGTTGCTTCCAGCCGGTTCCTATGTTCTATAATAAATGCGGACCCTATGGGTCTTTATACCCACACCCTGTGTTTGTGTCATTATTCAAGTTATGTATTACCAAAGTCATTTATGGTAAAGTTAAGTTATAAGTTGTTATGTGTCAGTCAGTTTTATGACTGGTAAGTTATTACAGCAAGCCAGGAGGATAGGGCATTTAATTACTTATGTGTATATATGTATGCTTGTATGTGTGTATATGTATGTTTGTGTGTGTGTGTGTGTATGTGTGTATATGTATGCTTGTGTGTGAGAAAATGTGAGAAATAATGTATTTATACAATCACTCCATAAACCCATACCAAATACACTGCATATATAATTTGAGGAAAATATGCTAATAAAATTGTTTTTTTACCATTTGCCAATAAAAAAAAAAAATGTCCCCGGATTTAATTTTAAAATTCTTGTCACCTTATTCTAGAGGGAATAAGAGCTGATAAGGGGCACCCTGCAACCTTACCTAAATTGGTTCCTTTGCTACTGAACATTTTTTTGAAATATATCATTTGTATGTTTAATAGCCATAAAGTTAGATGAGGCAGAGGCACTTAATGCTTTTAAAATATTGTTCTGTGGTCCCCATATGAAAGGAAGTCAGTCATTACTGAATAAAAGTGTAAATAAAGATATCCTCAGAAAAACAAATCGCAAGAAATATATATATTGACTCCTCCTGTGATATAAAACTGAACCACTGTAAAATGGGCATGTAACAAGTTTCAGTATAACTCCAGAGCAGTGCTCAAAAAGGAGATAGCTTAAATGATGTATTAAAAGAAAAATTGCCCTTTAAAAACAGATATAATCACTAGTGAATACAAAATAAATATATTTTAAAAATAATTATAGCAAATGTAATAATGGTACTATATCTATGTATTAACCCATTTTCAAGATTTTAAATGCAGGAAATAGTGGAATTTTTACTGCTGTAATAAATTAGAAAATGTAGGTCCACATTTTTCCCCGCTAAGAAAGAAAATATGACGCCCAACGTGGGGCTCGAACCCACGACCCTGAGATTAAGAGTCTCATGCTCTACCGACTGAGCTAGCCGGGCACTATACTATAGTCGTTTCATGCACAATATATGTACTGATAAAATATAGAAATATTTTGCTTCCTGTAAGGTAGTAGTATTGTAATCTGTTGCATATTCACATAATGTTGTGTGTGTATATATATATATATATATTCCTCTGCTCTAGCTCTTTATTTACAATAGTTACTTTTTGTTTTGTACCTACTTCCAAAAAAACTAGTTTACACATACTAATTAAATATATTAATAAATAAAAAAAAAGTGTTTCTGCCCGGTTTCGAACCGGGGACCTTTCGCGTGTGAGGCGAACGTGATAACCACTACACTACAGAAACCACATGAAGACCATACTCCTCATTAGTCAAGTAAATTTTAAACAACTACCTATTCCTTAGTATTTATCAGTCAATTTTTGTGATTTCGTTTTTTTTTTACTTTTAAACACGCTTCTTTATATTTACTGTGTTCAGTGACAAACAAATTAATACTGATTATTTTAACGTTCCTATTAGCATAAACAACATGCTGAGGAACTAATTGCTCTTAATTTGAAAACGACAAAAGAAGAACGCCCAACGTGGGGCTCGAACCCACGACCCTGAGATTAAGAGTCTCATGCTCTACCGACTGAGCTAGCCGGGCTTAGTTACATCCACAAATTTGTGCTTTTAAAGAAATAAGGACACTACCTATTTGTCTTCCATTAAAGAAATGCTAAAGAAAATTTGTTGAGAGGGCAATAATACATTTTACTGTATCTTGTTTTCCTGTCGCTTATCACTTGTAACGATGGGTACTTTACATATTTAAATTGAAGGAATTAAAAACAGCGGTTGGTTAATTTTACATAATTACGTTGAGCACAGTACAAGATACTAGAAAAGAAAATCAGTATTTTATATATATATATATATATATATATATATATATATATATATATATATATATATATATATATATATATATATATATATATATATATATATCTTCCAATGCAGACTACAAAAATGTATTATATTCATTCCATATGTTAGCCTGCAGTTAATATACATTTAATGCAATATGATGGGGGGAAAAAGTTCATGGGTTTCCTCTTGGCCAGAGCAATAAAAGTTTTAAACATACAACTGAAATATATATATATATAGAAAAAAAAGTGTTTCTGCCCGGTCTCGAACCGGGGACCTTTCGCGTGTTAGGCGAACGTGATAACCACTACACTACAGAAACCCTGTATGAGCAAATTAATGTAATGAGCAAATTAATGTAACCGTGGTGTTACAGATATAACGTTTTCAAAACAACTTTTTAATGTTATATGTAATGTACAAGATACAGTGTAGGAATTTCCATAAACTTAAACTGAATTGGGTATATTTGAAGTCTTTTGCCACAATCATTAACGATATAAGTAACATTACTAATTCTAGTGCTATGCACCACAGAGCAACTGATTGCAGACCTAATAACTTGCAGTTCACTAACAGATCCGAGTACTTCACTAAGAGAATGAAAATAAACCCATATTACTGACATTTGTGATATTGCATCCAAATAAAGACTGCTGTTTTTTTTTTTGTTTTTTTAACATGGATGCATAAACTCCCATGCGGACCGGTTATTAGTAATGGCCGAGGATATCACTGCGTAATGATTGTAAATTAGCAAGCAGGTGTACAAAAATGGCGGGAGATGTTTGAACGCTTTGTACAGTTTAGTCCTTCCTTTTTGAACAGTGAAGACAAGGTTATTATTAAAATTTACTACATAGTAAAAAGGTGGTGGTACTTGAGGTTGTGGTTTTACTCCTTCTTGAGTTGACAATGAAAATCTACAGCGATAACAGCTATCATTTTACTCATAAAAAGACTTGAAGGGACAGTGTGTACTGTAATGATTTTCCCATTAATAATGTTCTTAATTACTTATTATACCAAGATGCAGGGTATTACTCCTTAAGGTTCAGTTTTTGTTTTTTTTATTTAAAATAGCTGCTTTTCTTCATTAAAACCACTACACATTTTTCTCAAAACATGGCCACTAAAATGGACTGAGTTTGCCAAAAGAGTAGATATCCTTATCTCATACTCTATAAACAAAATAAATTCTTAAGTATTTAAATGTTTACTTTAGGTAGTGGTTTCAATAAGCATAACCAACTATTCCGAATGTAAATATAAACATAAAGATAATATAAAAGAAAATCAATATTTGTTGTAGTTATTACAGATATTTCCATGCAGACTAGAATCGTTTATTACATTAATTACAGATGTTAGACTGCAGTTCTTAGACAGTTAATGTAATATGATGAAATAGAAAAAAGAATTGGTTTCATGGCCAGAACAACAAAAGTTTAAAACATACAAATGAAATACAGGTGTATATATTAATTAAAAAAAATGTTTCTGCCCGGTCTCGAACCGGGGACCTTTCGCGTGTTAGGCGAACGTGATAACCACTACACTACAGAAACTTGATGATATGGTGATATAAAGTTTGGATAACTATGTTGCTACAGATTCATTATTGCTGTTGTCAGAAGTACAAATTATAATATACACGAGGTTACTTAGGTAGGCTTACCATAATTTTTAGAGGTGAAACTGGGACAACCTTGTGCGGTGCCAGTGGGGGTGTGGTCAGGAGCGTGGTCAAGGGGGCGTGGCAATTACCGGTCCTTTTAAAGTAGTAGCTTTTATGTGTGTAATGTTTTGTGGATGCTCTACCCTTCCTCAGTCAAACAAGTGAATCACACAGTTTAAATAGACCATACCACCACCCCTAGTGAAAAAGGCACCATTATGTTGTCATGGCAAATAAATCATTAATCTAAATCTCAGATTCTAAATAATGCCAAACATCAAGCATAATTATAACTTTCATAATTATCAATTTCACAATTTAATATCTGCAGTGTAATATGTGTTTTACGTGTTTAATTAAGGAACAGAGCCAAATACTGATAAGGCATAAATACAACATTGAATGAAAGTACAAAAGAAACACGTACCTGCTAAAGCTGTTTAAGAGGCTACTCTATACCATAATGCAGGAAGATTATAGCCAAAATGCTATCCTGCATGAAGTAAAGCAAGATCCAGGCCAAAAATCCTTCCTGCCTGTACTTCCTAGTCATACCCATATGATTCCCCTAAAGGTGTATTACCGGCAATGACACCAAGGGTTGGGGTGTTAAATTCTTAGAAAAATAAACCAAGTAGTACTACAAAATTAAAAAACTATGCTGCTCACTCAGCCTGTATTACTAAATGTAAACTTTGAAGGACACGAACGTTAAGCTAAGCAGCTGTATGTAACAAAGTACCAGCATCCAGCTATGCTGGAAGCCACAGTCCAGTCATTTTGAATAATGTGTCTGGGTTTCAGGCAGTCTGAAACCCGGACACATGATTTGAAACCTGGAGGTGGCAACCCTAGTGGGACAGAATGAACAACTGGGTGGGACACTGGGACAGCGCCTCCAAACCGGGACAATCCCAGTAAAAGTGGGACTTCTGGTAAGCCTATACTTAGGTACATTATATACAGTGTAAAACATTTCCATAATCATTCTTAATAAGGTACATTTTAACTCTTTCCCCTCAATCTCTAGTCCTATGCACAACATACTTCTTGAGCAGACCAAATAACTAAATATATCTGAGTACTTCACTATGAGCATGAAAATAAACCCAAATTAATTTCATTTGTTGATCTACATCTAAATAAAGGTTGCTGGGATTGTTTTTAACATGGAGGCATAAACATTTTAAAGCACGCTGATCCATTCAGTATCTAGTGCCGGGAATATTATTATTTATTGATTACATTTTAACATGCAGGTGTAACAAGATGGCGGAAGTTGTGGGGAAGATTTATACCTCAGCGACGTTAGCTACAAGCAGAACAGCTGAGCAGAACAGCTGTTATCCGCCCACTTAATCGTTTTAAATATATATGCATATTTAGTTTAATACACTTTACTCAATTACAAAAGGTTACAAAGATAAATCTATTACAACTAACTTTTCTCCATAAGGAGCCATTATATAAAAGGAAAAATACTTGTGGTCTTCCTCTTGCCTAGCCCATGAAACAAGGAATGCTTGCACAATGGAGGGAATCAAACAGGTTTAAAATGACTGAGCCTGTAAATTACAGAGGTTAAATCTTTCACAAAATATTACTGGCCAGGAAGCTCTTAGTGCAGAAATAATAGATAATGATTTAGGTTGAAAACAAGAGTGTAATTTAGCTTCTAAGGTGAAAAAGACAATTCATGATCTATCTCTACATTAAAGGGACATGAAACCCTAATTTTTTCTTTCATGATTTAGAAAGAGCATGTCATTTTAAGCAACTTTTTAATTTACTTCTATTATCTAATTTGCTTCATTCTCTTGATATCACTTGCTGAAAAGCATATCTAGATATGCTCAGTAGCTGCTGTTGGTTGCTGCACATAAAGGCCTTGTGTGATTGGCTCACACATGTACATTGCTATTTCTTCAACAAAGGATATCTAAAGAATTGAGCAAATTAGATAATAGAAGTAAATTGGAAAGTTGTTTAAAATTGAATCATGAAAGTTTAATTTTGACTAGACTGTCCCTTTAAAGGGACATAAAAACCCCAAAAGTTTTCTTTCATGAGTCAGACAGAACCTACAATTTAAAAAAACTTTCCAATGTTTTTCTATTATCAATTTTTCTTTGTCTTCTTGATATTTTGTTGAAAACCAGGAAGTTCAGGGATGTGCATGTGTCCGCAGCACTGTTTTGCAACAATGTTATACATTAGCAAGAGCACTACTTCCTGTCATGTTGTGCCCCAGACATGTGCACCTACCTATCTAGATATCTCTTCAACAAAGAATAGCATGATAACAAAGCAAATTTGAAAATATAAGTAAATTGAAAACTTTTTAAAAATTATATTCTCTCTCTAAATCATAAAGGGAAAATTTTGGATTTCATGTCCCTTTAAAGGGACACTGAACCCAATTTTTTTCTTTTGTGATTCAGATAGAGCATGCAATTTTAAGCAACTTTCTAATTTACTCCTATTAGCAATTTTTCTTTGTTCCCTTGCTATCTTTATTTGAAAAAGAAGGCATCTAAGTTTTTTGTTTGTTTCAGTACTCTGGGCAGCACTTTTTTATTGGTGGATTAATTTATCCACCAATCAGCAAGGACAACCCAGCTGTTCACCAAAAATGGGCCGGCATCTAAACTTACATTCTTGCAGTTCAAATAAAGATACCAAGAGAATGAAGAAAATTTGATAATAGGAGTAAATTAGAAAGTTGCTTAAAATGTCATGCTTTATCTGAATCACAAAAGAAAAAAATTGGGTACAGTGTCCCTTTAAGTCTGTATTATTTAGTGGTGCCATACTACTGCTATTTCCAGAATGGTGTGATCATTATTACTTTACAGAATAAGTTCCTTCAGTCCATTTATAATACTATAGCTAAAATTAAAGTAACATATTTTCCATCTGTATTAATCGCTGGGTACATTTTCGCTTAAAGGGACAATTGATTAAAATTTCAAAATGTAACTTTAATCATTTAGACTGGTTATGCAATTTAAAAAGTTTAATTTAATTATGCAGAGTGTACAATTAAAAAACAATCCAATGTATATTTATTATTAAAAAAATGTTGTATCCATTTTTGAAACCTAGCTCCATTCCTAAAATCATGATGAGTCTCAGGATGGTGCATTTGACCTGAGCGCTATATTTATAACATTGTTGCCAAAACTGCTGCAATATTGCACTCATGACACATACATGGTCCTGAGCATTCATAGTCCCTTTTATGAATGCAAGCAATTCTGTAATTGTTAAAGGGGCAGTGTACTGTATTAAATGTATAGAATGAATTGAAAATGCCTCCTTTGTGTTTATTTTTGCAATCAAAATAGCTGGTTTTGCTTATTGAAACACCCACATTTAAACCCCAAATGACCATAATGTACCCTATATGTCACTGGTCCTTAAAGGGACATTAAACACTTTGAATTGGTAATATAAAAAGATAAATCGTATATATATAAAAAAAACTCTGCAATATACTTTAATTATTTATGTTGTCCCCTTTTCCTGTAATTCCATTCTGAAATGTTGAGGTTTTCAGTTCCTTTTAAAAGGGCAAGTGCAGAACACTGTTATATTCCACACAGCCATTGGCTGCACACTCTAATAACCTATATATAACTGTCCCTAATTGGCCACAGCAGAGAAGGTAACCTAAGTTACAACATGGCAGCTCCCATTGTTTTATATAATTTATTATTATTATTATTATTATTATTATTATTATTATCGGTTATTTGTAGAGCGCCAACAGATTCTGCAGCCCTATAAACAAATGTGTAGTACAACAAAACAATTATAGGGATCAAATGGGTAGAGGGCCCTGCCACAGTTGCACTGTTGTAGTCAACTCTTAAGAAGGTGATCTACAAACAGCTGGACTCTTAGGCTTACATGCTAAGGGGGTTCAGGGTATAGCAATGGAGGAGAGGAACTGGTATAAAGTAAGGTTAGCGTAGGTTGTATGCATCCCTGAACAGTAGAGTCTTTAGGGAGCGCTTTAAGCTTTCAAAACTAGGGGAGAGTGTTGTGGAGCGAGGCAGATTTTTCCACAAGATGGGAGCCAGTCTGGAGAAGTCCTGTAAACGGGAGTGTGATGAGGTAACAAGAGAGGAGGAGAGTAGGAGGTCATGAGCAGAGCAAAGGGGACGGGAGGGAGAGTATCTGGAGACAAGGTCTGAGATATAGGGGGGAGCAGTGCAGTTGAGGGCTTTGTATGTCAGAGTGAGAATTTTGTGTTTGATCCTAGAGGCAAGAGGAAGCCAGTGAAGGGATTGGCAGAGAGGTGGCCAGCGATGGTGCCGATCGTTGGTGGTTGGGTGAAATAGCAGGGAGGCGGGTGGACGGCCCATAGCTGGTTAACTTCCTGTCAGGCCGGATGATGATGCTGGTAGTGGGGGGAGGGTGCGCAGGAGCGCGTGCGGGACTGGGACCACTACACTACAGAAAAGTGTAAGGGATGGAGGGAGGGGGGGGGGAATAAATGTTTGGAAAGGGATCTGGGAGAGGGAGGGGGTGTCTGTGAGGTCACAGTTTCGGATATGGGTTTTTCACAGTCCCCCTTGTAATAAAACACTGACTGGTTAACGCCCGGTGGGACTTGCAGTCAGGTTGGGGCGGCTAGAACTGTAAACCCAATCTCCTAATCCTAGTTGCCTTTAAATAGACACCCGCCTTGTTCACAAGTTTTGACATTTACAAAAACAATTTACACAAAACAACACATAACATTAATGAATGAATAAATAAAGCCTCTTAGGATAGCGTTACTCAGAACGCCAAACAGCTCTGACCCCTTACCCAGAGACACTCAAAAGATGTTACACTGAAAGCAAAAATGCTCTTTCCATATAGAAGACCGGTCTTAATTGAGTGCCTCCTTGAGCAGAAAGTATTTTGCCACTTGGACTGGTGTCTAAAATTGTGCCATCCTGCCAATTATGCCATGTGTTGGTGATATTCACCCTGGACTGAATAACTCTTCAGACCACAACAGGTTAAAGAGGGTTTGTTTATTGATAGGCACACTGCAGTATGGAGAGAAACAATACAGGGAGTGCAGAATTATTAGGCAAATTAGTATTTTGACCACATCATCCTCTTTATGCATGTTGTCTTACTCCAAGCTGTATAGGCTCGAAAGCCTACTACCAATTAAGCATATTAGGTGATGTGCATCTCTGTAATGAGAAGGGGTGTGGTCTAATGACATCAACACCCTATATCAGGTGTGCATAATTATTAGGCAACTTCCTTTCCTTTGGCAAAATGGGTCAAAAGAAGGACTTGACAGGCTCAGAAAAGTAAAAAATAGTGAGATATCTTGCAGAGGGATGCAGCACTCTTAAAATTGCAAAGCTTCTGAAACGTGATCATCGAACAATCAAGCGTTTCATTCAAAATAGTCAACAGGGTCGCAAGAAGCGTGTGGAAAAACCAAGGCGCAAAATAACTGCCCATGAACTGAGAAAAGTCAAGCGTGCAGCTGCCAAGATGCCACTTGCCACCAGTTTGGCCATATTTCAGAGCTGCAACATCACTGGAGTGCCCAAAAGCATAAGGTGTGCAATACTCAGAGACATGGCCAAGGTAAGAAAGGCTGAAAGACGACCACCACTGAACAAGACACACAAGCTGAAATGTCAAGACTGGGCCAAGAAATATCTCAAGACTGATTTTTCTAAGGTTTTATGGACTGATGAAATGAGAGTGAGTCTTGATGGGCCAGATGGATGGGCCCGTGGCTGGATTGGTAAAGGGCAGAGAGCTCCAGTCCAACTCAGACGCCAGCAAGGTGGAGGTGGAATACTGGTTTGGGCTGGTATCATCAAAGATGAGCTTGTGGGGCCTTTTCGGGTTGAGGATGGAGTCAAGCTCAACTCCCAGTCCTACTGCCAGTTTCTGGAAGACACCTTCTTCAAGCAGTGGTACAGGAAGAAGTCTGCATCCTTCAAGAAAAACATGATTTTCATGCAGGACAATGCTCCATCACACGTGTCCAAGTACTCCACAGCGTGGCTGGCAAGAAAGGGTATAAAAGAAGAAAATCTAATGACATGGCCTCCTTGTTCACCTGATCTGAACCCCATTGAGAACCTGTGGTCCATCATCAAATGTGAGATTTACAAGGAGGGAAAACAGTACACCTCTCTGAACAGTGTCTGGGAGGCTGTGGTTGCTGCTGCACGCAATGTTGATGGTGAACAGATCAAAACACTGACAGAATCCATGGATGGCAGGCTTTTGAGTGTCCTTGCAAAGAAAGGTGGCTATATTGGTCACTGATTTGTTTTTGTTTTGTTTTTGAATGTCAGAAATGTATATTTGTGAATGTTGAGATGTTATATTGGTTTCACTGGTAAAAATAAATAATTGAAATGGGTATATATTTGTTTTTTGTTAAGTTGCCTAATAATTATGCACAGTAATAGTCACCTGCACACACAGATATCCCCCTAAAATAGCTAAAACTAAAAACAAACTAAAAACTACTTCCAAAAATATTCAGCTTTGATATTAATTCGTTTTTTGGGTTCATTGAGAACATGGTTGTTGTTCAATAATAAAATGAATCCTCAAAAATACAACTTGCCTAATAATTCTGCACTCCCTGTACAACGTTTTCTCTGAGGGGGTAAGTCCCCACCCAGATATTTATACACAGGAGATAGGGCATTCCTGATCTCCATATCTAGGCTAGTACATTTCATGATTGGCTAAGCTAACAAAAACAAGGGGTTTTCAAATATAATTACAATATAAGTAAATAACATTTGTTTACAAAGTTTAATTCAGAAAATTATATTCAGTATGTCTGACAATAGATAAAAAAGGCAAGGTCAGCACTAGAGAAAAGAAGATTAACTAATGTATGCTTTTGTGAGGAATGTTGTGTTATTCTAAGTATATCATTCTGCAAGCTTACTTAATTTATGTGATGGTATACACACATTCAAATACTGTATATGCACTCATATTTTCTCACATATAGATATATTTGGCTTATCTGGATGCGAAGTAATTTAGGTTTTCACTGATACAGGCTGGAATGTAAGAATTTGAACAAGGATAGAAGAAGATTAGATTTACAAAGACAGACATACACTCAGAACTAGCTATAGTTTATAGCCACAGTCAGACAAAACTGGCCCTCCTGACTAAAAATTCCTGCATAAAAATTAACCCATTCAGACCTAACTAGGCACTGCAAAAACAGATATTACTTATTATTTTCAGCATCTGTAAATGCGAGTAAACATCTGACACTGTGGGGTTTTGTTAGGATTTTGAAAATCAGCACGTTATTAATAAAATAATCAAAACTATAAATTTTTTACAAAAACACTACCAGATGGGCAGGTTATAGAAATGGATCATCTACAAAACATTTATGCAAAGAAAAATCTAGTGTACAATGTCCCTTTAACAAAAAATTGGACAAAAAGTGATTTAATTTGCTAGCTATTTGTTAGATCATGTATGATCAGTCAGTTGTTTTGTTAGATCTAACATAATTAAAGAGATGCAAAAAGACAGGCACCAAAAGAGGGCTGTTATAAAATCAAAAAAGAACCTTTATTAAATCCAAGTTAAAATCATAGGTACATGGCCACAAACATCCTGACTAGTTTCTTGCCCTTACAGGCACTTAATCATAGGATAATTAAAGAGATAATAAGTGTTACATTTGGGGGCTGCCCCCAAATCAAATTTTAAGACAAAGAAATCATCCAGGCTAATAGGTCTTGGTTAGATCAGCTTAGATCACTTGTTTGTTACATTAGATCTAACAAGCAAAAGCTGGGAGCCCCCTCCCCCAAATAATTGTTAATACCGCTACTTGAATGCTAGATCTAACAAAAACAACAATTGATTAAATCTAATCTAACAAAGATCTAAATAATCACAGCACTATTTAAGTAGAAGAATCTTTTTTACGGAGTGCACGCTGTATGGAGCCACTGACCAAGTGCTCAACAAACTGCATGCATACAAAAATCAGCCGCTCTAACAAAGATCTAACCAGCTGATGGCTAGATTACAAGTGGAGTGCTAATTTAACTTGTAATTGCTGTTTATTAATTGCACGCCTGTAAACATGAAAATTTGCCCGTTTACAGGTGCGCAATAAATAGCCAGAAATTACAATTCAATGCTGCAGCCAAGAAAATATATATACTGTATATATACACACACATATATATATATATATATATATATATATATATATATATATATATATATATATATATATATATATATATATATATATATATATATATATATATATGACATAGGGATGGAGAGTGGCAGATGTCCCACTTGTGGTGGAATGGTGGCTGGTGGGGATGCACCCATATAAGTACTTCTTGAACCTTCTTGCAGGTGAGAGGGATTCACAGCAATGTGTGGCGCACTGTAGCGGATTCCTTCCCCTTACATATTAGGTGCTGTGGAGGGGGCAGGGATTGGTATGGAGTCTGGTGTGATACGGGGCTGCAGTTAGTGGTCAAGGTCTAATGTTACAGTGTGATGCTGCCCAGTTTTGATAGGATCTGTAGTCTAATGTGGCTGTAAACCCTTTTGCTTCTGATCTGAGTATTAAAGGGACACTAAACCCAACATTTTTCTTTCATGATTTAGGTACAGAATACAATTTTAAACAACATTCCAATTTACTTCTATTATCTCATTTGCTTCATTCTTTAGATATCCTTTGTTGAAGAAATAGCCATGCACATGGGGGAGCCAATCACACAAGGCATCTAAGTGCAGCCACCAATCAGCAGCTACTGAGCCTATATAAATATTATTTTCAGCAAATGATATCAAGAGAATGGATCAAATTTGATAATAGAAGTAAAGTAGAAAGCTGTTTAAAATGGCATGCTCTTTCTAAATCATGAAAGAAAAAAAATGAGTTTCATGTCCCTTTAGCATAACAAAAAGAGCATTTTTTCTATTGGTTGTGTTGCAATAATATAATCTGGCACATTGCCCCTTACGATATTGGACTCTGGATCCACCCATGACCACAACAACATCAGAAGTGACTTATTTAACTCATGAAGGTGCCATCTGCCAACACATCAGTAAGTGGGCATATCTCTCACACAGCCTCACAAGTTCTTAAACTTGCGCCAAGCAAAACTGCAGCTGTCCTGGGGAAACCAACAAGAGAACAAACCAATGCTGTCACTGTGTGTGCGCACTACGTTGTGCAAAGTTTGGAGCGCTGAGTGCTCCAAAGTTTATACTTCTCCCTATCATTTGCGGCCTAAAGTAATCTATGTGCATGGCCTACAAAATCATTGCGCGGCTGCGATGCTGCGTTCATTACAGGGAACATACACCATGTTTGTGAACTTATAGCTTGCATGCCAACAGAGAGGCCTGTGCGTACTAGCTGTGTCACGCGTGCTATGGGTTCTTGAATGCTGGCATTGGGCAATAAGGCCGTAGATTTGGGGAAGATGGGGGGGTGGCTATGCCCAGAACTGAGTTGTAGCTGGATGAAATATACATATGCAAGCATGCCAGCCAATGAGAGAGATTAGATAAATGTGCAGCCATTAAACTTATGCCAAGCTATTTCCACCCCTTTCAAACTATGATGGTTTGTTTCACACATTGGTCTGTCAAATACTTTTTGATTAGTTTTCCTGCTGCAATACGCAGTTGCTCTGTTGGTAGAAGTTGCAAAACATTATAACATTGATATAAATGAAGGGGTTAATAGGAGTAGTGGATAGTAACAATGACATATATGAAAATGCGTTGTTTATTATAGACTCGGCATCATTCTGTTAACAGGTATGCATATTACGGGACAAGACCTTGACAGTGGGTGAGTTAACCTCTTAACGACCGAAGTACAATGTACATTGTGTGGTCGTTAAGGAGCTTACTAGCACAGCTTTGCTGACAGTAACGTTACTACTGCATGCCTCGCTTCTGGAGGCATGTTCATATATAGCGCTGTCTTGCCAACATCACCAAGACCTGCGCTATAAACAAGACCAGATAAGAGGTCCTGTTAATAATAGCTGGTGTATCCTGTCTCATCTTTGGGAGACAAAATAATATGAAGTAGCACATCTTTAATGGTGATTATTGTAGGCTAATGTAACATTAAAAGAACAGTATACACTCATTTTCATATAACTGCATGTAATAGACACTACTATAATTAACTTAAATATAATTAAAATAAATCTAAATAAAAATTCTTATCATTACCTAAATTATCCCTATTTAAAACTAAATACTTACCTGTAAAATAAACCCTAAGCTAGCTACAATATAACTAATAGTTACATTGTAGCTAGCTTAGGGTTTATTGTTATGTTACAGGCAAGTTTGTATTTATTTTAACAAGGTAGAATAGTTAGTAAATAGTTATTAACTATTTATTAACTACCTAGCTAAAATAAATACAAATTTACCTGTAAAATAAAACCTAACCTGTCTTACAATAAAACCTAACCTTACACTACAATTAAATAAATTAAATTAAATACAATTACCTAAATTACAAAAAAAAAAAATACTAAATTACACAAAATAAAAAAGGAAATGATCAGATATTTAAACTAATTACACCTAATCTAATAGCTCTATCAAAATAAAAAAGCCCCCCCCCCAAATAAAAAAACCCTAGCCTAAACTAAACTACCAATAGCCCTTAAAAGGGCCTTTTGCAGGGCATTGCCCCAAAGAAATCAGCTCTTTTACCTGTAAAAACAAATACAAACAACCCCCAACAGTAAAACCCACCACCCACACAACCAACCCCCCAAATAAAATCCTAAATAAAAAACACTAAGCTCCCCATTGCCCTGAAAAGGGCATTTGGATGGGCATTGCCCTTAAAAGGGCATTTAGCTCTTTTTCTATTGCCCAAACCCTGATCTAAAACTAAAACTCACCCAATAAACCTTTAAAACAACCTAACACTAACCCCCGAAGATCCACTTACAGTTTTGAAGACCGGACATCCATCCTCAACGAAGCCGGGAGAAGTCCTCAGTGAAGCGGCAAAAAGTCCTCAACGATGCCAGGAGAAGTCTTCATCCAAGCCAGCAGAAGTGGTCCTCCAGACGGGCAGAAGTCTTCATCCATCCAGCATCTTCTATCTTCATCCATCCAGCGCGGAGCGGGTCCATCTTCAAGACATCCGGCACAGAGCATCCTCTTCAAACAAAGTCTTCTTCCTGAATGAATGCTCTTTTAAGTGACGTCATCCAAGATGGTGTCCCTTGAATTCCGATTGGCTGATAGAATTCTTTCAGCCAATCGGAATTAAAGGGGAAAAAATCCTATTGGCTGATACAATCAGCCAATAGGATTGAGCTTGCATTCTATTGGCTGATCACATTCAAAATCATGTTAAATAGGAGTCAGTACACACCTGCCATCATTTAAAGTGCCTCTGATTAACCCCAAATAAAGTTCAGCTGTTCTAGTAGGTCTTTCCTGACATTTTCTTAGTTGAATCCTATAGCAAAAGCCATGGTCCGCAGAGATCTCCCAAAGCATCAGAGGGATCTCATTGTTAAAAGGTATTAGTTAGGAGAAGGGTACAAAAGAATTTCCAAGGCATTAGATATACCACGGAACACAGTGAAGACAGTCATTATCAATTTGAGAAAATATGGCACAACAGTGACATTACCAAGAACTGGACGTCCCTCCAAAATTGATGAAAAGATGAGAAGAAAACTGGTCTGGGGGGCTGCCAAGAGGTCTACAGCAATATTAAAGTGTTGTTTTTGCGCCAAACATATCATTTGGAAATATGGCCAAAAAGTTCAACCTTGGTTTTATCAGATCATAACACCTTTTCACGCATGCTTTTGGGAGACTTCAGATGTGTTTTTGCTAAATTTAGCCAGGCTTGGTGTTTTTCTTGGTAAGAAAAGGCTTCCGTCTTGCCACTCTACCCCATAGCCCAGACATATGAAGAATACGGGAGATTGTTGTCACATGTACCACACAGCCAGTACTTGCCATATTTCCAAAAGATATGTTTGGCGCAAAAACAACACTGCACATCACCAAAAGAACACCATACCCACAGTGAAGCATAGTGGTGGCAGCATCATGCTTTGGGGCTGTTTTTCGTCCGCTGGAACGGGGGCCTTAGTCAAGGTAGAGGGAATTATGAACAGTTCCAAATACCAGTCAATATTGGCACAAAGCCTTCAGGCTTCTGCTAGAAAGCTGAACATGAAGAGGAACTTCATCTTTCATTATGACACTGACCCAAAGCATACATCCAAATCAACAAAGGAATGGCTTCACCAGAAGAAGATTAAAGTTTTGGAATGGCCCAGCCAGAGCCCAGACCTGAATCCGATTGAAACTCTGTGGGGTGATCTGAAGAGGGCTGTGCACAGGAGATGCCCTCGCAATCTGACAGATTTGGAGTTCTTTTGCAAAGAAGAGTGGGCAAATCTTGCCAAGTCAAGATGTGCCATGCTGATAGACTCATATCTAAAAAGACTGAGTGCAGTAATAAAATCAAAAGATGCTTCAACAAAGTCTTAGTTTACGGGTGTGCACACTTATGCAACCATATTATTTTAGTTTTTTTGTTTTACTTCCCTCCACCTAAAAGATTTCAGTTAGTTTTTCAATTTAGTTGTACAGTTTATAGGTCACATTAAAGGTGAGACAAAGATAAATCATTTCAGAACGTTTTCCACCTTTAATGTCTACACACCCCTGTTAAAATGTCAGGTTTCTTTGATGTAAAAAATGAGACAAACATAAATCATTTCAGAACTTTTTCCATTTTTTTACATCACAGAAACCTGACATATTAACAGGGGTGTGTAGACTTTTTATATCCACTGTAGTGATGAATATTTAAGCTGTTACAGCACTAGACTAGGGCATCATAGAAATTACAGCGACAATACCATGTTTGACGAGTTTCAGTAGCATAAGTAATTAGTAACATTTACAGTAATATCGTCCTAAGTCGCAAATGAATGAGGCAGGGAAAAACTAACTGATACATAGTAGTAGAGTAAGCTTATGGACTGTGTGAGTAACAGTCTAACACCATATTTGACACACTTCGGTAGCATAAATGATTAATAACAAATACAATAGACATTCTAAAACACAAATGAGTAAAACAGGGAAAAACAAAACTGCTGGCATAATAGTGAAGTAAGCTCATGGACAGTGTATATTACAATCTTGCATGCCTATTAGTACGGAAATTATATAGAAAGAATCAGTAATGTGTAATTGCAGGAACAACTTCTATGCTGTGTCCAGTGTCCCTTTAGTGAGCCCATAATCCTAACCTACTCCTGTCTTCCATGCCTGTAAGGCAAATATATGTATAATCTGAATGCTGTCGGGTCGGCGAAGAATAATCCTAAAACAGACTGTTGATCTGCAGCACATTGATAAAAACAGGAAAGCAGGTGTTCCAAAAGTGGAAGAGAACAGCTTTACTAGTGGCCCACTTCGCCACTCATCAACGAGTGTATCAGCTAAAGCACCTCTCTGCAATTTTTTCAAACAAAGAGCAGACCCGATCTCACTCTGCAAGACTTAATTCGGGCTCTGACAGGTTGATACAGGGTGTTATGTGATCTTATGTATTTTTGGGTTGCTCACTTCAGACGTGCCAGCCGCCGCTAGTGGAATCATCACTTTTAAATAAAGCATATAAGCCTTATGAGCGTGTGCAGTGATCTCAGGCCTTAACGCCAGTGCAGTGCCCTCAGTTGTAGGATTTACTCCCCCATCCCTCTCAGGAAAGTCCGCCTTAGCATTCATTACCTGGGGCTCTTCTCCGAACTGCTCATTCCCCAGACGTGTTGCACCTCCATCTGCTTTCCCGAAAGTGCCAGAATTGTGCGATAGATGCCTAGGCCCTGTTGCATCTCCACTGACTCCATCATTATCATCTGTGTGCAAGCAAACCTCCGTTGAGAGTCGAGAAACATCCACAAGACCAACCGATCCTTTGAAAGTTGCGGTGAACATAAGCTGGTAAGACTCCAAGAGTATGTTAAGACTAGTTAGAATCTGATGTACGCTCTCCATCTCGATTATAACGATATTCCACGTGGGCAAGAATATGGCTGCCCAATGTATATATGCATTGTGCGGTACTTTGCTTATCGTACCTCATGATGTATATATATATATATATATATATATATATACATATATATATATACATATATATATATATATATATATATATATATATATATATATATATATATATATATATAAATAAACAAATAAGTTAGAAAAGAGCTCTACCAAATCAAAAGAGCTAAAGCGGATTACTGGCCGCACCAAAAACCACCCTTACAGTATACTTGGAAATGATATCCTAAACAGGTTTGCTGAACATATACATTTTAATAAAAACATAGCCAAAAAGATACATGCTGAGAAAATGGCAATGATCAAATTACAGATTGCAAGTGTAGTGCACTACTGATGTCTGTTGGCTAGCATATGCAGGGTTAATACCGACTCATGAGAAAGTCCATCTCTAATACCGGGCACTTGAGTGTTAAGAACACGCTCCGGTTATAGATAAACAGAATACCGTCCTTGATATCTCAATGCCATGTATTTGATCCGGTACCGGATTTGAGACAATAATATGAGAGTCCAAGAGAGGTAATTTCACTGTTGAAAACTTTATCCCATGTGCAAGTGATACACCAAACTTTAAAATTTCAGAGCGCAAGACTTATTACTGCATGGCTTACCTTCGCTCTCTTCACACACTCTACGGTATTACCTGACAGGATCTCATCCGTGGTGTGACTCACAGCGATGTATTCCGCCTATGCAGCTCTTCACTTGCTCAAATATTCGAACTTGATATCGCCAGATTCACAGCATTTCCACCATGCTGGCGTCCTCCACACTGTGTCTTGTTCAAAACATTACGCGTTTTGCCCCTCCGAAACGCGTAATGTTTTGAACAAGACACAGTGTGGAGGACGCCAGCATGGTGGAAATGCTGTGAATCTTGCGATATCAAGTTCGAATATTTGAGCAAGTGAAGAGCTGCATAGGCGGAATACATCGCTGTGAGTCACACCACAGATGAGATCCTGTCAGGTAATACCGTAGAGTGTGTGAAGAGAGCGAAGGTAAGCCATGCAGTAATAAGTCTTGCGCTCTGAAATTTTAAAGTTTGGTGTATCACTTGCACATGGGATAAAGTTTTCAACAGTGAAATTACCTCTCTTGGACTCTCATATTATTGTCTCAAATCCGGTACCGGATCAAATACATGGCATTGAGATATCAAGGACGGTATTCTGTTTATCTATAACCGGAGCGTGTTCTTAACACTCAAGTGCCCGGTATTAGAGATGGACTTTCTCATGAGTCGGTATTAACCCTGCATATGCTAGCCAACAGACATCAGTAGTGCACTACACTTGCAATCTGTAATTTGATCATTGCCATTTTCTCAGCATGTATCTTTTTGGCTATGTTTTTATTAAAATGTATATGTTCAGCAAACCTGTTTAGGATATCATTTCCAAGTATACTGTAAGGGTGGTTTTTGGTGCGGCCAGTAATCCGCTTTAGCTCTTTTGATTTGGTAGAGCTCTTTTCTAACTTATTTGGTTATATACATTTAGGATTGCCAGCACATAACGCAATACCCTTATAATATCTGTGCGCCCCCTACCCTCAGTAGCACAACATACGTAACATATAAGTTGCATTAGACCTTATTTCTTTAGGTGAGCATCAGATTTCAATAATACACAGTAGTTTTGTGACATGATATTACAATAACGGGTTTTTTAGAACATAGATGAGCAACTGAATACTAACAAAATGGCATTTAAATTAACTGAGGAGAAATGGGTTAGTGATATTGATGAAGCATTTAAACCCTCTATCAATATTGACGAAACCAACATTGAAGAAAAAAGCAATGATGTATTTTCAGCATTTAAGGAATATAAGAAAAAAGCAATTAAGGAACTTAAAATTAAATGGGAGCTAGCTAGCTTACAGAGGTATGTTAAAGAAGAATTGATCCCCAGAGGTTTGAGGATTAGACTAGACCCAGGAATAAATTTAATAGGAGTAGAAGCAAATACTGACTTTATCCAAAAATGGAATGCAATATTAACACGATGCACTTTGGAGTTGATGCAATTAATGATTGATGAGGATGAAAAAAGATTGGAGGAAAGTAAAATTGAGACAAATAAAATTTATGAACAGGTAAACCTTTATGCTAATGACCCAGCCTTTGACAAACTTAATAAAGAGGCTCAAAAACCTTAGAGCGATTGCAAGGTGAAATTAAGTTTAGAAAAAGGAGTAAAATGGTCAGGGATCAGGATGATTTTAAGAAAGGAACTATATATATATAGAAATAACAACAGCACAAGATATGCGTATGACTCAGGCACAGATAACTCTGAGAATCAATTAGATAATGCCCCCCAAAACATAAGAACTGCACTACAGGGGAGGACCCCTTTAGGGGAAGGACCCGGAGAGGAGGCAGACGAAAGAGGGGGAGGTGGTCGAGCTTATTCCAGCAGGCAGAGACAAAGGAGCAGAGGAGGGAGATACAGGAGCAACCCTCAGTATCGAATGACAACCAGGAATCAGAGGAAGGAGAGTCAATTCTGGGAAAATACAAACTAACAAATATTGAAGAGGAAATGTCAGTAATTAACCTCTCTGCAGTTAGTTTAAGTATGGCACATATTGACCTTTTAAAGAAAGGGTTATCATTCTGTCCCTCTAATGGTCTGGATAAATTTGAATTTGTGAAAGATTTAAACCTTTTTGCAAGGAAAATCTTACTTAAAAGATTGTGGGGTAACAAATCCCAGAGCAGTAGCCCTGATGAGAGTGAGGACGCTGAAGCAGTTGCAAATTTAGTATCCTTATTAGAAGAACAGGAGGAGACTAATATGGGCACGACTTACCCCAAAAAATCAAGCTTTAAACCTACGTCCAAATTTATGCCCCAACTATCCTTATCACCAAGTGTCCATACTTTTGTAAAATGTGTGGAAAGAGATGTAGGTAATATAGGAGTATCAGGTATAGTGAGCGATAATTTAAGCAAAAAAGAGAGAAGAGCTCTAAAAGAATTCATGAGCAAAAAAGAAATTCAGATCAAACCATCCGATAAGGGCGGTAATATTGTCATCCTTAACCAAGCTGACTATGTAAAAGAAGTCTTGAGACAGCTTGGTGTAAGGGAACAATATGAGGTTGTCACAAGACAAATTTATGAAAAATCTTGTGATGATCTATTCATTATCCTGAGGCAAGCAAAAGAGTCTGAGCTAATAACAAAAAAAAGAATTTGAATTTCTAACTCCGACACACCCAGTAGTACCTACTTTCGACTGCATCCCCAAATTGCATAAAAGCATCACACATCCACCGGGACGTCCCATAGTGTCGGGCATTGGGGGACCCACAGAAGGGATAAGTAGATATGCAGATTTTTTTTCTGCGTCCCTTCTTAACTGAATTGTCCTCCTATGTGCAAGACACGGGGGATGTTTTAAGAAAATTGGATAAGATTAAAATGGAGCCAGATATGCTCCTGCTCACTCTTGATGTGGAGTCACTGTACTCTTCTATCCCACATAAGGTAGGCTTGGAAGCAGCTGAATATTTCCTTAAACTACGTGGAGAAGAGTACAGTGACAACACTACCTTAGTACTCAAATTGTTGGAATTTGTGTTAACTAAAAACATATTCATGTTTGATGGCAAATTTTACAGACAGTTAAGAGGCACAGCCATGGGTGCGGCGTGCGCCCCCACCTATGCATGTCTTCATCTGGGCGTCTGGGAGGCGGTTGATGTCTTCCAGGAATTAGATATATGGGTGGAGGCTCACGTCGCCCTATGGCTGCGCTATGTGGATGACATCCTGGTTTTGTGGAAAGGGGATGAAGTTTCGGCCAATAAATTTGTTGAGTTATTGAACAAAAACAACAGGAACTTGTTCTTAACTCACCAAATAAGTAATAAGGAAACTACCTTCTTGGATCTCAAACTGACTATCGAAAATGGATTATTAAAAACCAAAGTGTTTCGAAAAGAAACAGCAACTAATAATCTGTTATATGCCTCTAGTCATCATCTGGAAGCGCTAAAAAATGGTATTCCAGTGGGACAATTCTTGAGGCTCAAGAGATGCTGTTCCACTGAACCAGATTTTGAAAAGCAGGCCAGTGAGATGGCTCAGAGGTTCCTTCAGAGAGGATACTCAAGAAATCAAGTAAGAAAAGGCTGGCTTAGGGCTAGGCAGAAACCCAGAAATGAATTACTATTTAGAGCAACTGAAAAGCCTAAGGAAGAGACTGAAATTCGTCTTATAACTAAATATAATTCCCATTGGAATAAATTGCGTAACATCCTTAACAAACACTGGCATATTCTGTCTAATGACAGCTCAATTGCCAAATATATTTCTGAATAACCACTGCTCACAGCCAAAAGAGCACCTAGCATTAAAGATAAATTAGTCCATAGTGAGTTCCAAAGAGATACCCCAAAAACTTGGCTAACACAGGCACAAACTAGGAAAGGCTGCGAACCTTGTGGCAGATGTGTGTACTGCAAGTACATTGTTAAAGCCTCAAATTTTTGCACTGAATACTCAGAAAGGTCTTACCACATAAATGAAAGAATAGTCTGCAATACCACAAATGTAATTTATATGTTACACTGTTCGTGTCCCAAATTTTACATTGGGAAAACAACATGAGAATTAAAAGAAAGGGTGAGGGAACACAGAGAAAGCATTAAGGACAAGGAGTCGGACAGTCCAGTTGCCAGACATTTCCAAAAAATGCATAATTCTGATTTCTCTCTCCTTAGAGTACTGGGTATTGAGCATATCAAGCCAAGGAGGAGAGGAGGTAATATTGACCAACTATTGCTCCAGCATGAGTCACGCTGGATGTACAGACTTAACACCCTCTCTCCCCTTGGTTTGAATGAAAAAATTGAATTTTCTTGTTTTCTGTAAATATTCCTTACTACACAATACACTGCTAAATAATATTAATATGTACTTAAAAGTGAACATCTTGATATGTTTACTCAGGGCCGGATTTCCCATTAGGCACAGTAGGCATGTGCCTACAGGCGCCTTGCAGTGAGGGGCGCCTGCCTGTCAATAATAAAAAAAAAAAAAAAAAAAAAAAATTTTTTTTTTTTTTTTTTTTTTTTTTTTATGAGGGCATTTATTTTAGTAAGAATTGTGCTGCCAGGTGCCTACAAAGTCGAGTGTTTCATTGGGAATATGTTACAGCAGTTGAGGGAGCCATGAAGGAGAGAGGGGCAAAGATTAAAACTAAACCCCTCCCATTGAATTTCTAAATTCTAATTTTAAACACATTTGTTGACCCCTGGATTACATATAATCTACAACATTCCATGTTTTCCTTTGAGAGCAACATCATATGATATTTATATTTCAGAACAAAATAAATGTAACATCTGTGTGTGTTTGTACCAAAAATATCAGAGTTTACAAGATTTTTTTCCCTACATTTTATATTTTCTTCCACTGGCTGCACAGGTTGTTGATGGTGATGAGCTTGCATGCTGCTAGTTTTAATATTGCTATTGTTTACACAAAACTGTGTTTGACTCCAACAAAATGTTAAGCACATAGTCAAAGTCATCTCCAGAAAAGCAATACACTAATGGCTTGTCAATAAACATGTCCTATGAGCCCATCTGGGTCTGCACAGATGTGTATTGCTGTCTCAGAACTGACATTGACTATGTGTTTAACTCTTTTGCAAGAGGCTAACACACTTCTCTGCAAGCACTAGTGCAATAATAAAATGCCCAGCAAACTGTCACATTTGATGTCCCTTTAAATAGGGTTTTCTTTAGAATATTTTGCATTAAAAGTTTAACATGATTTGTTTTTGTTATACATAATAGAAATTGTATGGCCATTTGAGTCAAGTGAATATTGATTTTTGGTGTAGCTTCCATTACAACAAATATTGCAATTGGTGTGTGTATTTGTGTATCTCCATAAAAGGGAAAATGTAATTTTACATCTAATATTTATTTTTAGTTGTCCTAAATAATAATAAAAAAAAGTCCTCATTTTTTCCACTTTTTTCTAGGGGGGGTGGGGGGGGTGGGGGGGGCGCTTCAGGTTTTTGTGCCTACAGGCACCTGAGATGTAAATCCGGCCCTGTGTTTACTTAAGTGTTTTTCAGTGTATAAGTGATATTATAAGTTTAATGCTGTATATCATTATGTATCAAGTAATTTCCAATAACTTTGAAATTGTAAATATGCTATATTGTATACAGGGAGTGCAGAATTATTAGGCAAGTTGTATTTTTGAGGATTAATTTTATTATTGAACAACAACCATGTTCTCAATGAACCCAAAAAACTCATTAATATCAAAGCTGAATATTTTTGGAAGTAGTTTTTAGTTTGTTTTTAGTTTTAGCTATTTTAGGGGGATATCTGTGTGTGCAGGTGACTATTACTGTGCATAATTATTAGGCAACTTAACAAAAAACAAATATATACCCATTTCAATTATTTATTTTTACCAGTGAAACCAATATAACATCTCAACATTCACAAATATACATTTCTGACATTCAAAAACAAAACAAAAACAAATCAGTGACCAATATAGCCACCTTTCTTTGCAAGGACACTCAAAAGCCTGCCATCCATGGATTCTGTCAGTGTTTTGATCTGTTCACCATCAACATTGCGTGCAGCAGCAACCACAGCCTCCCAGACACTGTTCAGAGAGGTGTACTGTCCCTCCTTGTAAATCTCACATTTGATGATGGACCACAGGTTCTCAATGGGGTTCAGATCAGGTGAACAAGGAGGCCATGTCATTAGATTTTCTTCTTTTATACCCTTTCTTGCCAGCCACGCTGTGGAGTACTTGGACGCGTGTGATGGAGCATTGTCCTGCATGAAAATCATGTTTTTCTTGAAGGATGCAGACTTCTTCCTGTACCACTGCTTGAAGAAGGTGTCTTCCAGAAACTGGCAGTAGGACTGGGAGTTGAGCTTGACTCCATCCTCAACCCGAAAAGGCCCCACAAGCTCATCTTTGACGATACCAGCCCAAACCAGTACTCCACCTCCACCTTGCTGGCGTCTGAGTCGGACTGGAGCTCTCTGCCCTTTACCAATCCAGCCACGGGCCCATCCATCTGGCCCATCAAGACTCACTCTCATTTCATCAGTCCATAAAACCTTAGAAAAATCAGTCTTGAGATATTTCTTGGCCCAGTCTTGACGTTTCATCTTGTGTGTCTTGTTCAGTGGTGGTCGTCTTTCAGCCTTTCTTACCTTGGCCATGTCTCTGAGTATTGCACACCTTGTGCTTTTGGGCACTCCAGTGATGTTGCAGCTCTGAAATATGGCCAAACTGGTGGCAAGTGGCATCTTGGCAGCTGCACGCTTGACTTTTCTCAGTTCATGGGCAGTTATTTTGCGCCTTGGTTTTTCCACACGCTTCTTGAGACCCTGTTGACTATTTTGAATGAAACGCTTGATTGTTCGATGATCACGCTTCAGAAGCTTTGCAATTTTAAGAGTGCTGCATCCCTCTGCAAGATATCTCAATATTTTTGACTTTCTGAGCCTGTCAAGTCCTTCTTTTGACCCATTTTGCCAAAGGAAAGGAAGTTGCCTAATAATTATGCACACCTGATATAGGGTGTTGATGTCATTAGACCACACCCCTTCTCATTACAGAGATGCACATCACCTAATATGCTTAATTGGTAGTAGGCTTTCGAGCCTATACAGCTTGGAGTAAGACAACCTGCATAAAGAGGATGATGTGGTCAAAATACTCATTTGCCTAATAATTCTGCACTCCCTGTAGTTTAGTTGTATGTTAAATGTATCCAGGGATCTAATTGTAGCCATTGAAATGTACATGCATTATACATTCCCCTTTAAAATCCATGAAGGGGTTGTAACTTTGTATCTGCACCAGTGTTTAAAAGTCTGTTGTGGTGTCTAATCAGACACATCTGATGAAGCCTTAGTTCAGCCCGGAAAGGGGGAGGGGCGAAACGCGTAATGTTTTGAACAAGACACAGTGTGGAGGACGCCAGTATGGTGGAAATGCTGTGAATCTGGCGATATCAAGTTCGAATATTTGAGCAAGTGAAGAGCTGCATAGGCGGAATACATCGCTGTGAGTCACACCACGGATGAGATCCTGTCAGGTAATACCGTAGAGTGTGTGAAGAGAACGAAGGTAAGCCATGCAGTAATAAGTCTTGCGCTCTGAAATTTTAAAGTTTGGTGTATCACTTGCACATGGGATAAAGTTTTCAACAGTGAAATTACCTCTCTTGGACTCTCATATTATTGTCTCAAATCCGGTACCGGATCAAATACATGGCATTGAGATATCAAGGACGGTATTCTGTTTATCTATAACCGGAGCGTGTTCTTAACACTCAAGTGCCCGGTATTAGAGATGGACTTTCTCATGAGTCGGTATTAACCCTGCATATGCTAGCCAACAGACATCAGTAGTGCACTACACTTGCAATCTGTAATTTGATCATTGCCATTTTCTCAGCATGTATCTTTTTGGCTATGTTTTTATTAAAATGTATATGTTCAGCAAACCTGTTTAGGATATCATTTCCAAGTATACTGTAAGGGTGGTTTTTGGTGCGGCCAGTAATCCGCTTTAGCTCTTTTGATTTGGTAGAGCTCTTTTCTAACTTATTTGGTTATATACATTTAGGATTGCCAGCACATAACGCAATACCCTTATAATATCTGTGTGCCCCCTACCCTCAGTAGCACAATATATATATATATATATATATATATATATATATATATATATATATATATATTTACCAGGGCACAAAATTTCCGCTCACCCACTAGCCATTGGGAATGTGCTTAAAATATTCATTTAAATAAATATTAAGGGGGAATAAGAAATGTTCTGTACCCATAGAACAGTTAATTTTTAACTTAAAACTCCCTTATAATGTATTGAGGCAAGCCAAGCAGCTGATACGTTTTTGTATTCAAAGTAACTGCAGGGTCACTTTTTCTTCTACCCATACTGACACTATCTCTTGATTATATAGCTTTTATATAGCAAAAGTATATGTCATGAGATGCAGGACACAGCATAGAAGGTACAACACTATTTTATTGCAGAGCATGGAAGTATACACCTGGTGCATTACATCTCACTTAGTAAACGGCGACATAGACAATAACGGACCTAAACCACGCCCCCATCCGGTGACGTCACTTCCCACTCTCAACACATCTTCCCCCTTTTCAAAGGACAAAGCATACATTTTTTTTTCCATTTGAATACATCAAATAACAAGGTATACAACAACAGTTTTGTATAGTATATAATAAATAACAAGTTACAGAGAATATCTGTATAAACACCATGAATTACATCCTAGACTATCCTAGTCCACAGTGACCATGGGATTATTCTGCCCATACTTCCGGTCACTGCTCTAACTAGTGCTAATCCCGATATCAGGCCGGAAGTTTCACCACTCTTCCACTTGATGTAATTCTACATGAACTGTCCTCTGATACAGAAGAAGGTGATTGAGAGTCTGCTGGAGGCAAAGACATATTCCCGCTGTGATCTTGCTGAGGGGAAGGCACCCCTCTGAAAACAGGGGATCCCACCGGCGGTGGTACTGAGGCATCCAGTTCCAAACTCTCAGGTACAGGCTGAAGATGTTTTCTATTTTGACGTGTGACTGTCCCTCCATCAGTAAGGACTACATAAGACCTTGGTTCTGGAGAGCGTCCAATTACCGTAGCAGGCGTCTTCCATTTCTTCTCATCATCCAGTTTAATTCTGACATCCGCATTCAGCTCCTGCAAGGGCCTCACAGAGTGTCTCCTGTCGTAGAAGAATCGATAGCCCCTTTTTGCCTCTTCATCCCTCCTAAGGACCTCGTCCCGAGGAATAGAGCTAGATGGCTGGAAGACACCTATAGAGGGTAAGGTGGTGTGAATCTGTCGTCCTAGCATCAGCTGTGCTGGGCTAAAACCTGTGGCTTGAATGGGAGTCACCCTATAGGACAAGAGGGCCAGGTACGGCTCAGATTACTTCAAAATGCCCTTTCAGCCATTCCGTTGACCTGCGGGTAATGTGGACTTGACGTAGAATGGACAAAATCATATTCACTCCTGAAAGAACTGAACTCTGTGGAAGCAAACTGCATCCCGTTATCACTCACTACCTCCATTGGTATGCCCCACCGGGCGAACAAGCTCTTGAGATGAATGATAACAGCTTGACTTGTGATCTCATTCAAGGGTGCACTCTCCAAATACCTGGAATAGTAGTGAATCACGACTAGGTACTTTTTCCCGTGCAGTTCACACAAATCAGCAGCTATTTTCTGCCACAGGCCTGAAGAATGTGGAGTAAAAATCAAGGGCTCCCTTCTCTGAGTAGGCCGGCGTTCCCGGCAAAAGGCACATTTTGACACATGGCTTGCAATGTCGGAACTGATCCCAGGCCACCATACTGCCATAGCTGCCCTTTCTCTGCACCTTGTAATGCCCAAGTGGCCATCATGATTCCTGTTTAACATCTCCTGCCGCATGCTAACAGGAATAACAATGCGGTCCTGGAACAGCACTAACCCACCCAGCTCCGTGAGCTGTGACCTTTCTGACTGGTAAGAACGTAAAGACAACCAGGCTGCCCGACTCTCGGGCCAACCTTCTTTTATGTACTTTATAACTTCTTGAAGATCTGTATCTAAATATGTCTTCTTTCTTATTTGTTCAAGCTTTCCTGAAGAAATGGATTTGGAGGCCAGAACTGAATCTACATACACCTTCACATATGATTCTGTTGAAGATTCTTCAGCAGCAGCCAGCGGGAGTCTGGAAAGTGTATCTGCCACAACTAGTTGTTTCCACGGCACATGCACTACCTGAACGTTGAACCTGAGCAGCCTCATTAGAAGTCTCTGGCATCTTAGGGGTGTTTTGTCAATATCATAGGAGTTGATTAGAGGGACTAGCGGTTTATGGTCAGTCTCCAGACTAAATTTCTCTAAACCCACTAGGTAACGCTGAAAGCGCTCACAGGCCCAAACTGCAGCCAGGCACTCTTTCTCAATTTGGGCATATTTCGACTCAGCAGCCGTCAGTGTACCGAAACAGTAGGCGATAGGCTGTGGTTTGTTCTCATTCAACTGCAGGAGTGCGGCCCCTAACCCATAACTGCTCGCATCAGCACTAACCACAGTCTTTTTGGAAGGGTCGTAGAACCCCAACACTAGGGCAGACCCCAGCAGGGACTTGACCTGCACAAAGGATTCTTCCTGTGAAGGTCCCTAGACCCAGGCAACATCTTTCTTTAGCAACTCTGTGATAGGGTGTAGTATTGTGGATAAATCTGGAAGGAACCTGCCCACAT
The DNA here is from genome assembly GCF_027579735.1 of Bombina bombina. Classification (NCBI taxonomy): domain Eukaryota; kingdom Metazoa; phylum Chordata; class Amphibia; order Anura; family Bombinatoridae; genus Bombina; species Bombina bombina. The sequence goes on from NC_069504.1 coordinate 719,136,745, forward strand.
AATTTACAAGGCCCAATATTTGTCTCAGCTCATGTACATCAGAAGGACTTTTCATCTGTTCAATAGCACAGATTTTATCGGGGTCTGGCTTGATGCCATCCCCATTGATGATATGCCCAAAGTAACATAACTCAGCTTTCCTAAAATGGCATTTCTCCTTATTTAACTTCAGCCCAGACTCTCTAATAGTCTGCAGCACACAGCTCAATCGCTGTTCATGTTCTTCCAATGTAGACCCATACACCAAGATGTCGTCCATGACAACTGCCGTGCCCTTGTGGTCTCTTAAGAGAGAACTCATTTCTCTTTGAAAGATTTCAGGAGCAGAGGATATCCCAAAGGGGAGTCTGCAGAAGCAAAACCGACCTACGGGTGTAATGAAGGTAGTCAGTTTGCAGCACTTTGGATCTAGAGGTATCTGCCTCAAGCCGCTGGAAGCTTCCAGTGTAGAGAAAAACTTTGCCCCGCCAATTTTGGAGCTATATCTATAAGTGTCGGCAGCACATATCTCTCTCTCTTCACCGCCTCATTCAGCCTTTTCAAGTCTACGCAGATGCGTACCTTCCCGTTTTTCTTCACAACAGGCACAATGGGGGCACACCAGTCAGTTGCTTCAACAACCTCTTCAATAACACCCATATTCTTCATACGCAGAAGTTCCTTCTCCACCTGACGCATGAGCGGGAACGGAATTCTACGTGGAGTGTTAATGCTGTATGGGACTGCATCACTTTTAAGTGATATTCGGACTGGGTTACAGTTCAGTAGGCAAAATTCACCAAACATATCTTCTGAAATCTCATTCACTCTGGCGACTAGGCCCAAACTACAGGCTGCTTTTCTGCTCAATAGGTTGTTAACACACTGACCTCTAATCACATGTATCCACATGGTGAATTTCCTCTGCTTGTACTCGCAGCTGGCAAGAAATTTCCCCGCACAATCAATGCGGCCACCAGGACTATGGACTTTTGTTGTAACTTTCGCCAGCTGAGGCTGTCGAGGCAGTTTCATGAATGCTGCAAGGGACATAACAGGGATGTCTGCTTCTGTGTCAATCTTAAAGGCAACTTTGGCTCCCATTACAGTAAGAGAAACCCTTGAATCTTCATCTGAACCAGTCCGTTCAATAACAGACCCTACAAAGGACACTTCTTGACCCTCCTGGTCGCTATCACCTGCATCTCCTTAATATATTCAGTTTTACACACAACTTCAAAATGGCCCATTCGGTAACATTTTCTCCATCTTTTGTCTTTAGATCATGGGCGCGGTTGCACCATGTGCAGCGAGCATGCTGCGCCCATCTGCTTCTGGGCCTATCTGTTGCCCTTGGTCTACCGCTCACACTGTGCCTTTCACTAGCAGCTCTCCTGAACTGCTGCACTTCATCCACAATACTCTCAGACCTCAGATCAGCACTTTGCTTTTTCACCAGTTCACTCTGGTGGGCCATCCTAATAGCCCCATCCAATGTTAAATCAGCCTCTAATTGTAGCTTCAGTGAGACCTCTGCATCTGCAATTCCTATGACTTTTCTGTCTCTGATTTGCTCCTCTTTAGCAACACCAAACTTACAGAATTCAGCTAGTTCATACAGACTGCGTACAAATGACTCCACAGATTCTCCCACACGCTGGGCACATTTGTGAAAACAAGCCCTCTCATGAATCACATTTCTTTTGGGCACAAAGTGGGCACTGAGTTTGTTCATAAATATTTCAAAGTCAAATTCTTCCCCTTCTTGGAAAGCAAAGGCATTAAACACTGGCTCCACATCTTTCCCCATAGAGTATAAAAGAGAATTAACTTATACTTCACCACTCTCCTTGTCCAGATTGGAAGCAATCCTGAAGCACTGAAACCGCTGACGCCATGTGGGCCAAGCTGCAGGCTGAGAGAAGTCAAAAGGATCAGGTGGGGTAAACTTCGGCAAGAACTTCTGACACCATGGAATGAGATGCAGGACACAGTATAGAAGGTACAACGCTATTTTATTGCAGAGAATGGAAGTATACACCTGGTGCATTACATCTCACTTAGTAACTGCGACATAGACAATAACGGACCTAAACCACGCCCCCATCCGGTGACATCACTTCCCACTCTCATCACAGTATAAGCGGCAATTTCGGCAAGCAAACTCAGCTATTTAAAAGGATTTTCCCCTTAATGAAGCTAAAGAACATCCATGGTTAATTGTTCAGGTTACAAACCATGCAGAATTAAAAAAGCAAACTGGACACCAGACAGATTTGTTTCATGTCCCTGCTGCCTTAAATTTAACCTGCCCTGGTTTACACCACTTTGTATCATATGTGAGAATCAGTGATGTGCGGTGACTTCAGAGGCTGGTGAGGCAGTGTCTAGGAATCGGATACGCCTTCATTCTTTAGATATCCTTTGTTGAAGAAATAGCAATTGCACATGGGCGAGCCAATATCTATATGCAGCCACCATTCAGTATCTACTGAGCATATTTAGATATGATTTTCAACAAAGGATATCTGATTTTCTTCATTCTTTTGATATCCTTTGTTGAAAAGCATAGCTAAATATGCTTAGAAGCTATTGGGCATATTTAGATATGAATTTCAACAAAGGATATCTGATTTTCTTCATTCTTTTGATATCTTTTGTTGAAAAGCATATCTAAATATGCTCAGTAGCTACTGAACATATTTAGATATGATTTTCAACAAAGGATATCCGATTTTCTTCATTCTTTTGATATCCTTTGTTGAAAAGCATATCTATATATGCTTAGTAGCTACTGAGCATATTTAGATATGAATTACAACAAAGGATATCAAAAGAATGAAGAAAACCAGATATCCTTTGTTGAAAATCATATCTAAATATGCTCAGTAGCTACTGAGCATATTTAGATATGCTTTTCAACAAAGGATATCAAAAGAATGAAGAAAACCAGATATCCTTTGTTGAAAATCATATCTAAATATGCTCACTAGCTACTGAGCATATTTAGATATGCTTTTCAACAAAGGATATCAAAAGAATGAAGAAAAACAGATATCCTTTGTTGAAATTCATATCTAAATAAGCTCAGTAGCTTCTAAGCATATTTAGATATGCTTTTCATCAAAGGATATCAAAAGAATGAAAAAAATCAGATATTAGATGTAAATTTGAAAGTTATTTAAAATTGCATGCTCTTTCTAAATCATGAAAGAAAACATATGGGTTTCATCTCCCTTTCAATGGTGTCTTTGAAAACTGGTCAACTTAGTAAACATCTGTTTTTAGTCTAAAGGATTGTAACAGAAACTCTTGCCAGATAACAAAATGCTTGCTCTGATTATGAGATCTAGAAATCCAGGCCCATTAAAATATGTTTCAAACATACTTTTTTACTTCAATGCTGCAAATTATGCTTATAGATTCCTTCATTATTCAGTAAATATAAAAATGTTGTGAACCAGTGGCAGCTGGTGAACAGGTATAGGCACAGACAAAGGCTGTGGTGGACATTTTACAAAGTAAAGACCGTACTGAAGGACAACAAGGTCACTATTTATACAAATGAAAAAATAAGAGTGCATGGTCTTACCTTCTCAGAGACAGCAATTTCTCCACTTTCTATGATGATAATGACATTTTTCTGCAAGTCCCTTTGAAATTAAAATGTAAAATTAGGCACTTAAACTAAAGTATTGTTTCTCAACTGAAGTCCTCAAGTACCCCAAAAGACCAGGCTTTCATTATAGCCGAACCAGTGCTGCATTGGTGAAATAATCAGCTGATGGTTGATAGCAGGTTAGAAAACAATCCATCCATGGTATTACTGCTGCTAAGCTGAGCACTTCAATTGTGCACTGGTTCATCTATAATGAAAACCTGGTCTGTTGAGGCTACTTGAGGGCCACGGTTAAGAAACGTTGCACTAAAGCACCAGTTCAACTGCAATCTGTTGACCTTGAGAATAAAGCATTTTTTTAAAGTTTGATCATATATTGCAATACCAGAATATGGTATTGCAAATTAACTTTAAAGAAAAGAAAAAAACATTTTGTTATGTTTAAAATAGGTCTTTAATAACTTATATTATAAAACATCTAACAAATATTAACATATTAACAATCAAAACTTTTTTACTGTGACTGGTCTTGTTCATTTCCCTCATTTGTAGACAAGGTCAATCCTTCTATCTTTTTTAACAAAGTTTTCAATCACTTTATTAAGAAAATCTTCACAGTTTTTTTCATGCAACTGTACCAGTCTTTCTCTCTCAATAGCTAAAACAGCCAAAGAGGAAAGTCGTCCTTGACTGGTCCGATTCCTGCTATGAGTTTTTATGCGCTTTAAAGCAGAGAAGGACCTCTCAACAGAGGCCGTTGTAGCTGGTATTGTGAGAACCAGCTTCAGTAATTTCACTGCCTCTGGAACAGTCTTCATGAGATCGTTGTTGGCCAAAAAGTTTAGTAGATCTGTAGGTGATTTGCAATCATTTCTCACCATTTCTGAACTATAACATCCAATTAGATCAGATTTTAATCGAACTAAGTCAAAGTATTTGCCATATCTTGCTAGGCTCTGCAGTTTTTGGTCATCAATATGTTTGGACATCTCAAGCAATTTAGTGCAATCGACCAAACAAAGGAATTCTAGCTCAGCAAAATGGTCAAACCGAGCTTTCATTTGAACGTTTACATTGTCCATAATGTTGTAAAACAACCTTCTCCTCACATCTTTTATTGGCTGTTTACTCCTTACCTTGTCTGTCAGCCCCATTCTGATGCAATCCGCCTCAAATGTACCATACAAATTGTCAAACTCTTGTCTGTGATTTTCAAGAAATTTCATGGTATCAGCAATTCTCCGACAGCAGAATCCAACATCCATCACTTTACTCTGCAACAATCGAAAGAGTGCGTCAGTTTGTATGAAAATGGCCTCATATGTCATAAGCAAGAAGCAGGTTGATGCTTTATTCAGAAAGAAGTAATATCCTTCAGACATCATCAAGGTCTTATGATCCCAACCATCTGGATTTTCTCTGAGAAACAGGAACATAGCACGTATATCACTTTGATACATGTTGACCGTCTGCACTAGTCTGGAATTTAAACTCCATCTGGTGGGTGCTGCTCTCGGTAAACGTCTCTTCACCATATCGTCCAGTAGGTGGGTGCGCTTTGTCGATTTACTGAAAAACGTGGCCATTCCCTCAAGTGTAGAAAAAAATACTTTACACTCTTCTATAGATTTTGCTGAATTAGAGAGCACCAGGTTTAACTTGTGTGCATAACAATGAATAAAAGTTGCTTCAGGTACTTTTTCTTTAATCTTTGCTTGCACCCCATTAATAGCTGATGCCATCACAGAGGCTCCGTCGTAAGTCTGAGCTACCAGCTTTTCAAGACAATTATATTTCTCCAACACTCCCAATACATAGTCTGCAATAGCTGGTGCTCGTCTGTCAACCACTTCATCAAATCCTAAGAACGCCTCCTTCACAATTATCTCACTGTTCAGCTCACTTTTAGCCACATAACGCAAAATTACAGAGATTTGTGTTATGTTTGTAACATCGGTTGTCTCGTCTACTTCCACAGCAACAAAGGGGGCTGCATTAATCTCCTTTCTTATATCATCTCTCACTATATCAGCTACTGCTTCGATTAAGTCATTCTGGATTCTATTTGAACATCCAGAAAACACAGTGGATGTTTGCAAATGTCTTGCAAAAGTTGCATCTTTCCATGCAAACATATGCAATAGCTCCACATAGTTGCCACGATTAGAGGACTTTGCACCCTCCTCGTTACCACGGAATGCTATTTCCTGTTTGCCTAGATAGAAGGTTGCTTGAATAAGGTTTTTTAAAATCTCACGGTTTTCAGTCACTTTTGCATTTTGGTTGATGATATCTAATCTCCGCTGTTCATTTAAAGCAGTATCTATTCTTCTCGCTAATCCAAAGGTTTTCCAAGCAAACTGGTTTTGAATGTGACTGGTCGATTTCTCATGTTTGTTAGTGCCCCTTGATAGATTTTTTAAATCTCCAAATCCAGCATTTGTCCAAACATTATCTGTAGTGGAGAATAAAATACACGGAAAGCAGTATAGGCGATTCTTTGTAGCACAGCCACACAGCCATTCTTTCCTTTGATACCATTCAATTTGGAATGTACGTGTCATAGTTTTGTCTTTTTGAAGTAAGTCCTTCAGCTCAGGCATTGGTCTTCCTTTATTTATTACTTCTTTTTTTGCGGGAAAGTCCAATCTTGAGAAATTTCTAAGGCTGGATATAGTGTTTTCCATTCTGCAAAAATTTGAATACTGAACAGAACACCTGGCAACAGAGAAAAAAAAAAAAAAAAGAGAAATCAGAAGGAGAGAACTAGAGTTAATAAAAGTAAATCTAAAAATAAACATATTGTGTAAAAAACAACAAACAACTTACTTGTTTTTTTGCATAAAGAACATCTAGAAATGCTCTGTGTAGTGTAGCCCTGTCCTTATTGCGATATGGGAGCTGATATCTTTTAAACGGCAGTCAGATTCTGAATAGCTATCTACGCATGCGCAACAACACGAGGTCAAGGTCAAAAGGAATTTGAATACACCACAGTAAAAAACACTAAGATGGATAAACATATGTAGACTGTCACATAAGATAGCAGATGACATTGGTTAGTGGGAACTTACAGGTTTCAGTAGATATATTTTCACTAACGTAAAAACCGCCCAATTTTTTATTTTTTTTATTTTTTTAAAATAACCTTATTATGGGGTAAAGAAAAGCACACAAATCTAGCTTTCTATCCTCTAAACTTTATTAATACCGAAGAAGGTATCTGCCTTTAAAGGGAACAGTAAACAACTTGTTATTACAAGACATTTCTCTTTTGTTGCTAAACAATAACATCAGTCTAGTCTTAAAAAGACACAAAACACAGTCATGTATGCTCATGATTCAGACTGAGCAGCAATGCTTACTTCACAATTTATTTGATAACATTTGCTTCATTCTGTTAGTATCCTTTGTTGAAGGAACAGAACTGAACTACTAGGAGCTAGCAGAACACATCAGGTGAGCCAAGAGGTAACCGACTTAAGAGTAAAGTTTTGATTATGTGTTTAACCTCTCTGCACGGTTTAATAGCAAATCCGCCAAACAAATACAATTTTTTAAAAGATTTGTACCTCAAGTACAAAAACAAACATCAAAAAGAATACAATCTACACCAATTCTCCAAAAATGACAGCAGCAGCCAAGATAAAAGAAAACATTTTTTACACAGTATAATTATATACAGACAAGACAATACATGACTCACATACAGTCTGGTATTAAGTTTAAAGGGACATTTCATCCCAATATTGTATCCAACTGATGATCATTTTGCATAATTATAGCATGTTTCTGAATCTGAATTGTGCAAACTTATCAGTCCTATTTTTATTTGCTACATCTTTCATCTTTGCCATTGTACTCTCATTAGACCTGATCTACCAGACCAGTTCATCTTTCATCTTTGCCATTGCACTCTCAGACCTGACCTACCACTACCAGTTCACTTCAACAGTACATTTTGAAGTTCAGGTTAGTGACTGTACTCAGAATCAGATTATGTGCACTGGTGATATGTAGACTATTTTCTGCTGAGTACCTTTTATTTATTCACCTGATGATACACTTGTGTAGCTGCTGCTGTATCATCAGGTGAATAAAAGGTACTTAGCAGAAAATACTATACATATTATATGATATGATATCAACAGTGCACATAATCTGATTCTGAGTACAGTCACTAACCTGAACTTCTAAACGTACTGTTGAAATGAACTGGTCACTGTCGGAATACACATATGGTGACATAGAATTACAGCGGGCAACTGTGCATATTACTAAAACGTGATACAGATTAGGCAAAACAATGCACTATTTACAGTTTTACAAAGAATATTATTTACAGAAAAGCATGATCTAGCAGTCATATCCATTCCATATCAGTAATAAACAACAGTATGACATGAATCTGACCTTTTAAAAAACTGTTACAGCATGTCATTTTTATATTCACATTATAGAATTCCAATCAAACTCTAAATTGCCAGGCGTGACAGAAAAACCAACAAACCAGAAAATCTCATAGTGATAGCTAACCACACAGGGTTTTTAGAATTCTATAAATACTGTAGAGTAGATAGACACTGACACATAAACCATATAACTGTCACCTGTTGCAGCATTTATATGTGATTGATTTCATGGTATCTCATTCTCTTGTAAGCAAGAAAAACAAAAAATAAAAAAACAAAAAATAAAACCAAAACACATTTCTTTTGAAAATGTCAATGATTAGGAAGAAAGTTAGAATACAAGGCATTAGGCCAAACACAAAGCAATGGTTTGTTGGTTTGCAATGCTAATTTAGTTAATATTCCCATTAGCAAAATAATACAAACATGAAGCTCTTCAGAATTGAATGCAACCGGTTGGGCTCAGTAAACACGTGATGGAACAGAACAGAGAATTTAATGCCTTAAAGGGTCATGATACCCAATTTTTTTCTTTCATGATTTAGAAAGAGCATGTCATTTTAAACAACTTTCTAATTTACTTCTATTATCTAATTTGCTTCATTCTCTTGATATCACTTGCTGAAAAGCATATCTAGATTTGCTCAGTAGCTGCTGATTAGTTGCTGCACATCAAGGCCTTGTGTGATTGGCTCACACATGTACATTGCTATTTCTTCAACAAAGGATATCTAAAGAATTGAGCAAATTAGATAATAGAAGTAAATTGGAAAGTTGTTTAAAATTGCATGCCCTATCTGAATCATGAAAGTTTAATTTTGACTAGACTGTCCCTTTACCTAAGTTTCTACCTAGCTGGAGTCTGGAGTGATGCTACACTTGTGATTATGTCATTTTTACATCAAAGCTGCTTGGTAACCATATGGGCATCTATGGATTCGATCTAGACTATTGTGAGTTATGTATCTGTCACATGACACTCCATTTGCATAGTCCAGGTACCTTACTTGGCACTCTAGGAGTTACATTGAAGGAGAACTGCTCAACTCCACCTACCCAAATATTTAATAAAATAACTCATATTCTAGTCTTTAGAACAGAACAGAACTCACACATTATTATAAAAATGTGTGAGTTCTGTCTTCTGTGCTGTTCTAAAGACTAGAATATGAGTTATTTTATTAAATATTTGGGTAGGTGGAGTTGAGCAGTTCTCCTTTAATGTAACTCCTAGAGTGCCAAGTACCTGGACTATGCAAATGGAGTGTCGTGTGACAGATACATACACAAGTGTCACTATACGATTGACAAACCACAGGGCTAGGGTGCATTTTATAACATTTTATAAATATACAGAGTTACAGGGTGATTTTTTACAAATTTGGAATCTTGTAGTTGAAAAAACAAACCCCCTTATGGGTCATGGTACCATATATCAAACAAACAGAATTCTAGCACATATTTTTCAACATTAATTTTTTGAACAACACATAAACATTTAAATAAAGTGCAGTTTCACTTCACACTGCAAGTTAAGCAAAAGACTGATGTACAGGGAGGATCTTTTACAGATAATGTCTCAATTGTATAGTTTTTTGTTTTTAACAACTGTACGTTTGCTTCACCTCAATGGGAGCGTCACATTGTAAATAATAGCCATGTTTATCATGCATTGCATGATCTTCTGTAGGTAGAGCAGATGGGGGCTGCATGCGTATTTTTTGCAGGGCCATAATGTACCAGTGACGTGCACTCATAAGAGGCAGGTGAGGCAGTGCCTCCCCTGGACAATCTATGTATTACACCCTTTTTGTACAAATAAAAAAAATAAAAAATCCTTTTTTTTTTTTTCAATATATATTTTTTTTAATAAACAGGTGACCCCCCTTACCCCCCCACCCCTCCACCAAATGTATTTAATTTGTTATGTGTATTGTGCAAAAAAAACTTTATAATACATGTATTAATTAAATACAATACATATTCATATTCATATTGCGCAATAATAAACTGGAGGCTAGCTATCCTTATATTGCACAATATGAAATGTATTGGGAACTATGGGCCGCTGAGAGACTGCTGCTGCCATCAAGAGGATAATCAGTGCTAATGCAGCAGTGCTCTCAATGCGGCCCATGCTCCCACACCGGAGGCTCGCCTCGGGAGCAAGTTGGCTGTCTCAGCCAATCAGATCTCAGTATTGCCCGCAACTGTGTCTGAGTCTCTGGGCGGGCTGCCGGAATTGAGGCGCGCGTCGTCAGCGTCTGTCACGTGCCCGGCGTCATCTCAGCCTCAGACTACTAGTGAGACGGAGAGTCGGACATCGAGCAGCAGCACTGAGAGTATTCTTTTACTAACACAGGTAAGGTACACATTGACGATACTTCCCGCTACAATAGTAAGTACTTATTAATAAAATTACAAAGAGCACTCAGTCAGCACAATCTTACAGAGGCATCTTAGCGCACACGGCTTTTAACAGTGCACAACAAGCTAGGAACTTCAGTTTTTATTTTTTAAATGATGCAGGAAATTTTGTTGGCTTCCGTTATTAGATGCAGCACCAGTGGTAGATCAAGGGTGGGGGCAGGGCAACAAGAACCCCTGATAGCCGGGACTGCACTATTAGCTCACCGTAAAGCTATCTGATATGACAGTGATGCTTCCCAGCCCCTTCTCAGTGAGTCCTGTGTTGCCAGAGAGGAAATGGAGCTGCAGATAATGAATTTAGCTTCAGCTGTACAGCGTAGAGAAAGATTAGCATAAAGATGAAATGCTAAACAGCTAAAAGTAAAAGACAGTGGATCATGTTAGAGAAGTGGGGGACAATAACTTCAGCTTGCAACAAGAGGTTAATTAGAGAAGTAGTATTAGCCTTATACTACTGCTCTAATTAACCTCTTGTTCCAAGCTGCAGTTATTGTCCCCCACTCCTCCTCTAACATGATCCACTGTCTTTTACTTGTAGCCGTTCAGCATTTCATCTTTATGCTAATCTCTACACTGAACAGCTGAAGCTAAAGATCATATGTGCAATGCCTATAAAATTAGGCATCCTGGAAATTGTGTCTCATGTTTACAATATTTTGCTTCAGATCAGCACCACTGCTTAACTCAGGAAGTAACCTGAATGAACTCCTCCCTCCGGTCTGCACAGAACACACACTGATCTTCTCCCTGTCCCTTTACAGAAGCTATGTGTAAATATTTGCTGAGCAGTTATTTTAACTAAGAGGTCAGTACTCAGTGTCTGCCTGTGAGTGTGACAGAAAACGTTTGAGACAGATATGTGTATATGAGGGTGTGTGAGGTGTGTGCATGTGGAGGGGTAAGGGCTGTGTGTGAGGGAGAGCTAAGAGAGTGAGGGGGCTGTGCATGTGGAGGGGTAAGAGGGGGGGGGGGTGAGAGTGGTGTGTGAATGAGAGATTGCATATGTTTGTAAAGAGGAGGCTGTGTGTGAGTGAGAGGTGGACTGAGAGGGTCAGGAGGGAGGGAGAGAGAGAATGGGATTCAGAAAGATAGCTGATAGGAGCTGCCTGGTTTGAGGTTGGGTTGTGAAGGTGAGAAGGGGGCTTTGTGAGTGAGTGAGAGGGGAGCTGACAGGGTAAGGAGGGGTCTGTGTATGAGGGAGAGGGGATGACTGAGTGAGGAGAGGGCCGTTTGTGAGAGAGTGGATCTGAGAGGGTAAGGAGGGGGCTGTGTGTTAGGGAGAGGGGGATGAGAGCGTGCAGAGGGGGTTGTGTGTGGGAGAGGGTAGCTGACAGGATAAGGAGTTGGCTGTTCATGTGTGAAGGAACCGAGAGGGTGAGGAGGGGGGCTGTGTCTGCATGAAGCAGCTGAGAGGTTGTGGAGGGGGCTGTGTGTGTGAGGGAGAGCTTAGAGAGTGAGGGGGCTGTATGTGTGAGGGAGAGCTTAGAGAGTGAGGGGGCTGTGTGTGAGGGAGACCTTAGAGAGTGAGGGGGCTGTGTGAGAGGGAGAGCTTAGAGAGTGAGGGGGCTGTGTGTGTGAGGGGGCTGTGTGTGTGTGTGAGGGAGACCTTAGAGAGTGAGGGGGCTGTGTGTGTGAGGGAGACCTTAGAGAGTGAGGGGGCTGTGTGTGTGAGGGAGACCTTAGAGAGTGAGGGGGCTGTGTGTGTGAGAGAGAACTTAGAGAGTGAGGGGGCTGTGTGTGTGAGGGAGACCTTAGAGAGTGAGGGGGCTGTGTGTGTGAGGGAGAACTTAGAGAGTGAGGGGGCTGTGTGTGTGAGGGAGAACTTAGAGAGTGAGGGGGCTGTGTGTATGAGGGAGAGCTTAGAGAGTGAGGGGGCTGTGTGAGAGGAAGAGCTTAGAGAGTGAGGGGGCTGTGTGTGTGAGGGAGAGCTTAGAGAGTGAGGGGGCTGTGTGAGAGGAAGAGCTTAGAGAGTGAGGGGGCTGTGTGTGTGAGGGAGAGCTTAGAGAGTTAGGGGGCTGTGTGAGAGGAAGAGCTTAGAGAGTGAGGGGGCTGTGTGTGTGAGGGAGAGCTTAGAGAGTTAGGGGGCTGTGTGAGAGGCAGAGCTTAGAGAGTGAGGGGGCTGTGTGTGAGAGGGAGAGCTTAGAGAGTGAGGGTGTGTGTGAGGGAGAGCTTAGAGAGTGAGGGGGCTGTGTGTGAGGGAGAGCTTAGAGAGTGAGAGGGAGGTGTGTGTGAGGGAGAGTTTAGAGAGTGAGGGGGCTGTGTGAGAGGAAGAGCTTAGAGAGTGAGGGGGCTGTGTGTGTGAGGGAGAGCTTAGAGAGTTAGGGGGCTGTGTGAGAGGAAGAGCTTAGAGAGTGAGGGGACTGTGTGTGAGAGGGAGAGCTTAGAGAGTGAGGGGGCTGTGTGTGTGAGGGAGACCTTAGAGAGTGAGGGGGCTGTGTGTGTGAGGGAGAGCTTAGAGAGTGAGGGGGCTGTGTGTGTGAGGGAGAGCTTAGAGAGTGAGGGGGGTGTGTGTGTGAGGGAGAGCTTAGAGAGTGAGGGGGCTGTGTGTGTGAGGGAGAGCTTAGAGAGTGAGGGGGCTGTGTGTGAGGGAGAGCTTAGAGAGTGAGGGGGCTGTTTGTGAGGGAGAGCTTAGAGAGTGAGGGGGCTGTGTTTGAGGGAGAGCTTAGAGAGTGAGGGGGCTGTGTGTGAGAGGGAGAGCTTAGAGAGTGAGGGGGGGCTGTGTGTGAGGGAGACCTTAGAGAGTGAGGGGGGCTGTGTGTGAGGGAGACCTTAGAGAGTGAGGGGGGTTGTGTGTGTGAGGGAGAGCTTAGAGAGTGAGGGGGCTGTGTGTGTGAGGGAGAGCTTAGAGAGTGAGGGGGCTGTGTGTGTGAGGGAGAACTTAGAGAGTGAGGGTGTGTGTGAGGGAGAGCTTAGAGAGTGAGGGGGCTGTGTGTGAGGGAGAGCTTAGAGAGTGAGAGGGAGGTGTGTGTGAGGGAGAGTTTAGAGAGTGAGGGGGCTGTGTGAGAGGAAGAGCTTAGAGAGTGAGGGGGCTGTGTGTGTGAGGGAGAGCTTAGAGAGTGAGGGGGCTGTGTGAGAGGAAGAGCTTAGAGAGTGAGGGGGCTGTGTGTGTGAGGGAGAGCTTAGAGAGTTAGGGGGCTGTGTGAGAGGAAGAGCTTAGAGAGTGAGGGGGCTGTGTGTGTGAGGGAGAGCTTAGAGAGTTAGGGGGCTGTGTGAGAGGAAGAGCTTAGAGAGTGAGGGGGCTGTGTGTGAGAGGGAGAGCTTAGAGAGTGAGGGTGTGTGTGAGGGAGAGCTTAGAGAGTGAGGGGGCTGTGTGTGAGGGAGAGCTTAGAGAGTGAGAGGGAGGTGTGTGTGAGGGAGAGTTTAGAGAGTGAGGGGGCTGTGTGAGAGGAAGAGCTTAGAGAGTGAGGGGGCTGTGTGTGTGAGGGAGAGCTTAGAGAGTTAGGGGGCTGTGTGAGAGGAAGAGCTTAGAGAGTGAGGGGACTGTGTGTGAGAGGGAGAGCTTAGAGAGTGAGGGGGCTGTGTGTGTGAGGGAGACCTTAGAGAGTGAGGGGGCTGTGTGTGTGAGGGAGAGCTTAGAGAGTGAGGGGGCTGTGTGTGTGAGGGAGAGCTTAGAGAGTGAGGGGGCTGTGTGTGTGAGGGAGAGCTTAGAGAGTGAGGGGGCTGTGTGTGTGAGGGAGAGCTTAGAGAGTGAGGGGGCTGTGTGTGAGGGAGAGCTTAGAGAGTGAGGGGGCTGTTTGTGAGGGAGAGCTTAGAGAGTGAGGGGGCTGTGTTTGAGGGAGAGCTTAGAGAGTGAGGGGGCTGTGTGTGTGAGGGAGAGCTTAGAGAGTGAGGGGGGCTGTGTGTGAGGGAGACCTTAGAGAGTGAGGGGGGCTGTGTGTGAGGGAGACCTTAGAGAGTGAGGGGGGTTGTGTGTGTGAGGGAGAGCTTAGAGAGTGAGGGGGCTGTGTGTGTGAGGGAGAGCTTAGAGAGTGAGGGGGCTGTGTGTGTGAGGGAGAACTTAGAGAGTGAGGGTGTGTGTGAGGGAGAGCTTAGAGAGTGAGGGGGCTGTGTGTGAGGGAGAGCTTAGAGAGTGAGAGGGAGGTGTGTGTGAGGGAGAGTTTAGAGAGTGAGGGGGCTGTGTGAGAGGAAGAGCTTAGAGAGTGAGGGGGCTGTGTGTGTGAGGGAGAGCTTAGAGAGTTAGGGGGCTGTGTGAGAGGAAGAGCTTAGAGAGTGAGGGGACTGTGTGTGAGAGGGAGAGCTTAGAGAGTGAGGGGGCTGTGTGTGTGAGGGAGACCTTAGAGAGTGAGGGGGCTGTGTGTGTGAGGGAGAGCTTAGAGAGTGAGGGGGCTGTGTGTGTGAGGGAGAGCTTAGAGAGTGAGGGGGCTGTGTGTGTGAGGGAGAGCTTAGAGAGTGAGGGGGCTGTGTGTGTGAGGGAGAGCTTAGAGAGTGAGGGGGCTGTGTGTGAGGGAGAGCTTAGAGAGTGAGGGGGCTGTTTGTGAGGGAGAGCTTAGAGAGTGAGGGGGCTGTGTTTGAGGGAGAGCTTAGAGAGTGAGGGGGGCTGTGTGTGTGAGGGAGAGCTTAGAGAGTGAGGGGGGCTGTGTGTGAGGGAGACCTTAGAGAGTGAGGGGGGCTGTGTGTGAGGGAGACCTTAGAGAGTGAGGGGGGTTGTGTGTGTGAGGGAGAGCTTAGAGAGTGAGGGGGCTGTGTGTGTGAGGGAGAGCTTAGAGAGTGAGGGGGCTGTGTGTGTGAGGGAGAGCTTAGAGAGTGAGGGGGCTGTGTGAGAGGGAGAGCTTAGAGAGTGAGGGGGCTGTGTGTGAGAGGGAGAGCTTAGAGAGTGAGGGTGTGTGTGAGGGGGCTGTGTGTGAGGGAGAGCTTAGAGAGTGAGGGGGAGGTGTGTGTGAGGGAGAGCTTAGAGAGTGAGGGGGCTGTGTGAGAGGAAGAGCTTAGAGAGTGAGGGGGCTGTGTGAGAGGAAGAGCTTAGAGAGTGAGGGGACTGTGTGTGAGAGGGAGAGCTTAGAGAGTGAGGGGGAGGTGTGTGTGAGGGAGAGCTTAGAGAGTGAGGGGGCTGTGTGTGTGAGGGAGAGCTTAGAGAGTTAGGGGGCTGTGTGAGAGGAAGAGCTTAGAGAGTGAGGGGACTGTGTGTGAGAGGGAGAGCTTAGAGAGTGAGGGGGCTGTGTGTGTGAGGGAGACCTTAGAGAGTGAGGGGGCTGTGTGTGTGAGGGAGAGCTTAGAGAGTGAGGGGGCTGTGTGTGTTAGGGAGAGCTTAGAGAGTGAGGGGGCTGTGTGAGAGGAAGAGCTTAGAGAGTGAGGGGGCTGTGTGTGTGAGGTAGAGCTTAGAGAGTTAGGGGGCTGTGTGAGAGGAAGAGCTTAGAGAGTGAGGGGACAGTGTGTGAGAGGGAGAGCTTAGAGAGTGAGGGGGCTGTGTGTGTGAGGGAGACCTTAGAGAGTGAGGGGGCTGTGTGTGTGAGGGAGAGCTTAGAGAGTGAGGGGGCTGTGTGTGTTAGGGAGAGCTTAGAGAGTGAGGGGGCTGTGTGTGTGAGGGAGAGCTTAGAGAGTGAGGGGGCTGTGTGTGCGAGGGAGAGCTTAGAGAGTGAGGGGGCTGTGTGTGAGGGAGAGCTTAGAGAGTGAGGGGGCTTTGTGTGAAGGAGAGCTTAGAGAGTGAGGGGGCTGTGTTTGAGGGAGAGCTTAGAGAGTGAGGGGGCTGTGTGTGTGAGGGAGAGCTTAGAGAGTGAGGGGGGCTGTGTGTGAGGGAGACCTTAGAGAGTGAGGGGGGCTGTGTGTGAGGGAGACCTTAGAGAGTGAGGGGGGTTGTGTGTGTGAGGGAGAGCTTAGAGAGTGAGGGGGCTGTGTGTGTGAGGGAGAGCTTAGAGAGTGAGGGGGCTGTGTGTGTGAGGGAGAGCTTAGAGAGTGAGGGGGCTGTGTGTGTGAGGGAGAGCTTAGAGAGTGAGGGGGCTGTGTGTGAGGGAGAGCTTAGAGAGTGAGGGGGCTGTGTGTGTGAGGGAGATGCTCTGGTATGTTCCACAGTCCACTTCCCAACTTCTCTGGCAGTTTAATAAATATATGTTAAAATGAGCAGCCATCTTGCAGCCATCTTGTGATTTAGTGCTTATTTGCTTAATAAATGTATTTTGTGTTTGACAAGGTCAGTATTGTAACTTACTAAATATATTTAAATTATAAATATATTTTAATGAGCAGCCATTTTGTGATTTTGTGCTTATTTGCTTAATAAATGTAACTTACAACACTGACCAGGTCATACACAAAATACATTTATTAATCAAAACTTGCAAGTTGCTATGCTATGGTATGTTTGTTGAAAATCAGATCTAAATATGCTCATTAGCTACTGAGCATATTTAGATATTTTTTCCAACAAAGGATATCTGATTTTCTTCATTCTTTTGATATCCTTTGTTGAAAAGCATATCTAAATACGCCCAGTAGCTACTAAGCATATTTAGATATGCTTTTCAACAAAGGATATCAAAAGAATGAAGAAAGTCATATATGCTTTGTTGAAAATCATATCTAAATATGCTCAGTAGCTAATGAGCATATTGAGATCTGAGTTTCTTCATTCTTTTGATATCCTTTGTTGAAAAGCATATCTAAATATGCTCATAGCTACTGAGCATATTTAGATATGATTTTCAACAAAGGATATATGATTTTCTTCATTCTTTTGATATCCTTTGTTGGAAAGGATATCTAAATACGCTCAGTAGCTACTAAGCAAATTTAGATATGCTTTTCAACAAAGGATATCAAAAGAATGAAGAAAATCTGATATCCTTTGTTGAAAATCATATCTAAATATGCTCAGTAGATACTGATTGGTGGCTGCATATAGATACCTCATGCGATTGGCTCGCCCATGTGCATTGCTATTTCTTCAACAAAGGATATCTAAAGAATGAAGGCGTATCCGATTGCTAGCCACTGCCTCACCAGCCTCTGAAGTCACCGCACATCACTGGAATGTACTTGCAGAAGTTGCAGAGCTGTATTGGTAATCATTGTTAAAGTGACTGATTAACACTATGGGGAGGGTCTATATATAAACATGCTAAACTGGCACAAATTGATTTTTATTTATTTTATTTTTTTTAGCTCAAGCTCTTCTGAAAATGACTTTGCTGTTTTGTATGCTTATGGCCTCATGCGTGTATCATTATTCTCCGTAGCATGAAAAGAGCAGAACAGAACAGTCAGATAAAACACACATTGGAAGGACTACATTAACAGCACTCATGGGATTAAAGGTACATTGAACCCATTTTTTTTCTTTCATGACTCAGATGGAGAATACCATTTTAATAACTTTCTAATTTACTTCTATTATCTAATTTGCTTCATTCTCTTGATATTCTTTCCTGAAAAGTATATCTAGATAGGCTCAGTAGCTTCTGATTGGTATCTGCACTTAGATGCCTCATGTGATTGGCTCACCCATGTGTATTGCTATTTCTTTAACAAAAGAATGAAGCAAATTAGATAATAGAAGTAAATAGGAATGTTGTTTAAAATCGTATTTTCTATCTGATTCATGAAAGTAAATTTTGTGGCTTAATGTCCCTTTAAGTAAAAAATGAGGAGGTCTCAAAATTTCAAATATACCTTGAATATGTGTGGGAACAAGGTGACCTTATTAACACTATATGAAAGGGGGGGGGGAATAAATTAAAACATAACTTAATATGCAGATAAAGATTAAAACTGGAATCACTTTATTAAAAACACACTTTGGATTTCTCATTAGGTAAGTACTGTTGCATAGTAAAAGATAATAGTGTGCTTTAGGTGCTTGGTTAAATAACATAAAACTGACGTATTGCCATTTGGGTATAGCAATTTTATGTAAATAACATGAGGAT
Source organism: Bombina bombina (assembly GCF_027579735.1). Lineage (NCBI taxonomy): Eukaryota > Metazoa > Chordata > Amphibia > Anura > Bombinatoridae > Bombina > Bombina bombina. Next base: position 719,155,041 of record NC_069504.1, read on the forward strand.
GTCTAAATAGCAGAAATGTCAATGTCAATTCTGCTATTTAGACATTCTTAGGTTATTTGTACAGGTTATTTACCTTAACTTGCTATACCCAAATGGCAATACGTCAGTTTTATGTGATTTAACCAAGCACCTAAAGCACACTATTACCTTTACTATGCAACAGTACATACCTAATGAGAAATCCTAAGTGTGTTTTTAATAAAGTGATTCCAGTTTTAATCTTTATCTGCATATTAACAGTTATGTTTTACATTATTTTTCCCCACTTTCATACAGTGTTAATAAGGTCACCTTGTTCCCACACACATATTCAAGCCATATTAAGAATATGTATGTGGGAACAAGGTGACATTATTAACACTATATGAAAGAGGAAAAAAAAAATTGAAACATTACTTTTCATAAAAGTTATGTTTTAATTTATTTTCCCCCATTTCATAGTGTTAATAAGGTCACCTTGTTGTTCCCACACACACATTCAAGCAGGTATATTTTGCAATTTTGCTACGTCCTTCCTTTTCCTCATCACTTGTCTTCCAAGTTCCATAGAACTTGGAAGACAAGTGATGAGGAAAAGGAAGGGAGTGGAAGAGCCTTGAAGTAGGTGATATTATGGAGGTATTGGAGGAGAGAAGTTCTTGAAGTTCTCAAGTAAATAAACTTCCAAGGAAGCTGTGTGAGGCGAGCCTGTGATCGGAATCATCAGAGACACTAAGTGCGCAACGCCGCCATGACTGTCACTGTGACAGTCATGGCGGCGTTGCGCACTTAGTAAACTAACTTAAAAAACTAAGGCAGCGGCAGCTAAGCAGCTTAAAGCTCTTAGCACTCCAGTCCTCGTGAGTGAGTCATGATCTCTAACACTGACTAAACAACAACACACAGTAACACTACTCTCACTGGGTCTGGAGGACTCTGCCTCTCTGTTACTGTACTGTTAGCCACCCCACCCACCACTCACTGGCACTGACCGACGCTCTGACCTGTCACCACCTCCTGAGTCCTGACCAGCCACTAGAGTCAACAGTCAAGCAAGCTAGCAATTTCACTGCTGCATTGATTTGAATTGATTCAGCTCAGCCCTCAGCTCACCTACCTGGCTAGTAGCTATGCTCCGGCTGGGCTCCTAGTCCTCCTGACGTCCAACTCCGGCTGACACCTGACACGACTGACTCCTGCTCCACACGACTCCACAACAGAACACAGACAGTCCACTCCAAAAAATTAAAACATTACTTTTCATATGCAGATATTATCTGCATATTATTAAAAGTTATTTCTTCTGTTAAGTGTGATCAGTCCACGGGTCATCATTACTTGTGGGATATTAACTGCTCCCCTACAGGAAGTGCAAGAGGATTCACCCAGCAGAGTTGCTATATAGCTCCTCCCCTCTACGTCACCTCCAGTCATTCTCTTGCACCCAACGACTAGATAGGATGTGTGAGAGGACTATGGTGATATATTTAGTTTTTATATCTTCAATCAAAAGTTTGTTATTTTATAATAGCACCGGAGTGTGTTATTCCTTCTCTGGTAGAATTTGAAGAAGAATCTACCTGAGTTTTTCTATGATTTTAGCCGGAGTAGTTAAGATCATATTGCTGTTTCTCGGCCATCTGAGGAGAGGTAAACTTCAGATCAGGGGACAGCAGGCAGATTAATCTGCAAAGAGGTATGTAGCAGTTTATTATTTTCTGACATGGAATTGATGAGAAAATCCTGCCATACCGTTATAATGTAAACTCAGCCTTGAATGCAGTAGATGTAGCTGATATCAGGCTGTCATGTATGTATATTTTACACTTCAGTTTTCTGGGAAATGGTACTTCTCTGGCTTTTAAACTGTATACATAGACTTAACCTATTTTGCAGGGACTTGCAATAGGTTTTAAATGACAATTAATTATTGAGGTAAAACGTTTTTTTTCTGGCATGTAAAAACGTTTTTTTTCTCTGAGGTACTGGGTGAAAAAATGTTTTGGGCACTTTTTTTCCACTTGGCAATAGTTTTGATTTAAATTAGAGCAGTTCACTGATCCCTCTCACTGTTATGTGTGTGGGGGAGGGGCCATTTTGGTGCTTTCACTATGCATCAGAAAAACTCAGTCAGAGGTTCATTTTCTTCCTGCATGATCCGGTTCATCTCTACAGAGTTCAGGGATCTCAAGAGTCTTTTTTGAGGGAAGTAATCATTCACAGCAGAGCTGTGCTGATTGTATTGACTGTGATATAAAAAACGTTTATTTGTGTATTTTTTTTTCTGCTGCCTGGGTTAGTTATCATTTGCTGAGGGGAACAATCCTTTGCTAAAACTGTATATTCTGACAAAGATTGATGCTATAACTTAATTATTTTATCTGTTATAATATTTTCTGTGCTTCTTAAAGGCACAGTTCGTTTTCATATTATTTGTAAATTACTTTGAAAAGTATTTCCAAGTTGCTGTTTATTTGCTAGTGTGTTAAACATGTCTGATTCAGAGGAATATCTCTGTGCTATATGTGTTAATGCCAAAGTGGAGCCCAATAGAAATTTATGTACTAAATGTATTGATGCTACTTTAAAAAATAGTCAATCTGTACAAATTGAACATATTTCACCAAACAACGAGGGGAGAGTTATGCCGACTAACTCGCCTCACGTGTCAGTACCTGCATCTCCCGCTCAGGAGGTGCGTGATATTGTAGCGCCGAGTGCATCTGGGCGGCCATTACAAATCACATTACAAGATATGGCTACTGTTATGACTGAAGTTTTGGCTAAACTACCAGAACTAAGAGGTAAACGTGATCACTCTGGGATGAGAACAGAGTGCGCTGATAATGCAAGGGCCATGTCTGATACTGCGTCACAGTTTGCAGAACGTGAAGACGGAGAGCTTCATTCTGTGGGTGACGGTTCTGATCCAAATAAACTGGACTCAGACATTTCAAATTTTAAATTTAAGCTTGAGAACCTCCGTGTGTTACTAGGGGAGGTATTAGCGGCTCTGAATGATTGTAACACAGTTGCAATCCCAGAAAAAATGTGTAGGTTGGATAAATATTTTGCGGTACCGACGAGTACTGACGTTTTTCCTATACCTAAGAGACTTACTGACATTGTTACTAAGGAGTGGGATAGACCCGGTGTGCCTTTCTCACCCCCTCCTATATTCAGAAAAATGTTTCCAATAGACGCCGCCACACGGGACTTATGGCAAATGGTCCCTAAGGTGGAGGGAGCAGTTTCTACTTTAGCTAAGCGTACCACTATCCCAGTGGAGGATAGCTGTGCTTTTTCAGATCCAATGGATAAAAAATTAGAGGGTTACCTTAAGAAAATGTTTGTTCAACAAGGGTTTATATTGCAACCTCTTGCATGTATTGCGCCTGTCACGGCTGCAGCAGCATTTTGGTTTGAGTCTCTGGAAGAGACACTTCAATCATCCACACTAGATGACATCACACACAAACTTAAATTCCTTAAGTTAGCTAATTCATTTATTTCAGATGCCGTAGTACATTTAACTAAACTTGCGGCTAAAAATTCAGGATTCGCCATTCAGGCACGCAGAGCTCTGTGGCTAAAATCCTGGTCAGCTGATGTTACGTCTAAATCTAAATTGCTTAATATTCCTTTCAAAGGGCAGACCTTATTCGGGCCCGGCTTGAAAGAGATTATTGATGACATTACAGGAGGTAAAGGTCATGCCCTGCCTCAGGACAAGGCCAAAGCCAAGGCTAGACAGTCCAATTTTCGTTCCTTTCGTAATTTCAAAGCAGGAGCAGCATCAACTTCCTCTGCACCAAAACAGGAAAGAGCTGTTGCTCGCTACAGACAAGGCTGGAAACCTAACCAGTCCTGGAACAGGGGCAAACAGGCCAGAAAACCTGCTGCTGCCCCTAAGACAGCATGAATTGAGGGCCCCCGATCCGGGACCGGATCTAGTGGGGGGCAGACTTTCCCTCTTCACCCAGGCTTGGGCAAGAGATGTTCAGGATCCCTGGGCGTTAGAGATCATATCTCAGGGATACCTTCTGGACTTCAAATCCTCTCCCCCAAGAGGGAGATTTCATCTGTCAAGGTTGTCAACAAACCTAACAAAGAAGGAAGCGTTTCTACGCTGCGTACAAGATCTTTTATTAATGGGAGTGATCCATCCAGTTCCGCGGTTGGAACAAGGACAAGGGTTTTACTCAAATCTGTTTGTAGTTCCCAAAAAGAGGGAACCTTCAGGCCAATCTTGGATTTAAAGATCCTAAACAAATTCCTAAGAGTTCCATCGTTCAAGATGGAAACTATTCGAACAATTTTGCCCATGATCCAAGAGGGTCAGTACTTGACCACAGTGGATTTAAAGGATGCTTACCTTCACATACCGATTCACAGAAGTCATTACCGGTATCTAAGGTTTGCCTTTTTAGACAGGCATTACCAGTTTGTAGCTCTTCCATTCGGACTGGCTACGGCTCCAAGAATCTTCACAAAGGTTCTGGGCACTCTTCTGGCGGTACTAAGACCGCGAGGAATTTCAGTAGCTCCGTACTTAGACGACATACTGATACAAGCTTCAAGCTTTCAAACTGCCAAATCTCATACAGAGATAGTACTGGCATTTCTAAGGTCGCATGGATGGAAAGTGAACGAAGAGAAAAGTTCTCTCTTTCCACTCACAAGAGTTCCCTTCCTGGGGACTCTGATAGATTCTGTAGAAATGAAGATTTACCTGACAGAGGACAGGTTAACAAAACTTCAAAATGCATGCCGTGTCCTTCATTCCATTCAAGAGACCAGAAATTCTCTTCTATGGTGGCTTTATCGGCCACATCTGTCCAGGGGAATGCCATTCAGCAGGCCAGACTGGTCAATTGTAACAACGGACGCCAGCCTACTAGGTTGGGGCGCTGTCTGGAATTCTCTGAAGGCTCAGGGACTATGGAATCAGGAGGAGAGTCTTCTTCCAATAAACATTCTGGAATTGAGAGCAGTCCTCAATGCTCTTCTGGCTTGGCCCCAGTTAGCAACTCGGGGGTTCATCAGGTTCCAGTCGGACAACATCACGACTGTAGCTTATATCAACCATCAGGGAGGGACAAGAAGCTCCCTAGCAATGATGGAAGTATCGAAGATAATTCGCTGGGCAGAGTCTCACTCTTGCCACCTGTCTGCAATCCACATCCCGGGAGTGGAGAACTGGGAGGCGGATTTCTTAAGTCGTCAGACTTTTCATCCGGGGGAGTGGGAACTTCATCCAGAGGTCTTTGCCCAAATACTTCCACGTTGGGGCAAACCAGAGATAGATCTCATGGCGTCTCGACAGAACGCCAAGCTTCCGCGCTACGGGTCCAGATACAGGGATCCGGGAGCGGTCCTGATAGATGCCTTGACAGCACCATGGACCTTCAGGATGGCTTATGTGTTTCCACCTTCCCCGATGCTTCCTCGATTGATTGCCAGAATCAAACAGGAGAAAGCATCAGTGATTCTAATAGCGCCTGCATGGCCACGCAGGACTTGGTATACAGATCTGGTGGACATGTCATTCTGTCCACCTTGGTCGTTACCTCTGAAACAGGACCTTCTGATTCAGGGTCCTTTCAAACATCAAAATCTAACTTCTCTGAAGCTGACTGCTTGGAAATTGAACGCTTGATCTTATCAAAGCGTGGTTTTTCTGAGTCAGTTATTGATACCTTAATACAGGCTAGGAAGCCTGTCACCAGAAAGATTTACCATAAAATATGGCGTAAATACCTATATTGGTGCGAATCCAAAGGTTACTCTTGGAGTAAGGTTAGGATTCCTAGGATATTGTCTTTTCTACAAGAAGGTTTAGAAAAGGGGTTATCCGCTAGTTCCTTAAAGGGACAGATCTCAGCTCTGTCCATTCTGTTACACAAGCGTCTGTCAGAAGTTCCAGACGTTCAGGCTTTTTGTCAGGCTTTGGCCAGGATTAAACCTGTGTTTAAAGCTGTGGTTCCACCATGGAGTTTAAACCTTGTTCTTAACGTTTTACAGGGTGTTCCGTTTGAACCCCTTCATTCCATTGATATAAAGTTGTTATCTTGGAAAGTTCTATTTTTAATGGCTATTTCCTCGGCTCGAAGAGTCTCTGAGTTATTAGCCTTACATTGTGATTCTCCTTATTTGATTTTTCACTCGGATAAGGTAGTTCTGCGTACTAAGCCTGGGTTCTTACCTAAGGTAGTCACTAACAGGAATATCAATCAGGAGATTGTTGTTCCATCCTTGTGCCCAAATCCTTCTTCGAGGAAGGAACGTCTTTTGCACAATCTGGATGTAGTTCGTGCCCTTAAATTTTATTTACAGGCAACTAAAGATTTTCGACAAACGTCTTCCCTGTTTGTCGTTTACTCTGGTCAGAGGAGAGGTCAAAAAGCTTCTGCTACCTCTCTCTCTTTTTGGCTTCGTAGCATAATTCGTTTAGCTTATGAGACTGCTGGACAGCAGCCTCCTGAAAGAATTACAGCTCATTCCACTAGAGCTGTGGCTTCCACTTGGGCCTTTAAGAATGAGGCCTCTGTTGAACAGATTTGCAAGGCTGCAACTTGGTCTTCGCTTCATACTTTTTCCAAATTTTACAAATTTGACACTTTTGCTTCCTCGGAGGCTATTTTTGGGAGAAAGGTTCTTCAGGCAGTGGTTCCTTCTGTATAAAGAGCCTGCCTATCCCTCCCGTCATCCGTGTACTTTTGCTTTGGTATTGGTATCCCACAAGTAATGATGACCCGTGGACTGATCACACTTAACAGAAGAAAACATAATTTATGCTTACCTGATAAATTCCTTTCTTCTGTAGTGTGATCAGTCCACGGCCCGCCCTGTTTTTTAAGGCAGGTAAATATTTTTTAAATTATACTCCAGTCACCACTACACCCTTGGCTTCTCCTTTCTCGTTGGTCCTTGGTCGAATGACTGGAGGTGACGTAGAGGGGAGGAGCTATATAGCAACTCTGCTGGGTGAATCCTCTTGCACTTCCTGTAGGGGAGCAGTTAATATCCCACAAGTAATGATGACCCGTGGACTGATCACACTACAGAAGAAAGGAATTTATCAGGTAAGCATAAATTATGTTGTTTTAATTTATTTTCCCCCATTTCATAGTGTTAATAAGGTCACCTTGTTGTTCCCACACACACATTCAAGCAGGTATATTTTGCAATTTTGATGACATGAGTCTCTGATGATTCCGATCACAGGCTGAGCATATGTGTCTTAATGCAATGTAAAGCCCAAAAGTAAAAACAGATGATTTAAATTGAACTCACTGATATGTATGCCGTTATATCCAGAATGTCCAACTTCAGCCTATGAGACCTCTTTTAATATAACTCCTACTACCCAATTCTGCACTTCTTCAAGAGAGACAGATTTGATTCACTAACAGCCTATCCAAAGTTTCCAGTCTCATCATCTTCCATGTTATTGCATGGAGACCATTCATTAAAGGGACATAACAAGGTTGATAGCATGCCAGACAAGGCTGTTTAGATCTACATGCAGGGCATCAGAGGAGCAGATCTAAGTACAAACACACAGAGTAAGTATTCTCTGTGCACTGTGTACACAGGCTTTGTCTATGCTGCATTGACCAATAAAGCTTTTTTTGCTTTACAGCAGTACAGCCCTGGCAAACTATTGATGTTCAAGTTCAACTTACTTAGTCATTTTAAAGCTCATGCCCTTACCATTAGTTAGCGTCAGGATCACACTGTGTCTAGAGGAGATTAGAAGAATTGAGAGACTGTGAGACAGACAGCGCACACACAGTCACAGTGTCAGTGAAAGAGAGACTTAGGGAATAAGCTTTAGTTTAGACTCTGGACACAGAGACAGGTAGGTTATGGTATTATTGTATTATTTAAAAATAATAGTTTATACTGACACAGACAGGCAGCAGCCTCATCCTCTAATACATGACTCACTCATAGGAATACTTTACTAGGAGGTTCTTTATTATAAAAGTAATTTTATAAAATGATGCATCATTTCACACAAAAAGTGACAGTCCACTTCCATGATGTTCCAACAGTTCCATCCATCATTAGGTAATGATTCCTTCCTTCTATTCAATATATTTAGTCTGTTGCACAATTTTTTTATTCTCCTTTAAAAACTTGGCATAAAAATAAAAAAGGTATTTTTATGCCAATTTTTTAAAGGAGAATAAAAAAATTGTGCAACAGACTAAATATATTGAATCCATTCCAGCTTCCTTGGAAGTTTATTTACTTGAACTTCAAGAACTTCTCTCCTCCAATACCTCAACGACCTGGGTACTGTATTTTTATATGTCCGTTTTTATTTTTAAAGTAGCAGATCATATTCCTGCTGCATAACACATGAAACGTTATAAAATGATCACAGGCTCGCCTCACACAGCTTCCTTTGAAGTTTATTTACTTGAGTCTCGAGAACTTCAAGAACTTCTCTCCTCCAATACCTCCATAATATCACCTACTTCAAGGCTCTTCCACTCCATTCCTTTTCCTCATCACTTGTCTTCCAAGTTTGATGAGGAAAAGGAAGGGAGTGGAAGAGCCTGAATTATGATATTATGGAGGTATTGGAGGAGAGAAGTTCTTTAAGTTCTCGAGACTCAAGTAAATAAACTTCAAAGGAAGCTGTGTGAGGCGAGCCTGTGATCATTTTATAACGTTTCATGTGTTATGCAGCAGGAATATGATCTGCTACTTTAAAAATAAAAACGGACATATAAAAATACAGTACCCAGGTCGCCTGCAGCACAGCAGAGGAAATGTCGTTTGCTGGCAGCTTTCCTAGCTTTAGAGACAATCCCCAGATCAGAGACACTAAGTGCGCAACGCCGCCATGACTGTCACTGTGACAGTCATGGCGGCGTTGCGCACTTAGTAAAAGTTAAGTTAACTGAAAAAAAACTAAGCAGCTTAAAAAGCTCTTAACACTCCAGTCCAGTCCTCGTGAGCGGTGAGTGAGACAACAACAGTAAAACACAGTCTCACTCACTGGGTCTGGACTGGAGGACTCTGCCTGTGGCTGGTCAGGACTCAGGAGGAGGTGAGGGTGACAGGTCAGACGACCGTCGGTCAGTGCCAGTGAGTGGTGGGTCGGGTGGCTAATAACAGGAGTAGTACACTCCTGTTATTAGCCACCCGACCCACCACTCACTGGCACTGACCGACGGTCGTCTGAACTGTCACCCTCACACCTCCTGAGTCCTCCTGACCAGCCAGCCACAATGCCACATTGAGCAATAGCAATTTTCACCTCACCTACCTGGCTAGTAGCTACGCTCCGGCTGGGCTCCTAGTCCTCCACCTCCAGTCCTCCGGCTGACAATGACACCTGACCTGACTCCAACACACTGTGACAGAACACTCCTGCTCCACTCCTCCGCTCCTGACCGTCACCGACCGACTCACTCCTGTGACTCCTCACTCCTGACAACAACTGGGCTGGCGGCCTAGGTCACGCTCTGAGACAGAGACTGGGAGAACTGCAGCAGCACGTCCGGTCCGTCGTCTTCAATCTCTGCTCTGACGCCGGTCGCACGTGACACTGACTGCACCAACCTGACCACCAATGCGGCTGCGCATCAATTTCCCGCCCGGCAACTCAGCCTAGAGAGACTCAGACATACTGATGCCTGATTGGCTGAGCGGCCGGGCAGGCAGGGCTCAGGGCTCCCGAGGCTAGCCTCCGGTGGGAGCAGTTATGGGCTGCATAGAGACTGCTGCATTAGTATTATTCCCCACTGGATGGCAGTCTCTAAAGCAGCCCATAACATAACAGACTAATACATTCATATTGCGCAATGGAAGGACAGCTGGCCTCTTACCTTCTTGCGCAATATGAATGCAATGTAGTAAAGTTAGGAAACAATAATAAAATTGCAATAATAAGCATAATTTGGTGGAGGGGTGGGGGGTAGGGGGGTCACCTTTCATATGTTAAAAAAAAAATAAAAAAATAAAAAAACATTTTTTTTTTTTAATTAAAAAATAGATGTAATTCCCACATTGGCCAGGGTAGGCACTGCCTCACCTGCCTCTAATGAATGCACGTCCCTGGTGAGAATGAGAGAAATGCTGCCTATACACTGTGCGAAATGGTCAGCTTAATAACTATATTAAAAGGACTTAATCTGTTATTGTTTAAAATGGAAAAAATAAATACAATTACTGCACAATAAGGTGTTTCACAATGGTTAACAAATGCAAAATGGGTGTGTGGTGTGTGTGGGTGATGGGTGATATCATTGACAAGTAACATTTTGGCCTGGCTAGTAGCTTAGCACTTAACAGCTGAGTCTGCTGGAGCTTTCTGCAGCTCAGACGTATATAATATACGTCTGAGCAGCAGGAAACTCCAGCAGTCTCAGCTGTTAAGTTGCAGCCGTGAGCTGGAGTTCCTGAGCTCCAGGCATCTGTCTGCATATGGAACTGGAGCACGATCGGTGCTCTGATTCCTTATGAAGGCAGATGCCAGATCGTTAAAGACGTTGACACTTTGTGCATCCAGATATCCCTACAGAAGTGCAGCCTCTGAAGTAGGGACATGCAGTCAGGGGAGGCCGGTGAGGCAGTGCCTCACCTGTCAAATGGGCAAGATTTTTTATTTATTAATTACTTTATTAAAAATGTCACTCGTTATTGCGCAACATGCTTGCTGATGTGGCTATGAGCTGTGAGAGCCATCGCCACCCAATGGTGGTTCAGACATCCCAACTATCCTGGAAGTTCTGAGAGTCTCCCGCATTGAAAAAGCTGCTCCCTGACACCCGCAAATTAAACACATATCCCGGAAAGAGCAGTGCCAGAGAAAATCAAATTTGTGCCTGCACTTTTCATTTCTACCTGTAGGTGTCACTGTTCTGTTGCAGCTCACTGTAAATGTTATTTTGTTCCTCTCTGGACTTTTCTCCCCCTTCCTGAACTCTAGTGCGGTGCGAGACATAGCAGACCTGATATATATAGGTGAGATTTGCAGACTTCCATACTCTCTGTATTGTGCAGATTCCCATACTCTCTATATTGTGCAGACTCCCATACTCTTCATATTGTCCAGACTCCCATACTCTCTATATTGTGCAGACTCCCATAGTTTCTATATTGTGCAGATTCCCATACTTTTCTTCTTTGCTTATGTGAACCCTGAGAACACGTGCCTGACTGCCACTAACAATACTGCTTAGTCACACCACTTAGACCATGTTACTGACTGCCGTTAACAATATGGCTTAGTCCCACCCCTTAGACAATGTGACTGACTGCTGCTAACAATACTGCTTATTCACACTCAGACTTCCCAACAGCCCCTATTTAAGAGGGACAGTCCCTGACTCTGAGCTCTATCCCTCTAAGACAGCTATATTTCCCTTAGCCTCACCCACGGATCACCCAGAAACACCCAAAAACTGCCCTGACGCATCCACAGACACCCAGAAGCACCCACAATCCAGCCCACTGATCAATCATGATCCCTCCACTCCCAACACGGTTCCACCGACAAAATTGTGACGGGCCCCTATCAACCTCCTGTGTACCTCATTCTCAGCCACAAATGTTGGGAGGTATGCATCATGATTTACAAATGCCGGGCAGGGATGCATCATGATTAACAAATGCTGGGCAGGGATGGGCTTCCCTTCAGAGTTGCCAATGTAAAAAATAATAGTAAAACGCCCTGGTTCTACGAAGCAAACAGTTCAACCATTTAACCATTTGGAGCCTGAAAATATTTACACAACTATATGTAAGTTGTACAGTTCCTTAGCACCATACTTAACAAGTTAAAATGTTTAGGTATTTTATTTCCGCCTTACAGTCATGCAACTGTTTTGCAGATTCTTCTCTGCTCAGCCATGTTGTACTGGATAAGACATATTCCTCCTTGATGTGTTCCTTTTTTTTAACTTGCCATAAAACTGCTGTCACATGTCACTAAACTGCTAACATATTAAAAATGTACATTGCCTTTTGATAATTTCATGTGCTTATTCTAGTTACATAAACATTGACAGGTCTCTATGTAGATACTAGTGCACAATATTCACTCTAAGAGCAATACAGTTGTGGAACTCATTACCAAAGGAGGTAGTAAATGCCAATACCTTAGATACATTTAAAAATAGTTTGGATACATTTCTGTCTAGAAACAGAATTCATGGATATGATTGCTTGTGTTAAATGGGTCACCTTTTAATGGGATTCATTTAAAGGGACAGTCAAGTCCAAAATAAACTTTCATGATTCAGAAAGCACATGTAATTTTAAACAACTTTTCAATTTACTTTTATCACCAATTTTGCTTTGTTCTCTTATTCTTAGTTGAAAGCTAAACCTAGGAGGTTCATATGCTAATTTATTAGACCTTGAAGGCCGCCTCTACATTTGACAGTTTTTCACCAGTAGAGGGCATTAGTTCATATGTTTCATATAGATAACATTGAGCTCATGCACGTGAATTTATAGAGGAGTGAGCACTGATTGGCTAAAATGCAAGTCAGTCAAAAGAACTGAAATAAGGGGGCAGTCTGCAGAGGCTTAGATACAAGGTAATCACCGAGGTAAAACGTGTATTATTATAACTGTGTTGGTTATGCAAAACTAAGGAATGGGTAATAAAGGGATTATTTATCTTTTAAAACAGCAAAAATTCTGGTGTTGACTTGTATAGGTTTAACTCGATAGACTTCGGTGTTTTTTCAACCTCGTCTACTATGTTGCTATATCACTATGCCAATATTATGGTGCAAAGTACTATGATGATATTTGGTTCCTGAAACATATTTTCTAAACGTAGCCACCAATCAGCAAGTGCTACCCAGGCTCTGAATCAAAAATGGGCCGTCTCTTAAGCTTGCATTCCTGCCTTTTCAAATAAAGATACCAAGAGAATGGTGAAAAATTGATAATTAGAAAGTTAAGGCATAAATTAGAAAGTTGCTTAAAATCGCATGCTCTATCTGAATCATAAAAGTTATATTTTGACTAGACTATGCCTTTAAGGCGTGTCTCTATTACCAGCTGTCAATTGAAGCTATATTTTTCTATTTTGTACACATTATTAAAAATAAACTTACACACACCACAAATAAACATATCTGCATCTATGAAAAGCCACACCAAATAAACCTATGCATATAAGCAGAAAGAAAACAAATGTTAAATATACATTCATCACTTTACATACTTGCCAACTGTCCCGTTTTTGCCGGGACAGTCTCGGAATTTGGGACCTATTCCTGGCAATTTAAATGTCCCGGACTGTCCCGGCAACATGTCTTTCTATCCTATCTGTTGTGTTGCGTGAGTCAGTCATTAGATGTTAGTTTTGTTTTTTGCCTAATGCTGGCTTGCATGCTGATGATGTCAACACGCAAAGGCAAGGTCATGTGACAGAGTAGGTCGGCGCTCCACTTTCAAACCTGGGTACCGACAAGACACCAGAAAGTGAACAAAATAGTGTTGAGAGCTTAGGATAGGTGGCTTATTCCTGGGGATAAAGGACCATATCAACGAGGTCATAATGTGGTATCTGAGCTGAACGATAGTGGTAAAGCTTGTTTGTTAAGATAAACAACTTAGAATAGTATATTGGACTAACTAGGCAACTGAGGATTCCTGGTGAGAAAATCGATGCAGCAGATAGAGGTGTCAGGGCTGACCCTGGAATTTCCCTTTTAACCTTATAAATGTCAGGAGGATTATATGTCCAAGGTGATAGAGTCTCTGCAGAAGGTGTGTCTGATTCCAAAGATGTTCTTGTAGCCAAATAGTTTGTGAATATATTATATTTGTGTTAGTGGAAGTGACAACCGCTAGACTCAACAGCTGCCAAACTGAGCTAGAATACTGTATATTACTTTGTTTTTATTTAGTGCACTTGGTTCTCTACTGAAGCAGTGTGTACTTCTGTGGATTTTAGGTCTCACCTTCTTTCCCCACCCACCCTTCCCATTCCCTATGTTCTTGCCATCATTTACTGTTACTCCATCTTCCTTACCTACTAGTTTTCATCATTATGTAAAACCATGATAATTCTCATGATCCCTTTCCCACATCAATTAATCTAACATTCAACCTCAGATGTTAGCTACCTATATTTAACTACATTTGCATAGTTGCCAATATTTTAAAAAAAAATCCAGGGACACTTTGCAGCAGAGCAAGCGGGTTACTGGAGTATTGACGACCTACTGTTCAACTGCTCCGCCCACTCAGTTCTGCAATCAAAACACACCCATTTGATAGTAATAGTATAATTTAGACTTATCCATAGTTTATTATACAGATTACAGCAGCAAGCTCTTACACCTACCCAGTCTCTGGAACAAATTCTGGGCATATGGTTATTTTTACAACACAGCATCACAATTAGAAAGACAAATAATATGTGAACCCATTCAATAATAATAACAATATTCCATTAGGAATTAATTATATTTAAATAATACACTATATCTATTTATCATCTATCTGTATATATGTATGTGTGTGTATATATATATATGCAAACAACAAATGTTGCGCAAAGGAGATTTTCAGGGACATTTACAGGGGCAAAAAAAATCCAGGGACTGTCCCTGGAAATCAGGGACTGTTGGCAACTATGCATTTGCTTTATTTTGTATTACCTAATATTGTGCCTTTCACATAAAAAAAAAATCTAAACTAAGCATTACAATGACAAAATATCCTGCTTTGCAAATAAAAAAGGAATATTGGTGTTGACTGTCCCTTTAAAAAAATGTTTTTAAGTCACATTAAGAAACAGGAAATCTAAACTTAAAATAGAAATAAAGATATGTATTAATAAAATAAGAAGAAAATTCCATTGAAATGTTGCTGTTAGTAAATCTGAATGTGGTATAAAGCCAAAGTAGTAACAAAATATGGCTCCCTGTGCAAAACCATTTCAAAGAAAACTATAATTGTGCTTACCCTTAAAATATGGATAAAACTAGGTAGCATTTGTTATGCTTACTACTAGGTAAAAATAAACGCCCAAATATATATATATATAATGAATTCGGCAATATTAAAAAAAATGCAATCTAACAAAAAGAAGTACATTTGTTGTCTTTTGCAACTAACTATATGATATAAATAATACTAATTATTTACAAATGATTTGTTTTTCTTTAATGTGCCCTGCCTGCAGAGTTAATACAAGGTGTGAGCTTGTTCAGTAAATAGAAGCACAAAAAACTCAAATTCAGTTTTTGTTAACCTGTATACAATACAGATTATTGCATATTATTTATGCAGTAGATGCAAGTAATATTTAAATATTTTGGGATCTTGCAGCTGGAAGGATTTTCGTTTAAAAAACATAAATATATAAATATATGTAAATCTAATAAAAATATGTTTCTGCCCGGTTTCGAACCGGGGACCTTTCGCGTGTGAGGCGAACGTGATAACCACTACACTACAGAAACTGCTGAAATATCATACAGCAAAACTTGCTTAGATTTTAACTACATATACTTTTACATTTTTTTTTTTTTACATAGCAGCCACGAACAACCTACGAGATGTAAATATTGCACAAAATAATTAATATATTATGTTAACATCAAGCATGATTTATTTCAGATATAGCAGCTCACTAAAAGAAATATAGTTGTGTAAATCGAGAAAACAAATTGCGCCCAACGTGGGGCTCGAACCCACGACCCTGAGATTAAGAGTCTCATGCTCTACCGACTGAGCTAGCCGGGCACCTGTTAATTTGGTATTTCAAGCACATATAAATAAAAACAATGATAGTTTGGATATCATTGATGTTAAATGAAGTATGTAAGCACACGCATTGCGCAATTTAAATGTATTTAAATAGTGCAGGAGTGATCATATGGGGTGATCATACTCATTTAAAATAAAAAGTTTATGTTTTGAGGAGCATAAAAGTGAAACGTGAACAATTTAATTTTCACTGATAGATGTATCGGTACGTGCTATTCATATGCGAAGCAAAAAAGATTAATTGTTGATAATTTAAATGGTACCTAGTTTTACAAACATATTATAAAGAAAACTTAAACTTTACAAGTGCTCCAGTGGCGCAATCGGTTAGCGCGCGGTACTTATAAGACAGTAACTAGTGAGCAATGCCGAGGTTGTGAGTTCGAGCCTCACCTGGAGCATCAATTTTTTATAATTTTCTAAAAACAAGTATTCTTCTTTCTCAAATATTTTAGAAATAATACATGTACGTTACTGATATTAAAAAAAGAATATTAAATTAATACATGTTTCTGCCCGGTTTCGAACCGGGGACCTTTCGCGTGTTAGGCGAACGTGATAACCACTACACTACAGATACACATTATGACGTCTTGGAGCCATACGATAGTTATTGGTTAGTGGATGTATCTAGGTATTTGTTGTGTTTCTATGTATGATTTAGTGTACCCATTACCCACGCCGTAACTAATTAATGTGGGAGGAGACAAATGTTATTTCCTGAATTCTCTCTCTGTAGTATGGCAGTGGACCACACGTTGTGTTTTGTGAACTTCTTGACAGCTCCAGGTTTATATTTAACGCAGATCGTTTTCACGTTGTTGTTGTGAATTTTAAGTCGCCGGAGAGTTGCTACTGACTGTAACTTCTAACATGTCGGCCCCTGTACATAGCCGTGAAAGAACCGGAAGCTCGAGTAGGAGTGACTGCTCGTTTATAACACCGTCCCTGACCTTCCTCCCTGATAATGTACTGCTGGAAGTATTGGGATATCTCTCCGTGCGAGACCTCATTCGAAGTAGCCGGTGAGAAGCGCAGCAGTAGCAGAAATGAGACAGGTGGTCAGGTTTTGAGGCGTATTGTGATGTGAACATAGGTTAAGCATTTTGTTAGTGAGAGAAGGTATTGTGTTTGTTGTGATGCGGGCATATTTGGGTTTATATGGAGGAGGGCAGCTATTTGGGTTTATATAGAGGTGGGCAGCTATTTGGGTTTATATAGAGGTGGGCAGCTATTTGGGTTTATATGGAGGAGGGCAGCTATTTGGGTTTATATGGAGGCGGGCAGCTATTTGGGTTTACATGGAGGTTGGCAGCTATTTGGGTTTACGTGGAGGTGGGCAGCTATTTGGGTTTACATGGAGGTGGGCAGCTATTTGGGTTTATATGGAGGAGGGCAGCTATTTGGGTTTATATAGAGGTGGGCAGCTATTTGGGTTTATATAGAGGTGGGCAGCTATTTGGGTTTATGTGGAGGTGGGCAGATATTTGGGTTTACATGGAGGTGGGCAGTTATTTGGTTTTATATAGAGGTGGGCAGCTATTTGGGTTTATATAGAGGTGGGCAGCTATTTGGGTTTACATGGAGGTGGGCAGTTATTTGGTTTTATATAGAGGTGGGCAGCTATTTGGGTTTACATGGAGGTGGGCAGTTATTTGGTTTTATATAGAGGTGGGCAGCTATTTGGGTTTACATGGAGGTGGGCAGTTATTTGGTTTTATATAGAGGTGGGCAGCTATTTGGGTTTACATGGAGGTGGGCAGTTATTTGGTTTTATATAGAGGTGGGCAGCTATTTGGGTTTATGTGGAGGTGGGCAGCTATTTGGGTTTATATAGAGGTGGGCAGCTATTTGGGTTTACATGGAGGTGGGCAGATATTTGGGTTTACATGGAGGTGGGCAGATATTTGGGTTTACATGGAGGTGGGCAGTTATTTGGTTTTATATAGAGGTGGGCAGCTATTTGGGTTTACATGGAGGTGGGCAGATATTTGGGTTTACATGGAGGTGGGCAGTTATTTGGTTTTATATAGAGGTGGGCAGCTATTTGGGTTTACATGGAGGTGGGCAGCTATTTGGGTTTACATGGAGGTGGGCAGTTATTTGGTTTTATATAGAGGTGGGCAGCTATTTGGGTTTACATGGAGGCGGGCAGCTATTTGATGGAGGTGGGCAGCTATTTGGGTTTACATGGAGGAGGGCAGATATTTGGGTTTATATGGAGGAGGGCAGATATTTGGGTTTATATGGAGGCGGGCAGCTATTTGGGTATTCATGGAGATGGGCAGATATTTGGGTTTACATGGAGGCGGGCAGATATTTGGGTTTACATGGAGGCGGGCAGCTATTTGGGTTTACATGGAGGCGGGCAGCTATTTGGGTTTACATGGAGGCGGGCAGATATTTGGGTTTACATGGAGGCGGGCAGCTATTTGGGTTTACATGGAGGCGGGCAGCTATTTGGGTTTACATGGAGGCGGGCAGCTATTTGGGTTTACATGGAGGCGGGCAGCTATTTGGGTTTACATGGAGGCGGGCAGCTATTTGGGTTTACATGGAGGCGGGCAGCTATTTGGGTTTACATGGAGGCGGGCAGCTATTTGGGTTTACATGGAGGCGGGCAGCTATTTGGGTTTACATGGAGGTGGGCAGCTATTTGGGTTTTCGTGGAGGTGGGCAGCTATTTGGGTTTTCATGGAGGTGGGCAGCTATTTGGGTTTATATAGAGGTGGGCAGCTATTTGGGTTTACATGGAGCCGGGCAGCTATTTGATGGAGGTGGGCAGCTATTTGCGTTTACATGGAGGAGGGCAGCTATTTGGGTTTATATGGAGGCGGGCAGCTATTTGGGTTTATATGGAGGTGGGCAGTTATTTGGGTTTATATGGAGGCGGGCAGCTATTTGGGTTTATATGGAGGCGGGCAGCTATTTGGGCTTACATGGAGGCGGGCAGATATTTGGGTTTATATGGAGGAGGGCAGCTATTTGGGTTTATATAGAGGTGGGCAGCTATTTGGGTTTATATGGAGGTGGGCAGCTATTTGGGTTTATATGGAGGCGGGCAGCTATTTGGGTTTACATGGAGGCGGGCAGCTATTTGGGTTTACATGGAGGCGGGCAGCTATTTGGGTTTACATGGAGGTGGGCAGCTATTTGGGTTTTCGTGGAGGTGGGCAGATATTTGGGTTTTCATGGAGGTGGGCAGCTATTTGGGTTTATATAGAGGTGGGCAGCTATTTGGGTTTACATGGAGCCGGGCAGCTATTTGATGGAGGTGGGCAGCTATTTGCGTTTACATGGAGGAGGGCAGCTATTTGGGTTTATATGGAGGCGGGCAGCTATTTGGGTTTATATGGAGGTGGGCAGTTATTTGGGTTTATATGGAGGCGGGCAGCTATTTGGGTTTATATGGAGGCGGGCAGCTATTTGGGCTTACATGGAGGCGGGCAGATATTTGGGTTTATATGGAGGAGGGCAGCTATTTGGGTTTATATAGAGGTGGGCAGCTATTTGGGTTTATATGGAGGTGGGCAGCTATTTGGGTTTATATGGAGGCGGGCAGCTATTTGGGTTTATATGGAGGCGGGCAGCTATTTGGGCTTACATGGAGGCGGGCAGATATTTGGGTTTATATGGAGGCGGGCAGCTATTTGGGTTTACATGGAGATGGGCAGATATTTGGGTAAGACTGGAATTTACAGTGAGTTGTGACTAAGAATATGAGCTTGTGGCCCCGCTTACATGGAGATAGGTAGCAGAGACACTAGGTGGTCAGGTTTACATGGAGGTGGGCAGCTATTTGGGTTTACATGGAGGCGGGCAGCTATTTGGGTTTACATGGAGGCGGGCAGCTATTTGGGTTTTCATGGAGGAGGGCAGATATTTGGGTTTTCATGGAGGAGGGCAGATATTTGGGTAAGACTGGAATTTACAGTGAGTTGTGAGTAAGCATATGAGCTTGTGGCCCCGCTTACATGGAGGTAGGTAGCAGAGACACTAGGGCTTGTTTGGATGTGGCTATGCATGCAACAGTAGAGATGGTGGGTAGACAATGGAAATTATTGTCATGCTTGTACTATACAGGGAGGGGGCACAACATTGCGGCATGTTGTGATGTGAACAGTCTGTTTCATTGTAATAAAAAAAATTTCTGTCCGGGTGCTTATATCCAATAGAAATCAGTGCAATCTCTTATTATTACTTTTATTATTACTTTTATACACTTCATTTGTGCTTCCTGTCACAACCCTACAAGGAGGAGAAGGCCTTTTCAGGAAGTTTTATCTTTCTGATGTCTTAAAACTTCTAGGCTAGTGAAAATACTAGATAACAGGGAGCTACACTGAGAATTGTTAAGTGCTAATTTTGCAACAACAAAAAAAAACAAGTAAGTTATTTGCTGTTTTTTGCACAGTCCTTTTTTTTTAAATTTACTCTTATTTAACTTATTTGTTTTTAACCACAGGGGACTGTTAATATCTCTTTAAGAGAGACAAACAGGCATTGGGACTTGGTATGTGGGCATGCTTGGGACATAAAGATAAGGATAAGTTTTCGCTTGCTACACTATATATATAGATATAGATAGATATGTCAAAAATTAAATCTGCATAGGTGCGTTTCAATTTGAAATATAAGCATTTTGCAATATACTTCCATTAGCAAAAATTATTCTAGTAAAAGTTATTGTTTTGCTGTAGCATACGCAAATATCCTGTGAGGGCCCATACACCAGTATTCATACACCATGCCTGCTCAGAATCGGCAGTAGCTTGTAAATCACAAATTAAGTCTTCAGAATCAATACTCACTATTGCCAGCTCTCTAAGCCGACATGGTGTTTGAATACAGGTGTAAAGGCCCCCCACAGCATATATGCGTATGTCGCTAAAAACCAGTAGTAACTTTTACTAGAAGTAGTTTTGCTAATCGAAGTATGCTTCAAAAAAATGCTCCTTTTTTAAATTTTAATACACCCATACACATTTGAATTTTGACGTTTGTATCCCTTTAAGTCCAGTAGGGTCTGCATTCTCACTTCATAGAAGCCATTCACCACAGTGTCGTGATCATAGGTTAAACAAAGTAAGAAATATATAATATATTTGTTCTTTTTTTTTAAGTGTATGCAAAAGATGGAAAAGGCTGGTAATGGACCGTACCTTGTGGAGACACGTTGATCTGACATCTTGCAAGGTCAGTATGAATCCTGTTTTTTTAACTGCTCATGATATATTTCATAATGTGCGTATTCATTAAAAGGTGTACGTCCATTAGACTTTAACTACCTAAAATGAAAGATAATATTAAAGTTTATGAAAGTTTTTGAAAATCTTTACTTAAAGGGACAGTGTGTCCTAATTTTACCTGCTGGAGGGTATTACATTGTTTGTTAAATAGCCCCTTTACCTTTATTTCAGCATTTGAAATAACTGTGGTTTCCCTACCTATACTGAAAGTTCCTAGACTCAAATCTGTCCTCAGACCTCTAACAGGCCAGATTTTCAGGATATCTTAACTGGAGCACAGGTGAAATAATTAGCTGATTATTAAACATGGCTATTAACCTGCTCTCACTTAAAGTACGTCTAAAAATCTGGTCTGTTAGGGAAGCCTGAAGACAGGTTTGAAAACCGCTGGTATAGGCTAAAGAAAAACTATGTAATCATAGTCAGCAGAAGAAATTAAAGTCCCAAGCAGGGGTTAGGAGAGAGAAGTAATACATGCTAACCTCTTTGCGTCTTTAGGACGTTCCATTCCGTCCTAACAGCGCTGGACTTTAACACCACCAGGAGGGCATGGAACATCCTACCTTATATGGCATCCTGCAGCCTCCTCTTTTTTTGCACAATGAAAAATCCGACGGGGGGGGCGGGGCATGCCTAGCGGCGTAAGCAGTCCCCCATTATCTAATCCTGGCCTTGAAATCAAGTGATCGCATCAATGATTGGGTGATTTCATTTTTCCAGTAAGTGTTTACGTTGGAACTTTGTTCCAATCTAAGCACTTGCACCTCGGCATGAAGGGGTTTATTTTTAATTGTTCTCTCTAAATATTGGTATTTTGTATACAATGAGAAAAAAAGAGGTGTATACAATATTTGGATGTTAGTATAAATATGCACAATATATTGCAGGAAAAATATAGCTTACTCTGCCTCATGCAGGCTGGTATATATATATATATATATATATATATATATATATATATATATATATATATATATATATATATATATATATATATATATATATATATATATATATATATATATATATATATATATATATAAGCGCTATATATTGTGTCCTCAGGGCTTATGTGTGTGTATTCTCAACCCCCACCTAACTGTAATCCATCCGTATTGTCGAGTTTCAGGTAACTTAAAGGATTACTTTCTGTTATAATTTTTAAGCTAAACAACTAACATATTAAAGTTAATAAACATTAATTAAAACCTACTGACCTATATTTTCTCTAAAATGAAGTTTCATAACGTTCTAAAAGTTATATCTTTTATTCGCCGATGATGTCACATTATCCTGCCCACTATTTTCAGCACTGAGTGTTCAAAATACTTAAACCAATAACTTTGTGTTTAAAGCGCCATTTTGAAACCTAGGTATTGTAAACGGATTGGTACAGAGCAAAGGATACCCACGGAGTGGGTTTGGAAAACAATTAAATTTGCAGACAAGATTTCTGATATACGGTAGAGACAGTGATGTGCAGTCACTAGAGGCAGGTGAGGTGGGCAAAAATATATATTTTTTTATTGGCTTTAAAAAATAAAAAAAATAAAAATTGCAATTTTTTTTCCCCCAGTGCTTTTCTGTGTTTCTGTCTACCTTTTATTTATTTAATTAATGAATTGGTAGTGCCATCTGATAGTGTGGCTTTATTTAAAGGGGTGGGGTCAAGCGCCCCACCATCTTTAAATTTCACCAGCCGCCACTGGATCAAGACATTTTTATATTTACTGAATAATGAAAGAATCTATAAGCATAATTTGCAGCATTAAAGTAAAAAGTATGTTTTAAACATATTTTAACCCTTTGAGTGCTAATGACGGCTCTGAGCCATCACAGAATTTCTCACTCTGGTGCTAATGACGGCTCAGAGCCGTCATGAGCACTCTCCTACCTTGAGGGAGATCTGGGGCCTCCTTACTGATCCTACCCCAGCGATCGTGCCTGTAGAGTGACAGGCATCGACGGAGCTTCACGTGATGCACGGTGATGTCACGCGCAATTACGTGATGACGTCACCGCGCAACTTTATTTATACTTAACAATGTTAAGTATAGGAGGAGGGGGCATGCTGCTTAGAAGCCTGTATCTCAGGCATCTAAGCAGCTACAGACCCCCAAGACCCATTGTTGGAAACTTAATCACCTAACCTTTCCAACAGTGTAAGTCTTGGGGGTCTGTAAAAAGAAATAAAAAAGTTTAAAAATTTTTTTTTCGAAAATTTCAAAAATAAAAATAAATAAATAAAATATTAGCACCCAGGTGGGAAATGGCTTAGCAGCCAAAGGGTTAATGGGCATGGATTTCTAGATCTCATAATCAGAGCTAGCATTTTGTTATCTGGCAAGTGTTTCTGTTACAATCCTTTAGACTAAAATCAGATGTTTACTAAGTTGACCAGTTTTCCAAGAAACCATTTAAAGAGACATTAAACCCATATGTTTTCTTTCATGATTTAGAAAGAGCATGCAATTTTAAATAACTTTCCAATTTACATCTAATATCTAATTTTCTTCATTCTTTTCATATCCTTTGTTGAAAATCATATCTAAATATGCTCAATAGCTGCTGATTGGTGGCTGCACATACATTACATACCTAATGTGATTGGCTCAACCATGTGCATTGCTATTTCTTCA
Source organism: Bombina bombina (assembly GCF_027579735.1). Taxonomy (NCBI): domain Eukaryota; kingdom Metazoa; phylum Chordata; class Amphibia; order Anura; family Bombinatoridae; genus Bombina; species Bombina bombina. Next base: position 719,178,670 of record NC_069504.1, read on the forward strand.
ACAAAGGATATCTAAAGAATGAAGGCGTATCCTAGCCACTGCCTCACCAGCCTCTGACGTCACTGCACGTCACTGGGTAGAGATATGTTAATGAAATGCTATTGATAAAAAGCGTATTTGGGGTAGTTAGTAACAGGCATAGAAAATATTTACTTACAGTGGCCTTTTAAGCAAACGTCCCTTGTAAATATAGAGGGGTACCTTTGCTCATTAGTGAGCTAGTAGATCCGCTGGACTCCCGTAGCCTTAACTGCCGCAATGCTGCTATCTGCTGGAGGGGATGGTTCCGTTATCCCAACGGTCCGAGAGATTACTCAGTATCAATTACCATACACTTCCCCAAGCGTGGGCTCTTTGGCTTGTTTCCGAGTCCAGATGCTGTGATCTACTGTCCTCGATGACGTCACACGTGATGTAATGGTGGGGGGGAGGGCTTAGACTACACTGCCTGGTGCTGCAGAAAAGGTAGTCTGGGACTAAACAGTAGTATCCGTGCTGGCCATAGGTATAAGCAAAAAAGAGAGGTGGAACTACTGTGGTAAATATAAAAATCCAAAATGTATTTCAAAAAGTAAGTTAAAAACAAACAGGACAACATCCCATAAGGTGAAAACAGGAGTGTTACTCCAGTGCTAACATGTTTTGGCCTTCGGTATACAGACAGAGATAATGTTAAAGAAGCATGTGTTCTTACATAAAGTGTTAAAATAAGGAGATGTGATTTAGTTGCCAGCTCAACTCTCTTTAATGGGTTATGATTTTAAAGAACAAAAATGGTTGTTTCATATACAAAAATAAACCTAAAGATGCCATTCCTCATACATTTTATACCCTGCTGCTGGTATTACAAGTCATTAGATACACATCAAGGGAAAAACTATTTTACAATTCCCTGTCCCTTTAAATGTCCCTTTAAGTTTGAATCTAGGAGTGTTTGACAATCAGTGGGCTTACTTTCAACCACCAGCCCCCCTCCCTGAGAACATAATAAAACATATCTCTGACCCAAATAACTTGTTCTCTAGATGATTTTAGAAGGGGAGTTTGGAGTTACTCATATTGACAGAATACAAGGTTATTTTATTGGTCTTTTCCAGTTGCTGACTGCAATCTCTCTGACATGTTCAGGATTATAGTGAGAGGGTTTGCTGGGGATGTGCTATGCAAATTCTCTGTGGCATGTAACATATTTATTTCATGTTAATTTAGTTATCAGTAGTCCCAGATGTCTACAGCAATTTAAATAGCTGAGTTGTAACAGGAAGCAGGTGCTCTTAGCAGTTGATGTCAGATGGTAACATTGATGACCTACTTAGAAATGAACACAGACACCTAAAAGCAATTATTACACGTTCTTAATTGTTAAAGCTTCTAATTTTTGATTTACTGATTTTAGCTTATATGTGCTTTTAACCCCAGCAAGGCCATTAAAAACCCGTAGGTAAAACCCCATTCAGTAGGGGAGCCACAGTCGTAGTTCTCAAGCAGAAAACCACTGGTGAAGGGCAGCTATGTCTGACTCCTTATTGGCTCATAAGCCGTGTTCTGCTTGCAACTCGCCCATATACATGTATGTAACCTGTTTGCTGGAGTTAAACATATGGGGCCGGATTCCGAAAAAATTGTTTATCTCAGGTGTTTGCGTGCGCCAGGTTTATCACTCGTATTACAAGTTGAAAGTAAATGTGATTGCTTTAGAGCAATGATGCTAGAATGATTACGCCGTCCTCAGAGTTCTGGTTAACTGTTTCGCAAAACAAGAAAGTGTCACAGAACACTTAAAAAATAAATGACGGAGTACAGTTACACGCATAATAACACCATTAAAAAAAATCACAAGAAGTTATAAGGGCTCAAAGATAAGAAGTCTGGTGTTAGAAATAAAAAAGGCAGGTACAGGGCTTTAACATTGAGATATATACATGTCTAAATATGTATATATAATCTGTATATGTGTAATTGTATATTTACAGAAATAAAAACACATAAATACATATACAGACATATATGTGTATGTGCATTGGACCCCTTTGCAGTCAAGTAGATGAAAACATGAAAAAGCATATATATGCAATATTCATATTTAATAAAGGTTTTAACTATGTGTTTACTGTAAATATTTCACATTCCCACGTGTTCTACCAATCACAGAATTATTATTATTATTATCATCATCATTTATTGGTATAGAGCCGCCAAATTCCGTAGCGCTGAATATGTTCTATGTATTTTTAAATAGTTATATATATAATCTCACAAAAGTGAGTACTCCCTCACATTTGTGTAAATATTTTTTTATATCTTTTCATGTGACAGCACTGAAGAAATGTCACTTTGCTACAATGTAAAGTAGTGAGTGTACAGCCTGTATAACAGTGCAAATTTGCTGTCCCCTCAAAATAACTCAACTCACAGCCATTACTGTCTAAAGAAACCGTTGGAAACAAAAGTGAGTACAACCCTAAGTGGAAATGTCTGAATTGGGCCCAATTAGCCATTTTCCCTCCCCAGTGTCATGTGACTCATTAGTGTTACAAGGTCTCAGGTGTGTTAAATTTGGTGTTATCACTCACACTCTCTCATACTGGTCACTGGAAGTTCAATATGGCATTGCCATTGTAGATATAATGCAATGTGAGAGAATGTCTATAAGGACCCCATAGGCAGAATTAATTCAAATACGATCATATGTCAGCCAAAGCTGGCAATATAGATTATTAGGTAAAAGAACCAAGCAATCATAATGTATAATGGGGGGTGCTCACTGTCCGATTAGTAACTAGTGTAATATAAGGAGATCAAATGGGACAGTAACTGAGCACTCAAGTTAAACTATAATGAAAATGTCTGACAGAAGATGCTGCCCAAGACGAATAACATTTATTAGATGAAATTAAAAGGTAGAAGAAACTACCAGTGTAGATGTATATAAAACTTAAATTAAAATAAAGAAAAAAAGGAGAGCCAGCATATCCACAGAACAACCACAAATGGTTAAAATATTATCCACCACTCAGCAGCTAGCTCCCAATTCCTGAGCATACCTAGCTATCATTTAAAAAAAAAAAGGATACCAAGAGAGCAAAGTCAATTCTATAATAGACGTAAATTGGAAAGTTGTTTACAATTGTATGCACTACTTAATTCATGAAATATATTTTTGGGGGTTTCTTGTGCCTTTAAATTGCTATCTCATCCTTGCTGTTGTCATCTTCACTATTAAAGTTGTGCTTCTGTGCCACTCCAGATAAGGATACAGCTGGTGAGCAAATGAAAATAAAATTAAAAAGCAAAATGGGTGTTTAATTGTATTTAGAAATGTGCATTCATATACATAAGCTCTGTTTTAACTGTTTAGTTAATGAAATTTATTCTAATGTAATGGGACTTTTTTTTTTTTAACAGCTGAATTCAAAGATTATATGGCACCTTCTGAGACACTGGCTTGGCAGCGGATTGCAAACTTTGATGATTACTGGGTTTTTACATACAGCAAAGAAATCTGAGTTCCTAACTACAGCTGTTTTCTTGGAATTGGAAAAACGTTTTCCAAGCCTTGAAACCCTCTCTTTGCGGCAAACAAATTTCCGATCTGTGAACTATGATTCTTTTCCTAGTACATTGAAATCCCTGGAGCTTATACGGTGTGAGGTGCCCATGCTCTGGTTCCAGCCATCTCCTGGAAGAAGTGGTAGATTTCCAAAACTGGAGACCCTTATTTTAAATGAAGTGCCTTCATTCTCCAGCTACCATTTAGAGACCATCTGTAGTCATTCTGATCTGAAGACTTTGTTGCTCTCTGGTACCTACAGAGTGACTGATATAGGAGTCCAACAAGCGGCTCCCCACTTGAAACATTTGAAACACTTAAAACTTCAGGGTTGTAATATCACAGACCTCTCCATGCATTTAATAGGGAAATATCTGATGTCTCTCAGAACATTGGATCTGAGAAATGTCTGCACTCTAACAGAAGTTGGTCTTGCATCCCTTTCTAATTTAAAGACTCTTGAAAAGCTGTGGCTAGAATATTGTTGCAGCCTCTACTCAAGCTCTATTATATCTGTCTGTACCACCTTACCATCTCTAAACCATCTTCATCTCAATGGAACTTTTGAGGGCCACTATGTAGATATCGTGCAAAAGAGCCTACCGAACTGTAGAGTTACTAATACACTCCTTAAGTAGTATATAAAAAATAAAAACTGACTAGTTGTCATACTAGAAATAATCTCTACCTTTTTTACTCTTCAATGTAATAGCTGTTTATACAGCCTTAAATCTGTTTTTGTTTAGATATGTCTCTATCTTAACTTGAAAGGATTTTAAAGTGACATAGTACTGTAAAATTTGTTTCCCTTTGATGTGTTTCATATAACTTACACCAGCTTCAAGTAAAATATATATTAGAAATTACCCATATTGGTTCATTTTTGTATTTGAAATAGCCATTTTACGTAGGAAAACAGCCCATTTAAATTGACTGAGCTTGCAGAAAGAACAGTCATTATTTTATTGCTCCATACACAGACATGCTTCATTTTCTCTTTTTTTTTTTTAAGTTTCAAAGGGCTTCCTTTTCTTATATTTGTCTATACACAAAGGCTAGTAGAGAGCAATGGAAAAGTAAATAAACACTGTACTATTAAAATTAAAAAAAAAACATAGAAACATAGAATTTGACAGTAGATAAGAACCAAAAAGGCCCATCAAGTCTACCCATATTACATGTTACTTTTTTCTTAGGATAGCCTTATGAATGTCCCAGGCATTTTTTAATTCCTTTACAGTCTTTGCGTTTACCACCTCAAATGGAAGTTCATTCCATGAATCCACCACCCTTTCTGTAAAAAAATGCTCCCTTAAATTTCTCCTGAATCTGCTACCCTCTAACTTTAGATTGTGACCCCTTGATAGAAATATCCCCTTAATTTGTCCTAAATTACTTGTTACACTTACTGCAGAGTATAAGATGTATGGAAAAATTGTTCCTTTGTGTGTATTTCTGTATTTGAAATAGTTGGGGGGTCTCATTAAAACCTTCACCTTGGACATCCCCATAACAATGGACTGAACCTACAAGTATTTCAATTAGGTGTTGAAATGCTAATTATGGATGGGGGTTGAATAAACACAAGCGGCTATTTCACATACAAAAGCTCTCTCTCCCTCATACCCTCACTGGGGAATTAAAGGGAAAGTATACTGTAAAATTGCTTTTCCCTTAATGTTTTTCCAATAACTTGTTATACCAGTTGCAGAGTATAAAATGTATGAGAAGTTGCATATTTGTGTATATGAAATAGTTAGTTTTGTGTTTTGAAACCACAGCCTATTGAAATGGGTTGAACTTGCAGATATCAGATGCCATTATGTTATTACTTTGTGTACACACACTTGCTTCCTTATCTTATATTTGTCTGTAAACAAAAGCCCAATACTTAAAGAGAACAATGGAAAACTATTTCATTAGTTATCTCTTCTACACCCCACCAGGAGTGTAATTTCTTCTGCTGGTTGTGTTTACATAGCTTATTAATAGCTTGGACTTAAAGGGACAGTATACTATAAAATTGTTTTTCCCTTAATTTGTTTCCAATTACTTTTTTTTTTTTAACAGCTGCAGAGTATAAAATGTATAAGATTCGCTTTTTTTTAAGGCTTATTTGTGTATATGAATTAGCTGGTTTTGAAGCCACAACCTAATAAAATGGGTTGAGCTTGTAGGTATAATAAGATCTCATTACTTTATCATATACCTGCTTCTTTATCTTATACAGGTGTCTGTCCATAAACCAATAACCAATACTTGAAGAGAACAATGGAAAATCAACATTTTATTACCTTATCTCTTCTATAACCCACTGGGAGTGTAATTTCTTCTACTGGCTGTGTTTACACAGCATGGCCTCAAGGCCAAAAACTTTCAGGATGGGTGGGGATACCACAGGCCAATATAAGGGTAATGGAAATACTTGTAAACAATTTAATACACTTCAGCAGGTAAAGTGGATCATTGGGAAGAAATTAAAGGTTAGACATTTTTTGAGTAAACTGTCCCTTTAAAGGACCAGTAAATACAATAGATTTGCATAATCAACAGATGTGTAATAAAAAGACATCGCCATAGCACTTAGTCTGAGCTTCAAATGAGTAGTAGATTTTGTCTGACAAGTTATGTCTATTTACACTCCTCCTGTACCATGTGACAGTCATAAGCCAATCACAAATGCATATACGTGCTTTCTGTGAATTTTTGCACATGCTCAGTAGGAGCTTGTGACTCAAAATGTAAATTGGAAAATTGTTTAAAGTGGCATGCCCTATCTGAATCATAAAAGTTTAATTTTGACTTGACTGTCCCTTTAAGACCAGAACCTTTTAGTATAGATGGGGACACCACATACTAAATGAGCTATTTCAAATGCCTAAATCAGGTAAAAGAGCTATTTGTAAACTCTTTAATACACTCCATGGGGTAATTTATTTGGGTAAACTGTCTCTTTTAAGTTTTAAAGTGCTATTGTCATGTTTGAACTAGTTTTCTATTTTATTTCTGTGCTGAGGACAATTAGGAAAAGATTACACACCAGACAATAAAGTAGAGTTTGTGTAAACAAGGCTGTTTGGAAACCCAAACAACCTTGTTTGTATTAGTCTATTTTACTGCCTGTTTTTATATTCGTCCCTAATTGTTTGCAGTAGGATAGTGAGATAAGGTGAAAAGTTAAAGGGACAGTCTACACCAGAATTTTTATTGTTTTAAAAGATAGATAATCCCTTTATTACCCATTCCCCAGTTTTGCACAGCGAACATGATTATATGAATATACTTTTTACCTCTGAGAATTACCTTGTATCTAAGCATCTCCTGACAGCCCCTGATCACATGACTATTTATTATCTATTGACTTGCATTTTAGCCAATTAATGCTGTGTTGTCATGACTCTTAAATAACTCCATGAGCGTGAGCACAATGTTATCTATATGACTCACATGAATTAGCAGTCTCCTGTTGTGAAAAATAAAATAAAAAAGCATGTTATAAGAGGCTGTCTATAGTGGCAGAAATGTAGTGGTTTGAATGTTATAAAGTATATTAATATATCAATGTTGGTTGTGCAAAGCTGGGGAATGGGTAGTAAAAGCATTATCTATCTTTTTGAACAATAACCATATTAGTGTTGACTGTCCCTTTTAAAGTGAAGGTAAACTTTGGTGAATGAAAGCCAGTTTTTTAAAAATACTATTAAAAACAGGGGCACTTTCATTCATCAAAGTTTACAAAGCAGCCGTTTTGTTAAAAAAAATATTTATTTATTTTTCACAGCTAGAGCAGCTTCCCCCATATAGAGATCCTCTATTCACACGTAAGCAATGACTAATCCTGCTTCCTCCAATCACAGCTTCCCCCCCAGGGTAGTCATTGCCTGAGGCCATGCTGTGATTGGAGGAAGCCGGATTAGTCAATGCTGACGTGTGAATAGAGGATCTCTATATGGGGGAAGCTGTTCTAGCTGTGAAAAAAAAAAGGTAATTTTTTAACAAAATGGCTGCTTTTGTAAACTTTGATGAATGAAAGTGCCCCTGTTTTTAATAGTTTTTTTTAAAAAAACGGCTTTCATTCACCAAAGTGTACCTTCACTTAAAGTTTAGACATGGCAGCGTCCATTACTTGATAAGATAGTGGAATTTAAAAAAACATCAATTTTTAGATTACAATTACAGTAAAAGGGGACAAAATAAATAATAAAAGTATACAGTATTACATATTTTTTTTTGTTTTTTTTTAAATTACACATTATCAAACATTTTATATTACAATCTCATACTGTTTAACATCACTTAAACATTGTTTTCCATTGGCAGTGTGTGTTGATGAAATGTAAGTTTAACCCCTTTACGTCAGGGCTTTAACGCCATTAGGACGGCTTCCCCATTTGGCGTAGGCAAGGATCAGCCTGAACAGCTAAATATGCTTAGAATTGATCCATTATTTGTAATGATTCACTTTCCGTCAGTGCTGCATTACAGAGACATTAAACTCATGTATTTTTCTTTCATGCATACAAGAAAACACAATTTAGATCAGGGGTTTTCAAACCTGTCATTGGACCTCCCTAACAGACCAGATTTGTAGGATTACCTTGGGTGAGAGCAGGTTAATAACCAGGTTTACTAATCCTCTGATTATTTCACCTGTGCTCCAGTTCAGATATCCTGATAATCTGGCCTGTTAGAGAGGCATGAGGACAGTTTTGAAAACCACTGGCTTAGGTTGAAGAACAGTGGATTAAGCAATGCTCTGCAGATTCTTCCCTTAAAAGGACATAAAACCCATTAATTTTCTTTTGTGGTTCAGGTAGATTATACAACTTTCCCCCCAAAAATGTAGTATTTAAAGATGTTTCCTTTTCTTGATATCTTTTGTTGAAGGAGCAGCAATATACTACTGGCAGCTGAAAATCAGATGAGCCAATGGCAAGAGGGATATAAGTGCAGCCACCAATCACCAGCTTGCTCACAGTAGTGCATTGCTGCTCATGAGCCTTCCTAAGTATACTTTTCAACAAAGGATACCAAGAGAATTAACCAATTTTTTTATAAAAGTAAATTGAAAAGTTGTTTAAAATAGCATGTTCTGTCTGAATCCTGAAATAAACAACAACATTTTTCTGTCGCTAAGTAGAAAATCTGAAGCAGTGTTGCCTCATCGAGGAAAACTGCTTGAACAATAGAACTATTCTGGCTGTTTTCTCCAGGTTTTTAAAAATGCATTGAAACAACTCACTGTTGCACAAACGGTAAGTACTTTCCTTTTAAAGTTATGCTTAAAAAATAATAATAATGCACATTTGCGAAACTACAAAAAGTAATAAATGATTGTAGATAATGAAATGTAAGCTATGGTGTGTTTAGTGTTTTTCCCTTCTTACAGCCAGTAATGCACTCACATCCGGAATTTAACCACTTTTTCACCAGTATCTTATTTAGCCCATATGGGTCCCCTCCATCCACTACAATGGACATGAAACCCAAAATGTTTATTTCATTATTCAGACAGAGCATACAATTGTATACAACTTTCCAATTTTCTTCATTTATCTAATGTGTTTTGTTCTTTTGATATCCTTTGTTGAGATGCAAACATAGTTAGACTCAGGAGCAGCAAATCCCTACTATGAGCTAGATTGCTGGCTGCACATACATGCCTCTTACTATGGGCTTACTAGATGTGGTCAGCTATCTCTCCGTAGTGTATTGCTGCTCCTTAAACAAAGGATACCATGGAACAAAGCAAATTTTATAATAGAAGTAAATTGGAAAGTTGTTTAAAATGTTATCCTCTGATTCATAAAATAAAAATAATGTTTAATGTCCATTTTTAATGAACCCATTTTTTTTTCTTTCGTGATTCAGATAGAGCATGCAATTTTAAGCAACTTTCTAATGTACTCCTATTATCAATTTTTATTTGTTCACTTGCTATCTTTATTTGAAAAAGAAGGCATCTAAGCTTCCTTTTTTGTTCAGAACTCTGGACAGCACTTTGTTATTGGTGGATGCATTTATCCACCAATCAGCAAGAACAACCCAGGTTGTTCACCAAAAATGGGCCGGCATCTAAACTTTCATTCTTGCATTTCAAATAAAGATACCAAGAGAATGAATAAAATATGATAATAGGAGTAAATTAGAAAGTTGCTTAAAATTGCATGCTCTATCTGAATCACAAAAGAAAACATTTGGGTTCAGTGTCCCTTTAAGTAAAATATAAGTTGTTTTACAGGCACAGGACACAACATTTGCAATGCTTATTGAATGCTGTTTGTTGCTTAAAGGATTACTTTCTGTTATAATTTTTAAGCTAAACAACTAACATATTAAAGTTAATAAACATTAATTAAAACCTACTGACCTATATTTTCTCCAAAACGAAGTTTCATAACGTTCTAAAAGTTATATCTTTTATTTGCCGATGATGTCACGTTATCCTGCCCACTATTTTCAGCACTGCATGTTCAAAATACTTAAACCAATAACTTTGTGTTTGAAACCTAGGCATTGTAAACGGATTGGTACAGAGCAAAGGATACCCACGGAGTGGGTTTGGAAAACAATTACATTTGCAGACAAGATTTCTGATATACGGTAGAGATATGTTAATGAAATGCTATTGATAAAAAGCGTATTTGGGGTAGTTAGTTAGTAACAGGCATAGAAAATATTTACTTACAGTGGCCCTTTAATTTTCTGTGCCCTATTCGGGACATTTATAAATAAGCTCTCGCACCTATCAACCAATCACTGTACAGACTGTAGGAATGTCAGTTTTTTTTTTTCCCCCAGTCAATCATTTTGTGTCAGAGGTAAAAGAACAAGTCTCAGTACCATGATAAAACGCCTGCTAGCTTCTATATCGGGTACACCTGCTTAATTGACATAGCCAAACAGCATATTACATAGCTATAACTCCATATATAAAACAAGGAAATATGGTTAGTTGCTGTTTGTAGAAAATAAGTATAATGTAAGACGTTTACCATGGTATGGTTACAGATACCAAGCATGGTGACTTTCTATGATTCTGAATACATTGCAGTTGCTATAGTTTACAGTTTAGTGTGATAAACATCCAGCTCTGTGGGTGTAAAAAAAAAAACAGGCAAATGAGCGAGCTTATATATGACAGACAGAAATCCACAAATACTCAATCACTACTATGAGCTGTGTGGCTAAGAGAGGGTCTGATAGCAGCAAAACTCCATACTAGGTTCCAAGTCTATCAACTCAGAACAAGAAGATGAGTCTCTAGTGGGACAAGTGATCACCAAAAACTGAATGAAGACTGAAAAAATAATCTTGTTTGTGTTTAGATTCCCGATAGTCTGAATTTGGATTGGTGTAGGTGTAATAGTATATGGAATGTCTTTGTAGCACACATTAGGCCCTCTAACACCAAGTGAGCACCATCTGAATCATACGGCATATTCAGGACTTGCTGTTGACCATGCACATCCCTTACAAGTCACAGCCCACAATGCCATGTACCAAAGCATGCATCATCTTAAAGGAACATGATGTGTGTAATGTAGAACAGAATTCTACATTCCACACAATGCACTCCTGCCTCTATGGGACTGAGTGGAAATATGACTATTTTAAGAGTTAAATTCCAGGAAAATTAGGCAAAATAAATAATGAAAGTGTATTGCAAAGTTTAATTATGCATAATTAAAAAAAATATATATGGGAAATACAAGTTTAAATTTCAGTTAAGACAGCTGAAACCTCTTTTTTCTGTTTATTTCAATGAGAACGTAATATCTGGTATTAACAAGGACATACTACCATGGGGAAGTGCTAATATCTAAATAGGCCTTGATTGATAAGTTTGCTCTCTGCACTGTTGACAAAGAATCAGTATTCACTAGTGTGCACTAGGGATGTGCATTCAAATCTTTCGTGAGGATCTGAATGTGGAAGTAACCTCTTCTCATGCCCTTTGGATATTATCATAGCCGGATTTATTCTTGTAAAAGATCCCCACTCTAAAATCTGGATTTGCATAGATCTTAGTGTATACTAGGGATGCGCACTCAGATCTTTCGTGAAGATCCAAAGGCGCAGTCCCTAGTGTGCACCAGACATGCACTTTGAGTTTATTTATGTTTAAATCATTTTTATTGTTTTTCAATAACAAGAGAGAAAAAAAAGAAAAATTCCTATAAGAACATACAGCGTCATTTCTAGCCGCCAATTCCAAAATTTTTGAAACAAAACAGAGTGTTACATTGGCTATAGATTTCAATAAACAGTACCTCTTAACTGGAGGTGTAATGTAAGTGTTCTTGTCCCTTCTTTCTACTCATACTCATATATAACTTAGAATCCAATGAAATAATTTTTGAGAGTGAATAAAACTGTCAGCAGTTGCTGGGGAGAAAAGGTGTGGGCAAAACATAGAAGGGGTAGAGAGAGAACTGAGAGGGTAGTAAGTTTTTACAGTACCTTTTGATCGTGAGGGCAGTAGATCAAGTCTATATATCTACTTGAATGTATCTGTCTAGCGACTGGAGGCCTGTGAGCGAGCTGTTGCCGGTAAGGGAGGGTGGTTGAAGCCGTTTCTGTAGTTCCAGTAGAACCAAATTTCGTCATTCTTAGTTTTGGTATCTAGTGTCCATGCTGCTAAATCATACATGTTATATGTATGTTGGATTTTATTTTTAATTTCTTGCCATGTCGGTGTGCCTACTTTCCAGTATCTAGCTATGCAGGTTCTCACTACCGTGCATAGTATTCTAATGAAAGTGTTTATTGGACCATTGAAATTAGGAAGTCTCTCATGGAGTAGTGCCTGTGTCTTGCTAATCTGAATCTGTTCGTCTAATAGGTAGCTAATTAGGTTGGATAGTGACTGCCATATGGCCTGAACCTCCGAGCAGTCCCAGAACATGTGACGGTATGTGCCCACCTCCCCACACCCTCTGTAGCATAATCTAGATGCTGTTTGTGTCATATGTGTTGTTCTAAGAGGCGTTAAGTACCATCTGAAAATCGTCTTCAGAGTGTTTTCTCTGAGGTCAGCGCTCAGCAGTCCTTTAGTAGCTGTCTCAAAAGTCTTGAGCCATTGCTCTGGCTCCAATCTGATGTCCAGGTCTGTTTCCCATCTTTGCATGAGGGGTGACTTAGTTGGGGATTTTAACGTTTGTATATCTAGGTATATTCTAGAGATGGACTGTTTTGGTCTGCTTATAGAGTTACATATATGTTCTAGGGTAAGTTTACCTCTGGTCTGAATTGATTGCCTATATGTGTGTATTGATGATGATAATTGGAGGTATAGGTACCAGTGCAAAGGGTCAGGATATATCTTATCTTTTAGTTGGGCATAAGTCATCATTTTATTCTGAATTAGGAAGTCTGCAACCCGGTATAGACCCTTATTTTCCCATTTATTGATTGTTCTTTGCAAATCTTTGTGGAGAAGGTATCTGATGGGTCTCAGTATTGAGGTCATAGGGCACAATCCTCCTTTGTGTGCTAGTTCTGACCATAGAGTTTGGGTGGTCTCTATTGTGAGTGATTGATGCTGCTTTGTCTCGTGTTTGTCAACTCTGTGGTCCCAGAGTATGGTGTCTGATCCACCCCCCTCCTTCATGTCTGACTCTAACTGAATCCAAAGAGCTTCCTCTTTGGCCCTAAGTATTAAGGTGTCCTGGGCTAGTCTAGCTGCCTTGTAGTATTCTATGAGACTGGGGATCCCCAATCCTCCCAAGTGTCTGTGACCTGTCATGATTCTCTTTGCTATTCTAGCTTGTTTTGTACCACGGATAAATGACAGTACCTCTGTTTGGAGTTTCTCTAAGTCGGGATATGGAATGCGTATGGGCAGAGCCCTAAAGAGATAGAGCAGTCGGGGCAAGACGGTCATCTTTACTGCTGATATCCTCCCCATCCAGGAGAAGTTATGTTTCTTCCAGGATTGTAGGTCTTTCCTAATGGATTTGTATAGAGGTATGTAATTGGCTTTGTATAACTGCTGGGTGTGAGCCGTTATTCCCACCCCTAAGTATTTCAAGGGACCTTTAGATTCTTTTAAATTAAAGTTTATTTCAATTAGTTTCTTTGTGTGAGTGGGGATCTCTATTGGTAACATTTCACATTTATCCGAGTTAATACGATAGCCGGAGATTAACGAGAATTCTCCTAGCGTTTCATATAGGTTTGGAAGTGATAGCATAGGATTGGTCAGGGTGAGTAGTATGTCGTCTGCAAAAAGGCTAATTTTGTAGTCTACTTTTCCCACTTTAACTCCCATTATGTCAGGGTTCGTCCGTATCTTGGCTGCCAAGGGCTCTATACATATCGCAAATAATAAGGGAGACAGTGGGCATCCCTGTCTGGTCCCATTCAGAATAGGGAACGATTTAGATCTATATCCGTTAGAGGATACAAGGGCTGATGGGTTGGTGTATATTGTTTTGATGGCGTCAAGGAAGGGGCCGTCAAAGTTCAATTGTGTCAGGGTTTGAGTCATGTACCTCCAGTCTACCCTATCGAACGCCTTCTCCGCGTCCAACGCGAGGAGCAGAGAAGGCGTTCGTGTTTCGCAGAGGTGATGGACCGTGTCTATAGTTCGTCTCACGTTGTCTGGGGCTTCCCTGTCTCTGATGAATCCCACTTGGTCTTTATGTATTAGGTTGGGTAAAATGTTTGCTAGCCTATTGGCCAAAATTTTAGTAAGGATTTTAATATCCTGATTGATCAGGGAAATGGGACGATAGCTAGGGCATTTTTTTGGGTCTTTGCCCGGTTTGGGTATGATTATTATTTTTGCTTGTAGCAGCTCAGCTGGTACTGGGTGGCCTTGCATTATATGGTTACAAAATTTGGTCAGGTGGGGGACTAGTTCCCGTCTGAACAACTTGTAGTATTCCCCTGGGAAACCGTCTGGACCTGCTGCTTTTCCGGGTTTTAGTGCTTTTATCGCCAAGACAACCTCTAACGTTGTAATGGGTTCATTTAACGACTTTTTGTCTTCTGCTGTTAATTTAACCAACGAAGGATTTTCTAAAAAGCTCTGTGTGAGAGCCTCTACCTTTGGGCTGTGTGTTACTTTGTGGCCGTCATAAAGCTGTGCGTAAAAGTCTCCAAAGGTGTCAACTATTTCTTGGGGGTTTGTAGTGTTTGTACCATCTTGTCTTTCAATGAGTGGGATATTAGCTGATTTGTATTTTTCTCTAAGTTTATGGGCCAAGTATTTGTCTGGCTTGTTAGCGTATATAAAATACTGTGATTTCAGTTTTATTATAGCTCTGTTTGCTTGGGAGCTCAACATCTTAGCTAGTGAGTCTCTTTTTTTTTGTAAATTATTCAGTGTGGTAGGGTTCCCTGTTAATCTATGTTGTCTTTCTAAATGCGCTATGTCTTCGTGTGTTTGCATCCAATCTTGTCTCGTCTGTCTAGCGTGTATAGTCTTTTCTTTGATGAGAGTGCCTCTGAGTACAGATTTATGAGCGGCCCATACATATGTCGGATTGTCAGTGGTGTCTGTGTTAATGTCCCAAAATTCCGTCAGGTGCTGCAGAGTGGAAGAGTGAATATGCGGGTGTTTATGTAAGATTGGGTCATACGTCCAGGACCTAGATCTATTTGGGTCCACTAGTCCTGTCATCTTAAGTAGTACTACTGAGTGGTCCGACCACACACACGGGCAAATGCTAGAGGAGCTGAGAGTCGGTTGCATAATTTGACTGGTGAAGACGTAATCAAGTCGGGAGTATGTATTGTGAGCCGCCGAGTAGAAGGTTGTGTCGTTGGTGTTGCCATTTAAAATGTGCCAGGAATCTAGCAGCGAGTGTGTACTGAGTGAAGCCTTGATATGTCGCATTATGCTGTCGCGCCTTGTCTGTTTATTTGATGTAAGTCTTGGGTCTCTTGTGTCTTGTGGTGAGATGGGGATATTAAAGTCACCTGCTAAAATTGTTCTGATTTGTGACCACTGTGTTATAAGATGCGATATTTTGGCAAAGAATATGTGTTGTTGTTCGTTGGGCGCGTAAATGTTACATAGAACAACGTCTACATTATCTATCTGTCCCTTTAAGATTAAGTATCTGCCTTCGGGGTCCGCAGTGGCAGAATCATGTATGTAATTAACAGAGGAGTGAATAAGAATCGAGACCCCTCTTTTTTTCGACTTGGTAGTTGCGTGGAAGTGTGTGGGGAAGTTTTTGGTCCAGTAATAGGGGAGTTGGGGTGTTACAAAATGTGTTTCTTGAAGAAACAGTAACTTGGCTTTTAGCATAGTGTATTGTTTAAAAGCTAATCGTCTCTTGGTGTCAGTGTTGAGGCCTCGTACATTATGCGTAGCTATAGTCAACTCACTATCCATTTGTGTATTGTTTGTGTATTGTCAGCTTACCTGGTCTCCGTGAGACCTTTTCAGGCTCCCCACCCTCCCGAGTTTCATACCATTCTAATGATAGCTCCGAAGCATCTCTCATGTTGGCCCCCAATCGCTCAGACTTCTCCCATACGACATCTTGAAACACATGAAAAAAACAGTTACAACAATACAATTCAACATAACTCTGAGCCTCACTATAGGGGCCTCCAGCCATCTCAACTGCAAGATAGAGTGGGGGGAAAGGAGAAAAAAGAACAGGAAGGGAAGGAGAAAACATATTAGAGAATCGCTTATAGTGCAATAATAATATAACTTTGTTAACTAGGGGTGTCAGTTCAGCTACATCGAATTGAGCTTGGATGAATGAGAAAAAGAAAAAGTCCCAAGGCAATACGGGTAGGTATTGTGAGTAAAGTCTCACTCTGAGTCTTCAAATGTCCCTGTATTCTCAGAGATAAACTTTCGGAAGAGGGAAAGACAATCTTCTTATAAGATTGTGGGTTCACAGGTATTATTGTTGTTGGAGAAAATGTCTTTAAAGAGCTTGTGCTTCCTTGGTTGTCTCCGTGTCAACTTGCGATAGCTAACACAGAGTTCAGCATGGAGGGGTTTAGATACCCTGAGTGTGTCCCAAAGAGGAGCTGTCAGGTTTTTTGTTTCTTCCTGGTCGAGTTAGACCATTGTGGTTTTGAAATTTGGTCCGCTGGTTTCATTAGCCGCTGTAGTGGGGCAGGGGTTGTGAGCTTTGGAGTTTCCAGGTCTAGGATTTGGCAGACCTCAGGGATATCTGATGAGTCTTTGAGAGTAATTGTTCTGGAGTCTTTGTTAATGTACAGGGCAAAGGGGAAACCCCATTTGTATGCTATTTGATGCTTCCTTAATAGCTGTGTCAGCGGTCTGAGAGCCCCTCTGCGTAGAAGAGTTCTAACACTAAGATCCTGGTAGAACTGTATTACGTTCCCTTGGAATTTCAGTGTGGGTTTCTTGCGTGCTCCTTGTAGGATTCTCTCTTTGTCTTGGAAAAGCGCCATTTTGATAATTATATCTCTAGGGGGCATGCCCTCTTTGGGTTTTGGCTTGAGGGCTCTGTGGGCCCTTTCAATTCCCATTTCGAATTCTCCAGATCCTTCTGTCACCTGATGAAACAGTTGTGCTACATAGGAGAGTAGGTCTTTATTGAGGATACTTTCTGGAACTCCTTTCAGCCTAATATTGTTCCTCCTACTCCTATTCTCTAGATCCTCGAGTTTTTCTTGGATCTCGGTTAATTCCTGATGGTGAGAGGTCACGGTTTGAGTAACATTAGTGATATCCTCAACTAGAGTGTCAGTGTGTTCTTCTAGTGTGTCTATCCGCCCCCCAAGTTCGGCAATCTCCGATTTGATTTCGGATAAGCTGTTGGTCATTGCCGTATGCATGTTGTCAATTTTAGTCCATAGCTTTTCAAAGTTGGCAGTTATGTCTTGCTTAGAGACCAGGCCCTTTAGATCTGCTTTGGTTACTGGGGTGGTTTCTTCACTTGTCTCAGCCTGTTCTATATCTGATGCGCCTTGATCCCCCTCCTCCATGTCTTCCATTATGTTTGGTTTGGGGTTTATAGTTGTTTTAAAATAGGCGTTAACTGTGGATGGTTTAGATGTTTTATCACCCTTGGTTGGTCTTCTGGCTGACATTGTTGCACAGGTGAATGCTGCTCCCACTGCTAGTAGTGTGACTGGGGCTGCACAGATCCGTGATCTAATGCCTTTAGTGGTTTTGGGCGATGAAATCTGTTACTGGGGTATTGGGAGTGCTTCCGTTAGTGCCCCTCTGTCTAATGTTTTTATGTTGAAAGTTTACCCCCAGTTCCTCTGCTTAAAATATACCACTGATTCCGGCAGGTATAATTAATCTGGCTGTCTAACTAGGCAATTGTGAGCCTTCAGGTGGGTCTGCTGAGCTCTGTCACGATCAGTGGGGAGTTTGGCCTTTATGTGTGTTATTAGTGTATGGAGGCTGTCTCTTAAATTTTCTGAAGGCCTGGATCTAGTCCTCGAAAACCGTGGTATCTTATTTTATAGTTAGAGGGTTATAGGTGCTTGTTGTGGTTATTGTGCCCCTCGGTTTCTCCCTCACTGCCCTGTGTTATGATATGCCGTGTTTACCTGGCGGATAGTTCCGCTCGCGGTGTCAGTTCAGTGCGGTCGTCGGCGCCATCTTGGGGATTCCCCCTGCTGTAGCGTGGGTCCAAAGTTGCACAGCTCTCACCAACCTCCGCTGCTGTTTGTACCTGCCGATGGCTCTCACACCTTCTCTATGGCCTCTCACCACTGTCATGGATCTCCGGCGGTGCGGTGTGGGTAATGTTAGCTGTCTGGTGTGTTTTGGCGCCGTCGCTGCTTCTACGATGCTGTGTGGCTTTGCTAGGAGTTTGGTCTTTACCTTCCATATGTTGCTAGCTCTTCTAAAGTAATCAGAGTGACCAGGTTAAGGATTAGGGTGATACCCCTTCGTTTGAAGTAGTTAGCTGATGTTTGGGACTACATATGTAGTTTATATTCGATGAGCTGATCAGAGCTCGCTAATTATGCGGCCATTTCTTAGCTCGGTCAGGCCACGCCCCCCCACTTTGAGTTTATTTAAAGGGACATGATACCCAAAGTTGAAGTATAGCTACAAAAAGCTGACTAGAAAATATAACCTGAACATCTCTATGTAAAAAAGGAAGATATTTTACCTCAAAGTTCTTAAAGGGACAGTCTACAGCAGAATTGTTATTGTTTTAAAATATAGATAATCCCTTTATTACCCGTTCCCCAGTTTTGCATAACCAACACAGTTATATTTATATACTTTTTACCTCTGTGATTATCTTGTATCTAAGCCTCTGCAAACTGTCCCTTTATTTCAGTTATTTTGACAGACTTGCAGTTTAGCCAATCAGTGCTGGCTCCCAGGTAACTTCACGTGCATGAGCACAGTGTTATCTATATGAAACACATGAACTAACACCCTTTAGTGGGGAAAAACTGTTAAAATGCATTCTGAAAAGAAGTGGCCTTCAAGGTCTAAGAAATTAGCATATGAACCTCCTAGGTTAAGCTTTCAACTAAGAATACCAAGAGA
The DNA here is from genome assembly GCF_027579735.1 of Bombina bombina. NCBI lineage: Eukaryota > Metazoa > Chordata > Amphibia > Anura > Bombinatoridae > Bombina > Bombina bombina. Next base: position 719,197,689 of record NC_069504.1, read on the forward strand.
ATAAAGCAAATTGGTGATAAAAGTAAATAGGAAAATTGTTTAAAATGACATGCCCTATCTGAATCATGAAAGTTTATTTTGGACTAGACTGTCCCTTTAAGTATTGGCACCCCACTGTAAAGAGACTTTAAGCAGCCAATCAGGATGTTTGTCCCAGGACTTGCAAGGGAGTGTGCATCTGGCATGTGCAGGCACAGTCATGTTATTTTCCTATTCAGTTTAACTACGTTCTATGAAATTTCATGAGATTTCAGTGAAATCTCATGAGATCACAGCAAAGGCAAAGCATTACTTCAGCACTTCTGATGCTGACTGGCTATTGTGTTTTTGTTTTTTTTTGTTTTTCAAACTTGCAGCTGAATTATAACTGTTACCATAGCACTTACTCTTTTGAGCTGAAGACATTTTGAGGTAAAATATCTTCCTTTTTTACATAGAGATGCTCAGGTGATATTTTCTTGTCGGCTTTTTACAGGTATGCTACATCACTTTCAAGTGATTTAGCATGAGTATTATTTCCCTTTAATGTAATCTAATGCAGCATTTAACTCTTTGATGACAGGGTTAATTTGTCTACATCAGGTTAGGGAGGCGTCCCTATGATGCTAGGCACACCCTCCAGACCGCAATCGCATCCTGGTAGCGCCGTTGACTTCAGGACAGTCAAACGGCTAGGATGTTCTATTCCGTCCTAACGGCACTAAAGCCCAAAACAGTTACGACGGAATAGAACGTCATAACAGTGTTAAAAGGTTAACTTACTTTTGCTTTATGAAGTGTTTTGCAATATTATGTTGAGGCTTAAAGGGACAGTCAACACCAGAATGTTTGTTGTTTTAAAAGATAGATAATCCCTTGATTACCAAGTCCCCAGTTTTGCATAACCAACACAGACTTGCATTTTAGCCAATCAGAGCTGTCTCCATGGTAAATTCACGTGCATGAGCTCAATGTTATCTATATGAAACACATGAACTAATGCCCTCTAGTGGTGAAAAACTATCAAAATGCATTTAGATTAGAGGCTGCCTTTAAGGTAAAAGAAATTAGCATATGAACCTCCTAGGTTTAGCTTTCAACTAAGAATACCAAGAGAACAAAGCAAAATTAGTTATAAAAGTAAATTGGAAAGTTGTTTAAAATTACATGCCCTATCTGAACCATGAAATTTTTTTTTGTACTTGACTGTCCCTTTAATGCCTGACCCTGCTTCCTCTCTGACCTATATATCAGACCACCTGCAGCACCTCCTCAGACCCCTAGCTCTCTATTTTATAATACAAGGGTAGTAGAACTAGTTCTGAATTATGTGTAAAGTCTGGAGTCTGTACTTCAATTTTTTGCTGGAAATATTAGATTTACAGAATGTCTCTGAAATCATAAGGATAAAAAAATTTTTTAAAACTAATACAAGACAGTATTTGTGCAGTATTTAGCAAGCCATAAAGTATACTGAGTTTTCCACAGAAGGTAGGATGCATTCAAAATTAGCTGGATAGGGGCAGTGTAATATTTTGCAGCATTGTAATATATTCTGATATTTATAAATGTCATGTAAGCTGTCCAGAGCACAAATTAATTGCATAATGTGAATTGATTGAATGTTTATTTGTGCAACAAAAATCGCTTAATATTGGTTTAATTTTTACCCGGGTGATCAGTAAAATCAACCACCTGGTGTGCCTATTAAAGAGGTTCCAGGGAGAACACTGAATTATAAATAGCAAATGTAAAATAAAAAAAAACATTGAAATTTATGCTTACCTGATACATTTCTTTCTTTCCGGATATGGTGAGTCCACGGCGTCATCAATTACTGTTGGGATATCACCCCTGGCCAGCAGGAGGAGGCAAAGAGCACCACAGCCAAGCTGTTAAGTATCACTCCCCTTTCTATAAACCCCAGTTATTCGACTGAAGAGAAATGGAGAAAAAAAGGAATAACAAAAGGGGTAAAGTTGCCTGAGGTCTACTAAAAAATAACTGTCTTAAAATAAAGGGCGGGGCCTTGGACTCACCATATCTGGAAATAAATAAATTTATCAGGTAAGCATAAATTTGGTTTTCTTTCCTAAGATATGGTGAGTCCACTGCATCATCAATTACTGTTGGAAATAATTACATACATAGTAACATAGTAGATGAGGTTGAAAAAAATCCCGAAGTCCATCGAGTTCAACCTATACAAATACAAAAAGCTCCAGTTAAGCTTAAATAATCCCACTAAAAGGTGACCCATTTAATACTAGCAATCATATCTATGAATTTTATTTATAGACAGAAATGTATCCTAACAATTTTTAAATGTATCTAGGGTATTGGCATTCACCACCTCCTTTGGTAATGAGTTCCACAATTTTATTGTTCTTACTTTGAAAAAACGTTTCCGTTGCAGGAGATTAAATCTCCTTTCCTCCAACCTTAAATTGTGACCTATTGTCACAAACAATTTTCTTGGAATAAACAGAGCTTCTGCCATCTCTGTATATGGGCCTTGAATGTATTTATATAAAGTAATCAAGTCACCCAAGCTAGAGGACACCGATGACTAGGGAGGGACAAGACAGACAGACAGACCTAAACAGAAGGCACCACCGCTTGAAGAACCATTCTCCCAAAAGAAGCCTCAGCCGAGGCAAAAGTATCAAATTTATCAAATCTGGAAAAAATATATAAGGAAGGAAGCACGCAATGATCTAAAGCTGGATGACAAAAATATTTTCTTTGTTAATATAACCATTTAGGAAAACAAGATGAAACATCTGTAGACTGTATTGTGTTTGTTATGTTTTAGTATTATTGTTAATTTTTTGTAAAATTTGAAAACTCAATAAAAAGATTTCAACAACAAAAAAAAATATGTAAGGAAGACCAAATTGCAGCCTTACAAATCTGATCCACAGAAGCTTAATCTTTGAAAGCCCAAGAAGAGGAGACAGCCCTCGTGGAATGAGCTGTAATGCTCTCAGGAGGCTGCTGTCCAGTAGTCGCATAAAGCCAAACGAATAATGCTTCTCTACCAGAGAGAAAGAGAAGTAGCAGTAGCTTTCTGACCTTCACGTTTCCCAGAGAAACAAACAGGTCAGAAAACTGGCAAAAATCCTTAGTCGCCTGTAGATAGAATTTAAGAGCACGCACAACCTCCCAGTTGTGCAACAAACGTTCCTTATGAGAAGAAGGATTAGGACAAAGAGAAGGAATAACAATTTCCTGATAAATATTTCTATCAGAAACAACTTTAGGAAGGAAACCTAACTTAGTACGAAGAACCACCTTATCGGCATCAAAGATAAAATAAGGCGAATCACACTGCAAAGCTGAGATTTCCGAGACTCTCCAAGCAGAAGAGATAGCAATAAGAAACAAAACCTTATAAGATAACAACTTAATATCTATAGAATGCAAAAGACTCAAACGGAGTCTACTGAAAATGTTTTAAGAACAAGGTAAAGCTCCAAAGAAGAGCAACAGACTTAAACACAGACCTGCTTCTGATTAGGGCCTGACGAAAAGAAGAACATTGGCACATCCGCCAGACATTAGAGAAACAATACCTTCTCCAGGCCTTCCTGGATGAAGGACAAAGCCTAGGAATCCTGACTCCAAAAGTAGTCCTTGGATTCACACAAATAAAGGTATTTACGCCATACCTTATGGAAATTTGAGAACCTGAGTCAAGATCACAATGACCGACTCAGAAAAAACACGCTTAGATAGAACTAAGCATACCATCTCCAAGCAATCAGCTTCAGAAAAACGAATAAGGAATGGAACCTGAAAAAAGGACCTTCCTCAGAAATAACCTCCACGGTGGAAGAGATGACATCTTCACCAGGTCTATATACCAGGTCCTGCGAATCTATGCAGGAGCTATTAGAAGTACCAATGCTCTCTTATGATTAACACGAGCAAGAGAACAAACAGAGGAAACTGGAATGCTAGACTAAAATCCCAAGGTACCGTCAGAGCAACTATCAGGGCAGTCATCGGATCTCATGACTTTGAACTGTACCTTGGAAACGTGGCGTTCTGTCAAGACGCCATCAAATCAATCCAGCTTCCCCATTTGGAGGTTAACCTGGAGAACACCACCGGATGGAGAACCCACTCCCCAGAATGAAATTCCATTTGCTCAGGAAGATCTCTTCCCAGATGTCCACTCCTAAAATGTGAAAGGCAGAGAGACAGTCATTATGAGCTACCGCCCACTGAACAAAAACGAGCCACCTTCTTCATGGCTAAGAAACCCAGTTCCTCCCAGAGCCACTGAAGTGAAAATGTCCTACTTGAACCTGATAAACTGGCTAAGGACAACTGAGGACAAGCCCTCAGAGAATTAAAATACAAAAATAGGGGGCGTGTCCAAGTAGCAGCTCTGAGCGGTCGCATCCTTCTTGAGCTCCAGAGGAAAAAAGCAGTAATCCGCCGATTATTGATTTAAACTCACAGCTTTGATCCCTGCCTGACCCTGCTTCCTCTCTGACCTATATATCAGACCACCTGCAGCACCTCCTCAGACCCCTAGCTCTCTATTTTATAATACAAGGGTAGTAGAACTAGTTCTGAATTATGTGTAAAGTCTGGAGTCTGTACTTCAATTTTTTGCTGGAAATAGAATGCCCAGTCTTTAAATATTAGATTTACAGAATGTCTCTGAAATCATAAGGATAAAACATTTTTTTAAAACTAATACAAGACAGTATTTGTGCAGTATTTAGCAAGCCATTAAGTATACTGAGTTTTCCACAGAAGGTAGGATGCATTCAAAATTAGCTGGATAGGGGCAGTGTAATATTTTGCAGCATTGTAATATATTCTGATATTTATAAATGTCATGTAAGCTGTCCAGAGCACAAATTAATTGCATAATGTGAATTGATTGAATGTTTATTTGTGCAACAAAAATCGCTTAATATTGGTTTAATTTTTACCCGGGTGATCAGTAAAATCAACCACCTGGTGTGCCTATTAAAGAGGTTCCGGGGAGAACACTGATTTATAAATAGCAAATGTAAAATAAAAAAAAAACATTGAAATTTATGCTTACCTGATACATTTCTTTCTTTCCGGATATGGTGAGTCCACAGCGTCATCAATTACTGTTGGGATATCACCCCTGGCCAGCAGGAGGAGGCAAAGAGCACCACAGCCAAGCTGTTAAGTATCACTCCCCTTTCTATAAACCCCAGTTATTCGACTGAAGAGAAATGGAGAAAAAAAGGAATAACAAAAGGGGTAAAGTTGCCTGAGGTCTACTAAAAAATAACTGTCTTAAAATAAAGGGCGGGGCCTTGGACTCACCATATCTGGAAATAAATAAATTTATCAGGTAAGCATAAATTTGGTTTTCTTTCCTAAGATATGGTGAGTCCACTGCATCATCAATTACTGTTGGGAATAATTACATACATAGTAACATAGTAGATGAGGTTGAAAAAAATCCCGAAGTCCATCGAGTTCAACCTATACAAATACAAAAAGCTCCAGTTAAGCTTAAATAATCCCACTAAAAGGTGACCCATTTAATACTAGCAATCATATCTATGAATTTTATTTATAGACAGAAATGTATCCTAACAATTTTTAAATGTATCTAGGGTATTGGCATTCACCACCTCCTTTGGTAATGAGTTCCACAATTTTATTGTTCTTACTTTGAAAAAACGTTTCCGTTGCAGGAGATTAAATCTCCTTTCCTCCAACCTTAAATTGTGACCTCTTGTCACAAACAATTTTCTTGGAATAAACAGAGCTTCTGCCATCTCTGTATATGGGCCTTGAATGTATTTATATAAAGTAATCAAGTCACCAAAGCTAGAGGACACCGATGACTAGGGAGGGACAAGACAGACAGACAGACCTAAACAGAAGGCACCACCGCTTGAAGAACCATTCTCCCAAAAGAAGCCTCAGCCGAGGCAAAAGTATCAAATTTATCAAATCTGGAAAAAATATGTAAGGAAGGAAGCACGCAACGATCTAAAGCTGGATGACAAAAATATTTTCTTTGTTAATATAACCATTTAGGAAAACAAGATGAAACATCTGTAGACTGTATTGTGTTTGTTATGTTTTAGTATTATTGTTAATTTTTTGTAAAATTTGAAAACTCAATAAAAAGATTTCAACAACAAAAAAAATATGTAAGGAAGACCAAATTGCAGCCTTACAAATCTGATCCACAGAAGCTTAATCTTTGAAAGCCCAAGAAGAGGAGACAGCCCTCGTGGAATGAGCTGTAATGCTCTCAGGAGGCTGCTGTCCAGTAGTCGCATAAAGCCAAACGAATAATGCTTCTCTACCAGAGAGAAAGAGAAGTAGCAGTAGCTTTCTGACCTTCACGTTTCCCAGAGAAACAAACAGGTCAGAAAACTGGCAAAAATCCTTAGTCGCCTGTAGATAGAATTTAAGAGCACGCACAACCTCCCAGTTGTGCAACAAACGTTCCTTATGAGAAGAAGGATTAGGACAAAGAGAAGGAATAACAATTTCCTGATAAATATTTCTATCAGAAACAACTTTAGGAAGGAAACCTAACTTAGTACGAAGAACCACCTTATCGGCATCAAAGATAAAATAAGGCGAATCACACTGCAAAGCTGAGATTTCCGAGACTCTCCAAGCAGAAGAGATAGCAATAAGAAACAAAACCTTATAAGATAACAACTTAATATCTATAGAATGCAAAAGACTCAAACGGAGTCTACTGAAAATGTTTTAAGAACAAGGTAAAGCTCCAAAGAAGAGCAACAGACTTAAACACAGACCTGCTTCTGATTAGGGCCTGACGAAAAGAAGAACATTGGCACATCCGCCAGACATTAGAGAAACAATACCTTCTCCAGGCCTTCCTGGATGAAGGACAAAGCCTAGGAATCCTAACTCCAAAAGTAGTCCTTGGATTCACACCAATAAAGGTATTTACGCCATACCTTATGGAAATTTGAGAACCTGAGTCAAGATCACAATGACCGACTCAGAAAAAACACGCTTAGATAGAACTAAGCATACCATCTCCAAGCAATCAGCTTCAGAAAGACGAATAAGGAATGGAACCTGAAAAAAGGACCTTCCTCAGAAATAACCTCCAGGGTGGAAGAGATGACATCTTCACCAGGTCTATATACCAGATCCTGCGAATCTATGCAGGAGCTATTAGAAGTACCAATGCTCTCTTATGATTAACACGAGCAAGAGAACAAACAGAGGAAACAGGAATGCTAGACTAAAATCCCAAGGTACCGTCAGAGCAACTATCAGGGCAGTCATCGGATCTCATGACTTTGAACCGTACCTTGGAAACGTGGCGTTCTGTCAAGACGCCATCAAATCAATCCAGCTTCCCCATTTGGAGGTTAACCTGGAGAACACCACCGGATGGAGAACCCACTCCCCAGAATGAAATTCCATTTGCTCAGGAAGATCTCTTCCCAGATGTCCACTCCTAAAATGTGAAAGGCAGAGAGACAGTCATTATGAGCTACCGCCCACTGAACAAAAACGAGCCACCTTCTTCATGGCTAAGAAACCCAGTTCCTCCCAGAGCCACTGAAGTGAAAATGTCCTACTTGAACCTGATAAACTGGCTAAGGACAACTGAGGACAAGCCCTCAGAGAATTAAAATACAAAAATAGGGGGAGTGTCCAAGTAGCAGCTCTGAGCGGTCGCATCTTTCTTGAGCTCCAGAGGAAAAAAGCAGTAATCCGCCGATTATTGATTTAAACTCACAGCTTTGATCAAGATTGAGCTTGCCATCGTATCCAATACCACTTGCTGATAAAACATCTGGTTAAATCGCTGTGTTTATGAGTTTGGAGCCAGAATAAGGCATCTAAGGCCTGTAGCAGCGGCAGTTTTTGCAGGCAGCGCCCCCCCCCCCCCGGGTATTTGACTAAAGCTGATTGTCTCTAATATTCCACTTGTATCGAAAAATTGCCCTGCACAAGTTCTCAACACCAGGCTGCACGGACATACATACCTTAACAATACCACTACTAAATAGCCATGTGGATCAACGACTCAAGTGATAAGATGGACCATCAGTTTGCCAAAATAGAGGCCTTACTGTAATATATAGCAAACAGATTGCCCTTAGAAGAAGAGATGTAACGCCTCATAGAAAGAGCAATACCAACAAAACCTTCAGAGGTACTACTACAACGCCCTCCAAATGAGCAGAAAAGTTTGATACCGCACACCGTGGTAGATGACCAACCTAGCATGCCGACGAATAGAGAAGTTACTCAACCGAACATCCATTGCGAGATGCCACGCTCTTCGGTAATCCAAAGCTGTGAATACCTTCCACTAGAAGATATCGGATGGCTTACCTCTCAAGCCGCTTATCTGTACACCAAATCGGAACTACCGGTCTGGAGAAAAATTGGAGCCTTAGGATCCCACATGGCAGTGGGTTCTTATGAGACACAGGCGCCATCTTTAAACACACACGCAGTAACTTGCTAGATGGTAGTTCAGCACGATACTACTTACCACCTATAAAGCTAGAATGGGACACTATACCATACGATTCATCTCCTAACCTAAAATTGCTAAGTCAGGCCTCATCAAAACAACTACCCCCAAAGCACCCAACTCAGCAGGAGGCATACTTCAAGTATCTGTCTCATGATCCATGGCACAAAGAAAGGGAGGTGAAGAGGAATGCTGAGGGATAAACATTGATTGTTACCTCACTCAGTTATCTTTTGGATCTTTAATCCCTGAATATGAGGGGGAAAATGTTAGTTTTGTCCATTTTTTTATTTTTTATATACCACTTGTTTTATATGTTAAAATATACTGTTTTATTACTGCAAAGCAGGGGCTTAGTGAGTTATAAGTAAACTGTATTCACACATTCAGACTACAGCTTAAAGGGAGATTTACTGTTAGTTTTTCTCATGTGTCGCTTCTAATGTTTATTGGATGAGAGAGATTCTTAACCATAAATTCCTATACTATTAGTGCAATAATGATGGCATAATCTCAACACTGGCAAAAGGCTGACTGATGTCAATATGCTTTAGAGCCTATCAATACATAAATATAACTACCAGGAACATGGTTTTGGATAACCTTAATTTTATGATGTGGAAATATAGGATTATCTCAATGAAAGATGGCGGTTATTTATGGAGGTATGCTCTTTATCTGCAAACACAATAGATTGAAATAACCCTCCTATAATAGACACTATCATCTGAATATTAGATATAAGTATATACTTAGAATTGTTAATACACATAGGGCACTCTAGCATAGATCTCTTTTTACTAATAGGTTCCAACTTTGTGGCCTGCGGCCGAAGCTACAGTTAAGAACTGTGCTTTAATAAACACTCTAAGTGTCTAAATCAATCTTTTTACCCAAGAGCCCATTGACTCTATAGTACTACACACCACCTTTATAATTGTGAAAGCAGGCATTTGCACCTTTTATAACCTTTCATTTAATTTTCCTTTATATTGCTGTGACAGATCACATATACCCACATACTACCACAACTGTCTCTCTCATGCTAGACAAAAGTCAGCCTCCTGAATGTGACATGTAAGCAGAGTCCCCTACCTTATTTTCGTAAGCTCATATTACAAATTAAAATTCTAGATTCTAGATGTTAATGGCACAAACGACATAGGACAATACCCAGCCAAAATACCTCATTCTCCTTTCAGTTAATAATTATTGATAATGTTGATATTCTTATTATATTGTGCTCAGTGCAGTGTTGTTTTATTTAATATGAGAACATCCAACTTTGGTCTTTGTATCTTTAATCTTCTCAATAGCTGTCAGGATAGGTAAAGTCCAGAGTTAGACCCAAATGCTAGAATGAGGTTAATAACACCCTAGCACAGTGAGTATATACCAGGACCTGACCCTGCGACAGCTGTAGTATAATATATACTCACAGGAATAGACTGGAAGATGACACAGCAGGGTCAGGAGAAGAAACTTCATGTAGAAAGGGTTAATCAATAGAGTAATCAGGCAAGCATTGTCGAGCAACGTGTAATCAGGCAGGTAAGGGTTAACCAATAGAATAGTCAGGCAAGCAATATCCAGTAACATGTAATCAGGCAAGTAAGGGTTAACCAATTGAGCAGTCAGGTAAGCAGTGTCCAGCAACGTGTTATCAGGCAGGTAGGAGTTAACCAATAGCGTAGTCAGGTAAGCAGTGTCCAGCAACGTGTTATCAGGCAGGTAGGGGTTAACCAATAGAGTAGTCAGGTAAGCAGTGTCCAGCAACGTGTTATCAGGCAGGTATGGGTTAACCAATAGCGTAGTCAGGTAAGCAGTGTCCAGCAACGTGTTATCAGGCAGGTAGGGGTTAACCAATAGAGTAGTCAGGTAAGCAGTGTCCAGCAACGTGTTATCAGGCAGGTAGGGGTTAACCAATAGAGTAGTCAGGTAAGCAGTGTCCAGCAACGTGTTATCAGGCAGGTAGGGGTTAACCAATAGAGTAGTCAGGTAAGCAGTGTCCAGCAACGTGTTATCAGGCAGGTAGGGGTTAACCAATAGAGTAATCAGGTAAGCAGTGTCCAGCAACGTGTTATCAGGCAGGTAGGGGTTAACCAATAGAGTAGTCAGGTAAGCCGTGTCCAGCAACGTGTTATCAGGCAGGTAGGGGTTAACCAATAGCGTAGTCAGGTAAGCAGTGTCCAGCAACGTGTTATCAGGCAGGTAGGGGTTAACCAATAGAGTAGTCAGGTAAGCCGTGTCCAGCAACGTGTTATCAGGCAGGTAGGGGTTAACCAATAGAGTAGTCAGGTAAGCCGTGTCCAGCAACGTGTTATCAGGCAGGTAGGGGTTAACCAATAGCGTAGTCAGGTAAGCAGTGTCCAGCAACGTGTTATCAGGCAGGTAGGGGTTAACCAATAGAGTAGTCAGGTAAGCAGTGTCCAGCAACGTGTTATCAGGCAGGTAGGGGTTAACCAATAGAGTAGTCAGGTAAGCAGTGTCCAGCAACGTGTTATCAGGCAGGTAGGGGTTAACCAATAGAGTAGTCAGGTAAGCAGTGTCCAGCAACGTGTTATCAGGCAGGTAGGGGTTAACCAATAGAGTAGTCAGGTAAGCAGTGTCCAGCAACGTGTTATCAGGCAGGTAGGGGTTAACCAATAGAGTAATCAGGTAAGCAGTGTCCAGCAACGTGTTATCAGGCAGGTAGGGGTTAACCAATAGCGTAGTCAGGTAAGCAGTGTCCAGCAACGTGTTATCAGGCAGGTAGGGGTTCAGGGTTCAGAATAAACAGGCTCAGATTCAGAATATCAGAGGAATAAATTAGTACTCACAAAAGCCCACGAGAAAAACAAACAGGCACCGATGAGAGGAGACGCCGGAATAAGAACGCCTCCTGACGTCATCGGAAGGGCCGACAGGAACAAGGTTGCTAGGCACCGCGCTGAGACAGACAGAAGCGATCAGCAGCTGAGCGATCGCGACAGTGCCCCCACCTCAAGGACCCCTCCGGGGAACACGAACAGGTTTCGAAGGATTCAGGGCGTGGAACCGTTTGATCAAAGCAGAGGCACGGACATGAGAAGCAGGTTCCCAAGAACATTCAGTGATGGGATATCCCTTCCAATGGACCAAATAGTACAGACGGTTACCCCTTAATCTGGAATCAAGAATTTGACTGATCTCAAATTCTGAAGTACCATCCACAAGGAACGGAGAGGGAACTCTACATTTGGTGGAAAACCGGTTAGAGACTGCTGGTTTAAGAAGAGATACGTGAAAGACAGGGTGAATCTTCAAGTTGTCTGGTAAAGCCACCCTGTAGACAGTAGAAAATACCTTGGAAACAATCCTGAATGGTCCGATGTATTTGGGACCCAATTTAGCACAGGGTTGTTTGAGTCGGATGAATCTGGTGGAAATCCAAACCTTGTCTCCAGTCCGAAAAGAGGGCGCCTTCCGGCGTCTGCGATCAGCAAATCGCTTATACTTTTGAGTAGAGAGAAGAAGGATTTCCCGAATCTTCTTGCAGTGTTTACAAAGACTTCTCACTGTACGATCTGCTCCAGGAACTCCAGAACCTCCCGAAGACATAGGAAAAGTTCTAGGTTCGAATCCATAGGCTGCCTTGAAAGGAGAAGTCTGTAAAGAAGAGTTGAAGCGGGAATTGTAAGCAAGTTCTGCTAAAGGAAGAAGTTGAGACCAATTGGAGTGTTGATGATTAACATAGTGCCTGAAATAGGACTCTAGAGATTGATTTACCCGCTCAGTTTGCCCGTTGGACTGAGGATGATGCGCAGTAGAAAGAGATATGGTAACTCCAAACTGTTTGCACAGAGATTTCCAAAATCTTGAGACAAATTGAACTCCTCGATCAGAAACGATGTCCAAAGGAAAACCATGTAATCTGGTGATATGGAGAATAAACAATTCAGCGAGTTTCTGGGCCGATGGTAATCCAGTTAATGGAACAAAATGAGCTGCTTTGGAAAACCTGTCTACAACCACCCATATGGTCTTGTTTCCGGCAGAATTAGGAAGATCTGTAATGAAGTCCATGGAAACATGAGACCAGGGATAGTACGGAACAGGCAGAGGTTGTAAGAGACCAAGAGGTAATGATGAAGATTGTTTATTTGAGGTACAGGAATTACAAGCTGCAACATAATCTTTGACATCTTTGCCCATGGAAGGCCACCAGACATGTTGTTTGAGTCTCCACAAAGTATTACGTACTCCTGGATGTCCAGACAGAACATTATCATGAGCCCAACGAAGAAGTTTTAGGCGGAATTCAGTAGGTACAAATAAGATCCCAGGAGGTATGTCATAAGATGAAGGAACAGAAGCTTGAGCAGACTGTAACGCTTGTAAAGGAAACGTAGATAACTGAGCCAGAACTTTAGCAGGGCGAAGAATGGGTTCAGAATCCAGAAATGGAGAATCAGAAGCCAGAAATTGTCTAGATAAAGCATCTGCTTTCGTATTCTTAGAGCCAGGAATATAAGAGAGGACAAAATTGAATCTGGAGAAGAACAGAGCCCATCGGGCTTGACGTGAGTTGAGGCGTTTGGCAGTATGAAGATACAGAAGATTTTTATGATCAGTGAGAATAAGAAATGGTTGAACAGTGCCTTCAAGCAGATGTCTCCATTCTTCCAAAGCCATTTTAATAGCTAACAGTTCTTTGTTTCCAACGTCATAATTCAGTTCGGAAGTATTGAACTTCTTGGAGAAAAATCCCACAGGAAGAATCTTGCTAGAAACAGGATTTCGCTGAGATAGTACTGCCCCAGCAGCAATCAGAGAAGCATCCACTTCAAGAATGAATTGAAGAGTCGGAACAGGATGACAAAGAATGGGAGCCGAAGTAAATGCAGACTTTAGAGATTCAAATGCCTGTAAGGCTAGATCAGACCAATGCTTGCAATCCTGACCCTTTTTAGTAAGAGCAGTAAGGGGTGCCGAGATGTTAGCAAAATGCTTTATGAACTTACGATAATAATTGGCAAACCCCAGGAATCTTTGAAGAGATTTTAAGGAAGTAGGTCTAGGCCAGTCTAGGATCGCCGACAGTTTGTCAGAATCCATCTTGAATCCAGACGGAGAAATAATGTAACCCAAGAAAGGAATAGATTCTTGATGAAAAGAACACTTTTCAAGCTTGGCAAAAAGAGAATTTTCACGTAATCTCTGGAGTACTAATGTAACATGATGAATGTGATCCTGTACAGTCCGGGAATAAATCAGAATATCATCAAGATAGATGATAACAAATTGATTAAGATAGTCTCTGAAAATTTCATTAACGAAATGTTGGAAAACTGCAGGGGCATTGCATAACCCAAAAGGCATAACTAAATATTCGTAATGTCCAAACCTAGTGTTGAAGGCAGTTTTCCACTCGTCCCCTTTATGAATTCTGACCAAATTATATGCCCCACGAAGATCCAATTTGGTAAAGATGGAAGCACCCTGGAGACGATCAAATAATTCGGGAATGAGAGGGAGTGGATAACAATTCTTGATTGTAATTTGATTAAGAGCTCGATAATCAATGCAAGGACGAAGACCTCCATCTTTCTTTTCCACAAAGAAGAAACCTGCCCCTACTGGAGAAGAAGAAGGGCGGATAAAACCTTGGGCCAAATTATCCTTGATATATTCCTCAAGTGAAACATTTTCTTGACGAGAAAGTGGGTACGTTTTACCCTTAGGTAGAGGTGCTCCTGGTAATAAGTCAATGGGACAATCAAAGGTCCGGTGAGGAGGTAATACTTCAGCATCTTTTTTGGAAAAGACATCACAAAAAGAATGATATTGTTCAGGCAAAGAATCAGGAACGTCCAAAACTGCCACAACAGTACTAGAGGTTTTGGGAGCATTCCGTAAACACTGTGTGAAACAAGAAGATCCCACAGACATGAGAAGAGGAATGGTAGAATATCGAATGAAACCAGAACCCAAAGGTTGACCACTGACAGTAGTGACTTTAATTATTTGGCTCTTGGAAAGCAAAGGAATACGAAAAGCATTGACAAACTCTGAATCCATAAACATTCCTGCAGCTCCAGAGTCGATGAGTGCTTGAGCCTGAAATTTGGTGTTGCCAAAGCGGATAGTAACCTGAACAAACAGCTTGGGATTGAGGGAAGGAAAGGAACTTCGGCTTAACTCAGCCCCTCTTCCTGGAGTTAAGCCCTGGCTTTTACTGGACGAGTTGGACAATCTTTTAACAAATGCCCCTTAATACCGCAGTAAAGACATAGTCCCAGATTACGCCTTCTGAGACGTTCAGCTTCGGATAATTTAATAGCACCAACCTCCATGGGTTCACTTGACTCAGAGATAGAAGTATTTGGAGTAGGAGGTTTTGGAGAATGAGGTATAGGACGAAAGGAAGATCTGATAAAGGATCTTCTGTTACGGTCACGTTCATGGAGACGCTCAGAGTAACGAGCATCAAGCTTGATACATAGGTTGATAAGATCTTCTAGAGAATCGGGAAGATCCCTATAAACCAATTCGTCTTTCAAACGATCACAAAGACCTTTACGAAATGCTGCACGCAGTGCCCCATGATTCCACATAGTTTCGGCAGCTAAAGTCCGGAATTCTATAGCGTATTGTGCTACAGAAAGAGATCCTTGTCTTAAATCTAAAAGTCCTGCTTCAGCCGCCGCTGATCTACCAGGTTTATCAAACACAGAAGAAAATATAGATACAAAAGTGTCAATATCCTGGAGCAAAGGATCATCCTTTTCCAACAGTGGAGAAACCCAAGCCAGGGCTTTACCCTTCATAAGAGAAATTAAAAAGGTGATCTTGGAGGAAGAGGAACCAAACATCTGAGGATTATTTCTGAAGTGAAGGCGGCACTGATTAAGAAATCCCCGACAGTCTTCAGGATTGCCGTCATATTTATCCGGTAGTGGAATTCTAGGAATAAATTGTTCTGCAGGTTGTGGCGGATTAAATGCAGGATTAGAGCTGGCCACAGGAACAACAGGTGTTGCCGAGACTTGAGAAGGAGGAGAAAGATAATGCAAAAGAGCAGTTATTTGATCCAATTTAGAATCCAGGGATTGCAGGTGTGCAGAATGGGTTCCAAGAAGCTGTCCCTGTAGCGCTACAGCTCTGGATAACTCACCAGGGTCCATTATATGGCCTGTTTGTAATGTCAGGATAGGTAAAGTCCAGAGTTAGACCCAAATGCTAGAATGAGGTTAATAACACCCTAGCACAGTGAGTATATACCAGGACCTGACCCTGCGACAGCTGTAGTATAATATATACTCACAGGAATAGACTGGAAGATGACACAGCAGGGTCAGGAGAAGAAACTTTGTGTAGAAAGGGTTAATCAATAGAGTAATCAGGCAAGCATTGTCCAGCAACGTGTAATCAGGCAGGTAAGGGTTAACCAATAGAATAGTCAGGCAAGCAATATCCAGTAACGTGTAATCAGGCAAGTAAGGGTTAACCAATTGAGCAGTCAGGTAAGCAGTGTCCAGCAACGTGTTATCAGGCAGGTAGGAGTTAACCAATAGCGTAGTCAGGTAAGCAGTGTCCAGCAACGTGTTATCAGGCAGGTAGGGGTTAACCTATAGAGTAGTCAGGTAAGCAGTGTCCAGCAACGTGTTATCAGGCAGGTATGGGTTAACCAATAGCGTAGTCAGGTAAGCAGTGTCCAGCAACGTGTTATCAGGCAGGTAGGGGTTAACCAATAGAGTAGTCAGGTAAGCAGTGTCCTGCAACGTGTTATCAGGCAGGTAGGGGTTAACCAATAGAGTAGTCAGGTAAGCAGTGTCCAGCAACGTGTTATCAGGCAGGTAGGGGTTAACCAATAGAGTAGTCAGGTAAGCAGTGTCCAGCAACGTGTTATCAGGCAGGTAGGGGTTAACCAATAGAGTAATCAGGTAAGCAGTGTCCAGCAACGTGTTATCAGGCAGGTAGGGGTTAACCAATAGAGTAGTCAGGTAAGCAGTGTCCAGCAACGTGTTATCAGGCAGGTAGGGGTTAACCAATAGAGTAGTCAGGTAAGCAGTGTCCAGCAACGTGTTATCAGGCAGGTAGGGGTTAACCAATAGCATAGTCAGGTAAGCAGTGTCCAGCAACGTGTTATCAGGCAGGTAGGGGTTCAGGGTTCAGAATAAACAGGCTCAGATTCAGAATATCAGAGGAATAAATTAGTACTCACAAAAGCCCACGAGAAAAACAAACAGGCACCGATGAGAGGAGACGCCGGAATAAGAAGGCCTCCTGACGTCATCGGAAGGGCAGACAGGAACAAGGTTGCTAGGCAACCAATGAAATTGCACCGCGCTGAGACAGACAGAAGCGATCAGCAGCTGAGCGATCGCGACAATAGCCTTACCAAATTAACACTTATATTTACTTAAATGCAATTTTTCTTTTTGTTTAGTTTATTTTCTGTTTATGCTAACTTTAACCACTGGTTATAGCTTAAAATTGCATATCAGGTCCAGGAGTGGCCTAGATTGTTGGATTAAGGGGAAAAATGAGAACTATAAACCTACATGTACACCTTAAAATATCAGATATGAAGCTAATATTTTATGTATTATGTGCATTCTGTATTGCATATGTTTTTGACCTCAATAAAAATATTATAAAAAAAAATAAAAATACAAAAATCCCTCTCCACTCCAAAGATGTTGATGGGGAGAACAGACTCCTCTTGAGTCCAGAGTCCTTGCGCCTTAACGAGTTCCAGGCTGCTCCCCAGCACAGCAGGTTGGCGTCCATGGTAACAATTACCTAGGAATGTCTCTAGAAACATGCGTCCTGAGACAGATACTCCTGAGAAACTCTGAAAGCTGAACCAGATCTAACCTCTAAGGGAGATCCGAATGGACACCACTCCATGAACTGAGCATGCATAACTGCTGAGCTCTCAAATGGACTCGAGAAAAAGGGACGACATCCCTGGGACCCTCAGACCAATTACCTCCATACATAGAGCCACTGAAGAGTGAAGGGAAAATCAGCTACAGCTGAATTCAAACTCCCAATCCTCTGGATACAGGATAGCTAAATTATCTACCGGACTGCTATAGCTTGCTGTAGGCCAAATAGTAGACTGTAGAGAAAGGTAAGAGAAAGAAATCTTAGATTGTCTGACCTCCTAAAAAATTCTCATAGATAGAGAATCTAATAAGGCCCCCCAAAAAATCATCCTTGTAGTTGGACCAAGGGAACTCTTTGAATACCAGAAGTGGAATACAAACCCACACTGACATACGTCCAATGGATGGTAAGCCCAAAGCCTTAACCACTCGGTCAACCTGGTACCTGATGAATCGCAGAAACTTGAGAAGATCCCTGATAATGGCAACAAGGATATACACATCCTCCAGGTCTATGTTCGCATGAACAGACCCTCTTGAAACAAAGGAGTAAGGATACTACTTTGGAGGACTGTACTTTAATAGAGTATGCAATAGTAAAATCCTTTAAAGGACGTGGAACAGGGAGAAAGGTATCCCTAGCTTCTCCTGAAAATTTTCATAGCACGTTTTGAAACACTTCCTCCAAGAAAAGAACCATCATCAAAATGATAATTTTACAAAACTTCCAATGGTTGATAACGACAGAGATATATCGGTATCGTCCAAGTAGCCAAAACCTCCTTTGACAGTACAAGAGGAATTCAAGCATACATCTGAAGGAGACCACTTTCAGCATCAGATGAAGGAATTATACTGTCCGAATCTGAAATTTCACCATCAGAAGCTACTGGCGAGTCCACCTAACCAGACCTAGGAGAGAGAGCGACCTGTGTAGCAGAAAGTGGATCAGAAACCTTATTATCTGACCCTTTTTAAATGTCCTCTTGCATTTTCCCTGTAGAAAAGTAAAGGCAGAAAAGCCGCAGTTGCAGCCGAGTATACCTGAGCTGCAAATTCTGCAGGTAAATACACTCCTCCAGGAGATTGAGAGGAACCGCAGGGCACTGCATGTGATGCCATAGAGGCTTGGGACGGCTAAGGAGAAAGCTGTGGCATTGTCTGAACAGCATCATCTTGGAGACATGAGGCTCAGAGGGCAACAACCTATCTGTGCATTTAATAGCTAGCTAAACATGCCACACAGAATTGCATAGACAAATTACTCTCGTAAAATGATGTCCTGAGAGGCCTGAGGCTGAAACAAAAAGAATATCTTTTTAATTTTCAAAAGATTCATCTAACGTAAGGGACAGAATTGTTCAGAACAATTTGGTCCTCAACAGACAAAAAACAATTATGCATATAAAACAGCCCCAAAGTACTCATTCTTGTCTGGAAAGAACTTGACACCTCCTAGACTTGATTAGCTAACCACTAGACCACAGATGGAGACAGCTTAATAAAAAAGAAAAAAAAACCATAAGGATGTATGTCCCAAACATAATCATATGATTAAGGAGGTTAGTTCACATGCTTTTAAGCAAAAAGTACAAACACACAAATAAATCTGAATTTTTTATTAAAATTAACTATCCTAACAATCGCATACGATTATATGTTAGAGAGAAGGGTATTACAGCTGTTGTCAAAACAGCGCACTGATTCTTTCCAAACCATGTTCAGAAATATACGTGTGATTTCTATGCAGAGTTACCTAAAAACCTTCTGCAAAGTGAAAAATATGATTCCCAATAACCCCTCCATTCTCACTACGGAGAATGAGGCAGGGTGAAAACACTGACTCAACTAAAGTCTAAAATGGCTCCGTTCCGTTTCTCAGCAGAGAAGAAGGAGGCTGGGCCATAAAAAAACGGCATGGGGATAAAGTGCCTATTATTGTATCGCGCTTCATCTTGCTGAAACTTAGCAAGGTCTATTAACATACGCTAGTCACATCTTGAAAAACAAGAAAATAGTTACATTTGACACGGCTCCGCTTTCTCTAAAAGGCAGAGGAAATGCCACAGTAGTGTACACTTGCCCCATCAGAAAGGCGCTGATAAATGAAAAGGCGCTCTTCTCACTACCCAATCGTTCACATAGATACCGCTATCATATTGAGCAGTAACAAAATTGGGGATTAACCCCTCAAGTACCATAAACAGAGGGCTAGTTTTAAGATTCAAGTTAAGTCTGAGCCCTCAGAGTTAACTCCTTCCTCTCTTGAAGGAGATTAACTCTTAAGTCTCCAAATTCACATGCCATGTAGTGCCTGCCCACTGCCAATATAACCCTTATTAAATATTTTGTTTCCCATATCAATTGCAGGATCCTTAACCCCTTCAGTGCCAGCCTCCAAGCCCCAGAAGACAAGAGGCACTTACCTGCACATCTAACTGTACGGCAGGATGACATAGAAACATAGATATTGACGGCAGATAAGAGCCATAGGCCCAGCAAGTTTGCCCGTTATTACCTAACAGTATAAACTTATCTAGTTTGTAGGATAGCCTTATGCCTGTCCCATGCATTTTTAAAGTCCCCCACAGTGTTTGTTGCTACTTTCCCTTGAGGAAGTTTATTCCATAAATCAATCACTCTTTCTGTAAAGAAGTGCTTCCTCAAATTACTCCTGAATCTACTACCCTTTAGCTTGAGATCATGACCCCTTGTTCTTGAATTTTCCATTTTATGTAAAATACCCACAGCCTCAGTTTTACTAAGCCCTTTAACGTACTTGAAAGTTGCTATCATATCACCTCTTTCCCTTCTCTCCTCTAAGCTATACATATTTAGGTCATTGAGCCTATCCTGGTAAGTTTTATTTTTTAGACCAATGTACCATTTTGGTAGCCCTCTTTTGCACAGATTCAAGTTTGTTAATATCTTTTTGAAGATATGGCCTCCAGAACTGCACACAATACTCAAGATGAGGCCTAACTAATGATCTATAAAGTGGCATAAGAACCTTACTATTTCTGCTGCAAATACCTCTACCAATACATCCAAGCATTCTGCTAGCCTTACTCGCTGCATTACTACATTGTTTACTAAGTTTTAAATCATCTGAAATAATAATTCCCAAGTCCTGTTCCTCATCTGTAACAGTCAGTAAAGTGTCATTGAGTCTGTAATTAACATTTGGATTTTTCTTCCCTAAATGCATTATTTTATACTTTGCTGTGTTAAACTTTAGATCCCAGTCGTTTGTCCAATCCTCCAATTGTTGTATATCACTTTTCATTTTGTCTACCCCCCCCGGAACATCCACTCTGTTACAAATTTTTGTATCATCTGCAAACATACTTTCCCCTGTAGCCCTTTGCCGATATCACAGATAAATATGTTAAACAAAACAGGCCCCAGAACTGACCCCTGAGGAACAGCACTAGTAACAGACCCCTTTGCTGAATGAACTCCATTTACTAAGACACTTTGCTTTCTGTCCTTAAAGGGACAGTCAAGTCTAAAAAAAACTTTCATTTTTCAAATAGGGCATGTCATTTTAAACAACTTTCCAATTTACTTTTATCAACAATTTTTCTTTGTTCTCTTGGTATTCTAGTTGAAAGCAAACTTAGGAAGGCACATATGATAATTTCTAAGCCCTTGAAGGCCACCTCTTTTTTATTTGCTTTTCACAGCAGGGGAGGGCTAGCTCATGTAGGCTATATAGATAACATTGTGATAACGCCCGTGGCTAGTGGCAGACACTGCACTAATTGGCTATAATGCAAGTCAATAGATAATAACTAAAAGTCATGTGATTAGGGGCGGTCAGAAGATGCTTAGATACAAGGTTATCACAGAAGTAAAAAGTGTATTAATATAACAGTGTTGGTTATGCAAAACTGAGGAATGGGTAATAAAGGGTTTATCTATCTTTTTAAACAACAAAAATTCTGGTGTTGACTGTCCCTTTAAGCCAGCATTCCACCCAGTTCACAATTTTTGAATCTAGACCAAGGAGATACAGTTTGTGAATTAGTTTATTGTGTGAGACGGTGTCAAATGCTTTGCTGAAATCTAGATATGCTACATCAACTGCTCCGCCCTTGTCTAATACTTTTGTTATGTAATCAAAGAAGTCAATAAGATTAGTCTGACATGATCTCCCTGAAGAAAAAACATGCTGATTTTGGTCCTCTAAATTGTTTGTCTTTATGTAAGTCATAATTCTTTCTTTTAAGATGCTTTCCATTAATTTCCCTACTACTGAAGTTAAACTAACGGGCCTGTAGTTACCAGATTCTTCTCTACTGTCCTTTTTATGAAGAGGTATTACATTTGCTATTCTCCAATCATCTGGGACAGCTCCTGTTAATAGTGACTGATTAAACAGATCAGTTAATGGGACAGTTAGCACTGATCGAAGTTCTTTTAAAACCCTTGGATGAATATTGTCAGGACCCACTACCTTTTTAACATTTATTTTAGACAACACATCTTTATTATTTTGAAAAAAAGTTGCTGTGAGTCTTCAAATTTAGTGCACTTTGAGGCTCACACTGTGGTGCTGTGGCTTAGTTGGTTAAAGCGCCTGTCTAGTAAACAGGAGATCCTGAGTTCGAATCTCAGCAGTGCCTGGTTTTTGTGACTGGAATGTCTATTTGTATTATTATGTAAAAAAATAATTATTCACAGTTTGCTTTTCATATAAAGAGATCTTTTTTGCTTTGTTAACAGAGGATTTAATTTACACTGCACTATGGTTATATTTTTCAATATTGTTCATTCACACATTTTTTTTTTTTTATTTTTATTTGCATTTTACTAGACACAATAAATTACTATTACATAAAAAATAGACATAGATTTACATTGAAAAAAAGTGAATAAAACAAAAATTAATGTAACATTTATATTAAGATATATACTGTATATCCGAAATTTCTAAGAAAAAGACTTCCTCCTTTCCCATTTCCTCTCAAATTTAGTACATGATACGAACCTGCACAACGGAGTGCCTTAATCTGGAATCCTGTTATCAGATGTAAAAAAAAGTTCTATAGGCTCAATAGAGAGAGAGCAAGGGAATCTTTTCCCGAAAAAACAGGCAGCATCTACTCTTCCCAGCGTGTCTGCATACACGCTATACAAAAGTCACAGAAATCCAAAAGATGAAAAAAGTGCTCTCCAAGCCCTTTGAGTAAAATATAAAAAATATTTATTGTATCCATGTAAAAACATGAAGATATAAAAAGCGGTCAGCACAGAAAAGTGCAGTATACAGGTGAATGAATAGGTGCAGACAGCATACGCGTTTCGTGCATATGCGCACTTGGTCCTCTCAAATTTAGCCCCATGTAAATAATCCTCTTGTTCTAGACTTAATTATATATTCTGAATCTCTGGAGTATAATTTTTTTTGGATATTTATCAGATATATGTATATATTACATCTTCCCATTTACGAAAGAACTTATTGATGTTAGATTCTAAGTTGCAATTTACATAATATTGCTCTTTGATCAGTTGTAAGCATATTTTATTTGTAAATTCTTTACATTTTGGGACGGGTTTTGCTTTCCATTTCTTTAACTAATAAAATAACGGTGTTTATCAAGACCTAATTGCGTATGTTCTCTTGAATATTTACTAGAAAAATCACATGAAAAAGTTGTTGCCAAGCTAAAGTAATATTCTTAAAGTGAAGGTAAACTTTCAAGAATGAGTGCCCGGTTTTTAAAAATACTATTAAAAACAGGGGCACTTTCAATCATGAAAGTTTAGATTTCACCTGTTTTCTTAAAATACTTTCCTTTTCTTCTTGAAGTCGCTCCAGCGCTTCACCAGCCCATCATACGTCAGCAATGACGATTCCGACATCCTCCAATCACAGCTTCCCCCCACCCCCGGGGGATTAATTGCCTGAGGCAACGCTGTGATTGGAGGAAGCCGGTTTCATCATTGCTGGGTAAGTTAACCAGGAAGAAGCAGATGGGGGCATCTTTTCAGAACGGCGATAGGGCGTTTCGGAAGAAAAAGGTAAGTATTTTGAAAATACAGTGCAATGTCAATTTTCATGAATAAAAGAGCCCCTGTGTTTAAAAGTTTTTTTTAAAAACGGGCACTTTCACATGAAAATTGACATTCACTTTAAAGGGCCCTAATAGTTACAAAATAACATGCTGTAACAAATTAGAGCATGCTATTGTAAGACTATCGGCCCTACACTGCTGTGTGTTTTACCCTATTGCAAAGGAGTTAAACACACATTAGAACTAATGTTTGGGGCTAGGAGTACTTTGCAGGTCCCAAAATGGTACTTCTACTTTGTGTTTAACCATTTGTGGTGTTAGTGTGTAATTGTTTTTACTATTACTGCCCTTCAAGTTTTATCAAATTTTTAAGAGTTGAGTGGAGTTTTATAACATGCAATTAAGCCTTTAGTTTAAATGGTTTGGTGACATCTTCCTCCAATTCAAGTCTAAGTGGCAAATGGTCTAATTCTAAAATCCATTCAGCCTCTGATTTAAACATACCTGCCTAATCATAAAACTTAAAGGGCCGTAATACCCAAATGTTTAAACACTTGAAAGTAATGCAGCATAGCTGTAAAAAGCTGACTAAAAAATATCACCTGAACATCTCTATGAAATGAAAGATATTTTACCTCAAAATGTCCTAAGTATTCACACCCCATTGTAAAGAACTTCTAAGCAGCAAATCAGTATGTCTGTCCCGGGACAGCGGAAGGAGCGAGCTTACGTGCACTCTCATATTATTTCCCTATTCAGTTTAAGGAGGTTTACAATGAAATCTCATGAGAGTTAAGTAAAATCTCATGAGATCTCAGTAAAAGAGTTCATGACCTCAGCACTGTTGATGCTGATTGGCTGCTGTTCATTTCTTCATTTTTATTTATTTTTTACCTGCAGCTGGGCAGTAACTGAAGTATAACTTTTTACACAGAACTTACTCTGCTGAACTGAGGAAATTGTAAGGTAAAATATCTTCCTTTTTTACATAGGTGATATTTTCCTGTCAGGTGATATTTTCCTGTCAGCTTTTTACAGTTTTACTGCATCAGTTTCAAGTGATTTAGCATATGAATATTATGTCTCTTTAAGTTATGGTAAAGGAAGTATTTTTTTCTTAAAATAATTTAAATCAATGCAGAATGAAGCAGATTCAGGTCCTTCTCCCGGATAAATAAAGGAAAACGTAATTTTATGCAGAATTTTTGGAAAAAAAATTAATCTTAAAGTGATAGTCTAGTCAAAATTAAACTTTCATGATTCAGATAGAGCAGGCAATATTAACCAACTTTCTAATTTACTCCTATTAACAAATTTTCTTCGTTCTCTTGGTATCTTTATTTTGAAAAGCAAAAATTTACGCTTAGGAGCTGGCCCATTTTTGGTTAAGAACCCTGGGTAAAACTTGCTAAATGTAGTCACCAATCAGCAAGCACTACCCATGTGGTGAACTAAAAATGGGCCGGCTCCTAAGTGTACATTCCTGCTTTTCAAATAAAGGTACCAAGAGAACAAATAAAAATTGATAATAGGAGTAAATTGGAAAGTTGATTAAAATTGCCTGCTCTATCTGAATCATGAAATAAAAAAAATTGTGTTTTATATCCCTTTAAATACAATGTTTCTTTTTCATTCTCACCATGTATGCTTTAAACTCTCCCTTTAAAACAGTATTTGTGGCCTCCCAAAAAATGTAGGTTTATTTTATATTCTCTATTATTAAAACAATATTAATTCCATTTCCCCTTCAACTAAAGATGATATTTAGGGTGATTCAACATATATGGCTAGATTACGAGTGGAGCACTATAGTTTGTGGACGAGCGATATCAGCTTTTTTTTTTTTACTTTTTTCTCAGACCGGAAATAGCGTGTGTATAACAAGTTGAAAGTTAATGTGTTCACTTGAGCACAATCACGATTTATTCTTGTTGGGTTAACGTGATTTGAGAGCTCACGAAAAGGGTAGGGGGAAAAAAAGTTGCATTAAAGGGACATAATACTCATATGCTAAATCACTTGAAACTGATGCAGTATAACTGTAAAAAGCTGACAGGAAAATATCACATGAACATCTCTATGTAAAAAAGGAAGATATTTTACCTCAAAATTTCCTCAGCAGATTAAGTTCTGTGTAAAAAGTTATACTCAACTGCTGCCCAGCTGCAGGTAAAAAAAAGAAAAGAAATGAACAGCAGCCAATCAGCATCAACAGTGCTGAGGTCATGAACTCTTTTACTGTGATCTCATGAGATTTGACTTAACTCTCATGAGATTCCATAGTAAACTTCCTTAAATTGAATAGGGAAATAAGATGAGTGTGCACGAAAGCTCACTCCCTTAGCTATCCCGGGACAGACATACTGATTTGCTGCTTAGAAGTCCTTTACAATGGGATGTGGCTACTGAGGAACTTTTGAGGTAAAATATCTTTCTTTTTTACATTGAGATGTTCAGGTGATATATTTTAGTCAGCTTTTACAGCTATACTGCATCACTTTCAAGTGTTTAAACATTTGGGTATCATGGCCCTTTAAGCACAACATAAATACACTTAAAAGTACAGTTACACTCATATAAACACTATCTGATAATTATTTAAAAAAAAAAAACAATTATTAAAAAAGTTATAAGGAGTCAAAGGTATATGGTATAAGATGGTAGACAAAAAAAGGCTTTAACAGGTGGTTTTTGTCCTGACTGTGCAATAATGAAATCCTGTCCTGCTTCCATATCACTAACTCAGCAGTTCCTGAACCAAAATTTTGTACAAACTGTATCACGGTTCTTCACTCAGTACATCCCTATGAATTTGCCAAGTCCATTCTAGAATACAAATTGCTGATCCAATCCATTCCTGACCACAAAATTGCCAAGTTCTACCCTGCTTCAAAATTGCTGACCAAGTTAATTAATTCCTTACTAAAATCAGACCTGTTTAACAATTACTGATCCAGTCTGTCCAAAATGTATTGATAAATTGTTATTGGCAGTTAAAGAGACACTGAACCCAAATTTTTTTCTTTTGTGATTCAGATAGAGCATGCAATTTTAAGCAACTTTCTAATTTACTCCTATTATCAAATTTTTTTCATTCTCTTGGTATCTTTATTTGAAATTCAAGAATGTAAGTTTAGATGCCGACCCATTTTTGGTGAACAACCTGGGTTGTTCTTGCATATTGGTGGATAAATTCACCCACCAATAAACAATTGCTGTCCAAGGTCTGAACCCAAAAAATAGCGCAGATGCCTTCTTTTTCAAATAAAGATAGCAAGAGAACGAAGAAAAAATGATAATAGGAGTAAATTAGAAAGTTGCTTAAAATCGCATGCTCTATCTGAATCACAAAAGAAAAAAATGTGGGTTTAGTGTCCCTTTAAAGGAAAAGGAGCCTATTATGCCAACCTGTTTGACCCTTGAGCTACTTTTTATTTACTTTAGTTCAGGGGTTTTCAAAGTCTTAGGCGGTGGGCCACCCCTCTGACAAAATGTACAAGACAGCCCCTCCCCCACAATAGATGTTACTTTATTTTTTCGATCGGGATGATTGAAACCCCCTGCTAGTGGCCGATTGGCAGCGAATACAGTGGCGTAACTAGAAACCACAGAACATGGGTGCAAGAATCCAAGAAGCCCCCCCCAAAAAAAAAAATTGCTTGATAACCAACAAATGCATGACAACAACACAATGCAATAGCACTTAGTATAAACTCCAACTGAGTAATAGATTTATTTCTGACAAGTTTTAAAGTTACGTCTATTTCAACTCCCCTTCTATCATGTGATAGCCATCAGCCAATCACAAAACGGTGCACATATGTATATGATGTCAGTTCTTACACATGCTCAGTAGAAGCTAGTAACCCAAAAAGTGTACAAATAAAAAGACTGAACATTTTGTTAATGGATGTAAAGTTCTTTACAATATGTCCCCTTAATGTCCCCAAGTCAATTAAATTATTTTGTTATTGAGAGTGACAAGCAGTTTAGAAATGGACTGATTAATCATTTTAAAATATTATATTAGCCTAAAGCCTTTTATCTGCTGAACTAGGGAAGCAGTAGTCTTATAAATAAATACAAGTCTGTGACTGTGTGACAAGCAGTTTAGAAATGGAATGGTTAATGATTTAAAAATATATTTGCCTAAGGCCAGACCATTTCTAAACTGCTTGTCAGTCACGCAGTCACAGACTTATTTATTTATAAGACAACTGCTTCCTAGTTCAGCAGAAAAAAAGGCTTTAGGATAATATAATATTTTAAAATCATTAACAAGTCCAGTACATGTTTATATATGCACAGTATATGTCCTCAGCCCCCCTGCAATAAATGATGCCCCCAACCCCCTGTAATAAATTATGCCCCCAGCAATAAATGATTCCCCCAGCCCCCCTGAAATAAAATGATGCCTTATAATTCATATTAGGAATAGGGATATAGATTGTATCTCTCCTATAAAAAGAAGGTTGACATCAAAACTATTATTGAAACTTTATGTGATCATGGGCAACCACATAAATATTTCTGGTGAGGGGAAGGGTAAAAAATAAAATACAATAACAGCAAATAGAAAAGAGAGAAGGAACATGGGTCAGTGTTATCTGATGTGATTTGAAGGCAGTGAGATTCGTCTTTACCTGAGAAGGCAGCTATAGTGTTTGTTTTAACTTTAAAAACAATTGGGAAATTCCAAGGTGGCATTTGTCCCCTCTTGCCCCGCACCTTGTCCCCTCTTGCCCTACCCTTTAAGACACCTATGAACATGACACTATAACATCACTAACAGCATATTATGGAGATTACCACTTAAAGGCAATATTTAAAATTGTTCACTTAAATTGCTTAGCTGCCTCTGCGCCCACACTGCTCAGTCACTGTCTCTCACTGACTGACTACAGTCAGGAGCGAAGGAGGCGCCAATGTGCGCGCCACCCGCCAAAAGGCAGCCAGTCACAGTCAGGGATCATTCATGGAATGGAACTAAGTTCTGGGTGGCCAATGGGTAACTAAACCCCTAGTCAGAGACACTACAGTCTGAAGAATCACGTCACGTGCACAGGCAGGTCAACGTTTGTGCTAAAAATAAATTTAAAAAAAAAATGTATGTTTTTTTTGCTAAAGCTGCCCCCCCCCCCCACTAGAAATGCTTGTGCAATGATAAATGCTGACAGCGTATGATGTTGGGCGGACATGATCTACTACAGAGTGCATTATAAGTTCTAATAATAAGTAAGTGCACAGTTTAAGAGCTACATTTCACAAAAAGGGAGCAAAATAAATAATGAACGTGTATTGCAAAATTGTTTTAATATGCATAGCTAAATATTTTATCTCAAGATGTTCACTGACCCTTAAATAGGGACCTGTCAATAAAGGGTATTTTTAATGTTATAGTTTATGCACAAATATAATTCTGTTAGTGTAATATTAATGAAAACAAATCTTGTATTTAATCATTTGTATTACTATAGAATACAATGTTTAATTAAAGCTCTTTTTTATGCATATGAAAGAAAATGTAAATTTATTAACGCTTAATGACAAATGCCATACATGGTGTGGCGTCCTTCATTATCCCTTAAAGGGACAGGAAACCCAGAATTTTACTTTCATGATTCAGATCATTAAAGAACTTTCCAATTTACTTCTATTATCAAATTTGCTTAATTATTTTGATATTGTTTGGTGAAGGCACAACAATGCACTACTGGGAGCTAGCTGAACACACAGGTGAGCCAATCCCAAAAGATATATATGTGCAGCCATCAATCACCAGCTGGCTCACAGTAGTGCAGTGCTGCCCCTGAGCCTACTTAGGTATGTTTTTCAACAAAAGATACCAAGAGAACAAATTACATTGATTTTTACTTTACAATCCTTTTAAGGACAGGTGTCCTAGCCTCTTACAGCACAAATCTCGACACGGCATTGCAGAAATAGCACTATGGAGGCCACCATAGGCTAGCAATTACAGGGATAGGGTGTCCCAGTGACTTACATGCCTGTCAGTGGGGTGCCTCCATTACATGAAATACTTGCTGCAGTCAGTGTGTAGGTCATGCTGTTGCTGGATGCCTGTATGTAAGATTAAATCCAAAATTGGAAAACAGCATACTTTAAGGTATGGGGTACGAAAAAAAAAAGACTTGCCAGGTCTCGATAGAAATACAATATTCATGCAATTCCAGCCTCCAAAATATCAAAAATACCCTTATTTCTTGTAAACTGGATCCTTAGGTACAAGTACAACGTTTCAAGCATGACTAAGGGCCTATTGAAGGCCTGAAACATTGTATTTGTATCTATGGATCCAGTTTACAAGAAACAAAGGTCTTTTTAATGTTTTGGAGGCTGGAATTGCATGAATATTATATGTTTGTAGACTATACAGCAACAGTCACATATGACTATTGCTTTGTATACTGTCATAGTGATCGTATACTTAAAGGGACAGTCAAGTAAAAAAAAAACTTTCATGATTTAAATAGGGCATGTAATTTTAAACAACTTTCCTTTTTACTTTTATTACCAAGTTTGGTTTGTTCTATTGGTATTCTTAGTTGAAAGCTAAATCTAGGAGGTATATATGCTAATTTCTTAGACCTTGAAGGCCACCTCTAATCTGAAAGCATTTTGACAGTTTTTCACCACTAGAGGGCGTTAGTTTATGTGTTTCATATAGATAACATTGAGATCAGGCACGCGAAGCTCCTAAGAGCAAGCAATGATTGGCTAAAAATGCAAGTCTGTCAAAAGAACTGAAATAAGGGGGCAGTTTGCAGAGCCATAGATACAAGGTAATCACAGAGGTAAAAAGTATATTATTATAACTGTGTTGGTTATGCAAAATTAGGGAATGGGTAATAAAGGGATCATCTACCTTTTTAAACAGCAAAAATTCTGGTGTTTACTGTCCCTTTAAAAGGGAGTCTAGATACTGGCATTCTGCAGTGTTAGTAACAGGCTCACTGGGCTATCACTGCTTCAGAAGTAACTGAAATATTACATATAGAATATTAAAAAATATTAATAATAATTATTAAAAATTATTATAGATACTGTAAAAAATATATTTGTATATTCTATGGAGTCTATTTTAAATCCTATACTATAAAAGGCCAAGTGTGTTTGTCCGAAGCTGTCATGCGCAGTAGAGACAGCACAAGCACAAACACACCTGGCCTTAAATCCCTACCTGATCTGCCGACTGCCGCAAGCAGAAGTGGGTGTGGCCGAGCATGCGCAGGGGCGTGACCGAATGTGAAGGGGCGTGACCTATTGTGAAAGTCTGTGAAGGGGGTGGAGCCTAGCATGAAGGGGGCGTGGGCCGTGAAAGCTCAAACAGCTCAATAGAGGGGAGAGAGGGGAGAGAGAGGAGAGAGAGATCAAGAGGGGAGAGAGAGATCAAGAGGGGAGAGAGGGAGAGGTTGAGAGAGGTTGAGAGAGGGAAGAGAGAGATGGGAAAAAGAGGGGAGATAGAGAGAGAGAGGGGAGAGAGAGAGAGGGGAGGGGGGAGAGAGAGGGGGGAGAGAGAGGGGAGATGGAGAGAGAGAGAGGGGAGAGAGATAAAGAGAGAGGGGAGATGGAGAGAGAGGGGAGATAGAGAGAGAGAGGGGAGAGAGAGAGGGGAACGAGAGAGAGGGGGGAGAGAGAGAGGGGGAGAGAGAGAGGGGGGAGATAGAGAGAGAGGGGAGAGAGAGAAAGAGATAGGGGAGATGGAGAGGGGAGAGAGAGAGAGAGGGGAGATAGAAAGAGAGGGGAGATAGAGAGGGAGAGAGAGAGCACAAAAAAGGGGGAGAGAGAGAGAGTGCAAAAGAGAGGGGGGAAAGAGAGCGCAAAAGAGAGGGGGGAGAGAGAGCTTAAGCATGAAGGGGGCGTGGGCCGTGAAAGCTCAAACAGCTCAATAGAGGGGAGAGAGGGGAGAGAGAGGAGAGAGAGATCAAGAGGGGAGAGAGAGATCAAGAGGGGAGAGAGGGGGGAGAGAGGGGGGAGAGAGAGAGAGAGACAGAGAGAGGGGAGAGAGAAAGAGGGGAGATGTGGAGAGACAGAGGGGAGAGAGAAAGAGAGAGGGGGGAGATAGAGAGACAGGGGAGAGAGAGAGATGGGAGAGAAATCTCGAGAGAGAGAGAGAGAGAGAGAGAGAGAGAGGGGAGAGAGAGAGGGGAGAGAGAGAGGGGAGATGTGGAGAGAGAGAGAAGGGAGAGAAAGAGGGGAGAGAGAAAGAGAGGGGGGGAGATGGGGAGAGAGAGAGAGAGAAGGGAGAGAGAGAACTGAGAGGAGAGAGAGAGAGAGAGGAGAGAGATAGAGGAGAGAGATAGAGGGGAGAGAGAGAGAGAGGGGAGAGAGAGAGAGAGGTTGAGAGAGGGAAGAGAGAGATGGGAAAAAGAGGGGAGATAGAGAGAGAGAGGGGAGAGAGAGAGAGGGGGGGGGGGAGAGAGAGGGGGGAGAGAGAGGGGAGATGGAGAGAGAGAGAGGGGAGAGAGATAAAGAGAGAGGGGAGATGGAGAGAGAGGGGAGATAGAGAGAGAGAGGGGAGAGAGAGAGGGGAACGAGAGAGAGGGGGGAGAGAGAGAGGGGGAGAGAGAGAGGGGGGAGATAGAGAGAGAGGGGAGAGAGAGAAAGAGATAGGGGAGATGGAGAGGGGAGAGAGAGAGAGAGGGGAGATAGAAAGAGAGGGGAGATAGAGAGGGAGAGAGAGAGCACAAAAAAGGGGGAGAGAGAGAGAGTGCAAAAGAGAGGGGGGAAAGAGAGCGCAAAAGAGAGGGGGGAGAGAGAGCTTAAGCATGAAGGGGGCGTGGGCCGTGAAAGCTCAAACAGCTCAATAGAGGGGAGAGAGGGGAGAGAGAGGAGAGAGAGATCAAGAGGGGAGAGAGAGATCAAGAGGGGAGAGAGGGGGGAGAGAGGGGGGAGAGAGAGAGAGAGACAGAGAGAGGGGAGAGAGAAAGAGGGGAGATGTGGAGAGACAGAGGGGAGAGAGAAAGAGAGAGGGGGGAGATAGAGAGACAGGGGAGAGAGAGAGATGGGAGAGAAATCTCGAGAGAGAGAGAGAGAGAGAGAGAGAGAGAGGGGAGAGAGAGAGGGGAGAGAGAGAGGGGAGATGTGGAGAGAGAGAGAAGGGAGAGAAAGAGGGGAGAGAGAAAGAGAGGGGGGGAGATGGGGAGAGAGAGAGAGAGAAGGGAGAGAGAGAACTGAGAGAGAGAGACAGAGGGGGGAGATAGAGAGAGAAAGAGAGAGAGAGAGAGAGAGGAGAGAGAGAGGGGGGGAGAGAGGAGAGAGAGAGGGGGGAGAGAGAGGGGGGAGAGAGAGGGGAGAGAGAAAGAGGGGAGATGTGGATGGAGAGAGAGAGAGGGAAGAGAAAGAGGGGGAGAGAGAGAGGGGAGAGAGAAATAGAGAGGGGGGAGATAGAGAGGGGGGAGAGAGAGATGGGAGAGAGAGGGGGGAAAGAGAGACAGAGGGGGGAGAGAGAGATACAGGGATATAGAGGGGAAGAGAGGAGAGAGAGGAGAGAGAGAGGGGAGATAGAAAGAGGGGAGAGAGAGAGAGAGAGAGAGAGAGAGAGAGGGGGAGAGAGAGAGAGGTTGAAAGAGGGGAGAGAGAGAGAGGGAGAGAGAGAGAGACATGAGAGAGGAGGAGAGAGAGGGGAGATAGAAAGAGGGGAGAGAGAGAGGTTGAGAGAGATAGAGGGGAGAGAGAGAGGAGAGAGAGGGAGGGGAGAGAGAGAGAGGGGAGAGAGAGAGGGGGGAGAGGAGAGAGACAGAGGGGGGAGAGAGAGAGGAGAGAGAGATATAGAGGGGAAGAGAGGAGAGAGAGAGGAGAGAGAGGGGAGATAGAAAGAGGGGAGAGAGAGAGGGGAGAGAGAGGTTGAAAGAGGGGAGAGAGAGCGAGAGGGAGAGAGACATGAGAGAGGAGGAGAGAGAGAGAGAGGGGGGAGATAGAAAGAGGGGAGAGAGAGAGGTTGAGAGAGGGGAGAGAGAGAGAGATAGAGGGGAGAGAGAGAGAGAGAGAGAGAGAGAGGGAGGGGAGAGAGAGAGGGGAGAGAGAGAGAGGGGAGAGGAGAGAGAGAGAGGAGAGAGATAGAGGAGAGAGAGAGGAGAGAGAGAGGGGAGAGAGAGAGGTTGAGAGAGGGAAGAGAGAGAGGGGAGAGAGAGGGGAGATAGAGAGAGAGGAGAGATAGAGAGAGAGAGGGGAGAGAGATAGGGGGGGAAAGAGAGAGAGGGGGAGAGATAGGGGGGGAGAGAGGGGAGATGGAGAGAGAGGGGAGATAGAGAGAGAGAGGGGAGCAAGAGAGAGAGGGGAGTGAGAGAGAGGGGAGAGAGAGAGGGGGGAGAGAGAGAGAGAGGGGGGAGATGGAGAGAGAGAGGGGAGATGGAAAGAGAGGGGAGAGAGAGGAAAAGAGAGGGGGGATAGAAAGAGAGAGGGGAGATAGAAAGAGAGGGGAGACAGAGAGGGAGAGAGAGAGCGCAAAAGAGGGGGGGAGAGAGAGAGTGCAAAAGAGAGGGGGGAAAGAGAGCGCAAAAGAGAGGGGGGAGAGAGAGAGATTAAAAGAGATGGGGAGAGAGAGAGAGAAGGGAGAGAGAGAACGGAGAGAGAGGGGAGAGAGAGAGAGAGAGAGAGAGAGCGGGGGGGGGGAGAGAGAGAGACAGAGGGGGAAGATAGAGAGAGAAAGAAAGAGAGAGAGAGGAGAGAGAGGGGGGGGAGAGAGAGAGGGGAGAGAGAGGGGAGAGAGAAAGAGGGGAGATGTGGATGGAGAGAGAGGGAAGAGAAAGAGGGGGGGAGAGAGAGGGGAGAAGAAAGAGAGAGGGGGGAGATAGAGAGGGGAGAGAGAGAGATGGGAGAGAGAGGGGGGAGAGAGAGACAGAGGGGGGAGAGGAGAGAGAGAGAGATATAGAGGGGAAGAGAGGAGAGAGAGAGGAGAAAGAGAGGGGAGATAGAAAGAGGGGAGAAAGAGGTTGAGAGAGGGGAGAGAGAGAGAGACATGAGAGAGGAGGAGAGAGAGAGGAGAGATAGAAAGAGGGGAGAAAGAGAGAGAGAGGTTGAGAGAGGGGAGAGAGAGAGAGAGAGAGAGAGAGAGAGAGAGAGAGAGAGAGAGAGAGAGGAGAGAGAGAGAGAGAGAGAGGAGAGAGATAGAGGAGAGAGATAGAGGGGAGAGAGAGAGAGAGGGGAGAGAGAGAGAGAGGTTGAGAGAGGGAAGAGAGAGATGGGAAAAAGAGGGGAGATAGAGAGAGAGAGGGGAGAGAGAGAGAGGGGGGGGGAGAGAGAGGGGGGAGAGAGAGGGGAGATGGAGAGAGAGAGAGGGGAGAGAGATAAAGAGAGAGGGGAGATGGAGAGAGAGAGAGGGGAGAGAGATAAAGAGAGAGGGGAGATGGAGAGAGAGGGGAGATAGAGAGAGAGAGGGGAGAGAGAGAGGGGAACGAGAGAGAGGGGGGAGAGAGAGAGGGGGAGAGAGAGAGGGGGGAGATAGAGAGAGAGGGGAGAGAGAGAAAGAGATAGGGGAGATGGAGAGGGGAGAGAGAGAGAGAGGGGAGATAGAAAGAGAGGGGAGATAGAGAGGGAGAGAGAGAGCACAAAAAAGGGGGAGAGAGAGAGAGTGCAAAAGAGAGGGGGGAAAGAGAGCGCAAAAGAGAGGGGGGAGAGAGAGCTTAAAAGAGAGGGGGAGAGAGAGCGCAAAAGAGAGGGGGGAGAGAGAGAAAGCAAAAGAGGGTGGGAGGGAGAGAACGCAAGGGGTGGGACCACTGTACTGCAAAAAATGGCCCGTGTGAACGGGCTTTAGGACTAGTATATAATATTTCAATAACTCGCTAAGATAGCTAAGTTTTCATGTGCGCTAAACTGATACTGCTTTAGACCCAAAATGCGAAACCTAACCTAAAGTGCTTTACACATATTTCACATTCCTGTGTTTCTCACATAGAACTATAGAAATAAAGCCTTGTTTTTTTTATTTACCTATAAAACATGGGCATAAAAAGAGCTTTCAGTGGATAACAATTTCAACTAGCTATTTATTCACAGAATTATGAAATTATTGTAAATTGACCCTCCAAAAAGTAAAAAACAAAAACGTATATAAAAAACCTGTAACTTTTTAACTTTTGAAAAAAAACATCTAAAAAATTGTTCACCCACAAAACGATATATATTTAGAAAGTAGACAACCCAAGGTATTGATCTAGGCCCATTTTGGCATATTTCATGTGACCAGTTTGCAGTCAGATGTGTACCTAATGCAAACTTTGGGTTTCTCACAGAAATTATTCATACATAATTTGTGCAGCTATAATCCAAATGGTTGTAAAAGCTTTTCTGGGATCCCCTTTGTTTAACAATAGTAGCCATGTATGGGTTTGTCATTGGTTTTGGTCATTAAAAGGCTGCTAATTGCAGCTGGGAACCACAACTCTGAAAGGGGATTTTTTAGATATGTTCAAGCAAAGGGTTTATGGTTTATTTGCTATTGCATAACTACCCAAATAAAGTTGATATATTTTAAGAATCGACAATCCAAGGTATTGATCTAGGCCTACTTTGTTATATTTTGTAAATGCCAAATGCAATAATTTAGGGGGGGGAGATTATTTCCAAAACATTGGGGTTCTCACTGACATTATTTACAGAAAACATGTACAGTGAAAATTCAAATTATTTTAAAATAAAATGTAGGGTCCCTTTTTTCAGAAATAGCAGACATGCATGGGCTTGTCATTGGTTTTAGTAATTAGAAGGCTGCTAATTGTAGCTGTGAATCTCAGTTCTGAAAGGGGATTTTAGACAAGCTGTGCATATATAGGTCCAGGGCCCATTTTGTATCACAGCTCTGAAAAGGGATTTTTAGATATGTTTGGGCAAAGGGTCATAGAAGGCCGCTAATTGCAGCTGTGCATCACAGTTTTGAAAGGGATTTTGGGGAAAAGGTTAATCTCTTGTTTGCTCTGGCCAGTATTAAATTAATTTATTTAAAAAAATAAAAAATAAATACACAGATTTGGGGATTGGGAATTTATTTATAACCAGCATTTTTACCAGTATTTTTGAACTGTATGATACATTTCAAAGCAATGATTGATGCATAGACCAGGTTTTGATGGGCATGTCATACAGTGAAAATATGAGTCTTTCCTCACTCCCTTTTTTGTGCAAACTCTACAGCGTTTTGGGAACAGGCCTTCTAAGGGGTTAATTTTTTTAGTTAAAGCCAGTCAAGATAATACCAACCCTCAATTTTAAAACCTAAATACAATAAAGACACAACACTCAGGGTTTGGAGAAAAAAACACCTCCCCAACGGGAGAGGGGTTGCTTTATTAAATAAATAAATCAATAACTTTAATAACGAACTGCTACCAGCTGGCAAGATGATCTTGTCCTATTAACCCTATAAGGAGTGTGGCTGCCCTGGGAATGAGGATGCCCTCATTCCACCTACCTATCTGCTCAAGGAAGATCGACCAGCGAGCCAACCTATCCCTAGCCCCTCGGCGACTAGGGTCCTAAACGCCCACTGTACCTTCCTTCTATGATTGTTACGGCAAATTGGAATTTGTTGCCACACCCCTTTCCGCCCGACTTGAGAAAGCATGACACCATGCAAACCCACCAACATGTAATTTAACCCCTTAATGACCACAATGTACCCTGTATGTCACTGGTCATTAAGGGTTTTTTCAGGACATAATAGCACAAGTCTAGCAAAAAGACGCTATTAATACTCTCCCTCCAGCAGGCTTTGTGGAATAGAGCAGTCTCAGCGCTGGTGGCAAGACCAAGCTATAAAACAATCAAGTCCCAAAAAAAGGCCAGTGACATACAGGGTACGTCACTGGTCCTTAAGGGGTTAAGGGTTAAAGGGACAGTAAAGTCAAAATTAAACTTTCATGATTCAGATAGGGCATACAATTTTAAACAACTTTCCTATTTACTTTTATCATCAAATTTGCTTTGTTCCCTTGGTGGTATTTTTGAAAAGCTAAACCTAGCTAGGCTCAAACTGATTTCTAAACAGTTAAAAACCGCCTCCTAGCTCAGAGCATTTTGAAAGTTTTTCACAGTTAGACTGTGCTAGTTCACATGTGTCATATAGATAACATTGTGCTCACTCCCGTGAAGTTATTTAGGAGTCTTCACTGATTGGCTACACTGCATGTCTGTCAAAGGCACTTAGATAAGGAGGCTGTCTGCAAAGGCTTAGATACAAGGTAATCACAGAAGTAAAAAGTATATTAATATAACTGTGTTGGTTATGCAAAAACGGGGAATGGGTAATAAAGGGATTATCTATCTTTTTAAATAAGAAAAATTTTGGTGTAGACTGTCCCTTTAAGAAGTCTCCAACACTGGATAGTCAACGGTCCCTCAGCCAAAAGACTGTTAGTCCCGAAGGGAGACCCCATACTACCAATTAATGCCCTTGTGCTTACAAAGGTCCACATGATTATGTAGCCCCCTGTCAAAGGAGGCTAAGCCAGCTGATTCATGACTGCACTCCTCCATCCGCTTCAGAACCTGTAATAGCAATAACCACAGACAAACAAAAAACAGGGAGGGCTGGGAGGAAAGACAAGAAACAGGTTAGTTATTTACTTTCTGTTCTGCAGCTCTTATTATCACCTCCGAATCTCCACCTCCTAAAACTCCCAATGCCCTGCAGGCACCACCTCCTTTAACCCATTCCCATCTCTCCTTCCTTTCAAAGAAATTACCCCTTAAATTGCTACGTCCTTAAATAGGTCCTTCACTTTCCTAAGGGGTTAATTTTTTTAGTTAAATCCAGTCAAGATAATACCAACCCTCAACTTTACCAAACCTAAATACAATAAAGACACAACACTCAGGGTTTGGATAAAAAAAACACTTCCCCAACGGGGGAGGGGTTGCTTTATTAAATAAATTAATAAATCAATAACTTTAATAACGAACTGCTACCTAGCACCCACAAGTCACACAAACACGATGTCAGTTATTTAAAAGCATAACATAAGAAGATAATATTGCATTTTTAATAATCTAATGTTCTGCGGATAACAGAATATGTTCTATGTATGCTTAAAGAGATATTTAAATGTATATCTGATGGATATTTGCACAAATATATATTTATGCATACATACAGTGTGTATATATATATATATTTATACATACATACAGTGTGTATATATATATATATATATATATATATATATATATAGGCATGTGTATCAATGTATCTCTATGTTAAAGCCCTTTTCAGTCTTTTTATATATATATATATATATATATATATATATATATATATATATATATATATATATATAAAACACCTGAGACCTCATATCTTTGAGCCCTTATAACTTTTTAATGCAATATTTATATTTAATATTTTTGTATCAGATAGTGTTATTATGAGTGTAACTGTACTTTTAAATGTTGATGTGTTTTGTAAATTCAGCTACGTAAATCAAGGGAATTAAGCAAATTTGATAATAGGAGTAAATTGGAAAATCATTTAAAATTGCCTGTAATATTCTATCTGAATCGGGAAAGAACAAAAATGGGTTTTATATCCCATTTAGTAGGTCCCATACAATGTAACCTGTAGTGTACTGCAAACATTTAACAATAAATGCTCTCAAGAATTAGAACATTATATTTTTTTTATCAAGGCAAAGCATTTACTATACATGTGCAAAAATGCATACTTTATTATTCAGTTTGTAAACAAATAATGTAGTTATCCTCTTTCTTTGGCAATTACTTTGATCTGACACCAGATAAAAGAGCAATTTAAAATATCTAAATAGCTGATTTCTAAGTTTTAATAGGGCTGTTTTTCAAGTACTCAGTATACTGTAAATAAGCCTTCTTTACTAGGTGTGTTACAGTATGATGAGCTTGTAGGCAACTTGGTAAATGGAGGCCTGCACTGAATTAAGCATGGACATAACTGCTAGGGGTTTTCGGGTGATCCAGGGTGATCCAGTTGCTGCTGGGTGATTTGGGTGATCCAGTTGCTGCTATCATTAACAGATATTCTTTGTGTCCTCATATTTAAATATACAAACATATTTATTGCAGATATGTGCAGAACATCTGACCATTTATTAGTTTTAGGTAGGAACACTTTTACTATGTCAAGGGCACTTGGAAATCAGGCAAAATCTGTAATCTTATGATATATGGAAGCCTTATTATTCTATAATAGTTCTGCTTACATACAAACCCAGTACAAAAAGAGTGGTGTCTTGCAGGGGAATAATATATTGTAATTCTACAAATGTAAAGTGTTTTTTCACTATAGGCAGGTTGTTTCACCCTCGTTGGGGCTCTTCAGTATGATGTAGGTGCTATGTTATTGGACTCAAGCATTGATTTTAGGTTTACGGCTATATGCCAGTTTTGCTGATGATTACATTAATTTTCGTAACCACACTTACAAAGCGTGAAATTAATGCTTGAGCAGAACAGCAGCACCAACCATAGACAGCCTGTTTAGCCCATTTGGGGCTCATTCCTCCATTGTATTAATCATAGCAAAAAATAAATATACTTATCTGTGCAAAATTGCAACACTTACAATTCAAAATCCATTTCAATATAATGGGTATCCCTGTAGCAAAGGGTGGAATGCTCGAGGACATCAGCATCAACCATAATGACTTGAGTGAGAAAGAGTTCCAAAGTAGCGAAACAGGCTGCCTATGGTTGATGCTGTGTTATTTAAGCCTCATGTATTTCACAGTTTGCTATACTACTGGTTTAAACTGGCAGGAGCATAAGGGGTGCCATATTAAAATTCATTTTCAATTAGTAATACTCTGTGGGATAATTTATATATTCTATGCATTGTATATTTATTCCTTGCTGAACTAATTAAATGGAGGGTTTATCTCACTCTATTAACAACAATACATTTATTTGGTACAATGGGAGTCCCTGCTCTAAAGGATTTCCATGTCTGTAAGTGCAGACCCTGTTCCAAGGAGCTTACAATCTAGTGTTTCAGTGCTTTGCTCAAACAGCTTACAATCTTGTATTTAGGGAGAACTTACCTATGGGTACTTACAGTGTAGAGAAATAAAAGAAATCCCTGATGTAAGACTGCACTCAGCATGTGACATCACACTAGTCCCTCTGAAATCTTCAATCTTCCTGCCACTGCCATAGAGTATTCCAGTCTTCATTATACTGCTTGCCAGATATGAATCAGTCTATGCACATCTTGTAAGGATTTTTCATCCAATGCAAGAACATAGGTGCATGACACACTGTGCCTTATAATGCAGTTTTTTTTTCAATTTCTAATCTGAGGTATAAAATACAGGACCATCCCATGACCTATCAAATCTTGTGCTTCACTAGCACTCTCTGCTTCAAAAATCCAACAGTAGTACTTGTCCCACGGTGACTGTAGACATTCAGGTTTAGTTTCACAGATATAGTAGTCCTTGTTCCAGGTTGCTGCAGTTCTCAGATAAAATTGTAAACCAGCTGCAAGGTGCTTATTGGTGTCCCTACGTCAAGGCATTGCATTGAGGATATAAGTACAAACATATTAATCATATCATTGTATTCTCTTCACCAAGATCCTTAACATTATTACATTATACAGATATGTGCAGTAAGAATGGATTTAAGCCATTCAATTTTATTTAATATCAGTTTATTAAAGTTATAACAGTGTAAGTGTAATTATGCTTTATTGTTGGTGTTATGGCTCAAGTTCTAGTGTCACAGAGATGATTTGTATATTGTATATCAATAAGCCTTGAAAAGTACAGAAAGCTTTAAACATACAGAACCAAATTAAAGCTAAAGATTTCTATGAAATGGGAAAGTAAAGAAAAAGTGTGACAGAAATGTGAGAAAACAGAATCTATGCTTACCTGATAAATTTCTTTCTCTTGTGATGTATCGAGTCCATAAATTCATCCATACTTGTGGGATATTCTCCTTCCTAACAGGAAGTGGCAAAGAGAGCACTCACAGCAGAGCTGTCTATATAGCTCCTCCCTTAGCTCCACCCCCCAGTCATTCGACCGAAGGCTAGGAAGAAAAAGGAGAAACTATAGGGTGCAGAGGTGACTGAAGTTTTTTTTAAATAAAAATATACTACCTGTCTTAAACAGACAGGGCGGGCCATGGACTCGATACATCACAAGAGAAAGAAATTTATCAGGTAAGCATAAATTCTGTTTTCTCTTGTAAGATGTATCGAGTCCACGAATTCATCCATACTTGTGGGATACCAATACCAAAGCTTTAGGACACGGATGAAGGGAGGGACAAGACAGGTACCTTAAACGGAAGGCACCACTGTTTGTAGAACCTTTCTCCCAAAAATAGCCTCTGAAGAAGCAAAAGTATCGAATTTGTAAAATTTGGAAAAAGTATGAAGCAAAGACCAAGTCGCCGCCTTACAAATCTGTTCAAGAGAAGCCTCATTTTTAAAAGCCCATGTGGAAGCCACTGCTCTAGTAGAATGAGCAGTAATCCTTTCAGGAGGCTGCTGGCCAGCAGTCTCATAAGCCAAACGGATGATGCTTTTCAGCCAAAAAGAAAGAGAAGTAGCTGTAGCTTTTTGGCCTCTCCGCTTACCAGAATAAACAACAAACAATGAAGATGTTTGACGGAAATCTTTGGTTGCTTGTAAGTAGAACTTTAGAGCACGAACAACATCAAGATTGTTCAACAGACGTTCCTTCTTTGAAGAAGGATTAGGACACATCGAAGGAACAACAATTTCCTGATTGATATTCCTATTAGAAACAACCTTAGGAAGGAATCCAGGTTTGGTACGCAAAACCACCTTATCTGCATGGAAAACAAGATAAGGTGAGTCACACTGTAAAGCAGATAACTCAGAAACTCTTTGGGCGAAGAGATAGCTACTAAAAACAGAACTTTCCAAGATAGAAGCTTAATATCTATGGAATGCATAGGTTCAAACGGAACCCCTTGAAGAACTTTAAGAACTAAGTTTAGGCTCCATGGCGGAGCAACAGGTTTGAATACAGGCTTGATTCTGACTAAAGCCTGGCTAAACGCTTGAACGTCTGGGACATCTGCCAGACGCTTGTATAAAAGAATAGACAAAGCAGAAATTTGTCCTTTTAAGGAGCTAGCTGATAATCCTTTCTCCAATCCTTCTTGGAGAAAAGACAATATTCTAGGAATCCTAATCTTACTCAATGAGTAACCCTTGGATTCACACCAATAAAGATATTTGCGCCAAATCTTATGATAGATTTTCCTGGTGACAGGCTTTCTAGCTTGAATCAGGGTATCAATGACCGACTCAGAGAAACCACGCTTTGATAAAATCAAGTGTTCAATCTCCAAGCAGTCAGACGCAGAGAAATTAGATTTGGATGCTTGAATGGACCTTGGATTAGAAGGTCCTGCCTCATTGGCAGAGTCCACAGTGGAACAGATGACATGTCCACTAGGTCCGCATACCAAGTCCTGCATGGCCACGCAGGTGCTATCAGAATCACTGAAGCTCTCTCCTGCTTGATTCTGGCAACCAGACGTGGGAGGAGAGGAAACGGTAGAAATACATAGGCCAGTTTGAAGGACCAAGGCACTGCTAGAGCATCTATCAGTGCCGCCTGGGGATCCCGGGACCTGGATCCGTAACAAGGAAGCTTGGCGTTCTGACAGGATGCCATCAGATCCAATTCTGGTGTGCCCCATAGCTGAATCAGCTGGGCAAATACTTCCGGATGGAGCTCCCACTCCCCTGGATGAAAAGTCTGATGACTTAGGAAATCCACCTCCCAGTTCTCTACCCCTGGGATATGGATTGCTGAAAGATGGCAAGAGTGAGTTTCCGCCCATCGGATTATTTTGGTTACTTTCATCATCGCTAGAGGACTCCGTGTTCCTCCTTGGTGATTGATGTAAGCTACAGTCATGATGTTGTCCGACTGAAATC
This sequence comes from Bombina bombina, assembly GCF_027579735.1. Classification (NCBI taxonomy): domain Eukaryota; kingdom Metazoa; phylum Chordata; class Amphibia; order Anura; family Bombinatoridae; genus Bombina; species Bombina bombina. Next base: position 719,240,955 of record NC_069504.1, read on the forward strand.
TGATGAATTTGGCCGCAGCTAGCTGAGGACACGCTTGAAGCGCATTGAATATCACTCTCAGTTCTAGAATGTTTATCGGGAGGAGAGTTTCCTCCCAAGACCATAAGCCCTGTGCTTTCAGGGAGTTCCAGACTGCACCCCAGCCTAGCAGGCTGGCATCTGTCGTTACAATAATCCACTCTGGCCTGCGGAAACACATTCCCTGAGCCAGGTGGTCCTGAGACAACCACCAGAGAAGAGAATCTCTGGTCTCCTGATCCAGATGTATTTGCGGATATAAATCTGCATAATCCCCATTCCACTGTTTAAGCATGCATAGTTGCAGTGGTCTGAGGTGTAGGCGGGCAAAAGGAACTATGTCCATTGCCGCTACCATGAGTCCGATTACCTCCATACACTGAGCCACTGATGGCCGAGGAATGGAATGAAGAGCTCGGCAAGTGGTTAAGAGTTTTGATTTTCTGAACTCCGTCAGAAATATTTTCATTTCTACCGAGTCTATCAGGGTCCCTAGGAAGGAAACTCTTGTGAGAGGGAAGAGAGAACTCTTTTTTATGTTCACCTTCCACCCGTGAGATCTCAGAAAAGCCAACACGATGTCCGTGTGAGACTTGGTTAACTGGAAAGTCGACGCCTGAATTAAGATGTCGTCTAGATAAGGCGCCACTGCTATGCCCCGCGGTCTTAAGACCGCCAAAACGGACCCTAGCACCTTTGTGAAAATCCTGGGAGCCGTGGCCAACCCGAAGGCAAGGGCCACAAACTGGTAATGCCTGTCCAGAAAGGCGAATCTGAGGAATTGATGATGATCTCTGTGAATAGGGATGTGTAGATACGCATCCTTTAAGTCCACGGTAGTCATATATTGACCCTCCTGGATCAGAGGTAGAATAGTCCGAATAGTCTCCATCTTGAATGATGGTACTCTGAGGAATTTGTTTAGAATTTTGAGATCCAAGATTGGTCTGAAAGTTCCCTCTTTTTTGGGAACCACAAACAGGTTTGAGTAAAAACCTAGCCCTTGTTCCGCTTTTGGAACTGGGCTGATCACTCCCATGGTATGTAGGTCTTCTACACAGCGTAGGAACGCCTCTCTCTTTGTCTGGTTTGCAGACAATTGAGAAACTTGAAATCTCCCCCTTGGAGGGGAGTCTTTGAAGTCCAGAAGATATCCCTGGGACACAATTTCTAATGCCCAGGAATCGTGAACATCTCTTGCCCAAGCCTGAGCAAAGAGAGAGAGTCTGCCCCCTACTAGATCCGGTCCCGGATCGGGGGCTACCCCTTCATGCTGTCTTGGAGGCAGCAGCAGGCTTCTTGGCCTGTTTACCCTTGTTCCAAGCCTGGTTAGGTCTCCAGACTGACTTGGATTGGGCAAAATTCCCCTCTTGCTTTGCAGCAGGGGAAGCTGAAGCGGGACCACTCTTGAAGTTCCGAAAGGAACGAAAATTATTTTGTTTGGTCCTCATTTTATTTGTTTTATCCTGAGGGAGGGCGTGGCCTTTCCCTACAGTGATGTCTAAAATAATCTCTTTCAGTTCAGGCCCGAATAGGGTCTTTCCTTTGAAAGGGATGTTCAAAAGTTTAGATTTTGATGACACATCAGCAGACCAGGACTTAAGCCATAACGCCCTGCGTGCTAAAATGGCAAAACCTGAATTCTTTGCCGCTAATTTAGCCAGTTGGAAAGCGGCATCTGTAATGAAAGAATTAGCCAATTTAAGGGCCTTAATTCTATCCATAATATCCTCTAATGGAGTCTCCATCTGAAGAGCCTCTTCTAGAGCCTCGAACCAGAAAGCAGCTGCATTAGTTACAGGAACAATGCACGCAATAGGTTGGAGAAGAAAACCTTGATGAACAAAAATTTTCTTTAGGAGACCCTCTAATTTTTTATCCATAGGCTCTTTGAAAGCACAACTGTCTTCAATAGGTATAGTTGTACGCTTAGCGAGAGTAGAAACAGCTCCCTCCACCTTAGGAACCGTCTGCCACGAGTCCCGCATGGTGTCAGATATGGGAAACATTTTCTTAAAAACAGGAGGGGGAGCGAACGGTATACCTGATCTATCCCACTCCTTCGTAACAATATTCACAATCCTCTTACTGACTGGAAAAACATCAGTGTAAACAGGAACCTCTAAGTATTTGTCCATTTTACACAATTTCTCTGGAACCACAATAGGGTCACAATCATCCAGAGTCGCTAATACCTCCCTGAGCAACAAGCGGAGGTGTTCAAGCTTAAATTTAAAGGTCGTCATATCAGAATCTGTCTGAGGGAGCCTCTTTCCTGAATCAGAAATCTCTCCCTCAAATAGCAAATCTCTTACCCCTACTTCAGAACATTGTGAGGGTATATTGGCTACTAAAGCGTCAGAAGGCTCAGCAGTTGTTCTTAACCCAGAGCTGTCATGCTTTCCTTGTAAACCAGGCAGTTTAGATAAAACCGCTGTGAGGGTTGTATTCATAACTGTGGCCATGTCTTGTAAAGTAAATGAAGTCGACACACTAGAGGTACTTGGCGTCACTTGTGCGGGCGTTACTGGTTGTGACACTTGGGGAGAACTAGATGGCAAACCCTCAGTTCCTTCTGTCTGAGAATCATCTATTGCTATATTTTTAAGTGCTAAAATAGGCTCTTTATAATTTATAGACATATCAGTGCAAGTGGGACACATTCTAAGAGGGGGTTCCACAATGGCTTCTAAACACATTGAACAAGGATTTTCCTTGGTGTCAGACATGTTAAACAGGCTAGTAATGAAATAAGCAAGCTTGGAAAACACTCTATGCAAAGTAAATAATACTTAGAAAAAAATGGTACTGTGCCTTTAAGAGAAAAAAAAGATGCACAAACTCTGTAAAACAGTGTAAAAAAGCAGTAAACTTTACAAATTTTTTACAGTAGAATCATAAAGCCTTAGTAAGTTTGCACAGCCAGCCAAATAAACAATTAACCCCTTAATGTAAAAAACGGATTGACAAAACATCAAAAACCGGTATAAAAACGTTCAGCACCTTGCCACAGCTCTGCTGTGGCGCCTACCTGCCCTTTAGGATAGATTTGTGGGGAAAAACCTTCTTTTAGGCCCTCAAACACAGCAGGACCCTCTGGAGAAGCAGCTGGATGTCTTCAGAGTAAAAGAAACTGCGCAACTGAGGCGCGAAAATAGGCCCCTCCCACCTCACTCAATGTTAGTGGGGCCTAAAAGAAACACACCAAAGTGTTTCTAACTAGCCATGTGGGTTAATAACCTTTAAATCAGCCACAATGAACCCTTAAAGTCCCTCAAAAAATGTTAAGTTTTCAATAAAAAAAACGTTTTCCCATAAGTGCCACTAGTAACAAATGAGTCCTTTATGCAAGCTTGGATTCTCTATTAAGTGTCTGAATACAGCTTACCCTTCCCTCATGGGGATATTGTCAGCCTTTTCTAGAATTATCACAGTCACACACCGGTACCATTTAAAATAACAAACTTTTGCTTGAGAAAATAAAAACTAACATTTTTGTCACCACACTCACTTTACCCTTCCTAGCAGATAAGCAGTCAAAGAGAATGACTGGGGGGGGGGGGGAGCTAAGGGAGGAGCTATATAGACAGCTCTGCTGTGGGTGCTCTCTTTGCCACTTCCTGTTACGAAGGAGAATATCCCACAAGTATGGATGAATCCGTGGACTCGATACATCTTACAAGAGAAATGATCTGACCTCACTGCACATGTCTGTAGGCTCTTGGAGCAGGATCTGTATTTACAATATAATGTGGTAATGGGATGTCTTGCTCAAAGAGCTTACAAACTTGTTAATCTCAGAAAATCTTACCTTAGATACTTACAGTTTAGTAATATAAAAATCCTTGAAGGGAATCTGCCATCAGCACGTATACTGCTGGCCAGATGCGCATCAGTCTGATCTGAATTTATTTCAGATCCCCAGTTGCCTTTTCTTCATCCGGGTCAAGCAGAAAAAAACAGCTGCATCAGATGCAGCACCTTACAGTACAGTGTTTAATGAGGGTCCCAGTACGAGTGAATGTGCAACGTATAAATTGCAGACCCATGCCGTGGGGGTTATATTCTAGGCCTTTACTAGAAGTCCTTGCTTTAGAGCATTTGCAGACTAATGATGCAGTAATTCTTACCATCCTTAAAGCTGGTTTAAAGCCTTTACTGCCAGCTGCAAGTCTTATAAAGATATGTAGAAGAAGCACAGAAAGGCATTGGTGTGTGCTACAGTTTTGGCTATAATACTTATAATGCTATAATATGTTTAAAAAATATATTTATAAATATATTTATTATATTATATTTAATAAATTATATTTATTTTTAAATAAAGGTGTGAAGATAATATTTATTATTATTATGCAAGGTTTGTATACTATGTTTTGTCTCAGAGTACTGGTGCTCATAGGAAGCTACAAAGTTTAAGCTATTACTTCTGTAATTTATCTGTATTATTTTACAGTGTATAAAAAGATGACTTAGCATTATTCAGTTACTTAGTTGGGGTGATCATGGTAACACTACCTGTAGTAATTGGTTTTCATACCTGCAGCTCCCACCGGATGCCATTTTCATTGTGTTGGAGGTAGTCACTGTTCTTCTCACCAGCACATATACAGAGCTGTAGTTGTAAAGCCAAGCTGTAATGTAATGTGCTAGCTGTGAAATAAAGATATTAGATAACTAATATTTAAATGTCAGTGATTACTGAAGCTCAGCAGGATCAGTCTGGCAACTCTAGTAAAGTGAGCAGCAGTTATGAGGGTGGTTGCTTTGTGTTGTCAGTTGGTTTTGTGACATAACTGCTGCATCACATAAGCCACTCCCCTAAGGGTGTCACTATGACAACCACAAAGAAATTCCAGCAGCACAACAGTAGTCAGTTATCTTCCAAATTTATTAGGTACCTGGAGGTAAAATAATGATGTTTCGGGCTCAGTAGCCCTTAATCATATGACCTCAATGCAGTATACACCTTCCTTAAATACCCAACACCACAGGTGTGGTCAATCATATCATTACCTAGCTTATACCTGCAACAATTTTCTAATCTTAGCGCCACCTAGTGGTGTATGTCAATTAATACATAACATTTTTTTTTAAATAAGTCTAACAGTGTTACATACTCGTATTTCAGCTACATGTTACATCTCATATCGAAATTTTAGAACAATACAACATTTAATATTTACAAAAATAGTAGTGAGAGGCAACTCTTCATCTCAACGTTCATATCTAGAGTAGGGATTTTTGTAGAATCTGCGAAATCACAAAAAGATATTAAAATCAATTTCACGGTTCATTCCTTTAGGATACAGACAATCTAGCCTATAGATCCACATAGATTATCTCTTTTTTAACCCCTTAATGACCGGACCATTTTTCAATTTTCTTACCCTTAATGACAATGGCTATTTTTACATTTCTGCAGTGTTTGCGTTTAGCTGAAATTTTCCTCTTACTCATTTACTGTACCCACGTATATTATATACCATTTTTCTCGCCATTAAATGGACTTTCTAAAGATACCATTATTTTCATCTTATATTATAATTTACTATAAAAAATATATAAAATATGAGGAAAAAATTGAAAAAAACACACTTTTTCTAACTTAGACCCCCAAAATCTGTTACACATCTACAACCACAAAATAACACCCATTCTAAATAGTTTCTAAATTTTGTCCCGAGTTTAGAAATACCCAATGTTTACATGTTCTTTGCTTTTTTTGCAAGTTATAGGGCAATAAGTACAAGTAGCACTTTGCTATTTCCAAACCACTTTTTTTTTCAAAATTAGTGCTAGTTACATTGGAACACTGATATCTTCCAGGAATCCCTGAATATCCCTTGACATGTATATATTTTTATTTAGAAGACATCCCAAAGTATTGATCTAGGCCCATTTTGGTATATTTCATGCCACCATTTCACTGCCAAATGCGATCAAATAAAAAAAATTGTTGACTTTTTCACAAATTTTAGGTTTCTCGCTGAATTTATTTACAAACAACTTGTGCAATTATGGCATAAATGGTTGTAAATACTTCTCTGGGATCCCCTTTGTTCAGAAATAGCAGACATATATGGCTTTGGTGTTGCTTTTTGGTAATTAGAAGGCTGCTAAATGCCGCTGCACACCACACGTGTATTATGCCCAGCAGTGAAGGGATTAATTAGGGAGCTTGTAGGGGGCATTTAGGTTTAATTTTAGCTTTAGTGTAGTGTAGTAGACAACCCAAATTATTGATCTAGGCCCATTTTGGTATATTTCATGCCACCATTTCACCGCCAAATACGATCAAATAAAAAAAAACTGTTACATTTTTCAAAATTTTAGGTTTCTCACTGAAATTATTTACAAACAGCTTGTGCAATTATGGCACACATGGTTATAAATGCTTCTCTGGGATCCCCTTTGTTCAGAAATAGCAGACATATATGGCTTTGGCGTTGCTTTTTGGTAATAATAAGGCCTTTAAATGCTGCTGCGCACCACACTTGTAATATGCCCAGCAGTTAAGGGGTTAATTAGATAGCTTGTAGGGTTAATTTTTAGCTTTAGTGTAGAGATCAGCCTCCCACCTGACACATCCCACCCCCCTGATCCCCCCCCTGACCCCCCTCAAACAGCTCTCTTCCCTCCCCCACCTCTCAATTGCCACCGCCATCTTAAGTACTGGCAGAAAGTCTGCCAGTACTGAAATAAAAATATTTTTTTATTTTTTTTTATTTTTTTTCATATAGTCTGCAGTGATGGATCCCACCTTACCCCACAACCTCCCTGATTCCCCCATACATCTCTCTAACCCTCCCCCTCTTCCTATTTGCCGCCATCTTGGGTACTGGCAGCTGTCTGCCAGTACCCAATTTGCCCCCTAAAATAGTTTTTATTAACTTTTTTATATAAAACATTTGTTTTCTGTAGTGTAGCTGCCCCCCTAAATAATCTACTTCCCTCCCCCTCCCAGATCCCTTACTAAACAATAGAGCTCCCCCTGCATCTGCCTCTGTATTTTTTTTTTTTTTTTACTTGCGGTCACTTTGCGTGCACGCGCATGCGCGTACACCCGCCGCCTCCGCCCCCCCCGGCCGCAACCGGAACCGCGCAACCGCCGACAAAGCGTTGTTACATTGTGATTGCACCGATAAGGAAGTTGGAGCATACCCTCCTCCTACAAGCTGCTCCCACTCACCAACGAAAGTGTGAACAACAATCGCCGATGCAGAGAGGGCCACAGAGTGGCCCTTTCTGCATCGGTGGGTAAAATAGGGGATTGCAGTGAAGCCTCAATATTGAGGCATCACTACAACCCCTTGTAAGCAGCTGGAAGCAATTATGATTGCTTCCAACACTTCTAACAACAGAGGACGTACCAGGTACGTCAATTGTCATTAAGGGGAGTTTTTCCAATGACGTACCTGGTGCGTCCTCTGTCATTAAGGGGTTAAGATCAGTTCTCTGACAACCAGCCATCACATTATACCATGACTGTCAGTTTATCCTGTTATTAGTGTAGCTTTAACATAAGATGTTTAATTATGCATAATAAAACAACTTTGGAATATACTCATTATTTATTTTGCCCCCGGCCCTTTTCATGTAATTAGCTCTGAAAATTGTACATTGAGTAGGAACTGTATCCTGCTGACTTTTCAGAGCTAACTCTGCAACAAATATTTTCCAAATTGGCTTTAATAGATAACAACTGCAAAACAATTCACTTTATACTAACTTAATGGCAATGATTAGCCTTGTTGTCTGCCGACTCAAACTTATTTGGCTCCTCCAAATAAGGTGAGTATTGGGTGCAGTTTTTCTATTGAAAACCAATTGCAGTAAACAGGATTTTATTTTGTTAAACAAATGTTTACACTTGGCTGATATGTTATTCTATAGGACAGTAACAGAAATGTCTCCTAATTACAATGTGTTTACTGTCCCTTTAAGTTCTAACAAAACTCCCATTACAAATCCTGAGTTTCCAGTGCTTATATGTTGGGAATAGATTATTAAAATGTCATGAACTGCTTTGGTCTGGTAATATCTACAGAGCTATGGCTAAGCCTCAGGATCATGTCATGTGATTACCTCTGGGGTTACCAGCCATACTAATTAGCATATGTAATTGTGCAGTGTAGCTAAGAAACTACAGGTGCTAGGTCTGTCATTATTTAATAGTAGATTCCCCACATTTAGAAGCCTTTATGTCTGTATCAATTTTATATTAATTATAGCTGATCTGAGCCATACAAATAGGGTGTCCGGTATTTTAGCAGGCTGTCCAGTACAATCTGTACTAAAATACTGGACACTTAAAGACCCCTGTCAGCTAAATGTAAAGGACCTTCTAGGCCTTTATGCATTAGAAATATGGCTCAAAAAGAAGTTACACTGCGCATTTTCTATTATATGTGTTTTAGGCAAACAGGGGTTTGTTCAATCATTGCTGGGTGTTTACTTCTGGTAGCCAAAGGGGTCACATCACTACTACGTACATGTGTTACTGGCAACCAAGGGGATAAAATGACTGCTTAGTTGTGAAAAATATATGTGGTGGGATCAAGGGTGGGGCCTAAGGTTGAGCTTTTGTGGGGTCATTGTGTGAACCCAGCTACAACCCGTGTCCAGTCACCTATAGGTTGTCCGGTATTTTTATAGCGCACAGATGGCAACCCTAATTGGTTTTCAATAGCTTTCAGAAAATATTTTCTGCTACAGAGTAACGATCCTACCTGACTGGAAGCAAAATTGCAACTGGGCAGTTGTCAGGCAGGAATAGCTACTTTATTTTTGTTAAATTTTAGCTCATGTGATCACCTATTGCTGTGATCACATGACAGGGAACCATTATTACTGGTTCCTTGTATTGATAAACACTCTCACTGCCCAGAAACATATAATTATTTATTTTTATTTTCTGCAGTGATAATCTCTCCCTCCCCCTATATTTAATTAGATTGTGTATGCTTCTCTCCCTTCAAACCCATTGTATAGAGTCTTCCTCCCCCTATATTTGAATTTGGCCAGATCCATCCCTGCCTCTCCTTCCCTTCTTCATTAGCATAGGGTTCCACCCCATCCCTCCCTTCCAAACTATTTTCCTACCCGTTCCCCTTTCAAGCTGGGCTGCTCTGCCCGCCTCCCGCCCCTCACCCACCCGCCGGCACCAGCAATGATCGTTACAGACGGTGACACACACAGGCTTAAGGGGTTAAAGGGACATGAAAACCAATTTTTGTCTTTCAAAATTCAGAACATACCGTTTTAAACAACTTTCCAATTTATTTCTATTATTAAATTTGCTTCATTCCCTTGATATCCTTTGCTGAAGGAGCAGCAGTGCACTACCGAGAGCTAGCTGAACACATCTAGTCAACCAATCACAAAAGACAAATGTGTGTAGGCACCAATCACCAGCTAGCTCCCACTAGTGTAGACTATGTACACATTATTTTTCAACAATAGATACCAAGAGAAAAAGCACATTTGAAAATAGAATCAAATTTAAAAGTGTCTTAAAATAATCATGCAAGTTTAATTTTTACTTTCCTATCCCTTTAATCTAGCAAAGATACCAGAAGGTAAGTTCTTTTTATTTTTTTATGTACTACTTTCATAGAACTATAACCACCTTTCAGTGTTATGTTGACTTATGACTAGGCTGACCATATTGCCGCTTTAAGAAGGAGCACATATGAAAAATACATATGTCAGGGTTCTTATACAAAACATTTCTTTAAACAGCCCTGACATATGTATTTTTTATATGTGTCCCTTTTTAAAGCGGCAATATGGTCAGCCTACTTATGACATATTGATCATTTAGCAATGTCAAGTACAAGAAAATATAAACTACTCCAAGAATAAACTATAGAAGAGCTATTATAGTTCAAGGCACATCTCAGTAAGCTTTAAATCCTGATATTGACATAGACAAACAGTAACAATACATACAAAATAGAAAAACTAAATCACATTATTAGAACTTGGAATATAACTTTTCTTTTCAATTCAGCAAACTTAGCAATGTCTCTCTGTCCATTTAAACTATTTAGAAAAAGTCTATAGGTACATAATGATCTAGTCCCCATAGGGACAGGATGGCAGAATTATTAGACGGTTCAAATTAACTATATCTAAATATAATGATAAAACTATCGTGACTCTCAAATATTAGTACATAACATTTTTAGATGGGAGCTTTATAGTTATATTTAACAAGAACCGCTGCTTTCCTAACCTTTCGCCACCTCTAAAGTGGCGATTTTCGATCTCCCCTGTATAGTCCGACCAGGGAGATTGACAGCTCCTGCCCACACGTGATTGGCTGTGTGCGGGCAGGGGGCAGGATTGCACACGAGCGCAACATAGCGCTTGTGTGCAATGCTGAATTCTGCCAGGGGAATTTAGCAAGCCAGAGGCGAGCTGCAGCAGACACGGGCGCGTATGTGCACCCCTGTCCACCTCAGCTTGATAAATCGCCATCTAAGGCACCAATCCAAATGAACAATAATATTGCAGGAAAAAAAAAGTGAGTGAGGATATCAACTCTTTAAATCAAGTGATATGGATCATAAAAATGCAAATATCTTCAATAGTAAGAAAATGTGTCGCCATGCGGGAGAAAAATATATGATATATCCAGTCAAAGTAACATTTTAGTTGTTTACATTTGTTTAATACAAAAATGAAATGCAGTGTTAGAAGTTGCAAGTTCACCACCAGAAACACAGTAGAAAAAAGTAACATTAAAGGGCCACAATAGTTAAACAATTACAATGCTCTAATTCCTTTAGAGCATATTGAGCCGAACACTACTGTGTGTTTAACACCTGCAAAAGGGGTCAAACAACCAATAGAAGTGCCTCTCAGGACCGCGGAGCATTGCTGGTCGCAGTGGAATCCATGACTCAGCTTGTGAAATTAGCACTGCTGACTGGATCAGGCAGCAGTGTCTGCTCCGGACCAGCTGCATGTCCTAAGCGGCACTTCTACTGTGTGTTTAACCCCCTTTGCCTTTGCAGGGGTTAAATACACAATAGTGCAGGGTTGATAGTCTAAAAATGACATGCTCTAACAAGTTGAAAGTAATTTATATAAAGTATTTGTCATGAGATGCAGGACATATGCAGGACACAGCAATTATGGTACAACTCTATTTTATTGCAGAGCATAACAATACACATCTAGTCAGGTTGATTGTACTAAACTAACTGCGACACAGACACCGGACCTAAGCCCCGCCCACATACTAGTGACATCACATCCTGCTCTCATCACATCTTCCCCTTTTTCAAAGGCAAAGCATACATTTGCATATAATAAATAACAAGGTACACCATCAGGGTATACAACAACATTTTTGTGTTTTTGAACTTTATAAAAACAGATAGATTAGATAAACATGAACAAATAAATTACATCCTGACTTGGACATCGGGGTTAGACTACCCTAGTCCCACAGTGACCATGGGATTATTCTGCCCATACTTCCGGTCACTGTTCTAGCTAAAGTCAGTCCCTGTATCGGGCCGGAAGTTTCACCACTCTTCAGCTTGATGTAACTTTGCATGAACTGTCCTCTGATACAGAAGATGGTGAACAAGAGTCTGCTGGAGGCAAAGATATATCCCCGCTGTGATCTTGCTGAGGGGAAGGCACCTCTCTTAGAACAGGGGATCCCACCGGCGGTGGTACTGAGGTATCCGGTTCCAGACTCTCAGGTACAGGCTGAAGATGGTCTTCGGTTACGGCGTGTAACCGTCCCCTCCCTCTGTAAGGACCTGTGTAAGACCTTGGTTCTGGAGAGGTGGCCCACACTACCGTAGCAGGCGTCTTCCATTTCTTTCTCATCATCCAGTTTAATTCTGACACTTTGGCCCGCTTTCAGTTCCTGTAAAGGCTCTGACAGAATGTCTCCTGTCGTAGAAGAAACGATAACCCCTTTTTGGCCTCTTCATCCCTCCTAAGGAACTTCGTCCCGAGGACACAGGGCCAGGCGGCTTGAAGACACCCACTGAGGGTTAAAGTGGTGCGAATCTGGCGTCCTAGCATCAGCTGTGCCGGGCCTAAACCCGGTGGCTTGAAATGGCTTTTGCCCTGTATGACAAGAGGGCTAGGTACGGGCTCAGATTGCTTTAGAATGAATTTTGTTGTTTGAACTGCCCTTTCAGCCATTCCCGTTGGCCTGCGGATAATGTGGACTTGACGTGGAATGTACAAAATCAACATTCCCTGCTGAAAGCACTGAACTCTGTAGAAGCGAACTGCATACCATTATCACTCACCAGCTCCATTGGAATGCCCCCAGCCGGGGCGAACAAGCTCTTCAGGCGAATGATAACGGCACTGACTTGTGATATCATTCAGGGGTGCAATTTCCAAATACCTGGAATCAGTAGTCGATCACAACAAGAAACTTTTTCCCGTGCAGTTCACACAAATCAGCAGCTATTTTCTGCCACGGCCCCCGCAGGCAGCGGAGTAGACATTAAGTGCTCCCTTCTCTGAGTAGGCCGGCGTTCCCGGCAAAAGGCACATTTAGACACGTGATTTGCAATGTCGGAGCTGATCCCAGGCCACCACACTGCTGTAGCTGCCCTTTCTCTGCACTTGTAATGCCTAAGTGGCCATCGTGAATCCTGTTTAACATCTACCTTCCTCATGCTGACAGGAATTACAATGCTGGTCTTGGAACAGCACCAACCCCTCCAGCTCCGTGAGCTGCGACCTCTCTGGCTGGTAAGCATTTAAAGACATCCAGGCTGCCCGGCTCTCGGGCCAGCCATCTTTTATGTACCTTATAACTTCTTGCAGATCTGTGTCCAAATATGTCTCTTTCTTTATCTCTTCCAGTTTCCTTGAAGAAATGGACTTAGAGGCCAGAACTGAATCAACATACACTTTCACATCCGATTCCGTGGAGATTCTTCAGCAGCAGCCAGCGGGAGCCTGGATATGTATCCGCCACAACCAGTTGTTTCCCCGGCACAATGCACTGCCTGAACATTGAACCCTGAGCAGCTCTCATTAAAAGTCTCTGGCATCTCAAGGGTGTTTTGTCAATGTCTTATAGATTGATTAGAGGGACTAGCGGTTTGTGGTCAGTTTTCAGACTAAATTTCTCCCAAACCCACTAGATAACGCTGATAGCGCTCACCAAGGCCGCAAACTGCAGCCAGGCACTCTTTCTCAATTGTTGAGCGTATTTTTGACTCTCTGCAGATTCTCCCACACGCTGATTACGTTTGTGAAAACAAGCTCTCGTCATGAATCACATTTCTTTTGGGCACAAAGTGGGCACTGAGTTTATCCATAACTATATCAAAGTTAACTTCTTCCCCTTCTTGGAAAGCTAAAAGCATTGAACACTGGCTCCACATCTTTCCCCATCGGAGTATAAAAGAGAATTAACTTGTACTTCACCACTCTCCTTGTTCAGTTTGGATGCAATCCTGAAGTGCTGAAACCCGCTGACGCCATGTGGGCCAAGCTGGCAGGCTGAGAAAAGTCAAAAGGCTCAGGTGGGGTAAACTTTGACATGCTAGTCGATCAGGAACAGAAGCGCAGTCCAGAACTTCTGACACCATGTCATGAGATGCCAGGACATATGCAGGACACAGCAATGATGGTACAACTCTATTTTATTGCAGAGCATAAACATTACACACTCTAGTCAGGTTGATTGTACTAAACTAACTGCGACACAGACACCGGACCTAAGCCCCGCCCACATACTAGTGACATCACATCCTGCTCTCATCACAGTATTTATCAGCAATAAAAGTGAAATAAAAAGCCTCAAAAGAAAATGTTCTGATTGTTTTACAGTTATATTGTGCCTTTTTTGTTATATAACTATGTGTTTAAACCCAGAAAAAAACAAGTGCAGAGGGCTCTTGGACTTCCAGAGGGCTACCCCTACCTAGTATGTAATATGGGATAGAAATTAATAATACTAATTTAATTAATATTTGCTATTTAACCATACATTAAAACCAATTCGGTTGCCTTGGTATTTATTGTTGAAAAAGAACACAGTACATATCATACACTAGTAAGAACTAGCTGATGATTGGTGCCTGCACAAATTTGTTTCTTGTGATTGGCTGACTAGATGTGTTCATCTAGCTCTCAGTAGTACATTGCTGCTCCTTTAACAAAGGATACAAATGGAATGAAGCAAATTTGATAAAAGAAGCAATTGGATTTTTTTAAAAAATTGTATGCTCTGTCTGAATCCCCACACTATGCTCTGCATATATAGTGCCATTGTTTTTTGAAAGAATGAGCAAAATAACAATTATAAAACAAATACACATTTTTAAATATTTTAGTAATGCCTTTTAATGAATAAAGAATGAAAAAGGTAATTTGTATTCGTTTATTATTTGCTACTCAGTGAATAGTTAAGTGCCATTTGTTAACTGCTTAAAAAAAAAATCTGAATAATGAAAAAAAAAACTGTTTTGTTGTTTGCTCAACTTGTCCAAACTGAATGCAACATTTTGTAATATAATTTAGGGCTAACATGGGCATTAAAAGTACATGTAAATGTTTACCTGAGAATTTAAGGTGTGCTATTGGATACATTTGCAAGAGATTGTTATTTTACTGCCTACCTTATATAATAACCTATCACTAAAGTCCCCATTGTGCTGCACTTGAGAATTTGAAGTAAAAATGTATTTCTTGTTTTTTTTTTAAACCTTGTAATAGATATCAGTACTTCACCTGTATAAATAATCACCTTCTAAGAAGTTCATGTGCTCCAGTGGCGCAACGGTTAGCGCGCGACGGTACTTATATGACAGTAACTGAGCAGCAATGCCGAGGTTGTGAGTTCGAGCCTCACCTGGAGCATTTGTTTTACTTTTTTAGTTTTTAACCCAGTTCAATATGCACATCGCAGCCTGTAAATTGCTAGACGAAGCCCTTTTCGTAATGCAGGGGGAGCGCTGGACAAATCTGTTTTTGGCAATTCCCTGCCACTACAGACTTCATGAGAGTGCTGGTGATGCCACCACGTAAAGATAGGTGCATCGGCTGAAGGCGAAGAGCAGTGAGGTGCTGAGAAGAAGCACTGGCGATGTGGAGAGGTAGAGGCATCGGCAATAGGAATGCGGCTTATGATAGCTAAGAAGGGCTACAATCTGGCTGATTTGAGGTCTAGGGCCAATACAAAATGATGGCATAGGAGGCAATATGTAAACAGAGAAGGCTGATTGGTCACTAGTACCAATTTAGTAGCATTTTCTGAATTTAGGTGGGAGAGTTTTGGAGCTGTATACATAAAACTTGAGCAACAGAGGTTTTTTCAGAGATTTCAGATATCCTAGTCAAAATTCTGCAGAGTTTGGCGTGCAGAGATAGGGGTATACAATGACAAGTATTTGTGATAAGTACAAAACAGACTAAAAAAATCTAATACAGGAAGAGCTTATGGTCTACAGGTTGAAGGTGCAGAACATAAGGTTTTGGGGTAGCTTGTTCAGTAGATTTTAGTTTCAGCAGTGAGTCAAGGCAGTCAAGATATATTTTGGGTAGGATGAAAAACAGTGGAGAAGACAGTAAGCCTCAAGGAATGTTTGGAGATGAAGAGAGGAAATCAAGGGCTCACTTCATTGAAAAAATGGATCAATAGGCTATCAAAATGTCCTAAAAGCTAAAAGTAGTTTACGGCTCAATTTAAGTACCCAGGCTTCTTTTGAAATTTAGCTTGGTGTGCGCAGTTGCTCTTTTCACTCAATGTAAGTTTGTCCCTGCCAACCAACGGCGGATTCGACGAAAAGCATGCCATAACAAGTTTATTGCATGGTAACCCGACCTTACTAAAAATAAGGTTTTGCTGCGCTCTTTACCTGTGATCGCAGGAAAGACATGGGGGCTAGTTGCACTCGTAGGAGAGTTTGGTGGGTTTTAGAAAAATATGAGAGTTATGGAGAGTGGAGATTTGTTTTTTTGATTTATATTCTTATTGTAGGCCTCAGATAATATAGAACGCACATCCACAAACGCACAATAGTTATTATACACACATTAGTTATTATACACACATTAGTGATTATACACACATTAGTTATTATACACACATTAGTGTTTATACACACATTAGTGAATTATACACACATTAGTTTATATACACACATTAGTGATTATACCACACATTAGTGATTAGTACACACATTAGTTATTATACACACATTAGTGATTATACACACATTAGTTATTATACACACATTAGTTATTATACACCATTAGTGATTATACACACATTAGTTTATTATACACACATTAGTGTTTATACACACATTAGTGATTATACACACATTAGTTATTATACACACATTAGTGATTATACACACATTAGTGATTATACACACATTAGTTATTATACACACATTAGTGATTATACGCACAATAGTTATTATACGCACATTAGTTATTATACACACATTAGTGATTATACACACATTAGTTAGTATACCACACATTAGTTATTATGCACACATTAGTTATTATACACCTCATTAGTTTTTATTACACACATTAGTTAGTATACACACATTAGGTTATTATACACACATTAGTTATTATACACACATAGTTTACACAAACTCACAATAGTTATTATACACACATTAGTGATTATACACAACCATTAGTTATTATACACACATGGTGATTATACACACATTAGTTATTATACACACATTGGTGATTATACACACATTAGTTTACACAAACAACACAGCCTCACACATATACAAAACATTAATTTTTTTCTTTTTTTCATTAACCCTGGCATTCCAATCAGCTTTTTTTATTTTTGTATTTGTTTTCATTAACTCCATATTTCCTTATTTTTTTATTTTTGCGTTTCATTAACCCCATATACCAGTCACATCTTATTTTGATTATTTTTACTTGCTTTTCATCCACATAAAAAATTGTGCTGCATTTAATTATTATTATTATTGGTTATTTGTAGAGCGCCAACAGATTCCGCAGCGCTAATTAATCCCATATCCCCTTCCCATCTTCCCTTTAACAGGCCTTCCCTATTACACACCCTTTATTTATTTTTCTAGCCCATCCCTTTTTAAATCCATCCCTATTTTTATTCACCTAAATTTGAATTGCCTTCTTTAATTTTTTTTAGGCATCTAGGCTAGTGTTAGGGTCTAGATAGGTTAGTTAGTTTGGGGGATAGGTTAGTTAGTGTTTAGGTAGAGTAATTAGTGTAGGTAGGTAAACTAGGGACGTTAGTGGTAGGTTAGAGTTAGGGAGGATAAAGCAATGGATAGGGCTAGTGGAGTGGATAGGGGAGTGGAGAGGGGGAGAGGAGTAGGATGGTTAGGACTAAAGGTCAAGGTTTTGGAGGAGGATTCATCCTCCCTCAAACCTTGGCAGAAGAGGGAAGGAGGGATGGTGGTAGAGGAGTGGAGGAGACAGGAGGAGGTCAGGAGCAGGAAGACATACTGAGAGCATGAGAGAGGGGCAGTCTGTGACAACTGGGGGGTGGGGCTGTTTGGTGGCCTGTCACAGTTTGCAGGGACAGAAGAGGGAGAGAAGGCTGGTCCCCAGTCACAGGAGGGAGAGCCTGTGTCTACTGGCCCTTCAGGTGTGAAGGCAAGGCTAAGGGAGGAGAGGTACTCAGATTAGGAGAGGGCACCCCAGGTTGAAAATCCCTAATCTGAGGCCTAGTCTCCGCAACAATTATGGGAGGAAATCAGAGTTGCAGTGTTGCTCTTTAGAACGCAATAGGTCCCTTGCTAGTGGTAAAGCACAGGTACCATGACAGCAGGCCCAAAATGGCCCAAGAGACAAAAATATGCCCTGTGGGACAGGTCGTGGTCAAAGTAGGCTATTCGGTACAAGCCATGGGAGGAGATGCTGATAAATGTAATCTCCAGAGCAGCTGTCCTAGGCTGTAAGGGACAAGGGATACATCAGAGCCACCTGTAAAGGTCCTATGAAGGTGAATATTAAATATATATAAAACATTTTTTATGCAAATCTATTGATAGGATAATAAATATCCCATAGGCCTTGATCTTGAAATGTCAATGTATTCATGTGTAAATATAGAAAATAAAAGATTTACATTTGGTTTTGGTTATTAATAAATCAATTTTAACATCATTGGGAATGCATACATAGGTAGGTTGTAGAGAATTCATGTTTTACATGGTGCTAAGTCTGATTTGCGCATTAATATAAACGCATCTTACATCGTTTTAGTGGATACGTTCAGCAAGCTCACTGTAGTGCCTAACTGCTCAAACAAGCCAAGGATATTGCTTTAAAATATTTCCTACCAGGGCCGCCACTAGAAATTTTGGAGCCCCTGACTCAACCATTGATCAGGGCCCCCTCCTTTGACATGTGCAATTTTTGACCAAGTGACTAAAACGTATATGCACTTTATTCTTAATTGTCTATTTAAACTTGGAAATGTTGTAAATGTTAGTAACATACACACACACACAGACACACTCATACACTGAAACATCACAAACCACTCACACATAAGGATTCACATATAGACACTCTAGCAGACACACAAAGAAACACACTCAGACACAGAAACCCAAACAGACACTTAGCACTTTGTTTACATTGACCTGACAAGTAATGAGGTATACTACAGTTTCTGTAAAAAAAAAAGGAGATTTAAGAAACAAAATATGGAGTTCATGATTATCCTTTTTGTAAAGGAAGATGACAACTAAATGATGACAACAGCAAGCAGTGGCTGAAAGGAAGGGCCTGAACTGCCTACAACAATAATTTTAAAGGTTTAAATGGTGGATTGGTTACTTCCGGAAAGGTCTTGTTAGTCTCAAGTCTGTAGAAAGATGCGAATAATTAGTAGTAAGGTCCAAAATGTCCTACAAAAGGAACAGACAACTGGACATCACACACACACAAACTCAACTTGCACATACACCCAAGGAAACACCTGACAGAGACAGCCTCAGAAAACACACAAAGACCATACACACACACACAGAGACACACCACATGAAAAACACAGAAATACATACATACACACGCCCTCACTGAGACATCCACAGAAACACACAAAGACCATACACACACCCTCATAGATACCCATAGAAAACACAGACATACATACACACACACCCCTCACAAAGTCAACCCATAGAAAAAGCTTGAAGACATATGCACACACCCTCACAGACATCCACAGAAAATGCACAAAAGACATACACACCCCACCCTCACAGAGAGACCCACAGATAAAAAATACATACACATAGAGACACAAACCAAAGCACAAAGACATAAACACATACACCCACAGAAACACTCACAGGAGGAAAACATTTATGCACCTTGTATCCCCTAAATCAACAGTGTGTGATATGCATGATAAAAAACATTGCAGAAATTAAGAGATCACTTTGTAAAGAATCATATTTGTAAATTGCAAAACAAACATAATTCTGTGAATTCAAAATTGTACATTAATGAGCTGGGTAGGATGGCTAGATGAAGAAAAAGTACCTTTAAAAGGTTGACATAAGTTTGTTTGTTTTTTCCCCATTTTCCCCAACCAAGAGCACCACTTCAAATATAGTGTACAAATGTTCCCATCTGTCAGCCTGTACTTATGGATTTTGAAAATGCTGTACTCTATATGGTCTTGGTGGGACCATAAGCTATGGTACTCATACCATTAGATCTGGTTAAATGCAGGATTTAGGCTTGTTGGTATGTATTTCAAAACTAAGTCAGCTGTAGTGTAAACTGAACAGTTTTAAGTTAACCTGTCTCATTTCAAACACTGAGCAATCTTAGTCTGAGAGTATAACATTTTATGCAGATGTAAAAATCTTAGATACAATGCCTCCTTGCATCTGGAAAGTCCTTGCATAAAGGGGCAGTAAACTGGAATGTAATATATATATAAAATGCATATCTGCCAAAGGGCATCTACCATTTGTGTATTGAGGAGGAAACATTTCTGCATGGTTTTAAATATAGAATTTCTACAGCATCGTTAAACAATCATAAATACACTGCTGCTAAAAAAATGTGTTTTTATGGACCCCTAGCCCCACCATACAACTACTACCACACTGAGGTTACAATCCAAAATTGCACAAATAAATAAAAAACATTTGCTAAGTAAGTCCTACCTCCTCTTCAAATGAAAGTGATCTGCCGTCTGACTCAGGCACACACTGTACAAAGTGCACACTAAGAAATCCTCTCAAATGCTAATACTTTACTCCTTGTAATAACATTTCCCATGCTCAATTAGCACTCTGCTGTAGTACCCACTGGTGGCTGCCAAAATTAATTTTTTTTTTTTTATTTTTTTTTAGTTCTTGCCTCATGGGGCCCCCCCTGGCTCATTGGGCCCCTGACAGGAGTCACCCCTGTAACCCCCTGATGGCGGCCCTGTTTCCTACTATATTATATTTATCCACAAAATGTGATTACAAAAATATCTCTTTGATACACAATCTATAAATACTCCTCAGCAGTAGCAGCACATGATGCATCCCCCTATAGCATCCTCCTCAGCAGTAGAAACACATGATGCACCCCCCATAGCATCCTCCTCAGCAGTAGCAGCACATGATGCATCCGCCTATAACATCCTCCTCAGCAGTAGCAGCACATGATGCATCCCCCTATAGCATCCTCCTCAGCAGTAGAAGCACATGATGCACCCCCCTATAGCATCCTCCTCAGCAGTAGCAGCACATGATGCATCCGCCTACAGCATCCTCCTCAGCAGTAGCAGCACATGATGCATCCCCCTATAGCATCCTCCTCAGCAGTAGCAGCACATGATGCATCCCCCTATAGCATCCTCCTCAGTAGTAGCAGCACATGATGCATCCCCCTATAGCATCCTCCTCAGCAGTAGCAGCACATGATGCCCCCCGCCTATAACATCCTCCTCAGCAGTAGCAGCACATGATACCCCCGCCTATAGCATCCTCAGCAGTTGCAGCACATGATGCATCCCCCTATAGCATCCTCCTCAGCAGTAGAAGCACATGATGCACCCCCCCCCATAGCATCCTCCTCAGCAGTAGCAGCACATGATGCATCCGCCTATAGCATCCTCCTCAGCAGTAGCAGCACATGATGCATCCCCCTATAGCATCCTCTTCAGCAGTAGCAGCACATGATGCATCCCCCTATAGCATCCTCCTCAGCAGTAGGAGCACATGATGCATCTCCCTATAGCATCCACCTCCTCCGCAGCACATGATGCACCCCCATAGCATCCTCCTCAGCAGCTGCAAATGATGCATCCCCCACAGCATCCTCCTCAGCAGAACATGATGCATCCCCCTATAGCATCCTCCTCAGTAGTAGCAGCACATAATGCATCCCCTATAGCATCCTCCTCAGTAGTAGCAGCACATGATGCATCCCCCTATAGCATCCTTCTCAGCAGCACATGATGCACCCCCTATAGCATCATCCTTAGCAGTAGCAGCACATGATGCATCTCCCTATAGCATCCACCTCCTCCACAGCACATGATGCACACCCCTATAGCATCCTTCTCAGCAGCAGCACATAATGCATCCCACAGCATCCTCCTCAGTAGCTGCAAATGATGCATCCCCCACAGCATCCTCCTCAGCAGAACATGATGCATCCCCATATAGCATCCTTCTCAGCAGCAGCAGAACATGATGCATCCCCCTATAGCATTCTTCTCAGCAGCAGCAGAACATGATACACCCCCCTATAGCATCCACCTCAGCAGCAGCACATGATGAATCCCCCTATAACATCCTCCTCAGCAGTAGCAGCACATAATGCACCCCCTATAGCATCCACCTCCTCCACAGCACAATCTAAGATAGGCAATATAGGTACATTAAAATGTGTGGAGGGTAGCATGATTAACAGTGACAGGGAGAAGGCTGAAGTACTATACCAGTTTTTTTCTTCAGTATACACAAGAGAGGAACCACTGGATGATACTTTGGAACAAAATAGAACATGCCAGCCCATACCATTAACTCGGTTATGTATAGAGGATATCAGGAAAAAAATGGATAATATTAAGGTAAATAAAACTCTAGGCCTAGATGGAATACATCCAAGGGTGTTAAGGGACTTAGCACTGTATAGACAAACCTCTACTCTTAATTTTTCAAGACTCATTATCCTCAGACATGGTACCCCAGGATTGGAGTAAAGCTGATGTGGTGCCACTCTTCAAAAAGGGAAGCAGGGATGATCTAGGAAGCTATAGACCAGTTAGTCTGACATAAATAGTGGGGAAGATATTTGAAGGGATTATATTGATGAGCATATTCATGTAAACAAGATTATAAATTCTAATCAGCATGGTTTTATGGGAAATAGATAATGTCAAACTAATCTAATTAGATTATATGAGGAAGTAATTAAAAATATAGATAAAGGGGAATCAGTTTATGTGATATACTTAGATTTTGCAAAGGCGTTTGATACAGTGCCACATGAGATTAATGCACAAAATTAAGGGACTGGGAATAGCTGAAAATGTTAGCTCATGGATAACTGGATAAAAGATAGGGAGCAACAAGTAGTAGTAAATGGATCATACTCAGATTGGACAATGTTAATCAGTCAGGATTACAGTACTGTGCCCTGTTCTTTTTAATATTTTTATAAATGACTTGGAGCAAGGATTAAATAGCGACATCTCTACTTTTGCAGATGATACTAAGTAAGTAAGGTCATTAGGTCAGAGCAGGATGAACTTTCGTTACAAAGGGATCTGCAAAAATTAGTAAAAAAAAATCTGCAAAAAAAGTATAGGCAGGTAAATAGAAAATGAGATTTAATATGGGAAAATGCAAGGTTCTACATTTTGGAAGTAAAAATAAGCAGGCAGTGTATTATTTAAATGGGACAAGACTTAGCCAAACAGAGGAGGAAAGGGATTTGGGAGTAATAATAGATAACAAGCTAAAGATGGGTGCACAGTGCAGGGCAGCGGCTTCAAAGGCTAATAAGATACTATATATTAATAAGATACATGTATTAAAAGAGGCATTGATTCAAGGGAGGAAAGCATAATTATGTCACTATATAAAGCCCTAGTAAGACCTCACCTTGAGTATGGAGTGCAGTTCTGGGGACCGATCGCAAAAAAAGATATTGTAGAACTAGAAAAAATTCAGTGAAGGTCCACAAAGCTACTAAGGGGATTGGAGAATTTAAGCTATGAGGAGAGGCTAGCCAAACTGGATCTGTTTTCTTTAGAAAAAAACATAATTTATGCTTACCTGATAAATTTATTTCTCTTGTAGTGTATCCAGTCCACGGATCATCCATTACTTGTGGGATATTCTCCTTCCCAACAGGAAGTTGCAAGAGGATCACCCACAGCAGAGCTGCTATATAGCTCCTCCCCTCACTGCCATATCCAGTCATTCGACCGAAACAAGCAGAGAAAGGAGAAACCATAGGGTGCAGTGGTGACTGTAGTTTAATTAAAAATTAGACCTGCCTGAAAAGGACAGGGCGGGCCGTGGACTGGATACACTACAAGAGAAATAAATTTATCAGGTAAGCATAAATTATGTTTTCTCTTGTTAAGTGTATCCAGTCCACGGATCATCCATTACTTGTGGGATACCAAATACCAAAGCTAAAGTACACGGATGATGGGAGGGAACTTAAACGGAAGGAACCACTGCCTGTAGAACCTTTCTCCCAAAAACAGCCCCCGAAGAAGCAAAAGTATCAAATTTGGAAAATTTGGAAAAAGTATGAAGGGAAGACCAAGTTGCAGCCTTGCAAATCTGTTCAACAGAGGCCTCATTTTTAAAGGCCCAGGTGGAAGCCACAGCTCTAGTAGAATGAGCTGTAGTCCTTTCAGGAGGCTGCTGTCCAGCAGTCTCATAGGCTAAACGGATTATACTCCGAAGCCAAAAAGAAAGAGAGGTTGCCGAGGCCTTCTGACCTCTCCTCTGTCCAGAGTAAACAACAAACAGGTTAGATGTTTGGCGAAAATCTTTAGTAGCCTGTAAGTAAAACTTCAAGGCACGGACTACGTCTAGATTATGCAAAAGACGTTCCTTCTTTGAAGAAGGATTAGGACATAATGATGGAACAACAATCTCTTGATTGATATTCTTGTTAGAAACCACCTTAGGTAAAAACCCAGGTTTTGTACGCAGAACAACTTTATCTGAATGAAAGATCAGATAAGGAGAATCACAATGCAAGGCAGATAACTCAGAGACTCTTCTAGCCGAGGAAATAGCCATCAGAAAAAGAACTTTCCATGAAAGAAGTTTGATATCAATAGAATGAAGGGGTTCAAATGGAACCCCTTGAAGAACTTTAAGAACCAAGTTTAAGCTCCATGGAGGAGCAACAGGTTTAAACACAGGCTTAATTCTAACTAAAGCCTGACAAAATGCCTGAACATCTGGAACTTCTGCCAGACGCTTGTGTAAAAGAATAGACAGAGCAGAAATCTGTCCCTTTAAAGAACTAGCTGATAATCCTTTGTCCAAACCCTCTTGGAGGAAGGACAATATCCTAGGAATCCTAACCCTACTCCATGAGTAATTCTTTGATTCACACCAATGAAGATATTTACGCCATATCTTGTGGTAAATTTTCCTGGTGACAGGCTTTCGTGCCTGTATTAAGGTATCAATTACTGACTCGGAGAAGCCACGCTTTGATAGGATCAAGCGTTCAATCTCCATGCAGTCAGTCTCAGAGAAAGTAGATTCGGATGATTGAAAGGACCTTGTATTAGAAGGTCTTGTCTCAGAGGCAGAGTCCATGGTGGAAAGGATGACATGTCCACTAGGTCTGCATACCAGGTCCTGCGTGGCCACGCAGGCGCTATCAATATCACCGATGCTCTTTCCTGTTTGATTTTGGCAATCAGACGAAGGAGCAGAGGAAACGGTGGAAACACATAAGCCAGGTTGAAGAACCAAGGCGCTGCTAGAGCATCTATCAGTGCCGCTTCTGGGTCCCTGGACCTGGATCCGTAACAAGGAAGCTTGGCGTTCTGGCAAGACGCCATGAGATCCAATTCTGGTTTGCCCCAACAGAGAACCAATTGAGCAAACACCTCCGGATGGAGTTCCCATTCCCCCAGATGAAAAGTCTGACGACTTAGAAAATCTGCCTCCCAGTTCTCTACACCTGGGATATGGATCGCTGACAGGTGGCAAGAGTGAGTCTCTGCCCAGCGAATTATCTTGGAGACTTCTGACATCGCTAGGGAACTCCTGGTTCCCCCTTGATGGTTGATGTAAGCCACAGTCGTGATGTTGTCCGACTGAAATCTGATGAACTTCAGTGTTGCTAGCTGAGGCCAAGCCAGAAGAGCATTGAATATTGCTCTTAACTCCAGAATATTTATTGGGAGGAGTTTCTCCTCCTGAGTCCATGAACCCTGAGCCTTCAGGGAGTTCCAGACTGCACCCCAACCTAGAAGGCTGGCATCTGTTGTTACAATTGTCCAATCTGGTCTGCGAAAGGTCATACCCTTGGACAGATGGGCCCGACATAACCACCAGAGAAGAGAATCTCTGGTTTCCTGCTCCAGATTTAGTAGAGGGGACAAATCTGTGTAATCCCCATTCCACTGACTGAGCATGCATAATTGCAGCGGTCTGAGATGCAGGCGCGCGAATGGCACTATGTCCATCGCCGCTACCATTAAGCCGATTACTTCCATGCACTGAGCCACCGTGGGGCGCGGAATGGAGTGAAGAACACGGCAAGCATTTAGAAGTTTTGATAACCTGGACTCCGTCAGGTAAATTTTCATTTCTACAGAATCTATTAGAGTCCCTAGGAAGGAAACCCTCGTGAGAGGAGATAAAGAACTCTTTTCTTCGTTCACTTTCCACCCATGCGACCTCAGGAATGCCAGAACTATCTCTGTATGAGATTTGGCAATTTGAAAGCTTGACGCCTGTATCAGGATATCGCCCAGGTAAGGAGCCACCGCTATGCCTCGCGGTCTTAGGACCGCCAGAAGTGAGCCCAGAACCTTTGTAAAAAATTCTTGGGGCTGTAGCCAACCCGAATGGAAGAGCTACAAATTGGTAATGCCTGTCTAGAAAGGCAAACCTCAGGAACTGATGATGATTCTTGTGAATCGGAATGTGAAGGTAGGCATCCTTTAAGTTCACTGTGGTCATGTACTGACCCTCTTGGATCATGGGTAAAATGGTTCGAATAGTTTCCATCTTGAATGACGGAACTCTGAGGAATTTGTTTAGGATCTTTAAATCCAAAATTGGTCTGAAGGTTCCCTCTTTTTTGGGAACCACAAACAGATTTGAATAAAACCCCTGTCCTTGTTCCATCCGCGGGACTGGATGGATCACTCCCATTACAAGGAGATCTTGTACGCAGCTTAGGAATGCCTCTTTCTTTATCTGGTTTGCAGATAATCTTGAAAGGTGAAATCTCCCTTGTGGAGGAGAAGCTTTGAAGTCCAGAAGATATCCCTGAGATATGATCTCCAACGCCCAGGGATCCTGAACATCTCTTGCCCATGCCTGGGCGAAGAGAGAGAGTCTGCCCCCTACTAGATCCATTGTCGGATAGGGGGCCGCTCCTTCATGCTGTCTTAGAGGCAGCAGCAGGCTTTCTGGCCTGCTTGCCCTTGTTCCAGGACTGGTTAGGTTTCCAGGCCTGCTTGGATTGAGCAAAAGTTCCCTCTTGTTTTGAAGCAGAGGAAGTTGATGCTGCACCTGCCTTGAAATTTCGAAAGGCACGAAAATTAGACTGTTTGGCCTTTGATTCGGCCCTGTCCTGAGGAAGGGTATGACCCTTACGTCCAGTAATGTCAGCAATAATTTCTTTCAAACCAGGCCCGAATAAGGTCTGCCCCTTGAAAGGAATGTTGAGTAATTTAGACTTTGAAGTCACATCAGCTGACCAGGATTTGAGCCATAGCGCCCTACGCGCCTGGATGGCGAATCCGGAATTCTTAGCCATTAGTTTAGTCAAATGAACAATGGCATCAGAAACAAATGAGTTAGCTAGCTTAAGAGTTCTAAGCTTGTCAACAATTTCAGTCAATGGAGCTGTATGGATGGCCTCTTCCAGGGCCTCAAACCAGAATGCCGCCGCAGCAGTGACAGGCGCAATGCATGCAAGGGGCTGTAAAATAAAACCTTGTTGAATAAACATTTTCTTAAGGTAACCCTCTAATTTTTTTATCCATTGGATCTGAAAAAGCACAACTGTCCTCAACCGGGATAGTGGTACGCTTTGCTAAAGTAGAAACTGCTCCCTCCACCTTAGGGACAGTCTGCCATAAGTCCTGTGTAGTGGCATCTATTGGAAACATTTTTCTAAATATAGGAGGTGGGGAAAAGGGCACACCGGGCCTATCCCACTCCTTACTAATAATTTCTGTAAGCCTTTTAGGTATTGGAAAAACATCAGTACTCACTGGCACTGCATAGTATTTATCCAGCCTACACAATTTCTCTGGCACTGCAATTGTGTCACAGTCATTCAGAGCAGCTAATACCGCCCCAAGCAATACACGGAGGTTCTCAAGCTTAAATTTAAAATTAGAAATCTCTGAATCAGGTCTCCCCGATTCAGAGACTTCACCCACAGACTGAAGCTCTCCGTCCTCAGGTTCTGCATATTGTGACGCAGTATCAGACATGGCTCTTACAGCATCTACGCGCTCTGTATCTCGTCTAACCCCAGAGCTATCGTGCTTGCCTCTCAATTCAGGCAATCTGGATAATACCTCTGACAGGGTATTATTCATGATTGCAGCCATGTCCTGCAAAGTAATCGCTATGGGCGTCCCTGATGTACTTGGCGCCATATTAGCGTGCGTCCCTTGAGCGGGAGGCGAAGGGTCTGACACGTGGGGAGAGTTAGTCGGCATAACTTCCCCCTCGACAGACCCCTCTGGTGACAATTCTTTTATAGATAAAGACTGATCTTTACTGTTTAAGGTGAAATCAATACATTTAGTACACATTCTCCTATGGGGCTCCACCATGGCTTTTAAACATAATGAACAAGTATCCTCTGTTTCAGACATGTTTGTACAGACTAGCAATGAGACTAGCAAGCTTGGAAAACACTTTAAAGCAAGTTAACAAGCAATATAAAAAATGTTACTGTGCCTTTAAGAGAAACAAATTTTGACAAAATTTGAAATAACAGTGAAAAAAGGCAGTTACACTAACACAATTTTAACAGTGTATGTAACAAGTCAGCAGAGCATTGCACCCACTTGCAAATGGATGATTAACCCCTTAATAACAAAAACAGAATAAATGACAAAAACAAATTTTAAACACAGTCACAACAACTGCCACAGTCTACTGTGATTGTTACCCTCCTCAAATACGACTTTGAAGCCTTTTGAGCCCTTCAGAGATGTCCTGGATCATGCAGGAAGAAGCTGAATATCTCTGTCAGTATTTTTATCTGCACAGAAAAGCACTAAAATAGGCCCTTCCCACTCATATTGCAACAGTGGAAAGCCTCAGGAACTGTTTCTAGGCAAAAATCAAACCAGCCATGTGGAAAAAAACTAGGCCCCAATAAGTTTTGTCACCAAACATATATAAAAACGATTAAACATGCCAGCAAACGTTTTATATTACACTTTTATAAGAGTATGTATCTCTATTAATAAGCCTGATACCAGTCGCTATCACTGCATTTAAGGCTTTAATTACATTAATCCGGTATCAGCAGCATTTTCTAGCAAATTCCATCCCTAGAAAAATATTAACTGCACATACCTTATTGCAGGAAAACCTGCACGCCATTCCCTCTCTGAAGTTACCTCACTCCTCAGAATATGTGAGAACAGCAATGGATCTTAGTTACTTCTGCTAAGATCATAGAAATCACAGGCAGATTCTTCTTCTAATGCTGCCTGAGATGAAACAGTACACTCAGGTACCATTTAAAAATAACAAACTTTTGATTGAAGTTAAAAAACTAACTATAATACACCACTCTCCTCTTACTACGTCCATCTTTGTTGAGAGTTGCAAGAGAATGACTGGGTATGGCAGTGAGGGGAGGAGCTATATAGCAGCTCTGCTGTGGGTGATCCTCTTGCAACTTCCTGTTGGGAAGGAGAATATCCCACAAGTAATGGATGATCCGTGGACTGGATACACTTAACAAGAGAAAGGCGCTTTAGAGGTGACATGATTAATTTATATAAATATATTCAAGGCTCATATACAGAGATGGTAGAAGCTCTGTTTATTCCAAGAAAATTGTTTGTGACAAGAGGTCACAATTTAAGGATGGAGGAAAGGAGATTTAATCTCCTGCAACAGAAACGTTTTTTCACTGTAAGAGCAAAAAAATGGTGGAACTCATTACCAAAGGAGGTAGTGAATGCCAATACCCTAGATAGATTTAAAAATTGTATACAAAATTTATAGATATGATTGCTAGTATTAAATGGGTCACCTTTTAGTGTGATTATATAAGGTTTTGTAAGTATTTTAGATTTGTATAGGTTGAACCCGATGGACTTCGGTCTTTTTTCAACCTCATCTACTATGTTACATGATGCACCCCCTATAGCATCCTCCTCAGCAGCAGCAGCAGCAGCAAATGATGCATCCCCCTATAGCATCATCCTCAGCAGCAGCACATGATGCATCCCCTATAAAATCCTTCTCAGCAGCAGCACATGATGCATCCCCCTATAGCATCCTCTTTAGCAGCAGCACATGATGCATCCCCTTATAGCATCCTCCTTAGCAGCATCACATGATGCATACCCCACAGCATCTTCCTCAGCAGCAGATAATGCATCTCCACAGCATCTGCCTCATCAGCAGCAACATGTGCCACAACCACTGCAGCATTTGTATTTTATGCCACCTCAAGAGCATATGCAGCACCCTCATATGGCACGCGAACTGACATCCAATAAGAGTTATCCAGTTGTAGAAAACTTTGTAAGCAAGTCCTGATTCCTGATGGTATGGCCAATTGCCTTGTTTATAGTCATGTTTTTAATGACCATTTATAATGCACTCCTTTTTGACAAATATATTAAAGTGCATCTCTATTATATTTGAGCACTTTGATGTATGTGGAGCATAGATTGTGATTGCCTATGAACAGACACGTGCTCTCCCTGGGATCAATGCCATAATATTGCAAATGTATGCTCTGCTTGAGCAGACATAATAATAATTTGTACTAAAGTGCTGCATTCATCTATCTCTGTTGCTCTTACAATCTTCTTAAAGCCCTTATGGGCCATTCAAAGATTTACATATTGACCCCCCCAGTCTCCAATCCCAGCCCGCCCCTAGATGCGCAAATATTTTCAGTTGTTGATATTCAGGTATAACATGCCATCGGAAGCAGTTGGTAAACAAAAGTGATTCTGACTCCATATTTATTGGTTTACAACCATGGCACAAACCTAATTTCGGCTCAATGGAAACAAGCCCATAATTGGGAGTGAGGCTGTTGAGTGCCTTGTAAGTTAGAGTTAATAATTTAAATTGTATTCTGGAGTGTATAGGGAACCAGTGTAGAGACTTGATTGGAGAGAGGAGAGGCTGTGTTTGGGAAGGCAATTTAGAAGTAGATTGAAATAGTCAATACGTGACAAAATGAGGGAATTCATTAGTATTTTTGTAGCTTCCTGAGTAACGAAAGAACAAATTCTGGAAATGTTGTGTAAGTGTGCATGGCATGATTTGGTAAGTGCTTGTATATGTGGGGTAAATGTGAGTTCTGAGTCAAGTTTGACCCCACGACAGCGGACTGGGGGAGAGGTGTTGAGAATAACGTCTCTGTTAGAGAAATGTCAGGTGTCGGATGTCTTGAAGAGGGGGAAATAAGAAGCAACTCAGTTTTAGAGAGATTGAGTTGCTGGTAGTGCGAGAACATCCAAGAGGAAATTGCAGAGAGACAGTTGGTAATCTGGTTGAGTAAAAAGGGAGAGATATGTAGAGGAAAGGTAGATTTGGATATCATCAGCATATAAGCGTTTTGAAAATGCTAGGATTTACCATCACTTTAAGAGTAATGGGTCTTAAAGTTAGTTCTTTTCATATAAAGATGTATTATTATTTTTTATTTGGGGTTTAGGTGTTGGACATAGGATTTGTGATGAAGGATTTTGTAGTGGTTGGTTTATTGATGTTGAGTGGATCGTATGTGGGGGTGTTTGTGGTGGGGATTTAGGTTTAGTGGGCTTATCAATGGGGAGTCATGTAGGATTGTATCATTGTGGCTCACAGGTCTGCCTTTTGGTTTATTTGTAGTGGGATGATGTTGGGGGTTAAGGTTAATTAGAGGGTTGAAGATAGTGAAGATGAGGCAATTTCTGGTGAAATAGCTCATAGTTAGGACTAATTGGGATGAGGGGCTAGAATACCTAGGTGTTACATGGGTATAGCAGTAGGTATCAGATATTTTATATAATTTAGTGAACCACAAATAATATTTAGGTACCTAAAACAGAACTAATATGAGAGATCTAAGCTTGCTATTTTTCTCATAGCAGCAGGGTGACATAACTTATATAACCTAACTGGAAATGGGAATCAGTCAGAAAGACGTACAATGAAAAGGAGACAGAAGAAATGTGGAAGAGAAAAGGAGAGCAGAAGGAAATGGAGATAAATAAACACATACAAGGTATAATGAAGAGATTACAATGCAAGAGAAACAATGGAGATAAATGAGAAAAAAGAGATATAATACGGGAATTAACCTTACAAAACTAAAATTAACCTTACAAGCTACTTGATTAACCCCTTCACTGCTGGGAATAATAAACGTGTGGTGCGCAGCTGCAATTAGCTGCATTCTAATGACCAAAAATCAATGTCAAAACCAAGTATGTCGGCCATTTATGGAAAAAAGGGGATCCCAGAGAAGCTTTCATTTGTGTCATGATTGTACGAGCGGTATGTAAATAATTTCATTGAGAACCCCAAAGTTTGTGAAAAAGTTAACTTTTTATTTTTTTATATGATCGTATTTGCCGGTGAAATGGGGGCATAAAATATACCAAAATGGGCCTAGATCAATACCTTTGGTTGTCTACCTAAAATATATATATATATAGTTTTTTTCACTTCCGGAGGGAGGAGCTAGGAGGAACACGCTAAAATGGCGTGCTGCTGGATAGAGCATGACTAAGATCAACCCAAGGTTAATGTCTGTTGTTGGAGGCAGCAATCAGTAGCCTTCCTAGGACACCAACCCCTGTGACTAAGGGGTTTGACCTGGAAGTCATCAGGAGCCGCAAGTGGTTCACCCGCTAGAACCGCAGCCAAACTTTGCCTTAAGCACCGGAGCAGTAAGTTGTGCTACACGGGCCAGCAGATTGATGTTGAGAGCTGAGACAGCGGGAGGATTGCCAGCAGACGGGTACGGAAAGGCTGAACAGTAACTTGACGGACGGCAGGCGGAGAGCAGAGGAGCTGAGGAGCCGAGATCGGCTCGTCCGTTGAAGCCGTAGCAGAAGTTTTCCCACCAGCATCTGAATACCTGGAGGAGGAGGTCATCGGGAGCCGCAGGTGGTACATCCTCTGGAGCTGCAGCTGAAGCTTAACATAAGCACTTGTGCAGCAGGCGGCGTTATATCAACCAACAGGTAAGACATGGAAACTGTTAGACAGCGGGAGGAGAGTGTATCTCCAGCTGGAGAGGGATTTGCAGCTGAGAGTTGAGGATCAGGGGTGACTAAGCTATGGCACAGACAGACCGCGGATAAAGCGGACAAAGCGGAGGAGTATAAGGCAGAACCGCAATTACTGTCTAGCGATATATTGCACACACATATGGTTAAGAGCTGTTTACTCACTAAAAGATAAAAAGAGTGCATTATTTGACTTTTATTCCCCCTCTATATACAGCTATAAGTAATAACAGTTTGAAGACCTGGTCATAGTTTATCTGGTGTTATTTATCGCTGAGATTAAAGGAAGCTAAACGACAAGGATATAAAGAGGGAAAAAGAGGAAAAGAAGATAAAGAGGAAAAAGAAAAGCATATGAGGGAAAAGGGAATTGGGGAGAGAAAGTATACAGCATGTGCTGTGCCAGTAACTGAGAGGGGAGGACACAGAGGACTGTACACTTCTCCGTTTTGCTTTCTTTATCCATTACGCTTACCTCTGAAATTTGGGCCTTGAACTAAGTATATAACAAACTTGATATAGTAGCTGTTTAGGCTTAAAGCAGTGTACTGCTAAATCAACTGCTATACTAATGGCCTGGCTATGGGTAGGCCGACAGCATACTAGAAGATTTTAGTTGTAACGTTTAGGAGAACAGAAAAACTGTAATTCGTCGGTTATAATTGTGTCTTATTAAAGCTCTGATGTTTGTAAAATTGGCATA
This sequence comes from Bombina bombina, assembly GCF_027579735.1. Classification (NCBI taxonomy): domain Eukaryota; kingdom Metazoa; phylum Chordata; class Amphibia; order Anura; family Bombinatoridae; genus Bombina; species Bombina bombina. The sequence goes on from NC_069504.1 coordinate 719,274,341, forward strand.
AGGCCCTGAAAAGCTAATTGGTAAAGCAGTAGAACAGAGGATTAGAAAAGATACAATATGCTGAAACTTGAGGAATGTAAAGTAAAGTAGATACATGGTATATATTACTAAGCAAGTTGCTAAAGATATAGGGTCTAAATTATTTGTATGCCCTGGGTGTTGAAAAGTATACTAAGTGCTATAAGTGTATTGTTGCATAGGTAGCATAGTGCTTTACAAAAGGTCTGTTTTCTGATTAGATAAAAGTGTAACTGATAAAGTGTTTGAAACTGTCTCTAATTGCTTGAATGTTATCTTCTTTAAAAATGCCAAGCGCAGATTAGGTTAGCCGCGAAGATAACATAAATTCACAAGAATTTTAGGATTATATGTATGTATTATATGTATGTATTAGATGCAGATAAAGGCAAGGTTTTTCCGTGCTAAATTGTACTACTGAGAAGTATAAATCAGGGTTTACATAACAAGAGGTAGTAAATTAGATCAATATAGCTACGATTACAGGACAATGTGTTGATGTTAGCCAGGTGGTAATTAATTTGACAGATAGTGTCATGGTCATTTAATTATAACGATAACACAGGTATATTTCTTTATTGGTAATTGGATTTCACATACACACCCCTACACCTCCCCTTAACAGTTAAAGGGGAAAGAGAAAAAAAGAAAGAAAAGAATCAAATACACGTATTAACCACAGAGTAAAGTCATTTCTTTTTTTCTTTTTTTTCTCCTTCTTTAAACTATTTGCTATTAATCACATATATTTTTAGAACACATGGAAAGGTTTCTTTCCAGCACTAATATCACCTCTCAGACCATGCACCCTAAAAATTAAAGATAGGAAGCATCGGTTATCTGATGCACTAAGTGAGACACAGAATGAAGGGGTAATTACGAAAGTGGATATGCAACTAATGGTGAACCAACTTTCAGATATTTTTTTACCCCAATTTGATTCTTTGAAAAATCAGATGTCAAGTTTATCGGCAGAAGTTAGACAATTTGCTAGTATGTTAACGGAGGCAGAGGATAGAATATCAGTAATTGAGGATATGTATAATCAGATATAGTATCAACACTAGATAAAATAAAACAAACTTCTGAATACTAGAATAGATGAACTGGAAGATCGCTCCAGACGAAACAATGTAAAGATTATAGGCTTTCCAGAAACAGAGGAGTTTAAAGACACACTGCATTTTGCTGCTTTTATATTACCTCAAATGCTAGGTGTTGAACAACAGACTCTCCCATTAAAAATAGAAAGAGCCCACAGGATGAGCCCTCCTAGGGGCGGTGCCACTGGAAAAAATCTTCACAGACCAATTATGGTTAGATTTTTAGATTTCCAAGATAAGATGAATATTCTGCGACTATATAGGAAAAAGGAAAAATTGATAATTGGGGAAAGCAGCATTTTGCTTTTTCAAGATTATTCCAGGGACACGGCCGCTAGGAGAAAGGAAATGGCCCCATACTGCACTAAGTTAATACAAGTGGTATATAGAGCTAGGCTTTTATATCCTGCAAAAATTGTGATTGAAGACGAGGATGGTCTTATCAAGCTGGGCAATGTAGCAGAAGCCAAAGATTGTTTTAATAGGAAAAAAATGAGTGAGCTTAGGTCTATAAATAAAATGGATTCAATGAAGACTCCTGAACTAAGAAGTTTTAAGTAAATCTAATGAAAGGTGTTGACAAATTTTGGTTGAAGTGTCTGTGTGTTGTGTTTGTTGTCTTTTTTTTTTTTTTTCTTCTTCTTTCTCTCCCCCCCCCCCCCCCCCCCGTCTCTCCTCCTTGTACATAAAATTTAATAGAATTCAATGGTAAAGGAAAATATTAGATGCCTATCCTGGAACATTGGTGGCATCACCTCCCCAATCAAAAGGAAATTAATAGTGAGGCAACTTGGGAGACTTAACCCCCATATAGCCTGTATACAGGAAACGCACTTAAAATTGGAAGAAGTGGTTAAACGTAAAAGTAAATGGGTTGGGGAGGTGATAGCCACCAATTGTTCCAGGAGAAAGAAGGGAGTAGCGATATTAATCAATAAAAATCTGATATATAGTATTATTAATACAGATATATATCCGGATGAAAGGTGGTTGATAGTAGAACTACAGGTCAATGGAACCAACTTAATATTATGCAATATATACGGTCCCAATAAAACAGATGTAAATTTTTGGAACAATTTAATTTTCCGTTTATCGGAATACATTGGACAAAATGTAATACTAGCAGGTGATTTTAATTTAATTCCTACCAAATTAGAAAAATGTAGTCCTAAAAAAAGTTTTCTTCTCTAAGCAAAAGGCTAAAATATTTGCACAATTATGCAAAAATCTTAAGATGCACGATATATGGCGTACACAACATCCTGATATCAAAACGTTTACGTGTGATTCGAAAGCTTTTGGTGCTTTATCTAGGATAATTTATTTCTAATATCTAACTCAACTTTTAATCTAGAAGTAAAAACTAAAATGCATGATATAAGTATTTCTGATTAACGCAGTCATAGCATTAGATATCTGGTTAAGGGTCTAATTTTTTTCTTCCCTAAATTTTTAGTAAGTAATGAGGATTTCTGTAATTGACTGATACAAAAATGGAGAGACTTTAAAATATTTAATGAATCTTATAGAGAAAAGGTTGAGATTTTTTGGGAAACAGCCAAAGCCTGGTTAAGAGGCGAGATTAAAGCATATATGATAATAAAAAAGAAAAAGGTAAAGGCTAAAGAAATACAGTTGTCTAGTCAAGTACGCAATGTATACCGCAAATATATGAATGAATCTAGTAAAAAGCTATGGGACAAATATAAACAAGCAAAACTGGAAATATATTTGTTCATTAAACAGAAAAGTGCTTGGGAAGAGCTGAAATTGAATGCAATTTATAAAGGTCATCATGGCAAATCAGCAAAAATTTTATCTAGACTGGATAAAGCCAGGAAAAAAAATAATATAATAGAAGCCTTGGTAAGTGAGCAAAATAGATATACAGAGCCCTCTAAGATTAAAGAGATTTTTTTGAAATATTACCAAGAGATCTATACATCTGGAGAATTGGATATAAATAATAAAAATGCCTTTTGACACAGAGTGAAACCACCCAAAGTTCCACTAGACCTCATAAACAATTTAAATAGTGTGATTACTAGAGAGGAAGTCATAGAAGCTATAGAACATGCTAAATGTAATAAAGTTCCGGGGTCCAGATCAGATCCCCGCAGAAATGTACAAAATATTAAAAATAGAGATAGTGGATACTCTAATCTGTTCAATCAATATTATGTTTATGCACAAAAAATGTCTAAATATTTTGCAGCATCTAATATAACGTTAATTCTAAAAAAAGATAAAAATCCTCTAGATCCAGGGTCTTATAGACCCATATCTCTGTTGAACACAGATTATAAGATATTAACACATATTATTGCTAATAGATTGAAGCTGTGTCTCGAGCATGTTATACATGCAGATCAATCTGGGTTCATGACCGGAAGATCCTCTATCAAAAATATGCATAAAGTCACATTGGTTCTTGAATATTTTATGGATAAGTTAGATGGTAAAGCTCAGATTAAACAAGATTTGGCATTAATTATGGTTGATGCCGAAAAAGCATTTGATTCAATAATATGGGACCATTTATATACATCCATAGAAAAGTTTGGATTTTCTGGACATTTCATTCAATTCATTAGGATAATATATGACTATCCAAACTCATCTATATTGATTAATGGTAGTCAGACAGATAACTTTACACTGAATAGGGGAACTAGGCAGGGCTGCCCACTCTCGCACCTATTGTTTAACATTTCTATAGAACTCTTGGCTAATATGTTGCAGGAAGAGCTAAAAGGTATATGCTTAGGAGAACAAAAGATATCTCTGCTGTTATATGCAGATGATCTGTTGTTATTAGTGGAAAACACTAAAAAGAATATACCAAAGGCCTTAAATATCATAAAGGTATTTGGTTCCTTCTCAGGATACAAAGTCAATACTAGCAAGTCGGAAATTTTATGGATCAACAAAAACAGGAATAGCATAAAGGAGTGTGTATTTAAAGAGACTTTATCTATTAAATATTTAGGAATACATTTACATGTGAACTCAAAACAGTGGTATAGGCTGAATTTCACACCTTTTTTTTAGAAAAGCAACTTTGAAGTTCGAGAGTTCGAAAGCTTTTCCTATTTCCCTATCAGCTAAGGTTATGATTATTAAAACTATTCTATTTCCGCAATTAATGTACATCTTACAGAATGTCCCGTTATTCCTACATAGTCATGATATTAATTTTTTTTAGAAAGATTGCGCTATATTTTTATTGGGCAAGAAGAGACATATACTATCTATAGCAAAATTAACATGTAATTTAGAAGACGGAGGACTAGCCCTTCCTGGTATTAAAAAATATAATATAGCTACGTTAGCACGTTTTGCTGTGGATTGGATAACAGAAGATAATTACCTTACATCTCTTTTGCTAGAAGAAGTGATCTTTCCATTTTTCTTAAAGGCCATATTACATTGCTCAGCCCCACAACTCCCAAAATGCATAAGAAATATAAATACAATTTGTAATGTGGTGATTGCGTGGCAAAAACTTAATATAGCTTTAAACATGAATTATGAATTATCTTCCTTTCTCCCAATTAGGGGAAACCCAAAATTTATACCAGATCTATCATCAGAAATCTTTAAAAGGTGGGCACACAAAGGATTGAATTTTGTTCATCAGTGTCTTGATAACATGCAACATGTGAAAACCTTTGAAGCTATCTCTAATATACCTAATAAGAATTTCTTTGCATATTTGCAGATTAGGCATTTTATACAAGGGCTTAAGAGACATAATATGGAAGCATTGGAAGAGACCAAAATTGCAATAAACACAATATTTGACTGGATTATAAGTTCTGACTTGATTAAGTTAGTGGTAAAGAGCTCTATTACCTTGAGGAAAATAGTATAGTTAAAATGACATTACATTCATACTATAGTATTCAAAGCATTTGATAAGAACAAAAATAAAGGTAAAAATAATTATCGTGGAAGGTGGAAATAAATGTTCATCTGATGATTTGCATGTATCTTTTGATGTGACTTTAAGTGGAAAAGTAATTACTCACAGTTTGCATGAAAAATTTTCCAAGGTGTCTGATTGGTTGGAACAGACAAGCCTTTATGTGAATAAGATAATATATTCCACTGTGATTTTGACTAAAATTCTTTAAAACTTGTAGATCAAGATTGTAGCTTTTGATGTGACTTTAAGTGGAAAAGTAATTACTCACAGTTTGCATGAAAAATTTTCCAAGGTGTCTGATTGGTTGGAACAGACAAGCCTTTATGTGAATAAGATAATATATTCCGCTGTGATTTTGACTAAAATTCTATAAAACTTGTAGATCAAGATTGTAGATGAGGATAACAAATACTTGATGGTAAAGATGCTGAAACTGTTTACCTATACTGGGTTTGCAGGAGTTTCAGTTGTTGGTATAACTTGGTTCCGTTTGCTGAAACTGTTTACCTAAACTTGGTTTGCAGGAGTTTCAGTTGTTGGTATAGCTTGGTTATAGAAACTGTTTACCTTGTATTGGTTTGCTGGAGTTTCTAGTTGTCTAGTTGCGTGGGGTGTTCTCTGTATTGTTGTTTAGAACCGTTTGAACAATTCTTTTTGTAGGCGTCTGTTGTTGCTGAAACTATATACCCTCCCAGGGTTTGCTGGAGTTTCAGTTGCTGGTAGTTGATCTATAGTGAAACTGTTTACCTTAAAGTGGTTTGCAGGAGTTTCAGATCAACTGGTAATTACAAAGAAATTTTCTTGACAGTTGCTGGAGCTGTTTACCTTTTTCAAGGTTTGCTGGAGCTTCAGGTATGGTGAGTGTCCGCTTCAAATCTTGTGGTGCTCAGTGTATAGCAGTCACCGGTAGCGGGTTTTTCTTATTCAGTCCTGGGTAGTCTTAGATGCAGACTTGAGTTGTTGGAGTGCACACTAGGGGTAAATCTACGCGTTTCGGTAAGACTACCCAGGAATGAATAAGAAAAACCCGCTACCGGTGACTGCTATACACTAGAAACTCCAGCAAACCAATACAAGGTAAACAGTTTCTATAACCAAGCTATACCAACAACTGAAACTCCTGCAAACCAAGTTTAGGTAAACAGTTTCAGCAAACGGAACCAAGTTATACCAACAACTGAAACTCTTGCAAACCCAGTATAGGTAAACAGTTTCAGCATCTTTACCATCAAGTATTTGTTATCCTCATCTACAATCGATCTACAAGTTTTAAAGAATTTTTGTCAAAATCACAGCGGAATATATTATCTTATTCACATAAAGGCTTGTCTGTTCCAACCAATCAGACACCTTGGAAAATTTTTCATGCAAACTGTGAGTAATTACTTTTCCACTTAAAGTCACATCAAAAGATACATGCAAATCATCAGATGAACATTTATTTCCACCTTCCACGATAATTATTTTTACCTTTATTTTTGTTCTTATCAAATGCTTTGAATACTATAGTATGAATGTAATGTCATTTTAACTTTAAGACATTTTAACTATACTATTTTCCTCAAGGTAATAGAGCTCTTTACCACTAACTTAATCAAGTCAGAATTTATAATCCAGTCAAATATTGTGTTTTTTATTGCAACAATTAAATATTCTGTTTTTTAACCTCTTGTAGTCATACCTCCATTATTTTTCACCTATTTGTTCACCCATTTCTTAGTGCAATATATATTGCAGAAAAATCAAAAATTAACACGAGAAGCTCATCTATAGGTCACGATTACACACATATATATGTATTGAAATACACACAGCTCCCCTCACCTGTTTTTTTACCCCATCGATCCCTCACAGTTGTTTGAAGGAACAACTGTATATTAGGGTTGAGCTGTCTCAATCCAATAGGTGCACTCACTCTTAATTGTTTTTCACTAAGAGACCAAAATTGCGTCATATATGATCATATACAAAACGGGAAATCATAATATATCCATACTATATAAAATTATGTTGGCTAAACAAGGTCAATTAGCTTCGGACAGGTTAGTAGAGATATGAAGAATAAGGTACAGGGATGTGACTATAGATACAATTAGAACAAGCTACAAATGGACTCAGAATGCAAATATATCTGTAACATGGAAAGAGTCTCAGATAAAGTTGCTTAATAAAGTCTATCTTACACCCTTTAAAATGAATAAATGGAATTTGTATGGAGCTGGTTGTTGTCCTAAATGTAATAATCCTGTGGCGGATTGAACACACTGTTTTTGGTCTTGTCCTGGGTTAAGATAGAATATTGGCTTACTCGTAAATTAGAAAGTAGACTGAAACTCAAATCCAGAGATATTTTTTTCTGCTAATAGAAAACCCAAATAGAGAAAATAATAACTTAATAAATACTGCAATCATGGTAGGTCATAGTTTGATTTGAAAGAATTGGAAAAATAAGGCAGCCCCATCAATAGAGAGTTTTATACAGTCTATGTATTATCAAATACTTTTTGAGCAATTTGTCATATCACCTATACATAAGAAAAAAGTTATGGTTTTTTTTTTCAAAATGGTTGAGGGTTATTTTATCCTATCCTATATCCATACAATTTTTACTAACATCTCACTATCAGAAAACGGAATATTTTGAACAATTAATTTTGCGGAACATCTTCCCGGCTGAATGGTACTAGTGTCTTTAGATATAAGGATTGATAATCGTGGATGGATAGGGGGACTGGGGGAGAGCTAGGGGTGTGGTGGGCTTGTTTTCTCTTTTTTTTTGTTTTGTTAATTTTTTATGTGTTGTTTGTTTATGTGTGTTAATGGCGGTGGGTGTATAAAATATAAAATATTCCAACAATAGGTGTGGATTTTCCTCAAGGGAATAGGAAAAGAGAAAAGGGAAAGAGAAGGGAAAGAAGGAAAAAAGGGAAGAGAAATATGGAGAGAATGAGAAGGGGGGAAAGAAAGAGAAAAAAGGGAAAAAAGAGGAAAATATTGGAGAGATATGTTTAGTCAAACAGATTAAAATGTATGCAATAGACATAGGGCCTCTAAGAATTTATACACATACAGGAAAGGTAAGGAAAGATGTAACTTTTTAGTTTTGGGTACGTGATAATAGTAGGGTGAGAGCTAGGTATATGTGATATGATGTACATATATGTTTCATTTTTTCTCTGTTTATGCCGAGGAAAATACTTTGGGAATGTATAGTATAAAGGGTGATTGTATAACCCAGTGTTATTTTGTGTTGTTTTTCCTTTTGTTTGCTGAGGAGGTGTCTCTTCAATACATCCTGCGAGGTGTGAAGTAGCCACCCCAGATTAGGGTGACCAGACATCCCCGATTTCCGGGGACAGTCCCCGGATTGAGGAGACTGTCCCTGGACAAATTGTGTCCCTGGAAATGTCCCCGGGAAGACTGAGCACTGGGAGGAAGTGATCTTTCACCTGATAACTAACTTCCTCCCAGCCGAGCATTCTACGCCAGCAGACAACACGCAGGAGGGAAGAGTGGAGCTAGTTGAGGGATTGCAGCTGGCCGAGCTGTGCAGTATCCTCATACAGAAGGGGATATTTACCAACAACATGATAGAGGAGATCCAGGTTGTGGCACTGCGGTATTGCGGACCAATACTAAGATAGCAATAATTATGAACTCATTTCGGGAGACAAGGGGTTAATTGTATTTTAAATAATTTCAGTGTGAAATACATGATATTTCAGGTGCCAAATTACACATTCAAACTCTACGATTTATATAGTCTTTGTTACTGTTATGTTGCTCACATACATGTAATGTATATTGTTATTATAAGTAATCTGACTTTTGTTTAACCCTTTCCACCATATACTGATGGCAGCGTTGTTTACTCAAACGTTTCACAACCATTTAAACTTTTACTTGCCTAAGGGGAACTATGGTAAAAATATGACATCGGATCAAACACAAACAGGAGTGCAGAGGGTCTCATAGCCTTAAACAATTTCTTACTTATGAACTTCAAATTTCATTAAAGCAGATGATAAATGGGCACACGAAAGGCTAAGATATAAATTATGCTGCCCATATATATTTTTTTACCATTTACAGCTCCCATTATATCTACTGATCAGTCTTAAAACTGTAAAGTGCTGCTCTATTGTGCACAAAAAAAAATCCTGGGTATGGACCCTAGATTATGTCATGGTTGATATTTTTTTTTTTTTTTTTAAACCTGTATCAGCACTTAAATGTGACATGAAGTGATTATTTCATGATTTAGAAAGAGCTTTTTCAATTTTTATTCTGCATCGCTGCACTAGAGCTGTAACTATGTGTTTATTCCATTCGCAAGGGGTAAATACATAGTAAGAGCATTTTATTGTTGCACTATTGGTAGTATATAACAAATTGGAACCCGTCCACTGTATCTGTGATTTTTTTGTTTGTTTTTTAGTCAGCACTAGTAGCATACTGGACGCATTATGCTTAGTCACTTTTTATTTGATAAAGTGTAGTTTATTTTTTGTTCTACTTTTATGTCCTTTGAAATATATGTTAACTAGCTAACTATATATATATATATATATATATATATATATATATATATATATATATATACACACATATATGTGTATGTGTGTGTGTATGTATGCTTGTGTGTGTGTATATATAAATGCTTGTGTGTGTATGTATGCTTGTGTGTGTGTGTATATGTATGCTTGTATGCTTGTGTGTGTATATGTATGCTTGTGTGTATATGTATACTTGTGTGTGTATGTATGCTTGTGTGTATATGTATGCTTGTGTGTGTATGTATGCTTGTGTGTGTATATGTATGCTTGTGTGTATATGTATGCTTGTGTGTGTATGTATGCTTGTGTGTGTGTATGTGTGTATATGTATGCGTGTGTGTGTATAGATGTATGCTTGTGTGTATGTGTGTGTATATGTATGCTTGCTTGTGTGTGTGTGTGTATATGTATACTTGTGTGTGTGTGTGTGTGTGTATATGTATGCTTGTGTGTGTGTGTGTGTGTGTATATGTATGCTTGTGTGTGTATGTGTGTATATATGTATGCTTGTGTGTGTGTATGTGTGTATATGTATGCGTGTGTGTGTATGTGTGTATATGTATGCTTGTGTGTGTATGTGTGTATATATGTATGCTTGTGTGTGTGTATGTGTGTATATGTATGCTTGTGTGTGTGTATGTGTATGTGTGTATATGTATGCTTGTGTGTGTATGTGTGTATATGTATGCTTGTGTGTGTGTATGTGTATATATGTATGCTTGTGTGTGTGTGTGTATGTGTGTATATGTATGCTTGTGTGTGTGTGTATGTGTGTGTATGTTTGTGTAAGTGTGTGAATGTGTGTGTATATGTGTGTAAGTGTGTGTGTGTGTGTGTGTATGTGTGTAAGTGTGTATATGTATGTGTAAGTGTGTGTGTGTGTATGTGTGTGTGTATATGTATGCTTGTGTGTGTGTGTATGTGTATATATGTATGCTTCTGTGTGTGTATGTGTGTATATGTATGCTTGTGTGTGTGTGTATGTGTGTATATGTATGCTTGTGTGTGTGTGTGTATGTGTGTATATGTATGCTTGAGTGTGTGTGTATGTGTGTATATGTATGCTTGTGTGTGTGTGAATATGTATGCTTGTGTGTGTGTATGTTTGTGTAAGTGTGTGTATGTGTGTGTATATGTATGTGTAAGTGTGTGTGTGTGTGTATATGTATGTGTAAGTGTGTGTGTGTATATATGTGTGTGTGTATATGTATGCGTGTGTGTGTATATGTATGTTTGTGTAAGTGTGTGTATGTGTGTTTGAGGAAAATATGCTAATAAAATAGTTGTTAACCAATTGCCAATAAAAAAAAAAAAAAATGTCCCCGGATTTAATTTTAAAAATCTGGTCACCTTACCCCAGATGCTATTGTACCTCCTGTTGGATATATACAAATAAAGGGTTTATATATATAGTTTTGTCAGGTAAATAAAAAAAACAACTAAATTCTAATTCTGTTTAAATGGAGTGATATCAAAAATGCTAAAAATTCTCTGGTATTTTGGGCAAATTCTTCTTTGAAATGCCTGGTAGCAAAGAGGTTATTAAATTTAAAATCTTTACATTTATACCACACTTTAAACCATACCATTAACAGTTTCACAGCTGCCTCGTTAGCGCAGTAGGTAGCGCGTCAGTCTCATAATCTGAAGGTCGTGAGTTCGATCCTCACACGGGGCACTTGTTTTTTGTGAAGCTTATTTCTAAACCAATTGAAGCTCTATTTCAATTCATTAGCATTAGCTATGTGATTTACCTCATATATTTTTTTGCAAAGTCTTCATATGCTACCCCCTATAAATTGTATAGAGACAAATTGATAGTAATATGTCAAACTATTAAACTACAGTTTTCCAGCAGCCTTTAACAGAATTTTGGGACCTTTAAAATGCAACAGTCTTGCTCTGTTAAAAACCTATTTTGGTCTGCTTTGAATGGAATTTCTTTGCTTGTGTTTTTTTTTTCAATAATAAATGCAATGTTCTTTTGGTTTAATAAATGGCTCAATTCACAATTTTAAATGATAAAACTTGTACTGAATTAGGTTTGATTATCAAAAATTGTATTTATGATCTCAACAATGTGTTTGGATAACATTATTTCAAACTGTTACATTTCTCATTGATATTTTGGCTAAGTGTAAAAACAATCACGTTAAGTAATTCTTATCAATTTTCTATTAATTAGCCATCATTTTTTATTTTTTGCTTTGGCTATGTATATTTTGCTTCTGGGAAGGTCTGTTTCTAACTAATTTTTCCTGTTATATTTTTTATGCAATTTGACCAGGTTTGCTAATTCAAATGGTGGCTCCTCTAACAGACTAGAGTGGCTTTGAAAACAAAGCAAAATAAAAAAATCACTCAAGCTGCCATATGATTTTGACAGGAAAGTGAAGCCTAAAGAAAAATAAATACAAGTAGTTATTTTAATAAATTCATAAAACAATTAATTAATAAAAAAATAAATGTATGTATTTAGATTAGGAATTATGATGGACTGGAATAAAGGTCAGCATTACATAACAATTTAGCGACAATAGACTAAATGAGATCATAGATACTATTGAAAAACATACACAAAACAAAGGAAATGCAAACGAGAATAGAGGAAAGAAAATGTAAATAAGGTCGTTAATTCAAACAGTATATCATAAGTGTTCCACATTGTCTATCAAAAGTGTTTGAATTGCACTTGTGCTACAATTTCAAAACTTTCCATTTGAGGACAGGGGCCAACATTGATTTTAAACACTACAATATATCCCCCCCCCCCCAAAAAAAAGGATAGGGTTTAAAGAGGGAATACCAGGATGGCTGTGGACCAAGTCTGGGCTATTAAAGAGCTTTGAGTATCTAAAATTCAGCCACTCTTGAGATAGGTTTTTTTTTTTTAGGACATTTATTTTGAGTAGTGGAAATCAATCCCTCAATCCTCCATTTTGCTTTACCAGTTTACTGTTACTATGGTAATGATGGCTAGAACCACCATGGAAATATTGGCTGTCAAACGATCCCATTGGGTACAATGCATTTTAATGAAAAGTATTGTCAATAGGAGGTTAACATAAAATGCTATTTTCCTAGTTTCAAATGTGAGACCATGACAATATGTTAGTAAAACATTAATACATGCCTTTCCTAGACTTGTTTTTACATTACCTTAAATTATCATTTATTTCCCATTAAAACCCCTCCCCTGTGTTACTCCATTATAGAGAGGTCTGAGAAACTGGGTACTGATCTGGGTAGGTTTTAATCACTGTATGTGCCTGACAATGACACATCTGACCTAGTGACATTAGATACGGGCCCTTATGTGCAAAGGGATGTGTGCAAAAATGCTCAGAGACATGCTGACCAGGAAGGAGGACACAGTGCATGTTTGCCAAGTGCTGTGCCTGAACTGGGGATGTCTGTGCTGAGATGTGAAGGTGTGAGAGGACTGTCTGACTGGGAGATAAGGCAGATGGATGGTGTGTGTCTGTCTGTTCTACAGATCCTGCTGGTTCAAGCACAGAGATGAGATGCACAGGGAGAGACTGACTGTGAGCTAAGGCAGATTGATGCTGTGTGTCTGTCTGTGCTTGAACCTGTAGGATCTGTAGAACAGAAATCTACAGAGAAAGGATAACTGTGAGGTGAGGCAGATGGATGGTGTGTGTCTATTTGTGCTTGAAACAGTGGAGTCTGTAGAGAATAGTGAAAATATAAGGGGAGAAAATGACTTGAAGTACGGGCAGCTGGATTATGTGTGCCCGAACAAGTGGCGTCCTCTGTAGAAGGTGTAAGAGGACAGGGTAAATGGGAGAAATGGCAGAAGAAAGATTTGTGCCTGTCTGTACCAGAGCCAGAAGGATCCCAAATCCTGAGTGAGAATGTGAAGTGGCAGCCTGACTATGAGAGAGACCCGAGGGAGAGACCAATCTGTGCCAAAAGCAGCATGTGTGGGGTAGTAGGGTACAGGATACTACTTGAGGGACCCTCAAAGTGAATGTGAAAGATTGTGGCTGACAGAGACCCCAGTAACCCGAGTTGTGACCTAAAAGCAGTCTGCACGGACTAGAGGACAGGGACTGACTCTGAATGAAGATCCAAATGGGAGAAACACAGAGAAGTGTATTCACACAGCACCACAGTCCCATTAATCACATACACTGGTAATAGTGCAGATTCAAAGTTCCCAGCAGATAGGCACCACAGTGGAGAAAATAGGGGATTCATCTAGGCAACCTTCTACCAACCATAACAAGGAGAAGAAGTACAAGGAGAAGGGATTCTACTCAGGTGGAGGGGCACGATCACTGGTTAGTTAATCAACAGCAACCATCATGCTAAAGGGTCAGAGGGTGTGAAAGGAAACTGGGCACCACAGACACACCTGTAACAGGGTATGATGTATATTTCACAGACCAAGCAAATTGAGTAACATTTTTTAATTGAGGGCCTCATGATGGCAAAAATACTATGTGCAATTTGTCTGGGAATGGGGTTATCACATCAAGAGAGAGCTCCCTTTGATACGCACCTGGAATAGCTTGTATGCAACCTCCCTTTTCATCTCTTATTTGGGTGAGGTGTCATGAAGGCATCATGATTTCAGGCACAAGGGCTCCAAAGGATGTGTTTCCTTGTGTTTTTTTTCCTTAAAACACCAGCGTTCCTCATAAATAGTTATAAGCTTCACTAGAGATAACTGTATTGTCTATGGTCAGTTTATTGCCTCAACCTGTCAACGCAGAGGGTGATAGAACATAGTCTCTCTATCCAGGCAATGGCCCGAAGCCAATTAAGGACTATTGTTGGTTCAAATTAGAATAAGATTTTATGTCTATTAGACCTTTCAGACAAAATAATCCTTATGACATCACAGGGGGATTGCCTATCTGTTTACATGAACTAGATATACATAACAGAAGTTATAAGGTGTTCTATAATTTCAGCCAAGGATTAAGAGCTTTATGACAGGGTACTTCCCTGGCCCACTCTGGAAGGAGGTTTGGTAAAGAAATCTGATATCAGAGTTAAGTGTATATAACTTTGATTTCAACAATATACCTTTGCTATTTTACATGGGAAACTATGCATAACAGTGTATCTGGTAATTTCCCTGGAAACAGAAGACTATAAGACTTCTGGTAAAGTAACAGGTTTCTGTTAGTTCTCCTTTTTATTTAAAAAAAATGTTTAATGTGTGTACATTGTTTGTTAACTTTTTTTTATATATACATGCACTGTGACTCCTTTTTGCCCATAATTAATGTTCCTTTATTAAGTTTGCCTTTGTCTTATATTTGAACCACGTTACTGAAAGAGACTGGTATTTTTTAAGACAGATTTTTTACCAAATTGGCTTTTTAGATTTTAATCTTTGCAGTAGGGGACAAAAAACTAATAATTTTAAATATCCTTTTTGGTGGCAGCTTTTGGAGTTATAGATGCAGATAGGGGTGGTGATAAAATTGATTTTTTTTTTACTTTTTGGAGTTAGGATAGTTTAAAAAGTGTTTTGTTAACCCTTTCATTCCAGGATCTCAGTCACAGCCTTGCCTGTACAGTCTGATCAGGAGTGGTTGTATGTCACAGACCACTTGGAAAAGGCAAGTTAAAATTTATTGTAGAAGAGACAAGTTACCATTTATTTTGATGAGGCTAATCTTCCTAAATTTGTATTAGATTTAATTGTTGGAAAACTGTTTATTGTTTTGACAATATAACCAAAAAGATTTATAGAAAGAAAGAAACAATTAAATTAATATTTCAAAATATAATTCTAAGAACCAGATTACAAGTGGAGCGTTATTTAATGCTCCTGCTCAAGCGCTAATAGCGCTAGAAGTAAGCTTTTTGCGTGGGTCGGGTTGAAAGTAAACTGTTTTCCCTTGTGCGCTAGCCCGACGAGCGCAAGAAGCAGAACTTAGAATATTGCGCATGCATTAACCTATTCCCCCATAGGAGTCAATGGAGCAAAAACACCCAACTTGCGCGAAAACCAGATCCCATATTCTCAAGTGCGCTAACCACACATGAAAATATGAATATTTCACATTTCAATGTTCTTCACATACCAAAATATGTTCTATTTATTCATAAATAAATATTTCTATATATATATATATATATATATATATATATATATATATATATATATATGGTGTTATTTTGCACAAATATATATCTTAAACTCTATATATACAGTATATATATATATATATATATATATATATATACATATATATATATAATTATATATAGGTATAGATATATACATATATATATATATATATATATATATATATATATATATATATATATATATATATATATATATATATATAGGCATATCTATTTATAAATACTATTATGCTATGTGCAGAGCATAGGAATGTGAAATATTTACAGTAAATAAATAGTTAAAACCTTTATTAAAAATGAATATTGCATTAATGTTTTTTTCATGTTTTCATCTATTTAACTGCAAAGGTCTCCAATGCAGGATGCAGTAATCATTCTAGCGTAAATCGCGATTGCACTCAAGCGTTTACTTGAGTGCAAGTTTACTACCAACTTGTAATATGAGTGGTTAACCTGACATGCAAAAACACCCGCAATGTATCAGTTAGTGCTCCACTCGTAATCTGGCCCTAAATTAACAGAAAATAAGTGCTCCAGGTGAGGCTCGAACTCACAACCTCGGCATTGCTCATCAAATACTGTCTTATAAGTACCGCGCGCTAACCGATTGCGCCACTGGAGCACATGCAGTTTGCCCTTTTATGCATTTAAAATACGAACATTCTATTGCACAGTGGAAAACAACTCCTCAGAAATATATTTACACCCCAAATTCCCAAGAGTTCCACAATGTGCATTTGACCACATTACAAGTGTTTAAATTCCCTATGTTTTCATGACTTATATTGCAGATATAATAATAGAATGTTTAGCTATGTATTCATTCAATTTCGAAATGTAATATTCGAATTTGAATGTGACATTCGAATTCAAAATAGTATTTCTAGTCTACAACTGTGTTGTTTAAATGTAATATTCAAATTCAAAATAGTATTTCTAGTCTATCAACATTCTATTATGTAAATCGAATTTCTACAATAACATTCGTTCTAACATTTGAATTCGAATATAAACACATTCGCCCATCCCTACTTGGGAGATATCAAAACTTGTAAGTTAAGATTTTTACATAAAAAGCAAGGTCAAGAGTAATGTTATGTTGTATTATGTCCAAGAAAGCCTGGGAGCATACAGAAAATATATTTATTTTAGAGATAGATAAATTAGATATTAGAAGTAAAAAGTTGCTATTTTTAAAGGAGATCAGAATTTGTTCTATGGGACAGATAATTATGACTATAATAAATTTACATTAAAGGGATACTAAACCCAATTTTTTTGTTTCATGATTCAGACAGAACAAGCAATTTTAAGCAACTTTCTAATTGACTCATATTATTAATTTGTATTCTTTCTCTTGCTATCTTTATTTAAAAAGCAGGAATGAAAGCTTAGGAGCCGGCCCATTTTAGGTTTAGCACATGGGTAGCACTTGCTGATTGGTGGCTAAATGTAGCCACCAATCAGCAATTGCTATCCTGGGTTCTGAACCAAAAATGGGTCGTCTCCTAAGTTTTCATTCCTGCTTTTTCAAATAAAGATACAGAAAGAACTTAGGCCTAGATTTAGAGTTTTGTCGGTAACGACCCGCGTAGCTAACGCTGGCTTTTTTCTGGCCGCACCTTTTAAATACCTCTGGTATTGAGAGTTCACAGAATGGCTGCGTTAGGCTCCAAAAAGCGAGCGTACAGGCATATTTAACGCCACTGCAACTGTCGATACCAGAGTTGCTTACGGAAGCGGCCAGCTTAAAAAATGTGCTCGTGCACGATTCCCCCATAGAAAACAATGGGGCTGTTTGAGCTGAAAAAAAACCTAACACCTGCAAAAAAGCCGCGTTCAGCTCCTAACGCAGCCCCATTGTTTGCTATGGGGAAACACTTCCTACGTCTGCACCTAACACTCTAACATGTACCCCGAGTCTAAACACCCCTAACCTTACACTTATTAACCCCTAATCTTCCGCTCCGTAAACCGCCGCTACTTACATTATCCCTATGTACCCCTAATCTGCTGCCCCTAACACCGCCGACCGCTATATTATATTTATTAACCCCTAATCTGCTCCCCACAACGTTGCCTCCACCTGCCTACACTTATTAACCCCTAATCTGCCGAGCTGACCGCACCGCTATTATAATAAAGTTATTAACCCCTAATCCGCCTCACTAACCCTATAATAAATAGTATTAACCCCTAATCTGCCCTCCCTAACATCACCGACACCTAACTTCAAACATTAACCCCTAATCTGCCAACTGGAGCTCACCGCTATTCTAATAAATGTATTAACCCCTAAAGCTAAGTCTAACCCTAACACCCCCTAAGTTAAATATAATTTAAATCTAACGAAATTAATTAACTCTTATTAAATAAATTATTCCTATTTAAAGCTAAATACTTACCTGTAAAATAAATCCTAATATAGCTACAAAATAAATTATAATTATATTATAGCTATTTTAGGATTTATATTTATTTTACAGGTAACTTTGTATTTATTTTAACCAGGTACAATAGCTATTAAATAGTTAAGAACTATTTAATAGCTAAAATAGTTAAAATTATTACAAATTTACCTGTAAAATAAATCCTAACCTAAGTTACAATTAAACCTAACACTAGACTATCAATAAATTAATTAAATACAATACCTACAATTATCTACAATTAAACCTAACACTACACTATCAATAAATTAATTAAATACAATATCTACAAATAAATACAATGAAATAAACTAACTAAAGTACAAAAAATAAAAAAGAACTAAGTTACAAAAAATAAAACAATATTTACAAACATTAGAAAAATATTACAACAATTTTAAACTAATTACACCTACTCTAAGCCCCCTAATAAAATAACAAAGCCCCCCAAAATAAAAAAAATGCCCTACACTATTCTAAATTACAAAAGTTCAAAGCTCTTTTACCTTACCAGCCCTGAACAGGGCCCTTTGCGGGGCATGCCCCAAGAAATTCAGCTCTTTTGCCTGTAAAAAAACACATACAATACCCCCCCAACATTACAACCCACCACCCACATACCCCTAATCTAACCCAAACCCCCCTTAAATAAACCTAACACTAAGCCCCTGAAGATCTTCCTACCTTATCTTCACCTCACCGGGTATCACCGATGCGTCCTGGCTCCAAAATCTTCATCCAAGCCCAAGCGGGGGCTAGACATCCACCATCCGATGGCTGAAGAAGTCCAGAAGAGGGTCCAAAGTCTTCATCCTATCCGGGAAGAAGAGTAGATCCGGACCGGCAACCATCTTCTTCCAAGCGGCATCTTCTATCTTCATCCGATGAGGACCGGCTCCATCGTGAAGACCTCCAACGCGGACCCATCTTCTTCCGACGACGTCCAACTGAAGAATGACGGTTCCTTTAAGGGACGTCATCCAAGATGGCGTCCCTCGAATTCCGATTGGCTGATAGTATTCTATCAGCCAATCGGAATTAAGGTAGGAAAATTCTGATTGGCTGATGGAATCAGCCAATCAGAATCAAGTTCAATCCGATTGGCTGATCCGATCAGCCAATCAGATTGAGCTCGCATTCTATTGGCTGAACAGTTTTTTTACAGGCAAAAGAGCTGAATTTCTTGGGGCATGCCCCGCAAAGGGCCCTGTTCAGGGCTGGTAAGGTAAAAGAGCTTTGAACTTTTGTAATTTAGAATAGGGTAGGGCATTTTTTTATTTTGGGGGTCTTTGTTATTTTATTAGGGGGCTTAGAGTAGGTGTAATTAGTTTAAAATTGTTGTAATATTTTCTAATGTTTGTAAATATTTTTTTATTTTTTGTAACTTAGTTCTTTTTTATTTTTTGTACTTTAGTTAGTTTATTTAATTGTATTTATTTGTAGATATTGTATTTAATTCATTTATTGATAGTGTAGTGTTAGGTTTAATTGTAACTTAGGTTAGGATTTATTTTACAGGTAATTTTGTAATTATTTTAACTATTTTAGCTATTAAATAGTTCTTAACTATTTAATAGCTATTGTACCTGGTTAAAATAAATATAAAGTTACCTGTAAAATAAATATAAATCCTAAAATAGCTATAATATAAATATAATTTATATTGTAGCTATATTAGGGTTTATTTTACAGGTAAGTATTTAGCTTTAAATAGGAATAATTTATTTAATAAGAGTTAATTTATTTCGCTAGATTTAAATTATATTTAACTTAGGGGGGTGTTAGGGTTAGGGTTAGACTTAGCTTTAGGGGTTAATCCATTTATTACAGTAGCGGCGAGATTCGGTCGGCAGATTAGGGGTTAATAATTGAAGTTAGGTGTCGGCGATGTTAGGGAGGGCAGATTAGGGGTTAATACTATTTATTATAGGGTTATTGAGGCGGGAGTGAGGCGGATTAGGGGTTAATAACTTTATTATAGTAGCGGTGCGGTCCGCTCGGCAGATTAGGGGTTAATAAGTGTAGGCAGGGTGAGGCGACGTTGAGGGGGGCAGATTAGGGGTTAATAAATATAATATAGGGGTCGGCGGTGTTAGGGGCAGCAGATTAGGGGTACATAAGTATAACGTAGGTGGCGGTCGGCAGATTAGGGGTTAATTATTGTTGGTAGCTGGCGGCGACGTTGTGGGGGGCATATTAGGGGTTAATAAATATAATATAGGGGTCGGCGGTGTTAGGGGCAGCAGATTAGGGGTACATAAGTATAACGTAGGTGGCGGTCGGCAGATTAGGGGTTAAAAAAATTTAATCGAGTGGCGGCGATGTGGGGGGACCTCGGTTTAGGGGTACATAGGTAGTTTATGGGTGTTAGTGTACTTTAGAGCACAGTAGTTAAGAGCTTTATGAACCGGCGTTAGCCCAGAAAGCTCTTAACTACTGACTTTTTTCTGCGGCTGGAGTTTTGTCGTTAGAATTCTAACGCTCACTTCAGACACGACTCTAAATACCGGAGTTAGAAAGATCCCATTGAAAAGATAGGATACGCAACTGACGTAAGGGGATCTGCGGTATGGAAAAGTTGCGGCTGAAAAGTGAGCATTAGACCCTTTCCTGACTCCAAATACCGGCGGTAGCCTAAAACCAGCGTTAGGAGCCTCTAACGCTGGTTTTCACGGCTACCGCCAAACTCTAAATCTAGGCCTTAGAAAATTGCTAATAGGAGTAAATTAGAAAGTTGCTTAAAACTGCATGCTCTATCTGAATAGATTTGGTTTAGTATCCCTTTAATAGCAGCATAGAGAGGGACACGATCTATTTTACCTCAGTCAACAAGTGGTGGTTTTGTAAACTGCAATACCTTTAGATTACATGTTTGTGCTATAATTGGGAATGAATATTACAACCTTCTAACCAGAACACAAGAGGTGTGGACATCTACTAGATAAAGGTTGATTTTTGTGGTTGGGTTTGGGGTAATAGGGAATAAGGGTTACTTTTTGTTGCCATAATACATGTGGTCAAAGTTTGTTTTGCTATTTGTAACCCCTGTAAATTCAAAATCTGACAGGTAGAGCATACTTATACTATGGGCAATATTTATCAATCTGCGAATGGACAGGATTCACATGTGAACCTACCCGCATTTGATTGCAGATTGTGGGTCGCATTTGTTCACAATATTTAAAGGGACATGAAACCCAACCTTTTTCTTTTATGATTCAGATAGAGAATAAAATTTTAAACAACATTCCAATTTACTTTTAATCAACCGCCACTGGGAACCTATCCATGGACCCCTCCAAGGCGGGATGTTGTACCTTTCTTAATTTGGGAGGCTAAACTACCCCTTTACCTAGACGTAAATTGGAAAGTTGTTTAAAATTGCATGCTCTTTCTAAATCATGAATGAAAAAAAAATTGAGTTTAATGTCCCTTTAACATTGCACGGGCGAATGATTGTGCAATGCCGCCCCCTACCCTCACTCAACCAATGAATTGTGTGAAAGTAGGGCTTGTCAATCACCCCAGTTGAATGACTCGGGGGTTGATTTTCATCCACCAAATCCAAATTGGCTAGAGGGTGCAGGCTCAAATGTGCAAGCCTACAACCAATCAATGCATTCATCTCATGGTGAATCTTACCCTAAGCATCCTTGAGACCCAACTTATTAAGATATACGTTACCACTTTGCTTTACCTGTACCTGCATGCTCTATTAAAGGGACAGTCTACCATAGAATTGTTATTGTTTTAAAAGATAGATAATCCCTTTATTACCCATTTCCCAGTTTTGCATAACCAACACAGTTATATTAATATACTTTTTACCTCTGTGATTACCTTGTATCTAGGGACCTTCTTCCAGCCTTCTTCTGTAGAAGGTGTAAGAGGACAGGGTAAATGGGAGAAATGGCAGAAGAAAGATTTGTGCCTGTCTGTACCAGAGCCAGAAGGATCCCAAATCCTGAGTGAGAATGTGAAGTGGCAGCCTGACTGTGAGAGAGACCCGAGGGAGAGACCAATCTGTGCCAAAAGCAGCATGTGTGGGGTAGTAGGGTACAGGATACTACTTGAGGGACCCTCAAAGTGAATGTGAAAGATTGTGGCTGACAGAGACCCCAGTAACCCGAGTTGTGACCTATAAGCAGTCTGCACGGACTAGAGGACAGGGACTGACTCTGAATGAAGATCCAAATGGGAGAAACACAGAGAAGTGTATTCACACAGCACCACAGTCCCATTAATCACATACACTGGTAATAGTGCAGATTCAAAGTTCCCAGCAGATAGGCACCACAGTGGAGAAAATATGGGATTCATCTAGGCAACCTTCTACCAACCATAACAAGGAGAAGGAGTACAAGGAGAAGGGATTCTACTCAGGTGGAGGGGCACGATCACTGGTTAGTTAATTAACAGCAACCGGCAAAAACACTATGTGCAATTTGTCTGGGAATGGGGTTATCACATCAAGAGAGAGCTCCCTTTGATACGCACCTGGAATAGCTTGTATGCAACCTCCCTTTTCATCTCTTATTTGGGGGAGGTGTCATGAAGGCATCATGATTTTAGGCACAAGGGTTCCAAAGGATGTGTTTCCTTGTGTTTTTTTTCCTTAAAACACCAGAGTTCCTCATAAATAGTTATAAGCTTCACTAGAGATAACTGTATTGCCTAAAGTCAGTTTATTGCCTCAACCTGTCAACGCAGAGGGTGATAGAACATAGTCTCTCTATCCAGGCAATGGCCCGAAGCCAATTAAGGACTATTGTTGGTTCAAAATAGAATAAGATTTTATGTCTATTAGACCTTTCAGACAAAATAATCCTTATGACATCACAGGGGGATTACCTATCTGTTTATATGAACTAGATATACATAACAGAAGTTATAAGGTGTTCTATAATTTCAGCCAAGGATTAAGAGCTTTATGACATCCTAAGAGAGGGTGTGTACTCTGGCCCACTCTGGAAGGAGGTTTGGTAAAGAAATCTGATATCAGAGTTAAGTGTATATAACTTTGATTTCAACAATATGCCTTCGCTATTTTACATGGGAAACTATGCATAACAGTGTATCTGGTAATTTCCCTGGAAACAGAAGGACTATAAGACTTCTGGTAAAGTAACAGGTTTCTGTTAGTTCTCCTTTTTATTTAAAACAAAATGTTTGCTGTGTGTACATTGTTTGTTAACTTTTTTTTTTTTTATATATATATATACATGCACTGTGACTCCTTTTTGCCCATAATTAATGTTCATTTATTAAGTTTGCCTTTGTCTTATATTTGAACCACGTTACTGAAAGAGACTGGTATTTTTTAAGCACAGATTTTTTACCAAATTGGCTTTTTAGATTTTAATCTTTGCAGTAGGGGACAAAAAAACTAATAATTTTAAATATCCTTTTTTGGTGGCAGCATTTGGAGTTATAGATGCAGATAGGGGTAGTGATAAAATTGATTTTTTTTTACTTTTTGGAGTTAGGATAGTTTAGAAAGTGTTTTGTTAACCCTTTCATTCCAGCATCTCAGTCACAGCTTTTTTAGCCTACCAAAATACAGATGATGTAAAGATTTTCTATTGTGGGAATATTACATAGAACAGCAATCAAGATTATCTGTATATCTGACATCTGACTTTAGATATAGACACTGTATCTCGCAAATGGCAAGGTCCTAAGGAATGAACTTTTATTTGTACATAGTATCCACCGTTTAACTGGAATCCAGTCTTTATTCATAATAATTTTATACTGTATTTTTTGTTATGCAATTTCTTGGGAGACGTCCCCTTTAATGTTGTAATTTTGTTTCCTTGTCATCCTTTATGGTACATTAAATACATTATTAATCTATTAGAAGTCCTGGTCATTATACAATCTATCTCTCAGCTTTCAGTGGTATTTTTAGCTTTCCTAGCGCCCTTACTTTCCCTCTCACACTTGTTAAATTTTTCATTATAGTAGCTTGAAGGATCTGCTATTTAAGTAAAGGTGTTTAATACCCCTACACTAAGCGCACTACCATCACCCACTATCTCACACAAAAATATGAATATTCCACATTTCAATTTTCTTCCACATACTAAAATATGTTCTATTTATTCATAAATAAATATTTATATATATATATATATATATATATATATATATATATATATATGGTGTTATTTTGCACAAATATATATCTTAATATATATATATATATATATATATATATATAATTATATATAGGCATAGATATATACAGATATATATATAGGCATATCTATTTATAAATACTTAGAACATATGCTATGTGCAGAGCATAGGAATGTGAAATATTTACTGTAAATACATAGTTAAAACTTTTATTAAAAATGAATATTGCATGATTGTTTTTTTTCATGTTTTCATCTATTTAACTGCAAAGGTCTCCAATGTAGGATACGGTAATCATTCTAGCGTAAATCGCGATTGCACTCAAGCGTTTACTTGAGTGCAAGTTTACTACCAACTTGTAATGTGAGTGGTTAATCTGACACGCAAAAACACCCGCAATGTTATCAGTTAGCGCTCCACTCGTAATCTGGCCCTAAATTAACAGAAAATAAGTGCTCCAGGTGAGGCTCGAACTCACAACCTCGGCATTGCTCATCAAATACTGTCTTATAAGTACCGCGCGCTAACCGATTGCGCCACTGGAGCACATGCTGTATGACTGTTTATGCATTTAAAATATGAACATTCTATTGCACAGTGAAAAAAAACCCCTGAGAAATACATATACACCCCAAATTCCCAAGAGTTCCACAATGTGCATTTGACCACATTACAAGTGTTTAAATTCCCTATGTTTTCATGACTTATATTGCAGATATAATAATAGAATGTTTAGCTATGTATTCATTCAATTGCTAAATGTAATATTCGAATTCGAATGTCACATTCGAATTCAAAATAGTATTTCTAGTCTACAACTGTTTTGTATAAATGTAATATTCAAATTCAAAATAGTATTTCTAGTCTATCAACATTCTATTATGTAAATTGAATTTCTACAATAACATTCGTTCTAACATTCGAATTCGAATATAAACACATTCGCCCATCCCTACCTGGGAGATTTCAAAACTTGTATTCTAAAGTTAAGATTTTTACATAAAAAGCAAGGTCAAGAGTAATGTTATGTTGTATTATGTTGAAGAAAGCCTGGGAGCATACAGAAAATATATTTATTTTAGAGATAGATAAATTAGATATTAGAAGTAAAAAGTTGCTATTTTTAAAGGAGATCAGAATTTGTTCTATGGGACAGATAATTCTGGCTATAATAAATTTACATTAAAGGGATACTAAACCCAATTTTTTTGTTTCATGATTCGGACAAAAAAAGCAATTTTAAGCAACTTTCTAATTGACTCCTATTATTAATTTGTATTCTTTCTCTTGCTATCTTTATTTGAAAAGCAGGAATGAAAGCTTAGGAGCCGGCCCATTTTAGGTTTAGCACCTGGGTAGTGCTTGCGGATTGGTGGCTAAATGTAGCCATCAATCAGCAAGTGCTTTCCTGGGTTCTGAACCAAAAATGGGTCGTCTCCTAAGTTTTCATTCCTGCTTTTTCAAATAAAGATGCCGAAAGAACTAACGCCTACATTTAGAGTTCTGCGGCCAAAGGGGTGCGTAGCTAACGATGGCTTTTTTCTGGCCGCACCTTTTAAATACCGCTGGTATTGAGCGTTCACAGAATGGCTGCGTTAGGCTCCAAAAAAGGAGCGTAGAGCATATTTAACGCAACTTCAACTCTCGATACCAGCGGTACTTACGGACGCGGCCAGCTTCAAAAACGTGCTCTTGAACGATTCCCCCATAGAAAACAATGGGGCTGTTTGAGCCGAAAAAAACCTAACACCTGCAAAAAAAGCCGCGTTCAGCTCCTAACGCAGCCCCATTGTTTTCTATGGGGAAACACTTCCTACGTCTGCACCTAACACTCTAACATATACCCCGAGTCTAAACACCCCTAACCTTACACTTATTAATCCCTATTCTGCCGCCCCCGCTATCGCTGACCCCTGCATATTATTATTAACCCCTAATCTGCCGCTCCGTAAACCGCCGCTACTTACATTATCCCTATGTACCCCTAATCTGCTGCCCCTAACACCGCCGACCCCTATATTATATTAATTAACCCCTAATCTGTCCCCCACAACGTCGCCTCCACCTGCCTACACTTATTAGCCCCTAATCTGCCGAGCGGACCGCACCGCTATTATAATAAAGTTATTAACCCCTAATCCGCCTCACTAACCCTATAATAAATAGTATTAACCCCTAATCTGCCCTCCCTAACATCGCCGACACCTAACTTCAAACATTAACCCCTAATCTGCCGACTGGAGCTCACCGCTATTCTAATAAATGTATTAACCAATAAAGCTAAGTCTAACCCTAATACTAACACCCCCCTAAGTTAAATATAATTTAAATCTAACGAAATTAATTAACTCTTATTAAATAAATTATTCCTATTTAAAGCTAAATACCTACCTGTAAAATAAATCCTAATATAGCTACAATATAAATTATAATTATATTATAGCTATTTTAGGATTTATATTTATTTTACAGGAAACTTTGTATTTATTTTAACCAGGTACAATAGCTATTAAATAGTTAAGAACTATTTAATAGCTAAAATAGTTAAAATAATTACAAAATTACCTGTAAAATAAATCCTAACCTAAGTTACAATTAAACCTAACACTACACTATCAATAAATACAATACCTACAATTACCTACAATTAAACCTAACACTACACTATCAATACATTAATTAAATACAATATATACAAATAAATACAATGAAATAAACTAACTAAAGTACAAAAAATAAAAAAGAACTAAGTTACAAAAAATAAAAAAATATTTACAAACATCAGAAAAATATTACAACAATTTTAAACTAATTACACCTACTCTAAGCCCCCTAATAAAATAACAAAGCCCCCCAAAATAAAAAAATGCCCTACCCTATTCTAAATTACAAAAGTTCAAAGCTCTTTTACCTTACCAGCCCTGAACAGGGCCCTTTGCGGAGCATGCCCCAAAGAATTCAGCTCTTTTGCCTGTAAAAAAAACACATACAATACCCCCCCAACATTACAACCCACCACCCACATACCCCTAATCTAACCCAAACCCCCCCTTAAATAAACCTAACACTAAGCCCCTGAAGATCTTCCTACCTTATCTTCACCATACCAGGTTCATCGATCGATCCAGAAGAGCTCCTCCGATGTCTTGATCCAAGCCCAAGCGGGGGGCTGAAGATGTCCATGATCCGGCTGAAGTCTTCATCCAAGCGGGAGCTGAAGAGGTCCATGATCCGGCTGAAGTCTTCTATCAACGGCATCTTCAATCTTCTTTCTTCCGGAGCCATCATCTTCCAGCCGACGCGGAACATCCTCTTCTCCCGACGCCTACTCGCCGAATGACGGTTCCTTTAAATGACGTCATCCAAGATGGCGTCGTCGAATTCCGATTGGCTGATAAGATTCTATCAGCCAATCGGAATTAAGGTAGGAAAATTCTGATTGGCTGATGGAATCAGCCAATCAGATTGAGCTCGCATTCTATTGGCTGATCGGAACAGCCAATAGAATGCGAGCTCAATCTGATTGGCTGATCGGATCAGCCAATCGGATTGAACTTCAATCTGATTGGCTGATTCCATCAGCCAATCAGAATTTTCCTACCTTAATTCCGATTCGGCTGATAGAATCCGATCAGCCAATCGGAATTCGACGGACGCCATCTTGGATGACGTCATTTAAAGGAACCGTCATTCGGCGAGTAGGCGTCGGGAGAAGAGGATGTTCCGCGTCGGCTGGAAGATGATGGCTCCGGAAGAAAGAAGATTGAAGATGCCGTTGATAGAAGACTTCAGCCGGATCATGGACCTCTTCAGCTCCCGCTTGGATGAAGACTTCATCCGGATCATGGACATCTTCAGCCCCCCGCTTGGGCTTGGATCAAGACATCGGAGGAGCTCTTCTGCATCGATCGGTGAACCTGGTATGGTGAAGATAAGGTAGCAAGATCTTCAGGGGCTTAGTGTTAGGTTTATTTAAGGGGGGTTTGGGTTAGATTAGGGGTATGAGGGTGGTGGGTTGTAATGTTGGGGGGGGGGTATTGTATGTTTTTTTTTACAGGCAAAAGAGCTGAATTCTTTGGGGCATGCCCCGCAAAGGGCCCTATTCAGGGCTGGTAAGGTAAAAGAGCTTTGAACTTTTGTAATTTAGAATAGGGTAGGGCATTTTTTTATTTTGGGGGGCTTTGTTATTTTATTAGGGGGCTTAGAGTAGGTGTAATTAGTTTTAAAATTGTTGTAATATTTTTCTAATGTTTGTAAATATTTTTTTATTTTTTGTAACTTAGTTCTTTTTTATTTTTTGTACTTTAGTTAGTTTATTTCATTGTATTTATTTGTAGGAATTGTATTTAATTAATTTATTGATAGTGTAGTGTTAGGTTTAATTGTAGATAATTGTAGGTATTGTATTTAATTAATTTATTGATAGTGTAGTGTTAGGTTTAATTGTAGGTAATTGTAGGTATTTTATTTAATTAATTTTATTGATAGTGTAGTGTTAGGTTTAATTGTAATTTAGGTTAGGATTTATTTTACAGGTAATTTTGTAATTATTTTAACTAGGTAACTATTTAAATAGTTATTAACTATTTAATAGCTATTGTACCTGGTTTAAATAATTACAAAGTTGCCTGTAAAATAAATATTAATCCTAAAATAGCTATAATATAATTATAATTTATATTGTAGCTATATTAGGGTTTATTTTACAGGTAAGTATTTAGCTTTAAATAGGAATAATTTATTTAATAAGAGTTAATTTATTTCGTTAGATTTAAAATTATTTAATTTAGGGGGGGTGTTAGTGTTAGGGTTAGACTTAGCTTTAGGGGTCAATACATTTATTACAGTAGCGGCGAGATTCGGTCGGCAGATTAGGGGTTAATAATTGAAGTTAGGTGTCGGCGATGTTAGGGAGGGCAGATTAGGGGTTAATACTATTTATTATAGGGTTATTGAGGCGGGAGTGAGGCGGATTAGGGGTTAATAACTTTATTATAGTAGCGGTGAGGACTCCGCTCGGCAGATTAGGGGTTATAAGTGTAGGCAGGTTGCAGGCGACGTTGAGCGGGGCAGATTAGGGAGTTAATAAATATAATATAGTGGTCGGCGGTGTTAGGGGGCAGCAGATTAGGGGTACATAGCTATAATGTAGGTAGCGGCGCTTTGCGGCTCGGCCAGATTAGGGGTTAATTATTTAGGATTTTGTCGTTAGATTTCTAACGCTCTCTTCAGCCACGACTCTAAATACCGGAGTTAGAAAGATCCCATTGAAAAGATAGGATACGCAATTGACGTAACGGGATCTGCGGTATGGAAAAGTTGCGGCTGGAAAGTGAGCGTTAGACCCTTTCCTGACTGACTCCAAATACGGCGGTAGCCTAAAACCAGCGTTAGGAGCCTCTAACGCTGGTTTTGACGGCTACCGCCAAACTCTAAATCTAGGCCTTAGAAAATTGATAATAGGAGTAAATTAGAAAGTTGCTTAAAACTGCATGCTCTATCTGAATAGATTGGGTTTAGTATCCCTTTAATAGCAGCATAGAGAGGGACACAATCTATTTTACCTCAGTCAACAAGTGGTGGTTTTGTAAACTGCAATACCTTTAGATTACATGTTTGTGCTATAATTGGGAATAAATATTACAACCTTCTAACAAGAACACAAGAGGTGTGGACATCTGCTAGATAAAGGTTGATTTTTGTGGTTGGGTTTGGGGTAATAGGGAATAAGGGTTACTTTTTGTTGCCATAATCATTGTTATAATATACATGTGGTCAAAGTTTGTTTTGCTATTTGTAACCCCTGTAAATTCAAAATCTGACAGGTAGAGCATACTTATACTATGGGCAATATTTATCAATCTGCGAATGGACAGGATTCACATGTGAACCTACCCGCATTTGATTGCAGATTGTGGGTCGCATTTGTTCACAATATTTAAAGGGACATGAAACCCAACCTTTTTCTTTTATGATTCAGATAGAGAATAAAATTTTAAACAACATTCCAATTTACTTTTAATCAACCGCCACTGGGAACCTATCCATGGACCCCTCCACGGCAGGATGTTGTACCTTTCTTAATTTGGGAGGCTAAACTACCCCTTTACCTAGACGTAAATTGGAAAGTTGTTTAAAATTGCATGCTCTTTCTAAATCATGAATGAAAAAAAATTGAGTTTAATGTCCCTTTAACATTGCACGGGCGAATGCTTGTGCAATGCCGCCCCCTACCCTCACTCAACCAATGAATTGTGTGAAAGTAGGGCTTGTCAATCACCCCAGTTGAATGACTCGGGGGTTGATTTTCATCCACCAAATCCAAATTGGCTAGAGGGTGCAGGCTCAAATGTGCAAGCCTACAACCAATCAATGCATTCATCTCATGGTGAATCTTACCCTAAGCATCCTTGAGACCCAACTTATTAAGATATACGTTACCACTTTGCTTTACCTGTACCTGCATGCTCTATTAAAGGGATAGTCTACCATAGAATTGTTATTGTTTTAAAAGATAGATAATCCCTTTATTACCCATTTCCCAGTTTTGCATAACCAACACAGTTATATTAATATACTTTGTACCTCTATGATTACCTTGTATCTAGGAACCTTCTTCCAGCCTTCTTCTGTAGAAGGTGTAAGAGGACAGGGTAAATGGGAGAAATGGCAGAAGAAAGATTTGTGCCTGTCTGTAATAGAGCCAGAAGGATCCCAAATCCTGAGTGAGAATGTGAAGTGGCAGCCTGACTGTGAGAGAGACCCGAGGTAGAGACCAATCTGTGCCAAAAGCAGCATGTGTGGGGTAGTAGGGTACAGGATACTACTTGAGGGACCCTCAAAGTGAATGTGTAAGATTGTGGCTGACAGAGACCCCAGTAACCCGAGTTGTGACCTATAAGCAGTCTGCACGGACTAGAGGACAGGGACTGACTCAGAATGAAGATCCAAATGGGAGAAACACAGAGAAGCGTATTCACACAGCACCACAGTCCCATTAATCACATACACTGGTAATAGTGCAGATTCAAAGTTCCCAGCAGATAGGCACCACAGTGGAGAAAATAGGGGATTCATCTAGGCAACCTTCTACCAACCATAACAAGGAGAAGGAGTACAAGGAGAAGGGATTCTACTCAGGTGGAGGGGCACGATCACTGGTTAGTTAATCAACAGCAACCATCATGCTAAAGGGTCAGAGGGTGTGAAAGGAAACTGGGCACCACAGACACACCTGTAACAGGGTGTGATGTATATTTCACAGACCAAGCAAATTGAGTAACATTTTTTAATTAAGGGCCTCATGATGGCAAAAACACTATGTGCAATTTGTCTGGGAATGGGGTTATCACATCAAGAGAGAGCTCCCTTTGATACGCACCTGGAATAGCTTGTATGCAACCTCCCTTTTCATCTTTTATTTGGGGGAGGTGTCATGAAGGCATCATTTAGGCACAAGGGTTCTAAAGGATGTGTTTCCTTGTGTTTTTTTCCCTTAAAACACCAGAGTTCCTCATAAATAGTTATAAGCTTCACTAGAGATAACTGTATTGCCTAAGGTCAGTTTATTGCCTCAACCTGTCAACGCAGAGGGTGATAGAACATAGTCTCTCTATCCAGGCAATGGCCCAAAGCCAATTAAGGACTATTGTTGGTTCAAATTAGAATAAGATTTTATGTCTATTAGACCTTTCAGACAAAATAATCCTTATGACATCACAGGGGGATTGCATATCTGTTTACATGAACTAGATATACATAACAGAAGTTATAAGGTGTTCTATAATTTCAGCCAAGTATTAAGAGCTTTATGACATCCTAAGAGAGGGTGGGTACTTCCCTGGCCCACTCTGGAAGGAGGTTTGGTAAAGAAATCTGATATCAGAGTTAAGTGTAATATAACTTTGATTTCAACAATATACCTTTGCTATTTTACATGGGAAACTATGCATAACAGTGTATCTGGTAATTTCCCTGGAAACAGAAGACTATAAGACTTCTGGTAAAGTAACAGGTTTCTGTTAGTTCTCCTTTTTATTTAAAAAAAATGTTTGCTGTGTGTACATTGTTTGTTAACCTTTTTTTTTATATATACATGCACTGGGACTCCTTTTTGCCCATAATTAATGTTCCTTTATTAAGTTTGCCTTTGTCTTATATTTGAACCACGTTACTGAAAGAGACTGGTATTTTTTAAGACAGATTTTTTTACCAAATTGGCTTTTTAGATTTTAATCTTTGCAGTAGGGGACAAAAAAACTAATAATTTTAAATATCCTTTTTGGTGGCAGCATTTGGGGTTATAGATGCAGATAGGGGTGGTGATAAAATTGTTTTTTTTTTACTTTTTGGAGTTAGGATAGTTTAGAAAGTGTTTTGTTAACCCTTTCATTCCAGCATCTCAGTCACAGCCTTGCCTGTACAGTCTGATCAGGAGTGGTTGTATGTCACAGACCACTTGGAAAAGGCAAGTTAAAATTTATTGTAGAAGAGACAAGTTACCATTTATTTTGATGAGGCTAATCTTCCTAAATTTGTATTAGATTTAATTGTTGGACAACTGTTTATTGTTTTGACAATATAACCAAAAGATTTATAGAAAGAAAGATACAATTAAATTAACATTTCAAAATATAATGCTAAGAACCAGATTACAAGTGGAGCGTTATTTAATGCTCCTGCTCAAGCGCTAATAGCGCTAGAAGTAAGCTTTTTGTGTGGGTCGGGTTGAGCTTGTATTATGAGTTGAAAGTAAACTGTTTTCTCTTGTGCGCTAGCCGGACGAGCGCAAGAAGCGGAACTTAGAATATTGCGCATGCATTAACCTATTCCCCCATAGGAGTCAATGGAGTAAAAACACCCAACTCACGCGAAAACCAGATCCCATATTCTCAAGTGCGCTAACCACACATGAAAATATGAATATTTCACATTTCAATGTTCTTCACATACCAAAATATGTTCTATTTATTCATAAATAAATATTTCTATATATATATATATATATATATATAAATATATGGTGTTATTTTGCACAAATATATATCTTAAACTCTATATATACAGTATATATATATATATATATATATATATATATATATATATATATATATATATATATATATAATTATATATAGGTATAGATATATACAGATATATATATATATATATATAGGCATATCTATTTATAAATACTTAGAACATATTATGCTATGTGCAGAGCATAGGAATGTGAAATAACATAATTTATGCTTACCTGATAAATTTATTTCTCTTGTAGTGTATCCAGTCCACGGATCATCCATTACTTGTGGGATATTCTCCTTCCCAACAGGAAGTTGCAAGAGGATCACCCACAGCAGAGCTGCTATATAGCTCCTCCCCTAACTGTCATATCCAGTCATTCGACCGAAAACAAACAGAGAAAGGAGAAACCATAGGGTGCAGTGGTGACTGTAGTTTAATTAAAATTTAGACCTGCCTTAAAAGGACATGGTGGGCCGTGGACTGGATACACTACAAGAGAAATAAATTTATCAGGTAAGCATAAATTATGTTTTCTCTTGTTAAGTGTATCCAGTCCACGGATCATCCATTACTTGTGGGATACCAATACCAAAGCTAAAGTACACGGATGATGGGAGGGACAAGGCAGGATTAAGCGGGAGGGACAAGGCAGGATTAAGCGGAAGGAACCACTGCCCAAAGAACCTTTCTCCCAAAAACAGCCTCCGAAGAAGCAAAAGTATCAAATTTGTAAAATTTTGAAAAAGTGTGAAACGAAGACCAAGTCGCAGCCTTGCAAATCTGTTCAACAGAGGCCTCATTTTTGAAGGCCCATGTGGAAGCCACAGCTCTAGTAGAATGAGCTGTAATCCTTTCAGGGAGCTGCTGTCCAGCAGTCTCATAGGCTAGGCGTATTACGCTCCAAAGCCAAAAGGACAGAGAGGTTGCCGAAGCTTTTTGACCTCTCCTCTGTCCAGAGTAAAAAACAAACAGGGAAGATGTTTGATGAAAATCCTTAGTAGCTTGTAAGTAAAACTTCAAGGCACGGACTACGTCCAGATTATGTAAAAGACGTTCCTTCTTTGAAGAAGGATTAGGACACAATGATGGAACAACAATCTCTTGATTGATATTCTTGTTAGAAACCACCTTAGGTAAAAACCCAGGTTTGGTACGCAAAACTACCTTATCTGCATGAAAAATCAGATAAGGAGAATCACATTGTAAGGCAGATAGCTCAGAGACTCTCCGAGCCGAGGAAATAGCCAACAAAAACAGAACTTTCCAAGATAAAAGTTTAATATCAATGGAATGAAGGGGTTCAAACAGAACTCCTTGAAGAACTTTAAGAACCAAGTTTAAGCTCCACGGAGGAGCAACAGGTTTAAACACAGGCTTAATTCTAAGCAAAGCCTGGCAAAATGCCTGAACGTCTGGAACCTCTGCCAGACGCTTGTGCAAAAGAATAGACAGAGCAGAAATCTGTCCCTTTAAGGAACTAGCTGATAATCCTTTATCCAAGCCCTCTTGGAGAAAAGACAATATTCTAGGAATCCTAACCTTACTCCATGAGTAATTCTTGGATTCACACCAATAAGGATATTTACTCCATATCTTGTGGTAGATTTTCCTGGTAACAGGCTTTCGTGCCTGTATTAAGGTATCAATGACTGACTCGGAGAAGCCACGCTTTGATAGAATCAAGCGTTCAATCTCCATGCAGTCAGTCTCAGAGAAATTAGATTTGGATGATTGAAAGG
This sequence comes from Bombina bombina, assembly GCF_027579735.1. Classification (NCBI taxonomy): domain Eukaryota; kingdom Metazoa; phylum Chordata; class Amphibia; order Anura; family Bombinatoridae; genus Bombina; species Bombina bombina. The sequence goes on from NC_069504.1 coordinate 719,309,417, forward strand.
ACCTTGTATCAGAAGGTCCTGTCTTAGAGGCAGAGTCCATGGTGGAAAGGATGACATGTCCACTAGGTCTGCATACCAAGTCCTGCGTGGCCACGCAGGTGCTATCAGAATCACTGATGCTCTCTCCTGTTTGATTTTGGGAATCAGTCGAGGGAGCAGAGGAAACGGTGGAAACACATAAGCCAGGTTGAAGAACCAAGGTGCTGCTAGAGCATCTATCAGCGTCGCTTCTGGGTCCCTGGACCTGGATCCGTAACAAGGGAGCTTGGCGTTCTGGCGAGACGCCATAAGATCCAACTCTGGTTTGCCCCAACGATGAATCAATTGAGCAAACACCTCCGGATGGAGTTCCCACTCCCCCGGATGGAAAGTCTGACGACTTAGAAAATCCGCCTCCCAGTTCTCCACGCCTGGGATATGGATTGCTGACAGGTGGCAAGAGTGGGACTCTGCCCAGCGAATTATTTTTGAGACTTCTAACATCGCTAGGGAACTCCTGGTTCCCCCTTGATGGTTGATGTAAGCCACAGTCGTGATGTTGTCTGACTGAAATCTGATGAACCTCAGTGTTGCTAACTGAGGCCAAGCCAGAAGAGCATTGAATATCGCTCTTAACTCCAGAATATTTATTGGAAGGAGTTTCTCCTCCTGAGTCCACGATCCCTGTGCCTTCAGGGAGTTCCAGACTGCACCCCAACCTAGAAGGCTGGCATCTGTTGTTACAATTGTCCAATCTGGCCTGCGAAAGGTCATACCCTTGGACAGGTGGACCCGAGACAACCACCAGAGAAGAGAATCTCTGGTCTCTTGATCCAGATTTAGCAGAGGGGACAAATCTGTGTAATCCCCATTCCACTGACTAAGCATGCATAATTGCAGCGGTCTGAGATGTAGGCGCGCAAATGGCACTATGTCCATTGCCGCTACCATTAAGCCGATTACCTCCATACACTGAGCCACCGAAGGGCGCGGAATGGAGTGAAGAACACGGCAAGCATTTAGAAGTTTTGATAACCTGGACTCCGTCAGGTAAATTTTAATTTCTACAGAATCTATAAGAGTCCCTAAGAAGGAGACTCTTGTGAGTGGGGATAGAGAACTCTTTTCCTCGTTCACTTTCCACCCGTGCGACCTCAGAAATGCCAGAACTATCTCTGTATGAGACTTGGCAACTTGAAAGTTTGACGCCTGTATCAGGATGTCGTCTAGATACGGAACTACCTCTATGCCTCCCGGTCTTAGAAACGCCAGAAGTGATCCCAGAACCTTTGTAAAAATTCTCGGGGCTGTAGCCAACCCGAAGGGAAGAGCTACAAATTGGTAATGCCTGTCTAGAAAGCAAACCTTAGAAACCGATGATGGTCTTTGTGAATCGGTATGTGAAGGTAGGCATCCTTTAGGTCCACTGTGGTCATGTACTGACCCTCTTGGATCATGGGTAGGATGGTCCGAATAGTTTCCATTTTGAAAGATGGAACTCTGAGGAATTTGTTTAAGATCTTTAGATCCAAAATTGGTCTGAAGGTTCCCTCTTTTTTGGGAACCTCAAACAGATTTGAATAAAAACCCTGTCCTTGTTCCGTCCGCGGAACTGGATGGATCACTCCCATAATTAGGAGGTCTTGCACACAGCGTAGGAATGCCTCTTTCTTTATCTGATTTGCAGATAGCCTTGAAAGATGAAATCTCCCTTGTGGAGGGGAAGCTTTGAAGTCCAGAAGATATCCCTGAGATATGATCTTGAACATCTCTTGCCCATGCCTGGGCGAAGAGAGAAAGTCTGCCCCCTACTAGATCCATCGCCGGATAGGGGGCCATTCCTTCATGCTGTCTTAGAGGCAGCAGCAGGCTTTCTGGACTGCTTGCCTTTGTTGCAGGACTGGTTAGGTTTCCAGGCCTGCTTAGATTGAGCAAAAGTTCCCTCTTGCTTTGAAGCGGAGGAAGTTGATGCTGCACCTGCCTTGAAATTTCGAAAGGCACGAAAATTAGACAGTTTGGCCTTTGCTTTGGCCCTGTCCTGAGGAAGGGTATGACCCTTACCTCCAGTAATGTCAGCAATAATTTCCTTCAAACCAGGCCCGAATAAGGTCTGCCCCTTGAAAGGAATGTTGAGTAATTTAGACTTCGAAGTCACGTCAGCTGACCAGGATTTAAGCCATAGCGCCCTACGCGCCTGGATGGCGAATCCGGAATTCTTAGCCGTTAGTTTAGTCAAATGAACAATGGCATCAGAAACAAATGAGTTAGCTAGCTTAAGTGTTCTAAGCTTGTCAATATTTTCAGTCAATGGAGCTGTATGGATGGCCTCTTCCAGGGCCTCAAACCAGAATGCCGCCGCGGCAGTGACAGGCGCTATGCATGCAAAGGGGCTGTAAAATAAAACCTTGTTGAATAAACATTTTCTTAAGGTAACCCTCCAACTTTTTATCCATTGGATCTGAAAAAGCACAACTGTCCTCAACCGGGATAGTGGTACGCTTTGCTAAAGTAGAAACTGCTCCCTCCACCTTAGGGACCGTCTGCCATAAGTCCCGTGTAGTGGCGTCTATTGGAAACATTTTTCTAAATATAGGAGGTGGGGAAAAAGGCACACCCGGTCTATCCCACTCCTTGCTAATAATTTCTGTAAGCCTTTTAGGTATAGGAAAAACATCAGTACACACCGGCACCGCATAGTATTTATCCAGCCTACACAATTTATCTGGTACTGCAACTGTGTTACAGTCATTCAGAGCAGCTAATACCTCCCCAAGCAATACACGGAGGTTCTCAAGCTTAAATTTAAAATTAGAAATCTCTGAATCAGGTTTCCCCGAATCAGAGACGTCACCCACAGACTGAAGCTCTCCGTCCTCATGATCTGCATATTGTGACGCAGTATCAGACATGGCCCTTACAGCATCTGCGCGCTCTGTATTTCTCCTAACCCCAGAGCAATTGCGCTTGCCTCTTAATTCAGGCAACCTGGATAATACCTCTGACAGGGTATTATTCATGATTGCAGCCATGTCCTGGAAGGTAATCGCTATGGGCGTCCCTGATGCAATTGGCGCCATATTAGCGTGCATCCCCTGAGCGGGAGGCGAAGGGTTTGACACATGGGGAGAGTTAGTCGGCATAACTTCCCCCTCGTCAGAATCTTCTGGTGATATTTCTTTTATAGTTAAAGACTGATCTTTACTGTTTAAGGTGAAATCAATACATTTAGTACACATTCTCCTATGGGGCTCCACCATGGCTTTCAAACATAATGAACAAGTTGTTTCCTCTGTGTCAGACATGTTTAAACAGACTAGCAATGAGACTAGCAAGCTTGGAAAACACTTTAAACAAGTTTACAAGCAATATAAAAAACGTTACTGCACCTTTAAGAAACACAAATTTTTGCCAAAATTTGAAATAACAGTGAAAAAAGGCAGTTACACTAACAAAATTTTTACAGTGTATGTAACAAGTTAGCAGAGCATTGCACCCACTTGCAAATGGATGATTAACCCCTTAATACCAAACACAGAATAATAACTGACAAAAACGTTTTTTTTTTTTTGTTTTTGTTTTTTTTTTAAATAGTCACAACAACTGCCACAGCTCTACTGTGGCTTTTTACCTCCCTCAAAAACGACTTTGAAGCCTTTTGAGCCCTCCAGAGATATCCTGGATTATGCAGGAAGAAGCTGGATGTCTGTGTCTGTAATTTTTGCTGCACAAAAAAACCCCTCCCACTCATATTACAACAGTGGAAAGTCAGGAAACTGTTACTAGGCAGAATTCAAGCCAGCCATGTGGAAAAAAACTAGGCCCCAATAAGTTTTATCACCAAACATATATAAAAACAATTAAACATGCCAGCAAACGTTTTATATTACATTTTTATAAGAGTATGTATCTCTATTAATACGCCCGATACCAGTAGCTCTCACTGCATTTAAGGCTTTACTTACATTATTTCAGTATCAGCAGCATTTTCTAGCAAATTCCATCCCTAGAAATATATTAACTGCACATACCTTATTGCAGGAAAACCTGCACGCCATTCCCTCTCTGAAGTTACCTCACTCCTCAGAATATGTGAGAACAGCCATGGATCTTAGTTACTTCTGCTAAGATCATAGAAAACGCAGGCAGATTCTTCTTCTAAATACTGCCTGAGATAAACAGTACACTCCGGTACCATTTAAAAATAGCAAACTTTTGATTGAAGAATAAACTAAGTATAAAACACCACACTCCTCTTACGACCTCCATCTTGGTTGAGGCTTGCAAGAGAATGACTGGATATGACAGTTAGGGGAGGAGCTATATAGCAGCTCTGCTGTGGGTGATCCTCTTGCAACTTCCTGTTGGGAAGGAGAATATCCCACAAGTAATGGATGATCCGTGGACTGGATACACTTAACAAGAGAAATTTACAGTAAATACATAGTTAAAACTTTTATTAAAAATGAATATCGCATGAATGTTTTTTTCATGTTTTCATCTATTTAACTGCAAAGGTCTCCAATGCAGGAAGCGGTAATCATTCTAGCGTAAATCGCGATTGCACTCAAGCGTTTACTTGAGTGCAAGTTTACTACCAACTTGTAATATGAGTGGTTAACCTGACATGAAAAAACACCTGCAATGTATCAGTTAGCGCTCCACTCGTAATCTGGCCCTAAATTAACAGAAAATAAGTGCTCCAGGTGAGGCTCGAACTCAAAACCTCGGCATTGCTCATCAAATACTGTCTTATAAGTACCGCGCGCTAACCGATTGCGCCACTGGAGCACATGCTGTATGCCCTTTTATGCATTTAAAATGCGAACATTCTATTGCACAGTGGAAAAAAACTCCTCAGAAATATATTTACACCCCAAATTCCCAAGAGTTCCACAATGTGCATTTGACCACATTAAAAGTGTTTAAATTCTCTATGTTTTCATGACTTATATTGCAGATATAATAATAAAATGTTTAGCTATGTATTCATTCAATTTCGAAATGTAATATTCGAATTTGAATGTGACATTCGAATTCGAAATAGTATTTCTAGTCTACAACTGTGTTTTATAAATGTAATATTCAAATTCAAAATAGTATTACACATTCGCCTATCCCTACTTGGGAGATTTCAAAACTTGTAAGTTAAGATTTTTACATAAAAAGCAAGGTCAAGAGTAATGTTATGTTGTATTATGTCCAAGAAAGCCTGGGAGCATACAGAAAATATATTTATTTTAGAGATAGATAAATTAGATATTAGAAGTAAAAAGTTGCTATTTTTAAAGGAGATCAGAATGTGTTCTATGAGACAGATAATTTTGGCTATAATAAATTTACATTAAAGGGATACTAAACCCAATTTTTTTGTTTCATGATTCAGACAGAACAAGCAATTTTAAGCAACTTTCTAATTGACTCCTATTATTAATTTGTATTCTTTCTCTTGCTATCTTTATTTGAAAAGCAGGAATGAAAGCTTAGGAGCCAGCCCATTTTAGGTTTAGCACCTGGGTAGCACTTGCTGATTGGTGGCTAAATGTAGCCACCAATCAGCAAGTGCTATCCTGGGTTCTGAACCAAAAATGGGTAGGCTCCTACGTTTTCATTCCTGCTTTTTCAAATAAAGATACCGAAAGAACTTAGAAAATTGCTAATAGGAGTAAAACAAAATTTATGCTTACCTGATAAATTTATTTCTCTTGTGGTGTATCCAGTCCACGGATTCATCCATTACTTGTGGGATATTCTCCTTCCCAACAGGAAGCTGCAAGAGGATCACCCACAGCAGAGCTGTCTATATAGCTCCTCCCCTAACTGTCACCTCCCAGTCATTCGACCGAAGACAAGCAAGAGAAAGGAGAAACTATAGGGTGCAGTGGTGACTATAGTTTAAAAATAAAAAACACCTGCCTTAAAATGACAGGGCGGGCCGTGGACTGGATACACCACAAGAGAAATAAATTTATCAGGTAAGCATAAATTTTGTTTTCTCTTGTAAGGTGTATCCAGTCCACGGATTCATCCATTACTTGTGGGATACCAATACCAAAGCTATAGGACACGGATGAAGGGAGGGACAAGGCAGGCGCTTAAACGGAAGGCACCACTGCCTGTAAGACCTTTCTCCCAAAAATAGCCTCCGAAGAAGCAAATTTGTAGAATTTAGAAAAAGTATGAAGCTAAGACCAAGTCGCCGCCTTACAAATCTGTTCAACAGAAGCCTCATTTTTACAAGCCCATGTGGAAGCCACCGCTCTAGTGGAATGAGCTGTAATTCTTTCAGGAGGCTGCTGGTCAGCAGTCTCATAAGCTAAGCGGATTATACTTCTTAACCAAAAAGACAGAGAAGTTGCTGAAGCCTTTTGGCCTTTCCTCTGTCCAGAGTAGACAACAAACAATGCAGATGTTTGACGAAAATCTTTAGTAGCTTGTAAATAAAACTTTAAAGCACGAACCACGTCAAGATTGTGTAATAGATGTTCCTTCTTTGGCGTTCTGACGAGACGCCATGAGATCCAGTTCTGGTTTGCCCCATAGTTGAATCAGCTGGGCAAATACCTCCGGATGGAGCTCCCACTCCCCCGGATGAAAAGTCTGCCGACTTAAAAAATCCGCCTCCCAGTTCTCTACTCCTGGGATATGGATAGCTGAGAGATGGCAAGAGTGAACCTCTGCCCATAGACTTATCTTTGAATCCTCCAACATTGCCAGGGGGCTCCTTGTTCCCCCCTGATGGTTGATATAGGCTACAGTCATGATGTTGTCCGACTGAAATCTGATGAACCTGACTGCAGCTAGCTGAGGCCAAGCCTGAAGAGCATTGAATATCGCTCTTAGTTCCAGAATGTTTATCGGAAGGAGTGCCTCCTCCTGAGTCCATGAGCCCTGAGCCTTCAGGGAGTTCCAGACTGCACCCCAGCCCAGAAGGCTGGCATCTGTTGTTACTATAGTCCAATCTGGCCTGAGGAAGCTCATCCCCTTGGACAGATGGACCTGACATAGCCACCAGAGAATAGAATCACTGGTTTCTTGATCCAGAATTAGTAGAGGGGACAAATCTGTGTAATCCCCATTCCACTTACTGAGCATGCAAAGTTGCAGCAGTCTGAGATGTAGGCGGGCAAACGGTACTATGTCCATTGCCGCTACCATTAAACCGATTACTTCCATACACTGAGCCACTGAAGGACGAGAAGTGGAATAAAGAACATTTCTACCGAATCTATCAGAGTCCCTAGGAATGAAACTTTTGTTAGAGGTGATAGAGAACTCTTTTCTTCGTTCACCTTCCACCCATGGGACCTCAGGAATGCCAGAACAATGTCCGTATGGGACCTGGCGATTTGAAAAGTCGACGCCTGTATCAGAATGTCGTCTAAATAAGGGGCTACTGCTATACCCCGCGGCCTTAGGACCGCTAGGAGGGACCCTGTAAAGATTCTTGGTGCCGTGGCCAACCTGAAGGGAAGAGCCACAAACTGGTAGTGCCTGTCTAGAAAGGCAAACCTGAGAAAAAGATGATGATCTTTGTGTATCGGGATGTGAAGATAAGCATCCTTTAAGTCTACGGTAGTCATATATTGACCCTCCTGGATCATAGGAAGGATGGTTCGAATAGTCTCCATCTTGAATGATGGGAGTCTGAGAAATTTGTTTAAGATCTTGAGATCTAAGATTGGTCTGAATGTTCCCTCTTTCTTGGGAACTAAAAACAGATTTGAATAGAAGCCCTGCCACTGTTCCTCCTGCGGAACTGGGTGGATCACTCCCATAACTAGGAGGTCTTGAACACAATGTAAGAATGCCTCTCTCTTTATCTGGTTTGCAGATAAATGTGAGAGATGAAATCTCCCTTTTGGGGGAGAGGTTTTGAATTCCAGAAGATAACCCTTGGACACACTTTCCAATGCCCAGGGATCCTGGACATCTCTTGCCCAAGCCTGGGCGAAGAGAGAGAGTCTGCCCCCTACTAGATCTGTTTCCGGATCGGGGGCTGCTCCTTCATGCTGTCTTAGAGGCAGCAGCAGGCTTTTTGGCCTGTTTCCCCTTGTTCCAAGCCTGGTTAGGTCTCCAGATCGGCTTAGACTGGGCAAAAGTTCCCTCTTGTTTTGTGCTAGAGGAAGTTGAAGCTGCGCCACTCTTGAAGTTTCGAAAGGGCCGAAAACTAGACTGTTTGGTCCTTAATTTGTTGGACCTGTCTTGAGGAAGGGCGTGACCTTTTCCTCCAGTGATGTCAGAAATGATCTCCTTCAGTACAGGCCCGAATAGGGTCTGTCCTTTGAAGGGAATGTTGAGAAGTTTAGACTTTGAAGTCACGTCAGCTGACCAGGATTTAAGCCATAGCGCCCTACGCGCCTGAATAGCAAAACCTGAATTTTTAGCCGTTAGCTTGGTTAAATGAACAACGTTATCAGAAACAAATGAATTGGCTAGCTTAAAGGCCTTAGGCTTGTCAATAATATCTTCCAACGGGGTTTCAACCTGTAGAGCCTCCTCTAGAGACTCAAACCAGAAAGCCGCAGCAGCAGTGACTGGGGCAATGCATGCAAGAGGCTGGAGAATAAAACCTTGTTGAATAAAAATTTTCTTAAGGTAACCCTCTAATATTTTATCCATTGGATCTAGAAAAGCACAACTGTCCTCGACAGGGATAGTGGTACGCTTAGCTAGAGTAACTGCTCCCTCCACCTTAGGGACCGTCTGCCACAAGTCCCGTGTAGCGGCGTGTATAGGAAACATCTTTTTAAAAACAGGAAGGGGAGAGAACGGTACACCTGGTCTATCCCATTCCTTAGTAATAATTTCAGAAAACCTCTTAGAGATTGGAAAAACATCAGTGTAAGTAGGTACTGTATAGTATTTATCCAATCTACATAATTTCTCTGGGACTACAATAGCGTCACAGTCATCCAGAGTTGCTAAGACCTCCCTGAGCAATATGCAGAGGTGTTCAAGCTTAAATTTAAATGTAGACATATCAGAATCAGGTTGAAGTATCTTCCCTGAATCAGAAAAATCACCCACAGATTGAAGCTCCCCTGCTTCAGCTTCAGTACATTGTGAGGGTGTATCAGACATAGCCACTAAAGCGTCAGAGAGCTCTGTATTTATTCTAGTCCCAGAGCTGTCTCGCTTTCCTTGCAATCCTGGCAGTTTAGATAATAATGAACATATAATGAACAATGAGTTTCCTCTATGTCAGACATGTTTAAACAGACTAGCAATGAGACCAGCAAGCTTGTAAAACACTTTAATAACTGTGAACAAGCAAAAAATTAAAACGGTACTGTGCCTTTAAGAGAAAAAAACAAACACATAAACTGCAAAACAGTGAAAAAAGCAGTAAATTCTACAAAATTTTTACAGTGTGTATAATCCTGGCAGTTTAGATAATACCTCTGTAAGGGTATGATTCATAACTGCCGCCATAACTTGTAAGGTATATGAAATGGGCGCGCTAGATGTACTTGGCGTCCCCTGAGCGGGAGTTATAGGTTCTGACACGTGGGGATAGTTAGACGGCATAACTTCCTCCTTGTCAATTTCTTCTGGTGATAAATTTTTTAAAGCCAGAATATGGTCTTTGCAATCTATAGTAAAATCAGTGCATTTGGTACACATTCTAAGAGGGGGTTTCACAATGGCTTCTAAACATAATGAACAATGAGTTTCCTCTATGTCAGACATGTTTAAACAGACTAGCAATGAGACCAGCAAGCTTGGAAAACACTTAAATAACTGTGAACAAGCAAAAAATAAAAACGGTACTGTGCCTTTAAGAGAAAAAAACAAACACATAAACTGCAAAACAGTGAAAAAAGCAGTAAATTCTACGAAATTTTTACAGTGTGTATAATAGACAGAAATAGCATTGCACCCACTTGCAAATGGATGATTAACCCCTTAGTTTCAAAACCGGATCAAAAAAACGATATAGCCGTTTTTAAACAGTCACAACCAACTGCCACAGCTCTACTGTGGCTCCTACCTGCCCATACAACGACTTTGGATGGCACAAAAACCCTGTAGAGGGGTCCTATATGTCAGGGGACTCCTTCAGGGAAGCTGGATGTCTCAAGCTGCAAAAACTACTGCGCAATTAAGGCGCGAAAATAGGCCCCTCCCAACATGTACTCACAGTGAGAGGGCCTTAAAAAACTATCCCTAGGCAAAATCTAGTCAGCCATGTGGAAAAACTGGGCCCCAGAATAAAGTTTTATCACCATTTGTAGTAAACGTTTATATACATCAAGCAAACGTTATATCTATTAAGTAATGAGAATAAAAAACAAAAATATTACCCTTTACAGCAAGAATGATACCAGTCGTTATTAAATCACTGTAATCAGGCTTACCTTAAATAAATCAGGTATTTTCAGCATTTTCTAGCTTATCATCTCTCTAGAAAAATTTAAAACTGCACATACCTCAGAGCAGGAGACCCTGCACGCTATTCCCCCAGCTGAAGTTACCCATCTCTTCAGTTATGTGTGAGAACAGCAGTGGACCTTAGTTAGAAACTGATAAGATCATCAAAAAACTTCAGGCAGACTCTTCTTAACCTCTCTGCCAGAAGCCAAAATAGTACAACTCCGGTACCATTTGAAAATAATAAACTTTTGATTGAAGATAAACTACAGTAATTCACCACATCTCTCTAGCTACTTCCCTTGTCGAAAGCTGCAAGAGAATGACTGGGAGGTGGCAGTTAGGGGAGGAGCTATATAGACAGCTCTGCTGTGGGTGATCCTCTTGCAGCTTCCTGTTGGGAAGGAGAATATCCCACAAGTAATGGATGAATCTGTGGACTGGATACACCTTACAAGAGAAATTAGAAAGTTGCTTAAAACTGCATGCTCTATCTGAATAGATTTGGTTTAGTATCCCTTTAATAGCAGCATAGAGAGGGACACAATCTATTTTTCCTCAGTCAACAAGTGGTGGTTTTGTAAACTGCAATACCTTTAGATTACATGTTTGTGCTATAATTGGGAATGAATATTACAACCTTCTAACCAGAACACAAGAGGTGTGGACATCTGCTAGATAAAGGTTGATTTTTGTGGTTGGGTTTGGGGTAATAGGGAATAAGGGTTACTTTTTGTTGCCATAATCATTGTTATAATATACATGTGGTCAAAGTTTGTTTTGCTATTTGTAACCCCTGTAAATTCAAAATCTGACAGGTAGAGCATACTTATACTATGGGCAATATTTATCTATCTGCGAATGGACAGGATTCACATGTGAACCTACCCGCATTTGATTGCAGATTGTGGGTCGCATTTGTTCACAATATTTAAAGGGACATGAAACCCAACCATTTTCTTTTATGATTCAGATAGAGAATAAAATTTTAAACAACATTCCAATTTACTTTTAATCAACCGCCACTGGGAACCTATCCATGGACCCCTCCACGGCGGGATGTTGTACCTTTCTTAATTTGGGAGGCTAAACTACCCCTTTACCTAGACGTAAATTGGAAAGTTGTTTAAAATTGCATGCTCTTTCTAAATCACGAATGCTTGTGCAATGCCACCCCCTACCCTCACTCAACCAATGAATTGTGTGAAAGTAGGGCTTGTCAATCACCCCAGTTGAATGACTCGGGGGTTGATTTTCATCCACCAAATCCAAATTGGCTAGAGGGTGCAGGCTCAAATGTGCAAGCCTACAACCAATCAATCTCATGGTGAATCTTACCCTAAGCATCCTTGAGACCCAACTTATTAAGATATACGTTACCACTTTGCTTTACCTGTACCTGCATGCTCTATTAAAGGGACAGTCTACCATAGAATTGTTATTGTTTTAAAAGATAGATAATCCCTTTATTACCCATTTCTCAGTTTTGCATAACCAACACAGTTATATTAATATACTTTTTACCTCTGTGATTACCTTGTATCTAGGAACCTTCTTCCAGCCCCCTAATCACATGACTGATTGTTTATTATCTATTGTCTTAAACTTAGCATTGTTTTGTGCTAAATCTTAACTAACCCCCTGTGCCTGAATACAGTGTTATCTATGGAAAAGTGAAAGACCTATTTAGGGATGTAACAAGTTAAGGGTTCATTTTTGAAAGGATGGAGAAAATGGGATTGTGTCAAAGGATGTGTTCCCTGCAGGGCAGGGGGAGGGAGCTTAGGAGGAGGAGATTTAGAGCTGATAATAGAGCTGCAGAACTGAAAGTAAATAAAATGATATGATATGTTTTCCAATCCCTGTTACTTAGTGTGTTATACAAACATATCTGTATATTTGAATTTTTGAATTTTGGTTTAATTGCAGATATTTTTTATGGATTTGATATAGTGGACTTGTGAAGAAGTATGGTATCCACAAAGAATATTCGCAATATTAATTCTTAATTACCATATTTACCATATTCGTTTGTTTAAAGCTGAATATACATAATTAAAATAGCGTCAATGGTATCAACAATATAATTAAAATAGCGTCAATGGTATCAACAATAGTAACAAATAATAAAAGTGAAACAAAAATAAAGTGTTACAGTAAAAATCGTATAAGTTATGAAAGATATGCTTGATAAAGGCTGTATTAATCAGCTGAAACGCGCTGCCTACTCCTTGCTACACTGAACATTTTCATAGTCCACTTTCGAAGTGGACCGCCAAGACTACATCAAACCACGGACCAACAAATACGCTTGAAAGATATTCTGAAGCGTTCAAGAACAACCTTCAAAGCACCTAGTCCTCCTTTCAAAGGACCGCCAAGAACAACTGAAATACCTTACCTAATAATTGGGCCTAAAGAAACCTGTGGACACCTGCAGATCGGATACTCTGAAACAAATAGAGTACGGATCTAAACAGAACACATTCGCAACAATTCAAGAGGTTTTGAAAACCTGAACCAGGCAAAAAGCCCAGCCATCTGACAAAAGGATTAACGGTTAAAGCACACTACCACAATACCCCAGCATCTACTTCTTCAAGTGTGTGTAATCGCAGAGACAAACCAACTCGACATACTGAAACCACTACAACACCGGCAGCGGCTATCCCGGCTTCCGATCCACATTCATCACAGTAAAGATTGAATTGGGTACAAAAAGAAACTAGACCAGAAACAAAGTATCCCAAAAGAAACAACGGGTAAGATTTATTATACCTACACCAACTAAGGAAGTTAATGTGAAGGACAGATAACCAAAACTACTTAACAGTGACTTATAATCGCAATATATATAGCAATTAGATAAAAACGTGTTGCAGCACGCCCGCACATACTATCCCCACGGAGGACTTAACAACAGCGCTTTTAACAAAAAGCAATTAACAATTACTCTAACGATCACGGCAGAAAGACTTTATCTTTCATAACTTATACGATTTTTACTGTAACACTTTATTTTTGTTTCACTTTTATTATTTGTTACTATTGTTGATACCATTGACGCTATTTTAATTATATTGTTGATACCATTGACGCTATTTTAATTATGTATATTCAGCTTTAAACAAACGAATATGGTAAATATGGTAATTAAGAATTAATATTGCGAATATTCTTTGTGGATACCATACTTCTTCACAAGTCCACTATATCAAATCCATAAAAAATATCTGCAATTAAACCAAAATTCAAAAATTCAAATATACAGATATGTTTGTATAACACACTAAGTAACAGGGATTGGAAAACATATCATATCATTTTATTCACACTGTATGGTTGGCCAACCAGTTAGATTTGTTTTAAGAATCAATTTCTATTGTTTTAAATTTTATTGTATGTATTTATAATTCTAAAAATAAATAGATCTCATTGAATCCAACTACATAGTAAGACTATCTTTCCTTATTGGGTAATTAAGCACAAGCGCTTAAGAGTCTCATCCAATCCAGATTTTACCCCCACTTTGAAGTTTGTGAGATTACTTCTTCGAGACTCCCTAGCTTTTACCCCCACAGCGCATAGTTTATTAACCCAACACACCAATAGAACTGAAAGTAAAACCACTAACCTGTTTCTTGTCTTGCAGGTCACATCATGGAGAGATCCAAACGTTTTTCTAAGGCTCCAAGGAGGTTTGATGAAGAGGAAAATCTATCAGGAAAGAAGAAGAGGACAGCAGTTGCATCAGCTGGTGATACAGTGGTTGTCTGTGACCCCTCTATTAGTTCTACACTGACTTCTATATTTGTCTCTAGCCCTTCCCCTGCAGTATCATCTGCTGCTGGGGCCTTTCCTGTAGCTGCTGATTTTCTGCCTATTTACACTATCCCTGTCACTAGTTCTTCTCCTGGTCCTATTTTCTCTGCCCCTGTCTCCCTTCCTAGTCTTGTCACTTCTGCTTATGTCTCTTTACCTTCTCTGGCTCTAACTTTAAGGCCTCTTGATTTTCCCACCCGCTTTTCTTTCCCTACTGGGGCCGGTCTGTCCCTCTCTGCCCCTAGTCTTTTTCCTCCTCAGTCGCTGGGGGCATCATTTGCCTCTGACCCTTTGAGGAAGCCAGCAGACGATCTGCTGTTGCAATCACCAGAGCTCCGCTTTTCACAGCGGAGCCCGGTGAGATTCCCTTCACCTGCAGCTATATCCTGTCTGCATGGCATGGAGGGCAGCCCTGGTGCTCCGTTTATGGAGCCACATGGCCTCCGGCGTCTCTCTTCTCCTGTGTCTGGTCCCGCGCGTCCGGCTTAGCTCCGCACACCTCTGTCCCGGCCGCCATCTTGGATCCGGGGGCATCGAGTGATCAGCAAGTGGTTGCGGCTGCTGAGGCGGGCGTTAGCGTGGGTCCGGTCGCAGGAGAAGCAGGACCTGCTAAGGTAAAGGGAGCACCCCAAGGCAGCAGGGGGTCCCACGGGTCTCTTACCCGTCCTGAAGGGGGGAGAAATCTGGTCAATAATAGGGGGGGGGCGGGGGTTAGCTAGGAATATGGTGGGGGATCAAAATGTTGGAGCCAGGTTTACTGAGGTAGAGGCTGGGGGGTCCGCTGGGACACCTGTTTTTGTCTGTGGTGCTCCCTCTGTTTTTTCTGTTTCACAGGTGGAAAATAATAGGAGTGCAATGGGGGCGTCGAAAGGCAGACCAACGGCTGGTGAGCTGGTTATCGTGGGCGCATTTGAATCCTCGCAGACCGGGACGGCGGCAGCCGGAGTGGTATCAGGAGCTGGAAACGGTGAGCTTGCACTTTCACAGCACACTAGCAGGGTTTTGCGGGAAAGGGCTCACACGCCAATGACACTTGGGGCAATTTTCGGAGCGCTTAGGGATTACCCGGATAGGGAGATGGCGGAATTTTTACAGGCAGGTTTAGCTTATGGTTTTAGAATACCAGTTAGGAAGTTAGTTTGCCCCCCATTTGCGGTTCGCAATTTAAAATAAGCGTACCAGTTTCCGGAAGTCTTGCAAGAAAAGATAGATAAGGAAGTTAGATTAGGTAGAATGGCGGGACCTTTTTTGTCCCCTCCGCTTGAAAATTTAGTGGTGTCCCCATTGGGCATTGTGCCCAAGAAAGAACCGGGGAAGTTTAGACTAATTCAGCATCTGTCCCACCCGAAAGGGAATTCGGTGAACGATGCGCTGGATGAGGCTGACACGTCAGTGGCCTATTAATCATTTGAATCGGCATTAGCTATTGTAAGGAGTTTAGGGGGGGAGGCAGAGATGGCTAAAGTAGACATCGAATCTGCATTTCGGCTTTTACCGATACATCCAGATAGTTTTCATTTGATGGGTTGCAGGGCGGGGGGACGGTACTATGTGGACCGCTGCCTGCCGATGGGATGTGCCATCTCTTGTGCATATTTTGAACGATTTAGTTCATTTCTTCATTGGGCAGTAGTACACAGGTCTGGCCTCGGTCAGGTGGCTCATTACCTGGATGACTTTCTGTTCTTAGGGTCTGCAGGGTCTGGCGAATGCGCTTACATCTTAGGGACGATGCAATCTCTGATGGCAGAGTTTGGGGTTCCTTTATCTAGTGAGAAAACGGAGGGTCCATCTACATGTCTTGTTTTCTTGGGCATCGAGGTGGATACAGTGGCTAAGGAGTGTAGACTTTCGCTGGAGAAGATCCGGGCTGCCACTGCGTGCATTTCAGTTTTCCTGGAGACAGGTCATGCTACCTTAAGAGAGTTTCAATCATTGTTGGGTACGCTAAATTTTGCTACTAGAGTCATGCCTATGGGTAAGGTATTTAACCGTAGGATGGAGGCCGCTACAAGGGGTTTAACCAACCCGAGGGCACGTATCAGGTTATCTAAGGCAATCATTGCTGATTTGCGGTATGGTTGTGCTTTTTGAAAGATTTTAATGGGGTTAGGATCTGGAGGGCTCCTCCGGTTTCCAGTAGAGGGTTACATCTGTACACGGACGCTGCGGGTAGTGCAGGTTTTGGGGCATATTTTGATGGCATGTGGTGTTCTTCACCTTGGCCGCAGGATTGGTGCAGCGCAGGTTTAGTTAGGAATTTGACCCTCTTGGAGTTATTCCCTATCTTAGTTGCTGTTGAGCTATGGTGGGAAAAGTTACAGAATAAAGCGGTAGTTTTTTGCTGCGACAATCAAAGCGTGGTTTATGCTATTAATGGGCTTTCCGCTAGTTCTCCACCCGTGGTGAATGTTCTAAGGCAGTTAGTGCTTAGATGTTTGAGGCATAACATTGTGTTTAGCGCTAGACATGTCCCAGGGGTTCAGAATGAGATCGCTGATGCTCTTTCTCGGTTTAAGTGGGAGAAGTTTAGGGAACTAGCACCAGAGGCAGAGGTCAGGGGTAACGAGTGTCCAACATATCTCTGGCAGGTGGTGAGTGCGGGGGAGCTGTGCTAAGGCTGTTGAAGGGTTTGCTAGTACCTAGGTCTGGGCGGGCGTACACTGTAGCTTGGCGTGACGGGGGTACCTTTTAAAAGCTCTTTGAAGTGCTTGGGTAGTGTGATACTAAACTTCTCTGGGAACAGGTTTATTGAGAGGACACGTTAGTTTAGTTGAACAGGCAGTTCTAGTGTTTGTGGATAGATCTAAAACAGAGCAGGTGAGGAAGGGTAGATGGTTCAATTTGCAATCGCAGGTAGGGCCATCAATATGCGCAGTTTTGTTTAAAAAAAAAAAAAAAAAGAGGAATCAGGCATGGGGTAGATTGGTGGTTTTAGTGCAAGGGGATGGGTTCCTTTTATCATCAGTTTCAGGTTAGAAACGGAGGGGGAGATCAAGGCTATGGGGCGTTGGTCTGTGGGGCAGTAGAAGAAATGTATCAGGAGTTTGAAGCAGTTGTAGGTTGGAGGGAGCGCTAGTGGTTTATCAAAGGTTAGCGGCTGTGATGCTTTAGAATTTGGGGTAGCCAGGACCCTATTGATGGTTGGTGGTTTTCTGCAGGTCAGGAGATGGGATGCAGAAGAATTTGGATGGTGGGCCACTCATATACGTTGGGAGGCCATTCGGGCAGCATCCCAGACAGTGGTCAGCAGTTAGGTTTATTGGCTGAAGAAGTGTCAATTAGGTGGTTGGGTAGGAAGGGCGTGTTGTGGTAACACCTGCCCGAGTTGGTTGCTGAAGCCAGAAGGTGATGGGGCAGGCCTCAGGTTAGGCTCCTAAAGGGTTTCCAAGTGAGGAGGAAACTAAATGGGGAGGTCAGTATGGAGGTGCTGACTTCAAGGAGGAAGGTGGTTATGCTTGACAATAGTCGTATTGATCATGGTGGATTGTTTAGGAAGGATCAGGTGCATTTGTCCGATAGAGGAACTAATTTTTTCCTGGAAAATATTAGGCAGGTCCTGGCTTCAGGTGAGGATTGGTGGGGCAAGAGTATCTTGTCCTCTTTTTGGGTGGCGGAAAGGGGTGTGGCATAAAATTCCAATTGGTCGGTAGCATCATAGAAGGAAAGTACAGCGGGCGTTCAGGACCCTAGTCATGGGGGGCTAGGGATAGGTCGGCTCGCTGGTCGATCTTCCTTGGGCAGAGACGTAGGCAGAATGAGGGCGTCCTCATTCCCAGGGCGGCCACACCCCTTAGAGGGTTAATTAGGACAAGATTATCTTGCCAGCTGGGTAGCGATGCAGTATTAAAGTTATTTATTTACTTAGTTAATAAAGCAGCCCCTCCCCCCGTTGGGGAGGTGTTTTTTTTCTCCCAACTCTGAGTGTTGTGTCTTTATTGCATATATGTAAGTTTGGTATTGTGTAGGGTTGGTATTATGTTGACTGAACTTAGCTAAAAAATGTAAACCCTTAGGAAAAGTGAAAGACCTATTTAGGGATGTAACAAGTTAAGGGTTAATTTTTTGAAAGGAAGGAGAAAATGGGATTGTGTCAAAGGATGTGTTCCCTGCAGGGCAGGGGGAGGGAGCTTAGGAGGAGGAGATTCAGAGCTGATAATAGAGCTGCAGAACTGAAAGTAAAACCACTAACCTGTTTCTTGTCTTCCCTCCCAGTCCTCCCTGTTTGTTTGTTGTTCGATGTCGTTCTTTTACAGGTTCTGAAGCAGATGGAGGTGTGCAGTTCTAAGGCAGCTGGCTCAATTTCCTTTGGCGGGGGCTACATAGTCATGTGGACCTTTGTAAGCCCAGAGGCGCTAAATGGTAATATGGGGTCTCCCTTCGGGACTAACAGTCTTTTGGCTGGGGGACCGTTGACTATCCAGTGTTGGAGACTCCGTTAACCCTAAATTGTTAGGTTGGGGGTCTGCATGGCGGCATGCTTTCCCAAGTGTTGCGGAAAGGGGTGTGGCCTAAAATTCCAATTGGTCAGTAGCATCATAGAAGGAAAGTACAGCGGGCATTCAGGACCCTAGTCATGGGGGGCTAGGGATAGGTCGGCTCGCTGGTCGATCTTCCTTGGGCGGAGACGTAGGCGGAATGAGGGCGTCCTCATTCCCAGGGCGGCCACACCCCTTAGAGGGTTAATTAGGACAAGATCATCTTGCCAGCTGGGTAGCGATGCAGTATTAAAGTTATTTATTTACTTAGTTAATAAAGCAACCCGTCCCCTGGTTGGGGAGGTGATTTTTTCTCCCAACTCTGAGTGTTGTGTCTTTATTGCATATATGTAAGTTTGGTATTGTGTAGGGTTGGTATTATGTTGACTGAACTTAGCTAAAAAATTTAAACCCTTAATGGCCCACGTGTACTTTCTGTCTCTTTGTGTTGAAAAGAGATTTAAAAAGCATGTGATTAGAGGCAGCCCTCAAAGGCTTAGAAATTAGCATATGAGCCTACCTATGTTTAGTTTAAACTGAGAATGCCAAGAGAAAAAAGCAAATTTGATGATAAAAGTAAATTGGAAAGTTGATTAAAATTAAAAGTCCTTTCTGAATAATGAAAGTTTAATTTATACTAGAAAGGGGTTGTTTATAAGCGCCTACTATGTACCTGTAGCCCAGGGGAGGTGCGTCTAGCAGTCTTGAGAAAGGCCTGACACGGGCCGAAACGCATAGACACTGGTAAGCCTTATTCTGAATGTGACTTTTTTATTGTACCATCTACACTATATTTGTTATTTTTTTCTAGGAGGCAACACATCTATAATTTTCTACTATCAACTTTTTACGGTGGGACTTTCACCTATCAAGGGGATTAGAAATTTGATCACATTTTAGACCATTATTTGATTGCAAGTGTTTTTGTTGCACACATCACGGTTCCCTAATCGTTTTTTCCTCAGGGGTGTCTGTTTAGACATAGACTTTGGAATCTATAGTATTTTTTGGACTAATTTTTTTGATTGACTTTATTTGGATTTGTTTTTATATCTTCTTATTGCACATGATTTGGATTTGATTTACTTTCACAGTTTTTTAAGGAGTTTTTAAGTTTTTTTGTCCTCAGTGCCATTTGACTTTTGCACTTTTTTCACCGGCACTTTCGTCACAGACATTATTTACAAATCCCTTTTCTCACGGAGGATTTTATTTTTCACGACAAGTTTTGACTTTCTCACATACAAAGTGTATATATATCTTTAGGATTTTAATAGCTTTCACAGTTTTTGGAGACCATTTGTTTCAGCTATATAGTTCTACATTCACCTACACCCAGAACACCACATATCGACCACTTACTATTTTTAACCACTGGAACATATTTATTAGAACATTTTACAAGAAGGTTCATAATATATTTTTAGCATTTAGAAAGGCTTTGTTGTTTTTATATCATCTTGTTTTTACACCATCTTGATTTTATCTATGTATTTAACCTGGTATTTTTTATTCATTGTAAAAACCCTCATGGATCCATGAAATTTGGTTTTACTGCTTTTTATTGTACTGTGTAATTTACTGTACTGTATACATTATTCTGGATGTACTGTATACACCATTCTGGATGTAATAAATTGTTTTAAAATTATTTTCTGTTAGTATATGTATTTACCTGCCTCCGTACAGTTGGCGCCTGGGTTTTTCCCTTCATCCATTTAATTTATACTAGACTGTCCCTTTAAGCATTATGTAATTATCATCTAGTGATTTCAAAGTTTACATGCAGAACATAGTGAGAAGGAATCAATATTTTATCCAGGACATTTTTGGAGCATATAGAAAGCTTCACTGTGCACAGCCCAGGTGTAGAGATAAGCTATAATAGCAAAATATGTATCTTTATCTTTGCTTGTCTTATAGTACTAGTGTTGGAAACCTCTGATACAAATATGCTGGGTTGTAAAAGCTTGTAAACGCTACAATGGACTTCATGCCAGCACCTTTTTTCTAGGTAGTTGGCTGTGCTAAACAAGTTTCAAGGACAGATATGAGAAATCTGCTTATCTCTTAATTGTTTGATAATGATATAATTGTTTAATTAGCTATATCATCTTACTGTTAAATCTCATTATCTAATTTTCTCTTTTATTAAAATCATTATGGTGTCTCTATAATGGTGTTTTATTTGTAATTCGTCCTACACCTCTGTCAATATCACATGGGGTTTGTTCCTTTACAATCCTGGAACAAATACGTTGTAACCTACATGATTTTATCCTCCAGATGAAACCTAAGAATTCTACATTTCAGAAGTATTTAGGTATTATCCAACTAGAGTACTCCTGCAACCCTTGTGCCTTAAACTTAATATATAAGGAAGGGTGTGACAAAAAACTCCATGAGATTTTAATATTTATCGTTTAGTTGTGTGTAGTAAAACAACTTTGCAATCCTTTACATGTGATTTAGCTCTGAAAATGGGGCAGTTTCTAATCCTCAGAGCTATTAATGTACCCTATTGACTTATCAATGCTAACCCTGCTACACATCTTTCCGTAATTAGATAAAAACTGCTAAACAATTCACTTTATAATATTAAACAGCTGTGTACAACTACAGTACCTTGGTTACTACTCACAATGTAATTGTTTTCCCTACTGCACTGGCAACTCTCTTTAAAGCCGTTTTCTTATTTTGCCTCATTACAAAATCCAGCTGCTAAAGCTTTGCATTTTATACTGGGCGCCGCCGTCTTGTAGCTCACATATTGTTGTAGCCTGTGATAGGAGCATTGTACTTTAACAGATCTGCTTTTTGACAGCTCCAAGATGGCGGCACCCAGTGTAAATATGCAGAGCTTCAATAACTGATACTTGTAAAGGGTTAAAAAACATAATTTATGCTTACCTGATAAATTCCTTTCTTCTGTTGTGTGATCAGTCCACGGGTCATCATTACTTCTGGGATATAACTCCTCCCCAACAGGAAATGCAAGAGGATTCACCCAGCAGAGCTGCATATAGCTCCTCCCCTCTACGTCACTCCCAGTCATTCGACCAAGAATCAACGAGAAAGGAGAAACCAAGGGTGAAGTGGTGACTGGAGTATAATTTAAAAGATATTTACCTGCCTTAAAAAACAGGGCGGGCCGTGGACTGATCACACAACAGAAGAAAGGAATTTATCAGGTAAGCATAAATTATGTTTTCTTCTGTTATGTGTGATCAGTCCACGGGTCATCATTACTTCTGGGATACCAATACCAAAGCAAAAGTACACGGATGACGGGAGGGATAGGCAGGCTCATTATACAGAAGGAACCACTGCCTGAAGAACCTTTCTCCCAAAAATAGCCTCCGAAGAAGCAAAAGTGTCAAATTTGTAAAATTTGGAAAAAGTATGAAGCGAAGACCAAGTTGCAGCCTTGCAAATTTGTTCAACAGAGGCCTCATTCTTAAAGGCCCAAGTGGAAGCCACAGCTCTAGTAGAATGAGCTGTAATTCTTTCAGGAGGCTGCTGTCCAGCAGTCTCATAGGCTAAACGAATTATGCTACGAAGCCAGAAGGAGAGAGAGGTAGCCGAAGCCTTATGACCTCTCCTCTGACCAGAGTACACGACAAACAGGGAAGACGTTTGTCGAAAATCCTTAGTTGCCTGCAAGTAGAACTTGAGGGCACGAACTACATCCAGATTGTGTAGAAGACGTTCCTTCTTTGAAGAAGGATTCGGGCACAGGGAAGGCACCACGATCTCTTGATTGATGTTCCTGTTAGTGACTACCTTAGGTAAGAACCCAGGTTTTGTACGCAGAACTACCTTATCTGAATGAAAAATCAAATAAGGAGAATCACAATGTAAAGCTGATAACTCAGAGACTCTCCGAGCCGAAGAAATAGCCATTAAAAATAACACTTTCCAAGATAACAACTTTATATCAATGGAATGAAGGGGTTCAAACGGAACTCCTTGTAGAACGTTAAGAACAAGGTTTAAACTCCATGGCGGAGCAACAGTTTTAAACACAGGCTTGATCCTAGCTAAAGCCTGACAAAAGGCCTGGACGTCTGGATTTTCTGACAGACGCCTGTGTAACAAGATGGACAGAGCTGAGATCTGTCCCTTTAATGAGCTAGCCGATAAACCCTTTTCTAAACCTTCTTGTAGAAAGGACAATATCCTAGGAATCCTAACCTTACTCCAGGAGTAACCTTTGGATTCGCACCAGTATAGGTATTTACGCCATATCTTATGGTAAATCCTTCTGGTAACAGGCTTCCTAGCCTGTATCAGGGTATCAATAACCGACTCAGAAAAATCACGTTTTGATAAAATCAAGCGTTCAATTTCCAAGCAGTCAGCTTCAGAGAAGTTAGATTTTGATGTTTGAATGGACCCTGTATCAGAAGGTCCTGTCTTAGAGGTAGAGACCAAGGCGGACAGGATGACATGTCCACTAGATCTGCATACCAAGTCCTGCGTGGCCATGCAGGCGCTATTAGAATCACTGATGCTCTCTCCTGTTTGATTTTGGCAATCAATCGAGGAAGCAGCGGGAAGGGTGGAAACACATAAACCATCCCGAAGTTCCAAGGTGCTGTCAAAGCATCTATCAGAACCGCTCCCGGATCCCTGGATCTGGACCCGTAGCGAGGAAGTTTGGCGTTCTGGCGAGACGCCATGAGATCTATCTCTGGTTTGCCCCAACGTCGAAGTATTTGGGCAAAGACCTCCGGATGAAGTTCCCACTCCCCCGGATGAAAAGTCTGGCGACTCAAGAAATCCGCCTCCCAGTTCTCCACTCCCGGGATGTGGATTGCTGACAGGTGGCAAGAGTGAGACTCTGCCCAGCGAATTATCTTTGATACTTCCATCATTGCTAGGGAGCTTCTTGTCCCTCCTTGATGGTTGATGTAAGCTACAGTCGTGATGTTGTCCGACTGAAACCTGATGAACCCCCGAGTCTTTAACTGGGGCCAAGCCAGACGGGCATGGAGAACTGCTCTCAATTCCAGAATGTTTATTGGCAGGAGACTTTCCTCCTGATTCCATTGTCCCTGAGCCTTTTTAAAAGGAAGCGTCCCACTTTATTGCCCAGGCTGTCCTACACTGGCAATTCACAGGCGCGACCCCACTACTGATCGGTACGGGGGTTTTGACCTGCTCCGTTTCCGACCTGGGCCGGTTCACCCCTCCTTAGATCAACCTGGTGGCTCCGAGCTCCCCCAAAGTCACCATATCGATACCGAACTTAGTACGGACACCTGATCGACATAGCACAGGGTAGCCCAGAACCCCTGGACTTAAGCAATCCGCCAGCCTCAGCCTCCCAAGTAGCTTGGATTATAGGCACGCGCCACCGTGCCCGGCTGGATCACTCCCATTAATAACAGATCTTGTACACTAACTCTCCCCTCGCTGTTTGGTGAAATTTGTTCAATTTGTACAGATTGGCTTTTATTTAAAGTAGCATCAATACAGTTAGTACATAAATTTCTATTGGGCTCCACCTTGGCATTGGAACAAATGACACAGGTATCTTCCTCTGAATCAGACATGTTTAACACACTAGCAATAAACTTGCAACTTGGTTACAATCTTATTTAACAAAAACGTACTGTGCCTCAAAGAAGCACTAAACGATTAAATGACAGTTGAAATAATGAACTGAAAAAACAGTTATAGCATCAATCCTTAAAAACAACACAACTTTTAGCAAAGGTTTGTTCCCATTAGTAAAGTAACAATAATTAAATTTGAAACATAAAAATTACAGAGCAACGTTTTTAATCACAGTCAATATATAAGTCTCACAGCTCTGCTGAGAGAATCTACCTCCCTCCAAAGAAGTTTGAAGACCCCTGAGTTCTGTTAGAGATGAACCGGATCATGCAGGAAATACAAGAGTAACTGACTGGAAATTTTTGATGCGTAGCAAAGAGCGCCAAAAACGGCCCCTCCCCCTCACACACAGCAGTGAGAGAGAAACGAAACTGTCACAATTAAAACAAGCAACTGCCAAGTGGAAAAATAATGCCCAAACATTTATTCACTCAGTACCTCAGAAAATGCAAACGATTCTACATTCCAGCAAAAACGTTTAACATAATAAATACCTATTAAAAGGTTTAATGTACTTTTAACAGAGTAATTCCGGTGAAATACCATCCCCAGAATACTGAAGTGTAGAGTATACATACATGTCATTATAACGGTATGGCAGGATTTTCTCATCAATTCCATTCAGAAAATAAAAACTGCTACATACCTCAATGCAGATTCATCTGCCCGCTGTCCCCTGATCTGAAGCTTTTACCTCCCTCAGATGGCCGAGAAACAGCAATATGATCTTAACTACTCCGGTTAAAATCATAGTAAAAACTCTGGTAGATTCTTCTTCAAACTCTGCCAGAGAGGCAATAACACGCTCCGGTGCTATTGTAAAATAACAAACTTTTGATTGAAGTTATAAAAACTAAGTATAATCACCATAGTCCTCTCACACATCCTATCTAGTCGTTGGGTGCAAGAGAATGACTGGGAGTGACGTAGAGGGGAGGAGCTATATGCAGCTCTGCTGGGTGAATCCTCTTGCATTTCCTGTTGGGGAGGAGTTATATCCCAGAAGTAATGATGACCCGTGGACTGATCACACATAACAGAATAAATAGGAGAATGACTATGGCTCAGAAAGAAAACATAACATGTTGAGTAGAACCCATGATACTCTAGTTGTACGTAACAATTTAATGTCCCTTTAATGACCATGAGTTGCCTTGTCTGCAGACTCAAACCCAGATTACATCCTCCAAATAGGATTTTCAATGGGGTAAAGAACATTATATTTATTTTGGAAATCTTGTGCAAAAAAAGTCGGCATTCTGATGAAATGGAATAGGACTTTTGCGGGTTTGGAACAATAAGTATTTCATGAGTTAATGTGGTGAAGTAATTTATAAATCATGATAAAGAAACGTCTGGTAGAGGAGCCGTTGGTAGCGTACGCTTCCATGGTAGCAAAGAGCTCTGTTACCTAGTGCTGGAGAATGCTCCTAAAGAGCTATCCCACCATGGCCTAGCAGAGACTGAACTCCAGCCAACTACACACACTACAATTAAAGGGACAGTCTACAACAGAATGTTTATTGTATAAAAGGATAGCTGATAATCCCTTTATTACCTATTTGCCAGTTTTGCATAACCAGCACAGTTATATCAATGCCGTTTTTATCTCTGTGATTACCCTGTATCTAAGCCTCTGCAAACTGCCCCCTTACTTCAGTTCTTTTGACAAACTTGCATTTTAGCCAATCAGTGCTGGCTCTTAGGTAACTCAACATGCGTGAGCACAGTGTTATCTATATGACACACATGAACTAATGCCCTCTAGTGCTGAAAAACTGTCAAAATGCATTCATATAAGAGGCAGCCTTCAAGGTCTAAGAAATTAGCATATGAGCCTACCTAGGTTTAGCTTTAAACTAAGAATACCAAGAGAACAAAGCAAAATTGGTGATAAAAATAAATTGGAAAGTTGTTTAAAATTACATGCCCTATCTAAATCATGAAAGTTTATTTTGGACTAGACTGTCCCTTTAACTAAAGCTTCCTTAATAACTGTCATGATATGTTAAACTTGCGGAGGCAGTTCTGCTTGTGAAGGAAACAATAACAGAATTTATGTTTACCTGATAAATTACTTTCTCCAACGGTGTGTCCGGTCCACGGCGTCATCCTTACTTGTGGGATATTCTCTTCCCCAACAGGAAATGGCAAAGAGCCCAGCAAAGCTGGTCACATGATCCCTCCTAGGCTCCGCCTACCCCAGTCATTCGACCGACGTTAAGGAGGAATATTTGCATAGGAGAAACCATATGGTACCGTGGTGACTGTAGTTAAAGAAAATAAATTATCAGACCTGATTAAAAAAACCAGGGCGGGCCGTGGACCGGACACACCGTTGGAGAAAGTAATTTATCAGGTAAACATAAATTCTGTTTTCTCCAACATAGGTGTGTCCGGTCCACGGCGTCATCCTTACTTGTGGGAACCAATACCAAAGCTTTAGGACACGGATGAAGGGAGGGAGCAAATCAGGTCACCTAAATGGAAGGCACCACGGCTTGCAAAACCTTTCTCCCAAAAATAGCCTCAGAAGAAGCAAAAGTATCAAACTTGTAAAATTTGGTAAAAGTGTGCAGTGAAGACCAAGTCGCTGCCCTACATATCTGATCAACAGAAGCCTCGTTCTTGAAGGCCCATGTGGAAGCCACAGCCCTAGTGGAATGAGCCGTGATTCTTTCGGGAGGCTGCCGTCCGGCAGTCTCGTAAGCCAATCTGATGATGCTTTTAATCCAAAAAGAGAGAGAGGTAGAAGTTGCTTTTTGACCTCTCCTTTTACCAGAATAAACAACAAACAAGGAAGATGTTTGTCTAAAATCCTTTGTAGCATCTAAATAGAATTTTAGAGCGCGAACAACATCCAAATTGTGCAACAAACGTTCCTTCTTTGAAACTGGTTTCGGACACAGAGAAGGTACGATAATCTCCTGGTTAATGTTTTTGTTAGAAACAACTTTTGGAAGAAAACCAGGTTTAGTACGTAAAACCACCTTATCTGCATGGAACACCAGATAAGGAGGAGAACACTGCAGAGCAGATAATTCTGAAACTCTTCTAGCAGAAGAAATTGCAACTAAAAACAAAACTTTCCAAGATAATAACTTAATATCAACGGAATGCAAGGGTTCAAACGGAACCCCCTGAAGAACTGAAAGAACTAAATTGAGACTCCAAGGAGGAGTCAAAGGTTTGTAAACAGGCTTAATTCTAACCAGAGCCTGAACAAAGGCTTGAACATCTGGCACAGCGGCCAGCTTTTTGTGAAGTAACACAGACAAGGCAGAAATCTGTCCCTTCAGGGAACTTGCAGATAATCCTTTTTCCAATCCTTCTTGAAGGAAGGATAGAATCCTAGGAATCTTAACCTTGTCCCAAGGGAATCCTTTAGATTCACACCAACAGATATATTTTTTCCAAATTTTGTGGTAAATCTTTCTAGTTACAGGCTTTCTGGCCTGAACAAGAGTATCGATAACAGAATCTGAGAATCCTCGCTTCGATAAGATCAAGCGTTCAATCTCCAAGCAGTCAGCTGGAGTGAAACCAGATTCGGATGTTCGAACGGACCCTGAACAAGAAGGTCTCGTCTCAAAGGTAGCTTCCAAGGAGGAGCCGATGACATATTCACCAGATCTGCGTACCAAGTCCTGCGTGGCCACGCAGGAGCTATCAAGATCACCGACGCCCTCTCCTGATTGATCCTGGCTACCAGCCTGGGGATGAGAGGAAACGGCGGGAACACATAAGCTAGTTTGAAGGTCCAAGGTGCTACTAGTGCATCCACTAGAGCCGCCTTGGGATCCCTGGATCTGGACCCGTAGCAAGGAACTTTGAAGTTCTGACGAGAGGCCATCAGATCCATGTCTGGAATGCCCCACCGCTGAGTGACTTGGGCAAAGATTTCCGGATGGAGTTCCCACTCCCCCGGATGCAATGTCTGACGACTCAGAAAATCCGCTTCCCAATTTTCCACTCCTGGGATGTGGATAGCAGACAGGTGGCAGGAGTGAGACTCCGCCCATAGAATGATTTTGGTCACTTCTTCCATCGCCAGGGAACTCCTTGTTCCCCCCTGATGGTTGATGTACGCAACAGTTGTCATGTTGTCTGATTGAAACCGTATGAACTTGGCCCTCGCTAGCTGAGGCCAAGCCTTGAGAGCATTGAATATCGCTCTCAGTTCCAGAATATTTATCGGTAGAAGAGATTCTTCCCGAGACCAAAGACCCTGAGCTTTCAGGGATCCCCAGACCGCGCCCCAGCCCATCAGACTGGCGTCGGTCGTGACAATGACCCACTCTGGTCTGCGGAATGTCATCCCTCGTGACAGGTTGTCCAGGGGCAGCCACCAACGGAGTGAGTCTCTGGTCCTCTGATTTACTTGTATCTTCGGAGACAAGTCTGTATAGTCCCCATTCCACTGACTGAGCATGCACAGTTGTAATGGTCTTAGATGAATGCGTGCAAAAGGAACTATGTCCATTGCCGCTACCATCAACCCGATCACTTCCATGCACTGAGCTATGGAAGGAAGAGGAACGGAATGGAGTATCCGACAAGAGTCTAGAAGTTTTGTTTTTCTGGCCTCTGTCAGAAAAATCCTCATTTCTAAGGAGTCTATTATTGTTCCCAAGAAGGGAACCCTTGTTGACGGAGATAGAGAACTCTTTTCCACGTTCACTTTCCATCCGGGAGATCTGAGAAAGGCCAGGACAATGTCCGTGTGAGCCTTTGCTTGAGGAAGGGACGACGCTTGAATCAGAATGTCGTCCAAGTAAGGTACTACAGCAATGCCCCTTGGTCTTAGCACAGCTAGAAGGGACCCTAGTACCTTTGTGAAAATCCTTGGAGCAGTGGCTAATCCGAAAGGAAGCGCCACGAACTGGTAATGTTTGTCCAGGAATGCGAACCTCAGGAACCGATGATGTTCCTTGTGGATAGGAATATGTAGATACGCATCCTTTAAATCCACCGTGGTCATGAATTGACCTTCCTGGATGGAAGGAAGAATAGTTCGAATGGTTTCCATCTTGAACGATGGAACCTTGAGAAACTTGTTTAAGATCTTGAGATCTAAGATTGGTCTGAACGTTCCCTCTTTTTTGGGAACTATAAACAGATTGGAGTAGAACCCCATCCCTTGTTCTCTTAATGGAACGGGATGAATCACTCCCATTTTTAACAGGTCTTCTACACAATGTAAGAATGCCTGTCTTTTTATGTGGTCTGAAGACAACTGAGACCTGTGGAACCTCCCCCTTGGGGGAAGTCCCTTGAATTCCAGAAGATAACCTTGGGAGACTATTTCTAGCGCCCAAGGATCCAGAACATCTCTTGCCCAAGCCTGAGCGAAGAGAGAGAGTCTGCCCCCCACCAGATCCGGTCCCGGATCGGGGGCCAACATTTCATGCTGTCTTGGTAGCAGTGGCAGGTTTCTTGGCCTGCTTTCCCTTGTTCCAGCCTTGCATTGGTCTCCAAGCTGGCTTGGCTTGAGAAGTATTACCCTCTTGCTTAGAGGACGTAGCACTTTGGGCTGGTCCGTTTCTACGAAAGGGACGAAAATTAGGTTTATTTTTTGCCTTGAAAGGCCGATCCTGAGGAAGGGCGTGGCCCTTACCCCCAGTGATATCCGAGATAATCTCTTTCAAGTCAGGGCCAAACAGCGTTTTCCCCTTGAAAGGAATGTTAAGTAGCTTGTTCTTGGAAGACGCATCAGCCGACCAAGATTTCAACCAAAGCGCTCTGCGCGCCACAATAGCAAACCCAGAATTCTTAGCCGCTAACCTAGCCAATTGCAAAGTGGCGTCTAGGGTGAAAGAATTAGCCAATTTGAGAGCATTGATTCTGTCCTTAATCTCCTCATAAGGAGGAGAATCACTGTCGACCGCCTTTATCAGCTCATCGAACCAGAAACATGCGGCTGTAGCGACAGGGACAATGCATGAAATTGGTTGTAGAAGGTAACCCTGCTGAACAAACATCTTTTTAAGCAAACCTTCTAATTTTTTATCCATAGGATCTTTGAAAGCACAACTATCCTCTATGGGTATAGTGGTGCGTTTGTTTAAAGTGGAAACCGCTCCCTCGACCTTGGGGACTGGCTGCCATAAGTCCTTTCTGGGGTCGACCATAGGAAACAATTTTTTAAATATGGGGGGAGGGACGAAAGGAATACCGGGCCTTTCCCATTCTTTATTAACAATGTCCGCCACCCGCTTGGGTATAGGAAAAGCTTCTGGGAGCCCCGGCACCTCTAGGAACTTGTCCATTTTACATAGTTTCTCTGGGATGACCAACTTGTCACAATCATCCAGAGTGGATAATACCTCCTTAAGCAGAATGCGGAGATGTTCCAACTTAAATTTAAATGCAATCACATCAGGTTCAGCTTGTTGAGAAATGTTCCCTGAATCAGTAATTTCTCCCTCAGACAAAACCTCCCTGGCCCCATCAGACTGAGTTAGGGGCCCTTCAGAAATATTAATATCAGCGTCGTCATGCTCTTCAGTATCTAAAACAGAGCAGTCGCGCTTACGCTGATAAGTGTTCATTTTGGCTAAAATGTTTTTGACAGAATTATCCATTACAGCCGTTAATTGTTGCATAGTAAGGAGTATTGGCGCGCTAGATGTACTAGGGGCCTCCTGAGTGGGCAAGACTCGTGTAGACGAAGGAGGGAATGATGCAGTACCATGCTTACTCCCCTCACTTGAGGAATCATCTTGGGCATCATTGTCATTGTCACATAAATCACATTTATTTAAATGAATAGGAATTCTGGCTTCCCCACATTCAGAACACAGTCTATCTGGTAGTTCAGACATGTTAAACAGGCATAAACTTGATAACAAGTACAAAAAACGTTTTAAAATAAAACCGTTACTGTCACTTTAAATTTTAAACTGAACACACTTTATTACTGCAAATGCGAAAAAACATGAAGGAATTGTTCAAAATTTACCAAATTTTCACCACAGTGTCTTAAAGCCTTAAAAGTATTGCACACCAAATTTGGAAGCTTTAACCCTTAAAATAACGGAACCGGAGCCGTTTTGAACTTTAACCCCTTTACAGTCCCTGGTATCTGCTTTGCTGAGACCCAACCAAGCCCCAAGGGGAATACGATACCAAATGACGCCTTCAGAAAGTCTTTTCTAAGTATCAGAGCTCCTCTCACATGCGACTGCATGCCATGCCTCTCAAAAACAAGTGCGCAACACCGGCGCGAAAATGAGGCTCTGCCTATGCTTTGGGAAAGCCCCTAAAGAATAAGGTGTCTAAAACAGTGCCTGCCGATATTATTATATCAAAATACCCAGATAAAATGATTCCTCAAGGCTAAATATGTGTTAATAATCAATCGATTTAGCCCAAAAAAAGTCTACAGTCTTAATAAGCCCTTTTTGAAGCCCTTATTTACAATCGTAATAAACATGGCTTACCGGATCCCAGAGGGAAAATGACAGCTTCCAGCATTACATCGTCTTGTTAGAATGTGTCATACCTCAAGCAGCAAGAGACTGCTCACTGTTCCCCCAACTGAAGTTAATTGCTCTCAACAGTCCTGTGTGGAACAGCCATGGATTTTAGTGACGGTTGCTAAAATCATTTTCCTCATACAAACAGAAATCTTCATCTCTTTTCTGTTTCTGAGTAAATAGTACATACCAGCACTATTTCAAAATAACAAACTCTTGATTGAATAATAAAAACTACAGTTAAACACTAAAAAACTCTAAGCCATCTCCGTGGAGATGTTGCCTGTACAACGGCAAAGAGAATGACTGGGGTAGGCGGAGCCTAGGAGGGATCATGTGACCAGCTTTGCTGGGCTCTTTGCCATTTCCTGTTGGGGAAGAGAATATCCCACAAGTAAGGATGACGCCGTGGACCGGACACACCTATGTTGGAGAAAATATATTTATATATTCACTAATAAGGAAAAGGTAATAAGCATTTAAACATCGGAAAAAAAATTATATAGCTGCTTATATAGATAAGTATATATCAGCAGCTAAAATTACATCTTAGACTAAAAAGGTCTTAAAAGAAAAATAATCAAGAAACCTCCCTAAATGTCTTTGCTCAGGATCAATCAGATGTTCCTAACCGCATTGTCTCACAAATTACAATTAAAACCATATTACAATGAAACACAAACATTTTCTTTTGTGATTCGGACAGAGCATACCAATTCAAAAAGTTTCCAATTTACTTATATGATTAAATTTGCTTTCCTCCCATGATATTCCCTGTTAAAAAGATACAGTACCTAGGTAGACATCAGGAACACTACATGGCAGGAAATAGTGCTCTTGCAAATGGATAACATTCTTGCAAAACTGCTGCCAAATAGTGCTTCAGAAATGGGCCGGCACCTAAGCACACATCCCTGCTTTTCAACAAAAGATACCAAGAGTACAAAGTAAAATTGATAAAAAAAAAGTAAATTAGAATGTTTAAAATTGCAGGCTCTATCTGATTCGTAAAAGAAAATTTTTGAGTTTCATATCCCTTTAATACCGAAAATGGATAAGCTCCAAAAAGCAGTTGTTAA
Organism: Bombina bombina; assembly: GCF_027579735.1. Lineage (NCBI taxonomy): Eukaryota > Metazoa > Chordata > Amphibia > Anura > Bombinatoridae > Bombina > Bombina bombina. The sequence goes on from NC_069504.1 coordinate 719,342,246, forward strand.
TATTTCTAATTAGAATATATGATTCTAAAGACAAAGATCAGTTGAAAAGAAATTGGCAGCTCTGGAAACTGATAATATAAGTACCGGTATATGCCATAAAATGGAAGAGCTAAAAAAATAATCAGCAAGCGCGGGTTCTAACTAAAAATGTTCTGGCTCCAAAGCTTACATTCCTGATTTTTCAAATAAAGATAACAAGAGAACAAAAAAAACATGATAATAGGAGTAAATTAGAAAGTTGCTTAAAAGTGCATGTTCTATCTGAATCATGGCAGAAAAAAAATCGGTTTCATATACCTTTAAAGATTGTTCAAATGGAAGTTCTAAATCAAGACCAATTATTAAATATTTGAACTTTCAAGAGAAATCTGTAGTTTTTGGTGCATATGAAAAACATTTCCTTGGATCTCTGAACAACAGCACATATTTATTTATAAAGATTATTCCCTAAAGGTTTCCTGGAGAAGAAGAGCATTTTTTTTTTTACAGTTTAACATAAAGAAGGGAAAGCATTTTCAGTTTTTATATCCTGCAAAGTTGAAATTAAAGGGATATGAAACCCAAAAACTTTCTTTTGTGATTCAAACAGAGCATATTGCTTTAAAAAAAAAAAAAACTTTCACTTCCTCATCTCATATTATCCTGGAGCAAAGAATGGTAAAGCGAATACCCTATCCCATATAGGGAAAAAAGTGAAGAAGATGTAGAGCCTACCACTATCCTACAACAGGGACATTCCCTAGCTAACAAAGCTTCCTTACAGGATACTACTATTCGTCAAAATACTTCAAACTCAGAGAATGCATACAGTTCCACAGAGAATATCCAGCATTCAGAATTCTAGATTCAGGATAACAAGATTGTAGTGCCATCCTCTGTAGTCCCTGAGGTCCTTTATTATTTACATGACACCCCTAGAATGTCCCTTTAAACAGAAAAACATAATTTATGCTTACCTGATAAATTCCTTTCTTCTGTAGTGTGATCAGTCCACGGGTCATCATTACTTCTGGGATATTACTCCTCCCCAACAGGAAGTGCAAGAGGATTCACCCAGCAGAGCTGCATATAGCTCCTCCCCTCTACGTCACTCCCAGTCATTCGACCAAGGACCAACGAGAAAGGAAAAGCCAAGGGTGAAGTGGTGACTGGAGTATAAATTAAAAAATATTTACCTGCCTTAAAAACAGGGCGGGCCGTGGACTGATCACACTACAGAAGAAAGGAATTTATCAGGTAAGCATAAATTATGTTTTCTTCTGTTAAGTGTGATCAGTCCACGGGTCATCATTACTTCTGGGATACCAATACCAAAGCAAAAGTACACGGATGACGGGAGGGATAGGCAGGCTCTTTATACAGAAGGAACCACTGCCTGAAGAACCTTTCTCCCAAAAATAGCCTCCGATGAAGCAAAAGTGTCAAATTTGTAAAATTTGGAAAAAGTATGAAGCGAAGACCAAGTTGCAGCCTTGCAAATCTGTTCAACAGAGGCCTCATTCTTGAAGGCCCAAGTGGAAGCCACAGCTCTAGTAGAATGAGCTGTAATTCTTTCAGGAGGCTGCTGTCCAGCAGTCTCATAAGCTAAACGAATTATGCTACGAAGCCAAAAAGAAAGAGAGGTAGCGGAAGCTTTTTGACCTCTCCTCTGCCCAGAGTAAATGACAAACAGAGAAGACGTTTGTCGAAATTCCTTAGTTGCCTGTAAGTAAAATTTTAGAGCACGGACTACATCCAGGTTGTGCAGTAGACGTTCCTTCTTTGAAGAAGGATTTGGGCATAAAGAAGGAACAACAATCTCTTGATTGATATTCCTGTTAGTAACTACCTTAGGTAAGAACCCAGGTTTAGTACGCAGGACTACCTTATCCGAATGAAAAATCAAATAAGGAGAATCACAATGTAAGGCTGATAATTCAGAGACTCTTCGAGCCGAGGAAATAGCCATTAAAAATAGAACTTTCCAAGATAACAACTTTATATCAATGGAATGAAGGGGTTCAAACGGAACGCCCTGAAAAACATTAAGAACAAGGTTTAAACTCCATGGTGGAGCAACAGTTTTAAACACAGGCTTAATCCTGGTCAAAGCCTGACAAAAAGCCTGGACGTCAGGAACTTCTGACAGACGTTTGTGTAACAGAATGGACAGAGCTGAGATCTGTCCCTTTAATGAACTAGCAGATAAACCCTTTTCTAAACCTTCTTGTAGAAAAGACAATATCCTAGGAATCCTAACCTTACTCCAAGAGTAACCTTTGGATTCACACCAATATAGGTATTTACGCCATATCTTATGGTAAATCTTTCTGGTAACAGGTTTCCTAGCCTGTATTAAGGTATCAATAACTGACTCAGAAAACCCACGTCTTGATAAAATCAAGCGTTCAATTTCCAAGCAGTCAGCTTCAGAGAAGTTAGATTTTGATGTTTGAAGGGACCCTGTATCAGAAGGTCCTGTTTCAGAGGTAGAGACCAAGGTGGACAGGATGACATGTCCACCAGGTCTGCATACCAAGTCCTGCGTGGCCACGCAGGTGCTATTAGAATCACTGATGCTCTCTCTTGTTTGATTCTGGCAATCAATCGCGGAAGCAACGGGAAGGGTGGAAACACGTAAGCCATCCTGAAGTCCCAAGGTGCTGTCAGAGCATCTATCAGGACTGCTCCTGGATCCCTGGATCTGGACCCGTAACGAGGAAGCTTGGCGTTCTGTCGAGACGCCATGAGATCTATCTCTGGTTTGCCCCAACGTCGAAGTATTTGGGCAAAGACCTCCGGATGAAGTTCCCACTCCCCCGGATGAAAAGTCTGACGACTTAAGAAATCCGCCTCCCAGTTCTCCACTCCCGGGATGTGGATTGCTGACAGGTGGCAAGAGTGAGACTCTGCCCAGAGAATTATCTTTGATACTTCCATCATAGCTAGGGAGCTTCTTGTCCCTCCCTGATGGTTGATGTAAGCTACAGTCGTGATGTTGTCCGACTGAAACCTGATGAACCCCCGAGTTGTCAACTGGGGCCAAGCCAGGAGGGCATTGAGAACTGCTCTCAATTCCAGAATGTTTATTGGCAGGAGACTCTCCTCCTGACTCCATTGTCCCTGAGCCTTCAGAGAATTCCAGACGGCACCCCAACCTAGAAGGCTGGCGTCTGTTGTTACAATTGTCCAGTCTGGTCTGCTGAATGGCATCCCCCTGGACAGATGTGGCCGAGAAAGCCACCATAGAAGAGAATTTCTGGTCTCTTGATCCAGATTCAGAGAAGGGGATAAGTCTGAGTAATCCCCATTTCACTGACTTAGCATGCACAGTTGCAGTGGTCTGAGGTGTAAGCGTGCAAAGGGTACTATGTCCATTGCCGCTACCATTAAGCCGATTCCCTCCATGCATTGAGCCACTGACGGGTGTTGAATGGAATGAAGGGTGCGGCAAGCACTTTGAAGTCTTGTTAGCCTGTCCTCTGTCAGGTAAATCTTCATTTCTACAGAATCTATAAGAGTCCCCAGGAAGGGAACTCTTGTGAGTGGAACGAGTGAACTTTTCTTTTCGTTCACCTTCCATCCATGTGAACTTAGAAATGCCAGCACTAACTCTGTATGAGACTTGGCAGTTTGAAAGCTTGAAGCTTGTATCAGAATGTCGTCTAGGTATGGAGCTACCGAGATTCCCCGCGGTCTTAGTACCGCCAGAAGAGCACCCAGAACCTTTGTGAAGATTCTTGGAGCTGTAGCCAATCCGAATGGAAGAGCCACAAACTGGTAATGCCTGTCTAGGAAGGCAAACCTTAGGTACCGATAATGATCTTTGTGAATCGGTATGTGAAGGTAAGTATCTTTTAAATCTACAGTGGTCATGTACTGACCCTCTTGGATCATAGGTAAAATTGTCCGAATAGTCTCCATCTTGAACGATGGAACTCTTAGGAATTTGTTTAGGATCTTTAAGTCCAGGATTGGTCTGAAAGTTCCCTCTTTTTTGGGAACCACAAACAGATTTGAGTAAAACCCCTGTTCCGATCGTGGAACTGGATGGATTACTCCCATTAACAAGAGCTCTTGTACGCAGCGTAGAAACGCCTCTTTCTTTGTCTGGATTGTTGACAATCTTGACAGATGAAATCTCTCTCTTGGAGGAGAGTATTTGAAGTTCAGAAGGTATCCCTGAGATATTATCTCTAGCGCCCAGGGATCCTGAACATCTCTTGCCCAAGCCTGGGCGAAGAGAGAAAGTCTGCCCCCCACTAGATCCGATCCCGGATCGGGGGCCCTCAATTCATGCTGTTTTAGGGGCAGCAGCAGGTTTCCTAGTCTGCTTGCCCTTGTTCCAGGACTGGTTAGGTCTCCAGCCTTGTCTGTAGCGAGCAACAGCTCCTTCCTGTTTTGGTGCAGAGGAAGTTGATGCTGCTCCTGCTTTGAAATTACGAAAGGAACGAAAATTAGACTGTCTAGTCTTGGCTTTGGCTTTGTCCTGAGGCAGGGCATGGCCTTTACCTCCTGTAATGTCAGCGATAATCTCTTTCAACCCGGGCCCGAATAAGGTCTGCCCTTTGAAAGGTATATTAAGCAATTTAGACTTAGAAGTAACATCAGCTGACCAGGATTTTAGCCACAGCGCCCTGCGTGCCTGAATGGCGAATCCTGAATTCTTCGCCGTAAGTTTAGTAAGATGTACTACGGCCTCCGAAATGAATGAATTAGCTAGTTTAAGGACTCTAAGCCTGTCCGTAATATCGTCCAGAGTAGCTGAACCAATGTTCTCTTCCAGAGACTCAATCCAGAATGCCGCTGCAGCCGTGATCGGCGCAATGCATGCAAGGGGTTGCAATATAAAACCTTGTTGAACAAACATTTTCTTAAGGTAACCCTCTAACTTTTTATCCATTGGATCTGAAAAAGCACAGCTATCCTCCACCGGGATAGTGGTACGCTTAGCTAAGGTAGAAACTGCTCCCTCCACCTTAGGGACCGTTTGCCATAAGTCCCTTGTGGTGGCGTCTATTGGAAACATTTTTCTAAATATCGGAGGGGGTGAGAACGGCACACCGGGTCTATCCCACTCCTTAGTAACAATTTCAGTAAGTCTCTTAGGTATAGGAAAAACCTCAGTACTCGTCGGTACCGCAAAATATTTATCCAACCTACACATTTTCTCTGGTATTGCAACTGTGTTACAATCATTCAGAGCCGCTAACACCTCCCCTAGTAATACACGGAGGTTTTCCAGTTTAAATTTAAAATTTGAAATATCTGAATCCAGTCTGTTTGGATCAGAACCGTCACCCACAGAATGAAGTTCTCCGTCCTCATGTTCTGCCACCTGTGACGCAGTGTCTGACATGGCCCTAATATTATCAGCGCACTCTGTTCTCACCCCAGAGTGATCACGCTTACCTCTTAGTTCTGGTAATTTAGCCAAAACTTCAGTCATAACAGTAGCCATATCCTGTAATGTGATTTGTAATGGCCGCCCAGATGTACTCGGCGCTACAATATCACGCACCTCCCGATCGGGAGATGCAGGTACTGACACGTGAGGCGAGTTAGTCGGCATAACTCTCCCCTCGTTGTTTGGTGAAATTTGTTCAATTTGTACAGATTGACTTTTATTTAAAGTAGCATCAATACAGTTAGTACATAAATTTCTATTGGGCTCCACTTTGGCATTGCAACAAATGACACAGGTATCATCCTCTGAATCAGACATGTTTAACACACTAGCAAATAAACTTGCAACTTGGAATACAATTCAATTAGAATAATATTAAAAACGTACTGTGCCTTTAAGAAGCACAGAAGATCTATGACAGTTGAAAATTAATAAATTGAAAACAGTTATAGTGTAAACAACACAACTTTAGCAAAGGTTTAATCCCATTAGCAAAGATAACAAATTCTGAAAGCAGGAAACAAATTACAGAATAAACGTTTTTTTTATCTCAGTCAACTATAATTCTCACAGCTCTGCTGAGAGAAATTACCTCCCTCAAAATAAGTTTTGAAGACCCCTGAGCTCTGTAGAGATGAACCGGATCATGCAGGAAATACAATGAGCTGCTGACTGAAATATTTGATGCGTAGCAAAAGCGCCAAAAAACGGCCCCTCCCCCTCACACACAGCAGTGAGAGAGAACAGAAACTGTCAGAAAAAAGATTAAGCAACTGCCAAGTGGAAAAATAGTGCCCAAACATTTATTCACTCAGTACCTCAGCAAATGAAAACGATTTTACATTCCAGCAAAAACGTTAAACATAATTTCTAGTTATTAAACAGCTTTATGTACTTCTTACAGTGTAATTCTAGTGAAGTACCATTCCCCAGAATACTGAAGTGTAAAGTATACATACATGACATTATATCGGTATGGCAGGATTTTCTCATCAATTCCATTGTCAGAAAATAAAAGCTGCTACATACCTCTATGCAGATTCATCTGCCCGCTGTCCCCTGATCTGAAGTTTACCTCTCCTCAGATGGCCGAGAAACAGCAATATGATCTTAACTACTCCGGCTAAAATCATAGCAAAAACTCTGGTAGATTCTTCTTCAAACTCTGCCAGAGAGGTAATAACACACTCCGGTGCTATTTTAAAATAACAAACTTTTGATTGAAGATATAAAACTAAGTATAATCACCATAGTCCTCTCACACATCCTATCTAGTCGTTGGGTGCAAGAGAATGACTGGGAGTGACGTAGAGGGGAGGAGCTATATGCAGCTCTGCTGGGTGAATCCTCTTGCACTTCCTGTTGGGGAGGAGTAATATCCCAGAAGTAATGATGACCCGTGGACTGATCACACTTAACAGAAGAAACGTTTATTAATATAACTGTGTTGGTTATGCAAAACTGGGGAATGGGTAATAAAGGGATTATCTATCTTTTAAAACAATAACAATTCTATGGTAGACTGTCCCTTTAATTTCAAAAATGTCAGACTTAATTTTTGTTTTTCTGACTTTTTTTTTTTTTAAATAATCTTTTATTGAGATTCTTGAGATAAAAAAAAGTCAACAAAATAAGATAACAAGCACTATGCATGAACAAGGTTGGCAGTTACAACACAGTGGATATACAGTTGACCGTGAAATTACCTATAGCAACAAGTGATAATTGCACAATACTTCGTTATCTATAACTTGAGAATCTCGTTTTATAACATAGTGAATAGCATTTAACAGTGGTTAATTCGATGACTACTCCTGAATCAATTGATATAGGAAACAATACGGCACCTAAAATGATAACCACAAAAATTATACATTTCCAGTGATGCATTTTAAAATGAGAACATTGCACTAATGTACAGGACAATCTGTAAATGTTTGGCACCTTCATCTCAAGACATCTGGGTGTTACTCAGGGAGGAGAATAATAAAAGGAATCGGAAAAATAAAATAGTTAATGTCTAAGCCCTCTGTCCTTATTTCTTATAACAAGGTATCTTCGTTTGACCAGCATCAGCGGGTAAACACCGCTCGGTAGTAGTCAAAAGAAGAGGCAAATAGAAACAAAGAGGTGCCAAGGTGCTAATGTAGCAATGTTTTATGCATGTAGTAAACATTATGGGAGGGGGGGCAGTAAGGGAGGGGGGGGCGAAGCCAGATAGTGCAACTGTCTGGTAAAGTCTTGTGTCTCTAGGTTTTTATGCATATAATGGATGAGGGGAGCTCCTGATAAAGTTATGCGCATGGGGGGATATTAATATGTATGAAATATAAAATATAGGGGGCTTCTGGATGAGCTCCTCTCCTGGGGAAGTGCCAGCTATAGGCGATGTGGGAAAAAGGAGTAGGGGTATGATCCGCAGGCAACAAGTACCGGCGGAAAAGGGAGGAGAGGGGCCCAACAGGAACATCTGATTTGTTCTAATAATAAATTCAGCATAGGGAGCACCATTACCTAGAAGCATAAATATAATAAGGCTTACAATGTATTCCTCACATGTAGCTTTGGTATATAAAAGATGAGAATCATAAATAGGAAGAACATAACAATTGTAAAGTAATACAGACTGTCTCTGTAAGGCCTTGGATGAGCAAAAAGTTGGGATAAATGAGATTCAGCTCCTTGAAATGAACACCAGAATAAATCATCTGTATGTTGCTTGTGGAGTATGTTAGCAGAATAGGTGCAACAGTGCATAAGGGTATAGATGAACAATTCAGAATAGACCTTTGATCTCATGTATAGAGAGAGATACATAACTGGGATGGGCATATTCAATCAACAAGACATATCAGACTAAATAAGATATGGTGCATCTGCACACTTGAATTTAAGTGAAATAAACGGTTATATAGGTGGAAATAGTGTATGTGGAGGCTTAGTAAGGGTAGCAAGAAGTAAATACTTGAGGCTTAAAAAAAATATATATATATATACGAACTAGAAGTAGAAACTCATGGAAATGCGTGCACTGAACAGTAATCTAACTCCTCTCTGTAGCTATAATCCTAGTATAGCGAATATTATTTATATAATACGCAGTAATAAACTTGGTATAATAGAAGTACTTCCCCACATAAGCTCAATATTTATAACAGCAGTAATATATAATATATAGAGCGCCTGACAAATTAGAATAAGACCAAAGCCTCACACCTGAATATCCTGAGATATAATAGTAAAAAGGTACAACTGGAAATCTACAATAAAATAAATATGGGGTTAAGACAAATGGCACCATTATATTTTATCAGGTAAACACAAATACCTGGTGTCACCAAGTGTAAGGAGTACTAATATATACAGCAAGGAGCCGCAATGCTAGCTTTCAGATTGTGAGGGTATCTATGAGTAGTGGGTGGCACTTAGATATTAATTAATCTTTATTCAAGGACCTCAAGAAGGCCATAAGATGGCACAATGTGGGTTATAAAGCTCTAGACCAGCTCCACTAATTTTGAGTATTACAGGTAATGTCACATGACCTCTGTGAGTCCAATACATCTATTCTCACTTATGTTTGGCTAAGTATATATAGTGACCCCACCCAAGCAAAAATACACTGAAATCGTGACTTATAAGTGTAGGACTTAGAAAGGTAGAAGGGTTGTCAAAATATATAGTGCACTTAATCCCCAGCGCTCAACATTATATGAAATACATACCTAAATATATACAAAGACTATTACAGCTAGTCTTACAAATGAATATGGGAAGATGTGTGACAGAGAAAAAACAAGTTTGTTGCAGACAGTCAAAATATTGATCCGTATCATGCTACAAGAGCACATACATAATGTCCACACATAGAAGAGCAGTCTGTCTCAAGTCGCTCTACACTACAGTCCTATGTTCGCATTTCTAGCCTATGCCAACTTGGTGTAACTGTAGAAAGGAGGCTATGTACACATCAGTTGTAGCGACTTCATCCTCCAGCTCACAAACTGCATCCAGTCTCTGCCAGACCAGTCCATACGTGAAATCCTCTGCTGGAAGGAACAGATGGCTTAAAGATGCTCACACATTAAGATCCCGGCGGGACACTGTGCTCCTTGTAAAAGTCCCGGTAAGCTGGCACAGACACTTTATGTTGAGCCGAGTGCTAGAGGTTTTAGGGAGAATTGCACTGTGCTGAACCTCACTGTTTAGCGTCTCCTCGGCTAAGACAGGGCATATAGTGATCGGTTGTGTCAGGTTCTCTATGGTGAGTTCCTGCTGCGTCTCAAGATGGCATCTATTTTCCATCAGGGGGCCGGCCGTATCCCCCATCGATAACATCAAGCTAGGAGACCCAGGTTTCACAGCCATATGCGGTAATCTCAGAACAGTAGTAATCTCCTCCTACAATTTGAGCGAATGTACTTCAGTATCGGTAGCGGCAACTGTGCCATCCTCCTTTGTCTCTGTATTCTGGAACGCAGATTTTCCAAGGGACCGGAGATTTTCATATCTCTTACACATCCTCTGGTCTAGGCACATCAGTAGTTGTTGTATTGTACTATCGGCTTCCTCCATCTTCAGATCAAAAGCGAGGTGCTATAGTTTAGTTGGAGCTGCGTTACCCGAGTCACCGGGGGGGATGGAAGTCGACAATCAGTATGAGGGCCGCGACAGAGATCTTCAACGATCTAATCCAGGGCTTTCAATGAAAAGGAACATATAATATTGACATCCAGTGATGCAGAATCATCTGTTAAAATCTATATGCTATAATTAGTATAGCAATGTCCCCAAAGCAATCAGATATTCATTAAAATATTAATAGCATATGAGGAGCTCCTAGTTTTTGCGTCTTAGCTCGGCTGTTGCCTAGCCCCCCCCCCCACCCCCATTTTTCTGACTTTTTACACCCATTCCTGACAGTCTCTCTCTCGCTGGGTAAAATTCCCTTTGAGTCCTCCATCTGTACAGACCTAACCAACCTCTACTGCTTCACCTCTTCGTTATGTTATTTCATGATGGTTATTCACTTAAGTGCCCTCACCTCTTCACTTCTTAATGAATCCAGTGCTTGAAATAACATCGGAACTGGTAAAGAAGCCAACTAATAGTATTGTGTATCATATATTAAAAAGTGTGTCATATCACATTTTAACAGTGTTTAAAGGGTTATGAAACACTTTTCTTTCATTATTCAAATAGAGCATGCAATTTTAAACAACGTTCCAATGTACTTCTATAATGATATATGCTTTATTCTTTTGGTATACTTTGTAGAAGGTGCAGCAATGCATTACTGAACATATTAGGCGAGGCCATATATCTGCTGTCACCAATAAAGAGCTAGCTACCAGTAGTAGTGAATTGCTGCTCTTGAAACTACTTAGGTATGATGTTCAACAAAGGATACCAAAGGAATTGCACAAATCAAATTAGATGTTAAAAGTAAAATCTGGAAAGATGTTTAAAATTGAATGCTCTATCTGAATCATGAAAGTTTAATTTTGACTTTACTGTACTTTAATTTGTTTTATATCAATGGCACAGTGGGGTGAAGGGTTTGTGGACAAACAAATCTCAGTCTGAGTTTCTTCAAGGATGGGACTCCAACCCACAGGCTTTATTGATCAATAGGAGCAACAAAAGACCTGATAAAAAAAACATTAGTAATAAGACTAAGAAATGTGTTGTCACATTTTAAGTCATGTTAACAAACATCCTCAAATTCTGTCTGAAGTTTCCAGGATGTTTGAAGTGCTGATTTGGTGAAATCTATAAAACAAAGAGGGCACTTTCATAGTGTGAATCTGTCATTTAAAACTGAAGATACTCAGTACTAGTGATGTCGCGAATAGTTCGCCGGCGAATAGTTCCCGGCGAACATAGCATGTTCGCGTTCGCCGCGGACGGCGAACATATGCGATGTTCGGTCCGCCCCCTATTCCTCATCATTGAGTAAACTTTGACCCTGTACCTCACAGTCAGAAGACACATTACAGCCAATCAGCAGCAGACCCTCCCTCCCAGACCCTCCCACCTCCTGGACAGCATCCATTTTAGATTCATTTGGAAGCTGCATTCTTAGTGAGAGGAGGGACAGTGTAGCTGCTGCTGATTTAATAGGGAAATCGATAGCTAGGCTAGTGTATTCAGTGTCCACTACAGTCCTGAAGGACTCATCTGATCTCTGCTGTAAGGACAGCACTCCAAAAAGCCCTTTTTAGGGCTAGAACATCAGTCTGCTTTTTTTTTTTTTCCCCTGTGTAATCTAATTGCAGTTGCCTGCCTGCCAGCGTGTGTGTCAGGCTCACAGCGTACACTGTGCCCACTTGCCCAGTGCCACCACTCATATCTGGTGTAACAGTAGTGTACATTTAAAAAAAAAAACTTTTTTGACTGTGAAATAATAGCAGACAGCTGCCAGTACCCAAGATGGCCGCCAATAAGGCAGATGGGGAGGGTTAGAGAGCTGTTTTGGGGGGGGATCAGGGAGGTTGGGGGCTAAGGGGGGGGGGGGTGCTACACCACAGCATACGTAAATATGCTAAAGAATAAAATAAAAAAAATTAAAAACCTTTTATTTTAGTACTGACAGACTTTCTGCTAGTACTTAAGATGGCAGGGACAATTGTGGGGTGGGGGAGGGAAGGGAGCTGTTTGGGAGGGATCAGGGGGTCTGATGTGTCAGGTGGGAGGCTGATCTCTACACTAAAGCTAAAATTAACCCTGCAAGCTCCCTACAAACTACCTAATTAATCCCTTCACTGCTAGCCATAATACACGTGTGATGCGCAGCAGCATTTAGCGGCCTTCTAATTACCAAAAAGCAACGCCAAAGTCATATATGTCTGCTATTTCTGAACAAAGGGGATCCCAGAGAAGCATTTACAACCATTTGTGCCATAATTGCACTAGCTGTTTGTAAATAATTTCAGTGAGAAACCTAAAATTGCGAAAAAATTTAAGTTTTTTTTAAAATTTGATCGCATTTGGCGGTGAAATGGTGGCATTAAATATACCAAAATGGGCCTAGATCAATACTTTGGGTTGTCTACTACACTACACTTAAGCTAAAATTAACTCTACAAGCTGCCTACATGCTCTCTAATTAACCCCTTCACTGCTGGGCATAAAACACGTGTGGTGCGCAGTGGCATTTAGCAGCCTTCTAATTACCAAAAAGCAACGCCAAAGCCATATAAGTCTGCTATTTCTGAACAAAGGGGATCCCAGAGAAGCATTTACAACCATTTATGCCATAATTGCATAAGTTGTTTGTAAATAATTTCTGTGAGAAAGCTAAAGCTTGTGAAAAAGTGAACAATTTTTTTTTATTTGATCGCATTTGGCGGTGAAATGGTGGCATTAAATATACCAAAATGGGCCTAGAACAATACTTTGGGTTGTCTACTACACTACACTTAAGCTAAAATTAACTCTACAAGCTGCCTACATGCTCCCTAATTAACCCCTTCACTGCTGGGCATAAAACACGTGTGGTGCGCAGTGGCATTTAGCATCCTTCTAATTACCAAAAAGCAACGCCAAAGCCATATAAGTCTGCTATTTCTGAACAAAGGGGATCCCAGAGAAGCATTTACAACCATTTATGCCATAATTGCATAAGTTGTTTGTAAATCATTTCTGTGAGAAACCTAAAGTTTGTGAAAAAGTGAACAATTTTTTTTTATTTGACCGCATTTGGCGGTGAAATGGTGGCATTAAATATACCAAAATGGGCCTAGATCAATACTTTGGGTTGTCTACTACACTACACTTAAGCTAAAATTAACTCTACAAGCTCCCTACATGCTCCCTAATTAACCCCTTCACTGCTGGGCATAAAACACGTGTGGTGCGCAGTGGCATTTAGCAGCCTTCTAATTACCAAAAAGCAACGCCAAAGCTATATAAGTCTGCTATAATGGCATGTCTGGCACACAGTGTTGGGGCAAGGGTCCATCTGACCACTGATACCTGGTCTGCAAAGCATGGTCAAGGCAGGTATATCACCTACACTGCGCACTGTGAAGCGGGCGTAACCCTTACACTACCTGATTGATACAACATCATACCTGATGTTTTAAAGCACGTTATTCCAAACAATTTAGGAATGTTAGGTGATTTATGCCCTTTATGGATGAAAACCAGACTCTGCATCAACTATGTAATTTTCCATGGGAGTTTTGCAATGGATCCCCCTCCGGCATGCCACAGACCAGGTGTTAGTCCCCTTGAAACAACTTTTCCATCACTATTGTGGCCAGAAAGAGTCCCTGTGGGTTTTAAAATTCGCCTGCCTATTGAAGTCTATGGCGGTTCGCAAACTTCGCGTTCGCCGTTCGCGAATCCAAATTTTTATGTTCGCGACATCACTACTCAGTACCAAATAAACTCACATGAGTAATGCCTGATGAAATGATGAAAAATGTCCAAGAAACGCGTAAATGTTGTTTAAAGCAATTGAAATAAGGGAATATTAGCCTTTTACACCAAATGGCAACTGAATTCCTTTATGTCCTCAGCCTGGTCTGGAGCAGGTAGTTTAATCCCAGCAGTACAACCGGAGGCCAGTTAGCTGAGGAACAACTAACATGCCCAGCCAGCTCCATTAGAATCCATTGGGATGCTTCACTCCTGAGTTTATTTGGTACTGAGTATCTTCAGTTTTAAATGACAGATTCACACTATGAAAAGCACCTTTTTTTGTCTTATAGATTGCTGCTAAGGACTGAATATTTTTAGACTGGTTATCAAGAGGTGCTGCTGTTGGAGGTTGGAGTGGATTTCTATACCCACAAACTGTCACTTTATTTAAAGGGAGCACATATATATTTTATTGTTTTTTTCCCCAACTGTTCATAGTGTAATTTTATAACTCTCTCATTCTGTATACACCTATACACCATCCCTTTCATACAATAAGCACATTAGGGAAGAGATTGGCAGTTTTATACTTCTACTCCATATTGTTTGTGTGGCCAGAATAGCAACCCTTGAGTTTCCTGGCCAGGTCAAAAAGAGTATGAGTGTTATCATAGAGGGTCTTACTTACATTATTGTTTGCCTTACTTAAAGAGGAGCAGGTATTTGAGTATAAATGCAGCTTTTTAATAAAAAAAAGTTGGCCATTGGCTAGGGGGCTTGATTCGTCTGTACCCTTGTCAGAGAATTTTGGATCAATTTTCCTTAAAAGGATTCTTCTTTTTTAAGAGGCAATAGATGTATTGGCGTTCCCAAGGTAGCAAATAACTAATTGAGCCCATTCACAAGTAACAAAAGGGTCAACCTGTGAAGGTACTTACCGGAACCACCCAGTCAGGCCCCTCTGGTCTCGGCAAACAACAAGAGTGTCTTCCATCACTAGCCTTTCTTCAGCTGCAGCTCTCTAGGCATGTGCAGCCTTGCACTGCCTAGATTTAAAGGTGCTGCATCTTAAATAGAGGAACTCCCATCTGGAGGACTCAGGTGTCGGAGTTCCCATAAAAGCTCACCCAGCCCGTCACTCTGGGCTGAATTATTGCCTTACCTACCTTGTTCCTGGCTCCAGAGACCAAGCATACTTACCTTGTACCTGTGTATGCTCACCTTGGTCCAGAGACCAAGCATATTTATCTTGTACCTGCGTATGCTCACCTTGTTCCAGAGCCCAAGCATACTTACCTGATACCTGTGCATGCTCACCTTTCTCCAGAGCCCAAGCATACTTACCTTGCACCAGTGTATGTTCACCTTGTTCCAGAGACCTAGAGTGTCTTCCATCACCGGCCTTACTTCAGCTACAGCTCTCTAGGTATGCGCAGCCATGCACTGCCTAGATTTAAAGGGGCTGCATCTTAATTAGACGAACTCCCACCTGGAGGACTCAGGTGTGGGAGGTCCTATAAAAGCTCCCCCAGCCCATCACTCTGGGCTGAGTTATTGCCTTACCTACCTTGTTCCTGGCTCCAGAGACCAAGCATACTTGCCTTGTACCTGCATATGTTTACCTTGCTCCAGACACCATGTATACTTACCTGATACCTGTGTATGCTCACCTTCTTCCAGAGACCACTCATACTTATCTTGCACCTGCGTATGCTCAACTGATTCAGTAAAGCCAAGCAGACTAACAAAATACCTGTGTATACTCACCTTGTTCCTGAAGCTGTACCTATCTGGAATCTAGTTTCATCAACAGTACTCGCTGTGCCTGCTGAGAAATCTGTGTCTACCATACCAGTGATAGCTCTCCTCAAACCAGCTGTGCCTGCTGTACCTATCTGGTATCCCGTGACAGTCTCACCAAACCTGCTGGGTATCCTGTGCCTGCTGAGAAACCTGTGTCTACCATACCAGTAACAGCCTTCTTCAAACCAGCTGTGCCTGCTGTACCTATTTGTTATTTGTTAAGATTGACAGTCTTATCAACAGTACCCACTGGGTAATCTGTGCCTGCTGAAAAACCTGTGTCTGTTTTTCTCTCACAAGTTGTGCCAGCTGCACCTACCAGATATTTTGTGACAACCTCAACCTTTACTGTTCACCAGTGTCTATTGGACTTTGTTACTGCAAACTACTTAAAGTATTATGAACCTTGTGTTTTGCATAGGCCTTTGTTCAAATTTGCTGTTTCTGTAATCTTCAATCTGGACTACCAACTGTTCTTTTGCTTATCAATCAGTAAAGCTTTCAAAAAGATTTTCAATATTCTGTGTATATGATCCTGCCAGACAATCTTTGTAAATGGCTTCTTCTATGATCTTAAACATTATAGTACCAGGACCAAGGGTGTCTAAACGTCTATCCCGACAACTCTTTAATTACTTGTCAGTACCTCCTCTAAGATTAAAAACAGGAGTGCCTAAATTATTTTAATTTGTTGATCAATTTCAGGCAACATTTCAGTTTTATTAGGGAGGGTGGGTCTAGGGCATTTAGCCTGAAGCTTATTACGTTCATCTTTGTCTAGGGAATTCCTGACCCAAAAATTCTGCTACTGGTTTTGAAGAGAACCATTGCAAAGAATATGGATACTGAATATTGCTAGGGCGTAAATAAGGTTGACCAAGGCTGTCAAAAAGTATCTTTTCTAATGTGTCAAGGTTATGTTTGGATGATTTATGTTTCTTGTGAGATGCTTCAGAATCCTCTTATAGATAACTGAATCCTTCCAATTTTGGGTAATACTTTGATCGTCCTCGGATGAATTGGAAATATCAGAATTAGAAGAACTAACTGAAATAGTATCTAAGTCAAATGATGGTGCGGATGAATCTTGCATCAATTCTGGTTTTAGAATGCCAGTGTTTTTTGTTCCTGTTGATACAGGATTAATGTTACCTGTTGAAAGGTACATTTTTAAGGTAACTTCCTTGGAGGAAGCTTGTTAAAAACAACATGTATTTTCTTTTGAGTGCATTTTTTAGGTTTGGGAATAGTCAGGATTTTCGGACTCGTTTTGTTTAAATTGTGAAAGCATATCAGTCATAGAAGACTCAGTCCATTGTTTCACTGTCGCCTTTGAAAGTGACTTCTTCTGTTACATAGAGAGTGGCGAAAAAATGGAGAACATTTATTTATATATATATATATATATATATTTTTTTTTATATATTTGTACAAGAGTATTTCTGCGCTAAAAACAAAAACTATTTAACATAGCGGGTGAAAGTTCTCATGCAGTGGTGCAAATGCTTCCAGATATAAAGTTCAATCCTATATGTGGTTCAAATATGGAAGTTCTTCAGTTATAAAATAAAAACAGAACAGTAAGAGGACGGGTCATAGGATCTGCCATGTTATTCTCAGTGAGAAGCTTGTGAAGCAGATATTAAGGTAAGCAGTCTTTACTAGATCAAACTATATTCCCTGGTAATATACACAGTGGCTAAATGGAAACAGTGTTGTATTGAATCCTGTTTCCCAAGCATTCAAGGTGGAGCTGCAATGCAGGAGGAAGGAGTTTAGGAAGAGCTACAGTGTAAAAGGCAGGCGGGATGGAGTTCTGAAGATTGCCGAATGCCTGGGGAACGCAGTTTTTAGAGCAGAAACACTCTTATACAATTATTTATACTTCCTTTCTTTGGGCTTTAGGGGGCCCGATTTTGTTTCTAGCAGCAAAAGACATACCCTATTTGATACTATTCACATAGCACAGAACCTGTGTTGCTTGCCAACGTTCCCTCACAACTAGGCATTCTGCTAGTGTACAAAGGGTTAAACAAATAAAAGGTTTTAGAATAAAATAAAAGGGCCCAAAAAAACCCCAGAAACCCCAGTTAGAAACACGGAACAGAGAGCGGGACCATTGTGTGCTGTTGACAGCGTGGCTAGGAGAAGTGGCTGGCCACAAAAGGGCGGGAACAAAAGGCTGAACAGAGGGAGATGCCAAGACTATAGGATCACTATATTTGCAAACTTTATACCTCAGAAGGTTTCTCTCATAGGTCATTAGCATCTGGTGAGATCTCCCAACTCTCCTCATTGATTATTGTCATTTTCTCTGTTTACATGCAAATGTCTTAACTTTATTGTAATCTGTGTGTTCTTGCTCTTAATGGCTGCAGTTTGAGAAGTAAAGAAAGTAATGCAAAATAAAACACTGAACTACAAAGAGAATGGGGGGTAGGCAAAAACAAAAAGGGAAGTAAATACTCAGGCCTCTAGTTATCAACGTGTCTACTTACCTGCCTTCGCTGGCCCCAATACGCCCGCCTAAGCTCGCCTCACATCGCCGCCGCGGACCTGAATATGTTCGCCAAAGTTATCAAAAAAGCTGTCAAAAAGCTGCGCACCAAGTACGGGGCGATGAGCAGCGGACTGTGATAGTTATCACTCATCCGATCTCACTGCTCTTCGGCTTTTTCCCAGCTTTATTGATAAGCTGTCACTAAGCACCCACACTATACTATACTGTTCTACCCCCTATACCGCCGCCCCCGGGGCCCCCCGCAACTAAAGTTATTAACCCCTAAACCGCCGCTCCTAGACCCCGCCGCAACTATAATAAATATATTAACCCCTAAACTGCCGCTCACAGACCCCTCCGTCACCTACATAATACCTATTAACCCCTATCCTGCCCCCCCTATACCGCCGCCACCTATAATAAAGTTATTAACCCCTATCCTGCGGATCCCGGACCACGCCGCAACTAAATAAATTGTTTAACCCCTAAACCGCCGCTCCCGGACCCCGCCGCCACCTATATTAAACTTATTAACCCCTAATCTGCCCCCCCCTACACCGCCGAAACCTATAATAAAATTATTAACCCCTAAACCTAAGTCTAACACTAACCCTAACACCCCCTAACTTAAATATTAATTAAATAAATCTAAATAAATATTACTCTTATTAAATTAATTATTCCTATTTAAAACTAAATACTTACCTGTAAAATAAACCCTAAGATAGCTACAATATGATTAATAATTACATTGTAGCTATTTTAGGATTTATATTTATTTTACAGGTAACTTTGTATTTATTTTAACTAGGTACAATAGCTATTAAATAGTTATTAACTATTTAATAACGACCTAGCTAAAAGAAATACAAAATTAGCTGTGAAATAAATCCTAACCTAAGTTACAATTAAACCTAACACTACACTATCATTAAATAAATTAAATTAATTAACTACAATTACCTACAATTAAATACAATTAAATAAACTAACTAAAGTACAAAAAAATAAAAAAAAATAAGTTAAAAAAAATAAAAAAAGATTACAAGATTTTTAAGTTAATTACACCTAATCTAAGCCCCCTAATAAAATAACAAATCCCCCCAAAATAAAAAAATGCCCTACCCTATTCTAAATTACAAAAGTTAACAGCTCTTTTACCAGCCCTTAAAAGGGCCTTTTGCGGGGCATGCCCCAAAGTAAACAGCTCTTTTGCATGTAAAAAAAAATACAACCCCCCCAACATTAAAACCCACCACCCACATACCCCTACTCTAACCCAAACCTCCCTTAAATAAACCTAACACTACCCCCCTGAAGATCACCCTACCTTGAGACGTCTTCACCCAGCCGGCACCAGTGGTCATCCGATCCGTCCAGTAGTCTTCATCCGATGGGCCAGAAGAGGACATCCAGACCGGCAGAAGTCTTCATCCTATCCGGGCAGAAGAGGACATCCGGACCGGCAGACATCTTCATCCAAGCGGCATCTTCTGATCGGAACAGCCAATAGAATGCGAGCTCAATCTGATTGGCTGATTGGATCAGCCAATCCGATTGAATTTGAATCTGATTGGCTGATTCAATCAGCCAATCAGATTTTTCCTACCTTAATTCCGATTGGCTGATAGAATCCTATCAGCCAATCGGAATTCGATGGACGTCATCTTGGATGACGTCCCTTAAAGCAACCTTCATTCGTCGTTAGTCGTCGGTCTGGAAGGATGCTCCGCGCCGGAGGTCTTGAAGATGAAGCTGCTCCTCGTCGGATGGATGAAGATAGAAGATGCCGCTTGGATGAAGATGTCTGCCGGTCCGGTTGTCCTCTTCTGCCCAGATAGGATGAAGACTTCTGCCGGTCTGGATGTCCTCTTCTGTCCCATCGGATGAAGACTACTGGACGGATCGGATGACCACTGGTGCCCGGCTGGGTGAAGACGTCTCAAGGTAGGGTGATCTTCAGGGGGGTAGTGTTAGGTTTATTTAAGGGGGGTTTGGGTTAGAGTAGGGGTATGTGGGTGGTGGGTTTTAATGTTGGAGGGGGTTGTATTTTTTGTTACATGCAAAAGAGCAGTTTACTTTGGGGCATGCCCCGCAAAAGGCCCTTTTAAGGGCTGGTAAAAGAGCTGTTAACTTTTGTAATTTAGAATAGGGTAGGGCATTTTTTTATTTTGGGGGGCTTTGTTATTTTATTAGGGGGCTTAGATTAGGTGTAATTAGCTTAAAAATATGGTAATCTTTTTTTATTTTTTGTAACTTTTTTTTTTTTTTTTTTGTACTTTAGTTAGTTTATTTAATTGTATTTAATTGTAGGTAATTGTAGTTAATTAATTTAATTTATTTAATGATAGTGTAGTGTTAGGTTTAATTGTAACTTAGGTTAGGATTTATTTCACAGCTAATTTTGTATTTCTTTTAGCTAGGTCATTATTAAATAGTTAAAAACTATTTAATAGCTATTGTACCTAGTTAAAATAAATACAAAGTTACCTGTAAAATAAATATAAATCCTAAAATAGCTACAATGTAATTATTAATTATATTGTAGCTATCTTAGGGTTTATTTTACAGGTAAGTATTTAGTTTTAAATAGGAATAATTAATTTAATAAGAGTAATATTTATTTAGATTTATTTAATTAATATTTAAGTTAGGGGGGTGTTAGTGTTAGACTTAGGTTTAGGGGTTAATAATTTTATTATAGGTTGCGGCGGTGTAGGGGGGGCAGGATAGGGGTTAATGAATTTATTATAGGTGGCGACGGTGTGTGGGGGGGGCAGATTAGGGGTTAATAAGTTTAATATAGGTGGCGGCGGGGTCCGGGAGTGGCGGTTTAGGGGTTAAACAATTTAGTTGCGGCGGGGTCCGGGATCCGCAGGATAGGGGTTAATAACTTTATTATAGGTGGTGGCGGTATAGGGGGGGCAGGATAAGGGTTAATAGGTATTATGTAGGTGGCGGGGGGGTCCGGGAGCGGCGGTTTAGGGGTTAATCAGTTTATTATAGTTGCGGCGGGGTCCAGGAGCAGCGGTTTAGGGGTTAATCAGCTTATTATAGTTGCGGCGGGGTCCGGGAGCGGCGGTTTAGGGGGTAATACATTTATTTAGTTGCGGCGGTTTAGGGGGGCAGATAAGGGGTGTTTAGACTCGGGGTACATGTTAGGGTGTTAGGTGTAGACAGCTCCCATAGGAATCAATGGGATGTCGGGCAGCAGCGAATATGAACTTTCGCTATGGTCAGACTCCCATTGATTCCTATGGGATCCGCCGCCTCCAGGGTACGCTGGGCCGGAAAAGTGCAGAGCGTACCTGCTAGTTTTTTGATAACTAGCAAAAGTAGTCAGATTGTGCCGAACTTGTGTTCGGAACATCTGGAGTGACGTAAGAATCGAGTCTGGCAGATCGAAGCTTACGTCACTATATTCTACTTTTGCCGGTGTGTAGGGCTTGATAACTAAGGCGAATCAGCCTCGCAACAAATACGCTACGGAATTCCAGTGTATTTGAGGTTGACGGCTTGATAACTAGAGGCCTCAGTGTGCAGCTGTTTTAAGGTTCCTGGCACACAGATAAATTATTATTATTATACTTTATTTGGGTACAAAAGATAAAAGTACAACGATGATACAATATTTGTAAGAGAAAGGACAACATTTTTCAAACAAATACAGGAGGAATTGAGGGTCCTATTCCCATTGGAGTTTATAATCTAGAAGGGTAGGAGGGTGAAAAACAGGAAGGGTGAGGATGATGTTAGTACAGACTAAGATGAAGGCAATTATTAGGTAAGTTGAATTCATTTGTTACTGAGTTGTGTGGTAGGCTTCCTTGAACAAAAGTGGCTTTAATGAGTATGTTTAAAGGAGGACAGATTAGGGCAAAGTTGGGCAGTGTGGGGAAGTGCATTCCAGTGGGTTGGGGCCGCACAAGAGATGTCCTGCAGTCTAGCATGGGAGGAGGTGGAGGGACCGGAAGGGGAGGAGCTACATGGTGGTGGCGTGCAGCCGTGCTCTGTACAGGGAGAAAGCAACCTGTTAGCCCCGATAAGGAAAATTAAGTATCTGTACCCGACAAGCTAGCCTTGGCAGTGAGAGTGCCCGGCACACGCAGCAGAACAGCGGTAGACTTGTCTGGCCGTATCTAACAGCAAGAATTCTGGTCCAAAGTCTGGCATTTACAGGACCCTTAGCCCGGGTCAGTTATAGGAACCGCCAGCTGGGAGAGTCACAGCATTGGCTAGCACCCAGCTAGCAGGAAGAAAAAAAGCCCAAGCCAAGGATCGAAGTGACTGTTTGCAGTTGCGTGCAGAAGGGAGACCAGCAAGAGATGTAGAGAACTCTACTAAAGGCCACAGTTTAAGACGCTTTGACTGGGACTTTAGAGTGGCCACGCAGAGAGCCCGAGCAAGGTACGCTATTGGTCTGATTAGCCGGCAGTGGTAGAGAGCGTACCCTAGTACACCAGGCTGTTATGAAAGAGCATTGTGAAGTCGAGAAACAGGGTTGTACGTAGGGTTGGCCAAGCTGCTGGGATCAAGTTACATTGAGGTATTGTGACCTGTGTTATATTCCCCACTCACGAAGATATAGTCTCACCCTATGCATGCTCACAGAATTAAGCTGGGCTTTTAAATTCTTTTATCTATGGTGTTAATAACACTAAAGCTAGCTGGGTCTGACATTAATCTAACACCATCCTTAGTACTGGGGCTAACTATTTAAATGCTGGAACCAGGTACCGCAGGTTTGGGTAAAGGCTTGGCCGCATTTGAGGCTGAAAGTAAGTGAGCCCACTCTGTATAGGATAATGGGGTTTTTGGCCTGCAATACAGATGAGGACAGCTAAGGTGTGTTGTCTCTAAAGGATGATCGTAAAGCCTGTATAATCAATGTGTGTGCTTCTGTGCCCATCTAGAAAGGAGTAGATTGTGTGGAACTACGGTCTAAGAATAGACTTTACTGAAGGCTAAACTCCCAGGCTTTCCCTAAGTGATTATAAGGGAGAACACAGGTGGTAATATTAAGGACACTTTCCTGAAGAGAGACGCTTTGCAATCATTTTGAGTCTATATTGTATAGTTATTGTCCTTTAATGCATGCATTTGTTAACAGTATCCAAATCAAACACCTCTCCAACTGATTATGTTATTGGAAACTGTCTGATTATAAGCGAGAACACAGGTGGTGATATTCAGGACATTTTCCTGAAGAGAGACGCTCTGCAGTCATTTTGAGTCTATATTATATAGTTATTGTCCTTTGATGCATGCATTTGTTAACAGTATCCAAATAAAAAAAAAACCTCTCCAACATATTATGTTATTGGCAACTGTCTTATAGGCTGCCCTGAATTCACAGGTTGCTTGCCTGGATTACAAACAAGATCTGGTTAGATCTGTTATATGCATATGTCTAAGTACCTGCTAGGTTGTAGATGATTGTTAAATAGACAAAGAAATTGTAAAGATTTTTTTGGTTTAGGATAAGCTTGAACACCGCAGGAAAAAAGTTTGAGTCATAGAGGCCGAATTATCAAATGTCGGATCAGGTCCGACAGACATCTCTAAATGCGGAGAGCAATACGCTCTCTGTATTCAGCATTGCACCAGCAGCTCACAAGAGCTGCTGGTGCAACGTCGCCCCCTGCAGACTCGCAGCCAATCGGCCACCAGCAGAGGGGTGTCAATCAACCCGATCGTACTCGATCGGGTTGAATTGTGGCAATCTCTGTCCGCTTCATCAGAGCAGGCGGACAGGGTTATGGAGCAGCGGTCTTCAGACTCGCCAGAAACACGGGCCCTCAAGCTCCGTTCGGAGCTTGATAAATGGGCCTCATAGTGCTAAATAACCTGTTTTGCAGGGTGTTGTATGCCTAAAATTTAAGTATCTGTAAAGTGTTCTGTTTTGTCATGCACATATGTTTAACTACCTGTTGGGATGGCATATGATGGATAGACAAGTATGAAGGTTGTCACTTATTAGAGTGAGTCAAACAAGGTTGGACACCATGTTGTTGTTTTTTTTGTCCTGTAAAAGAATAGAGGTCTCACTACAGGTAACTAAAGTAGTGTAAACAGTGGTGCTCAAAAAAAGAAGAAAGAAAAAAAGCATGGGAGAAGCTGTTGCAAGGAGCAGGTCATTGTTGGATCTTAGGCGGCGGGCTGAAGTATATTTGTTGATGAGTGAGGACAGGTAGGGGGGCTGCGTTGGTAAGGACTTTGTAGGTCAGGGTGAGAATTTTGAATTTAATTCTGCTGTGAATAGAGAGCCAGTGAAGGGACTCAAGGAGAGGGGCAGCAAATACTGAGCGGCGGGAAATGTGGATTAGCCTGGCAGAAGAATTTAGGATGGATTGAAGGGGGGAGAGGCGGGAGAAAGGAAGGCCAGATAGTAGGTGATTACAGTAGTCAAGTCAGGGAAATTACCAGGGAGTGGATTAGTTGTTTAGAGGTGTCAGCACTTAGAAGTGGATGAATTTTGGAGATACTAAGTACAGGGTGTCAGGGTGTCCACTGGGCCAGGGGGATTGATGAAGCAAGCACAACTATTATTATTTTTTTTTTAATTTTGGCAGCCTCTGTGTGTGTGTATGTACGTCTTTGTGTGTTTTCTGTGGGTGTCTCTCTGTATGTGTATGTCTTTGTGTGTTTTCTGTGGGTGTCTCTGTGTGTGTGTGTGTATGTATTGGTGTGTTTTCTGTGGGTGCCTGTGTGTATGTCTTTGTGCGTTTTCTGAGGCTGTCTCTGTGGGTGTTTCCTTAGGTGTATGTGCAAGTTTTTGTTTGAGTTTGTGTGTGTGTGTGTCCATTGTCTGTTTCTTTTTAGGACATTTTGAACTTACTGATTATTCACATCCTTTTACAGACTTTGAGAGTAATGAGACCTTTCCGGAAGTCACCAATCCACCACTTAACCTTTAAAGGGACTGTCTAGTCTAAAACAAACTTTCATTATTCAGATAGGGCATGTAATTTTAAACAATTTCTAAATTTACATCTATCACCAATTTTGCTTTGTTCTCTTGGTATACTTAGTTGAAAGCTGAACCTAGGAGGTTCATATGCTAATTTCTAAGCCCTTGAAGGCCGCCTCTCATCTCAGGGCATTTTGACAGTTTTTCACCACTAGAGGGTGTTAGTTCATGTGTTTCATATAGATAACACTGTGCTCACGCACGTGGAGCTCCTAGGAGCCAGCACTGATTGGCTAAAATGCAAGTCTGTCAAAAGAACTGAAATAAGATGCAGTTTGCAGAGGCTTAGATACAAGATAATCACAGAGGTAAAAAGTGTATTAATATAAATGTGTTGGTTATGCAAAACTAGGGTATGGGTAATAAAGGGATTATCTATATTTTAAAACAATAAATATTCTGGTGTAGACTGTCCCTTTAAATTATTGTTTAGGCAGTTCAAGGTCCTTCCTTTCAGCCACTGCATGCTGTTGGCATCATAAAGTTGGCATCTTCCTTGACAAAAAGATCATCAGAATTCCATATTTTATATTGTAAATCTCCTTTTTTGACAAAACTATAGTCTACCTCATTAATTGTCAGGTCAATGTAAGTGCTGAGTGTCTGAGTATGTTTGTATGTTTCTTTACGTGTCTGCTAGAGTGTCTACATGTGAATCCTTATGTGTGAGTGTGTGTTTCAGTGTATGAGTGTGTCTGTGTGTTTCTGTGTTTGTGTGTGTAGGTGAAATTAAATAATTAGGCTTGAGAGAAATAAGAAAATAGAGATAAAGGGGAAGAGGTATCTTTATCTTCACTAACCACACCTCTCTAGCTTTACCAGTTCCTATATTACTGTATGTGCTGGATTTATTAAGGAGTGAAGAAGTGAGGGAACATTAGTGAATTACCTGTATAAAATAACATAGGAAGAGGTGAAGCAGTAGAGGTTGGTGATGTCAGTACAGCTGGTGACCTCTAAGTGAATTTTGTCAGGAATGGGTGAAAAAGTCAGAAAAACAAAGTTCATATAACACTTTTGTGTAATAATTATAATAGTAACAATTATTATAATTATTTATTATTAGTGGAGCACAACAGATGCCACTGTGTTCTATTAGCTCTGCCAGCTGCCTCGTTAGCGCAGTAGGTAGCGCGTCAGTCTCATAATCTGAAGGTCGTGAGTTCGATCCTCACACGGGGCACTTGCTTTTGTTTTCTTAAAGGGCCATAATACCCAAATGTTTAAACACTTGAAAGTGATGCAGCATAGCTGTAAAAAGCTGACTAGAAAATATCACCTGAACATCTCTATGTAAAAAAGAAAGATATTTTACCTCAAAAGTTCCTCAGTAGCCACATCCAATTGTAAAGGACTTCTAAGCAGCATATTGGTATGTCTGTCCTGGGACAGCTGAAAGGATGAGCCTCGTGCATGCTCATATTATTTCCCTATTCAGATTAGGGAAGTTTACAATGAAATCTCATGAGAGTTAAGTCAAATCTCATGAGATCACAGTAAAAGAGTTCATGACCTCAGCACTGCTGATGCTGATTGGCTGCTGTTCATTTCTTCATTTTTTATTTTTTTTTACCTGCAGCTGGGAGTAGCTGAGTATAACTTTTTACACAGAACTTACTCTGCTGAGCTGAGGAGATTGTGAGGTAAAATGTCTTCCTTTTTTACATAGAGATGCTCAGGTGATATTTTCCTGTCAGCTTTTTACAGTTATACTGCATTAGTTTCAAGTGATTTAGCATATGAGTATTATGTCCCTTTAATTAATTTTATCAGCAGACAACTGATTAAAAAGTGATACCTGTTATTGAATCAGTAAAAATATATTCCAGTTAAATAACACTCAAGATACAAATGGTCTTGGGAGCTATTGAGTTACAAGGCTTATTTTTATCAGTGCTATGTGTATTAATTGTAGAGTAACTGATAGAACAGTTTATTATGTAATACAAACACACGGCTAGATTACGAGTTTTGCGTTAGAGGCTATGCGGTGCTAACGAGCAGTTTATGCTCACCGCTCACTTACCTACAGCGATTACGGGTTTTTACAAACCCGGCGGTAAAAGACAAGAAGTGAGCGTTGAACAAAATTTTGCTCCACATCTCACTCCAATACCAGCGCTGCTTACGTTAGCGGTGAGCTGGTGTAACGTGCTCGTGCACGATTTCCCCATAGGAATCAACGGGGAGAGCCGGCTGAAAAAAAGTCTAACACCTACAAAAATGCAGCGTATAACTCACTAACGCAGCCCCATTGATTCCTATGGGGAAATAAAATGTATCTCTACACCTAACACCCTAACATGAACCCTGAGTCTAAACAGCCCTAATCTTACACTTATTAACCCCTAATCTGCCGCCCACAACATTGCCGACACCTACATTACATTTATTAACCCCTAATCTGCTGCCCTCAATGTCGCTGCAACCTACCTACACTTATTAACCCCTAATCTGCTGTCCCCAACGTCGCCGCCACTATAATAAACATATTAACCCCTAAACCTAAGTCTAACCCTAACCCCCCCAACTTAAATATAATTTAAAAAAAATCTAAATAAAATTATTATAATCAACTAAATTATTCTTATTTAAAACTAAATACTTACCTGTAAAATAAACCCTAAGCTAGTTACAATATAACTAATAGTTACATTGTATCTAGCTTAGGGTTTATTTTTATTTTACAGGCAAGTTTGTATTTATTTTAAATAGGTAGAATAGTTATTAAATAGTTATTAAAGGGTCATAATACCCAAATGTTTAAACACTTGAAAGTGATGCAGTATAGCTGTAAATAGTTGACTAGAAAATATCACCTGAACATCTCTACGTAAAAAAGAAAGATATTTTACCTCAAAAGTTCCTTAGTAGCCACATCCCATTGTAAACGATTTCTAAGCAGCATATTAGTATGTCTGTCCTTGGACAGCCGAAAGGATGAGCCTCGTGCACTCTCGTGTTATTGCCCTATTCAGTTTAGGGAAGTTTACAATGAAATCTCATGAGAGTTAAGTCAAATCTCATGAGATCACAGTAAAAGAGTTCATGACTTCAGCACTGCTGATGCTGATTGGCTGCTGTTCATTTCTGAATTGTTTTATTTTTTTTACCTGCAGCTGGGCTGCAGCTGAGTATAACTTTTTACACAAAACTTACTCTGCTGAGCTGAGGAGATTGTGAGGTAAAATATCTTCCTTTTTTACATAGAGATGCTCAGGTGATATTTTCCTGTCAGCTTTTTACAGTTACACTGCATCAGTTTCAAGTGATTTAGCATATGAGTATTATGTCCCTTTAACTATTTAATAAACTACCTAGCTAAAATAAATACAAAAGTACCTGTAAAATAAAACCTAACCTAAGTTACACTAACACCTAACACTACACTATAATTAAATGAATTCCCTAAATTAAATACAATTAAATAAAATTAGCTAAAGTACAAAAAAAAAAACACTAAATTACAGGAAATAATAAACAAATTACAAGATTTTTAAACTAATTACACCTAATCTAATCCCCCTAACAAAATAAAAAAGCCCCCCCAAAATAAAAAAGCCCTACCCTACACTAAATTACAAATAGCCCTTAAAAGGGCCTTTTGCGGGGCATTGCCCCAAAGTAATCAGCTCTTTTACCTGTAAAAAAAATTACAAATCCCCCCCCAACATTAAAACCCACCACCCACACAACCAACCCTACTCTAAAACCCACCCAGTACCCCCTTAAAAAAAACTAACACTAACCCCTTGAAGATCACCTTACCGGGAGAAGTCTTCATCCAACCGGGCCGAAGTCCTCAACGAATCCGGCAGAAGTGGTCCTCCAGACGGGCAGAAGTGGTCCTCCAGATGGACAGAAGTCTTCATCCAGACGGCATCTTCTATCTTCATCCATCCTGCGGCGTGGAGCGGGTTCATCTTCAAGACATCCGACGCGGAGCATCCTCTTCTTTCCACAGCGACTGAAGAATGAAGGTTCCTTTAAGTGACGTCATCCAAGATGGCGTCCCTTCAATTCCGATTGGCTGATAGAATTCTATCAGCCAATCGGAATTAAGGTAGGGAAAATCCTATTGGCTGATGCAATCTGACTCGTAATACCAGGGGGCGTTAAAAAGCAGCGTTGGGACCGGACAACGCTGCTTTTTAAGCCTAACGCAAAACTCGTAATCTAGCCAACAGTGAGTTATAACATTACAGATATAAAGAGAAAAGTTAAGTAGCCGTAAAGAGGACAGATGTTATTTGTGAAGCAATTTGAAGTTTTTTAACAGGGGAGAGAGGGTTGGGGAGAAGATGACCTGAGCAGCTGCAAGTAGGAATGTTTCCTCGGGAGAACTTAAACTGTCTGCATGTTGCAATGGATGCATTATGGTGCCACTGATTTTGCTAAAAAAATAAAAATTCTAATAGGAAATATGCTCAGGTCCTTTTACATATTCTTTAAGGCTTCTAATGCCCCCTAATTTTCAGTGTTCAAAACCACTTTCCTGTCCATGAGAATGTGAGAAAAAGGAGTAATGTACTTATTAATAGTTATGTGCATTTGTGTCATTTTTAAGAAAATGAATGCCGAAGATGGCGGTCACCAGTGGCATTCAGTTATTTGTTTTTGTTAAAAGTGCAACACGAAGATCTGTTTACTTTCACAAGAAGAAATCCAACTCCGAAAATAGCTGAATGCAGCTAGCGGGCGCCATCTTCAGCATTGACACGAGTGTACATGCCTACATTTCAAATGCCACATAATGCAGTTTAGTAGCTAGTTTTGAGAGGCAGAGGTGTATACTCTGCACCATGGTAAGACAGAAAGTAAAGCAGATATCAGTGAACCATCAGATTACAGATATTCAGCTATTAAAAGGAAAGTTTTTTAATTTCATTTATGCATCATTAATGTTTTACTGTATTGCAAAAGATCTGCATACAAAATACATGTTTTAAAGCATTTAAAATGGCCATTTTATTAGAAACATATACAGGGAGTGCAGAATTATTAGGCAAGTTGTATTTTTGAGGATTCATTTTATTATTGAACAACAACCATGTTCTCAATGAACCCAAAAAACTCATTAATATCAAAGCTGAATAGTTTTGGAAGTAGTTTTTAGTTTGTTTTTAGTTATAGCTATTTTAGGGGGATATCTGTGTGTGCAGGTGACTATTACTGTGCATAATTATTAGGCAACTTAACAAAAAACAAATATATACCCATTTCAATTATTTATTTTTACCAGTGAAACCAATATAACATCTCAACATTCACAAATATACATTTCTGGCATTCAAAAACAAAACAAAAACAAATCAGTGACCAATATAGCCACCTTTCTTTGCAAGGACACTCAAAAGCCTGCCATCCATGGATTCTGTCAGTGTTTTTATCTGTTCACCATCAACATTGCGTGCAGCAGCAACCACAGCCTCCCAGACACTGTTCAGAGAGGTGTACTGTTTTCCCTCCTTGTAAATCTCACATTTGATGATGGACCACAGGTTCTCAATGGGGTTCAGATCAGGTGAACAAGGAGGCCATGTCATTAGATTTTCTTCTTTTATACCCTTTCTTGCCAGCCACGCTGTGGAGTACTTGGACGCGTGTGATGGAGCATTGTCCTGCATGAAAATCATGTTTTTCTTGAAGGATGCAGACTTCTTCCTGTACCACTGCTTGAAGAAGGTGTTTTCCAGAAACTGGCAGTAGGACTGGGAGTTGAGCTTGACTCCATCCTCAACCCGAAAAGGCCCCACAAGCTCATCTTTGATGATACCAGCCCAAACCAGTACTCCACCTCCACCTTGCTGGCGTCTGAGTCGGACTGGAGCTCTCTGCCCTTTACCAATCCAGCCACGGGCCCATCCATCTGGCCCATCAAGACTCACTCTCATTTCATCAGTCCATAAAACCTTAGAAAAATCAGTCTTGAGATATTTCTTGGCCCAGTCTTGACGTTTCAGCTTGTGTGTCTTGTTCAGTGGTGGTCGTCTTTCAGCCTTTCTTACTTTGGCCATGTCTCTGAGTATTGCACACCTTGTGCTTTTGGGCACTCCAGTGATGTTGCAGCTCTGAAATATGGCCAAACTGGTGGCAAGTGGCATCTTGGCAGCTGCACGCTTGACTTTTCTCAGTTCATGGGCAGTTATTTTGCGCCTTGGTTTTTCCACACGCTTCTTGCGACCCTTTAGCACTCAATGATTACAATAAACTGCAATACCATAATTACGAGAAAGCTTTTGCTTAGAAATATATAAAACGGGTGCACTTTCCTGAGAAACTTCCGCTGGGGGAGGAGTCATGCAGCTCACCTGCATGCCGGTGCTGTGAGAGGACGCCGTGCTATCAGCTCCCCGCTCTCCGCCTCTTGCCTTGGGAGAAGCCGAGGATTTATGAGTGTGGCGCTCTGCTGGGTTCCGACCAGCATGAGAGTTTGAAGTTTCGATTAGCCGTTTGGCTGCAGCTGCTCGGCAGTTGTCTCTTGTGTGTTTTATGTCAAAAGAAAAGGCTTTCCTTTCAACAAGCCTCCTCCGATAAAGACCCACTCTGGCGAATTGTTTCAGCCTACATCTGACCTGACCGGGTGGAGGTAACAACCTGTCTGCCTGGGTGGCAATTTTACCTGGCAGGTACAAGTGCAGTAAGGGTCGTAGAAGGAAGCTGCTTGCGGCTGGGATCATTGGCTAGATTCAGCCCCTTTTCTACAGACGCTCCCTGGTGAGCGTCATATTGCCTGTCCTGTCCCAACTCTCAAATACCGACTCAAGTAACGCTGAGTCAAGTACAGTGAGGATCCTAGAAGGAAGAGCTACTCTGGCGAATCGATATAGCCTATAACAGACCGGGCTTGGCTGAATTAACATCCTACTTGCCGGGGCAGCAATCTTACCTGGCGGGTATAGGTTCAGCGAGGGTCTCAGAAGAAAGCTGCTTGCGGCTGGGATCATCTGCTAGATCCGGACTTAGTCTCTTTTCTACAGACGCTCCCTGGTGAGCACCAGTCTGCCAGTCCGGCGCTAAAGCTCTGCGCTGAGTCAAGTGACCCTGACTTAAGCAGCCTATTCCAGGATGTTCGCTCCCCTGGTTATCAGGTAAAAGACCCGGAGTATGTTGAAACAGCTGTCTGAATACGAGGCCGGGTGCTGGGTCATACCTTCAGATGCTCCCTGGTGAGTGACTCAGGTGAATCAAGTATATCCCTGCCAGCGGGAACTCCTTGATAGCCGGCAGGGGAATAGAAGCAGGTACAGTTCCTCTGGAGCGTGGGGACCAGTTCTCATTTTAAGGTAACCTGCTAACTCTTTAACTTGCTTCTTTGAACTGTCGGTGGTGCCCACATTGTATATAGCCGTTGGGATAAAATTCTTCAGTTCTTTCCTCGGGGCCTACACTATATGCTGAACTCTGCCCCTTTAAAAGAAAGTCGATTAGGGTCTGCTGCAAGAACAAGGATCCCATAATTCAAATCTAAGTAAGAGGAAGTGGGCCCCACAGGATTGGGGTAGTGCGAATGGACCTTGACTTTTGTAGCCTTGCACTCCTCTGTTGCTATTACTTCCTCTTAGAGCTATATTTTGGGGGTAGTAAGTGTCTGCTTTTTTTTCTTGTCCTCATCTTACTTAGGATTTATTATTTCAAAAGCAGCTGACCCTATTCAAAGTAACTGGGTTTGCTAGAAGTTTTTGTTTAGCTAGGGCAAAATGTTGGTTTTCTAGGTGAAATTTATGAAACAAGTCTCTTTTTTTGTTTTCTGTTTTTTTTTTCATGTGATGTTATACTGGCCAATTAAGTTTAAGAATAGCAAAGTCCTATAGATGTTGAATAGATGCTTTTTAAGGTATTGGAGGTCTGTTACTCTCTCCAGTGTGTGTACAGATTAGGTTAGTCGCCCTTAGGGGCTTAAGCCAACTCTAGGGGTATGTATTAAAACAGTAGTTATAATATACTATTTTATTTCTCAAACTCAGATTCTCATGTTGACAACTTAAAAGTGTTGCTGATTGCAAAAAAATGTTTTGATCTGCTTTTCAGGTTGTTCCCTTCTATATTAAACTCTAGCCTCTGGGAGAACTATATAGTTAGGTCTATATACCACCTATAGGGTGCTACTATTAACCTGATATAGTGATCTTTAGCTGGAATTAATAGACCAGGTTTAATATATTCAGGTAGAACAATTTAATCCCTGGGGGCTATCCTTTAAAATTGTGGTATTGTTTCCTGTCCTCAGTTGTTTGTTGTGAATCCTCTTCTTTAAATCCACCCGTTTTGTTCTGTGTTGGGGGGTATTTGATAAATCACATATATTTTGCTAGTGAATTCTAAATTAAGAGCTTTTATACACGAATGTGGCTGTTGGGATAATTTTTTTGTGGTCTTTACCTTTTTTCACGTATTGTTAAGGTCTACACCAGAGCACTGCACTTTTTTTTTTTTTATTTTATTTTCTTTTCTCCTTTTCTTTCCCTTTTCACTATTATATGTCTCAGAGACATATCCTAAATACCAATTAAATACACTAATTCACAAGGAGGTTGCGGGTTGTCCCGGTACCTCGGTATCACTATTTGTGTTTTTTTTTTTTTTTTCCCTCACTTTTGTTTTCCTGCTGCACGCACGTTTATCTCACTTCCATATTGTTCTTTATAATTTATGGACAAATTTCTATCACAGGGGAAATCTTCTTCTCCCAGAATGCCGAGCAAAGTTAAAGAAAAAAGAACTAAGGCTCTAGAAGCCAGTTTGGATAATACAATAGAACCATTGTCTAATTCTGCTGACACTCTGATTGCCCAACTATCTGATCTATTTTCACCTCAATTCGATATTATTAAAAAAGAGCTGGGTTCAATTTCTTCTGAAATCTCAGCGTTGTCAGCAGAGGTTAAACAATTTTCTACTAGAATGCAGGAAGCTGAGAGCAGGATCTCGGACCTGGAGGATCAGGTCAATGCCCAAGACAGTATAATTACCCAACAGGACTCTAAAATCAATAGCCTCCAGGGACGTCTTGATTACCTGGAAGACAGGGCGAGAAGAAATAATATCAGAATTGTGGGTCTCCCAGAATCTACTGAATTTGAGGATTTGTTACATTTTACATCTTTGATACTGCCTCAGAGACTGGGAGTCCCACAATCCAGATTGCCCATCATGGTTGAGAGAGCCCATAGAATTGGTACAAAAAAAAAACCTTGAGTCAGCCCAGGGCAGAAGTAGAATGTGTATATGTAAAATATTAAATTTTCAAGACAAAATTGAAGTAATGCAGCAATTTAAAAAATTGAAAGAACCTCTAATTTTTGGTAATAATAAAGTCCTCCTGTTTCAAGACTTCTCTATAGAGACCTCGCAGAGGAGGCGGACGATGGCCCCCCTTTGTACTCAGCTTATTAATAAAGGTCTACAAGCCTGAATGATTTATCCAGCTAAAATAATAGTTGAGTATGAGGGCTCTCGCCTGACCTTCTCTGAGGTGAGGGAAGTAAAAGAATTTCTCAAAGATAAATAAGGTCAACATTAGCCAGTATAGCTCTGAGTAAATTATTGTTTAGGCCGCAAGTGTTTTTTGGAAATCTGAGGTACATATTGACAAGGGATATTGTTTATGATAAAATTGATCAGCAGACGTCCAAAAGTGAAGATTTTTTATTTAGTCCTGGAAAGATATGGGGGCCTTTTTTGTTGTTTAGTAACTTTATATTTACAGTTTTGTGTTTTAATTTTTTTTTTCTCTCCTCTTCTCTCTCTCCCTCTTCCTTGTTTCTTTTCTCCCCTCCTCCTCCTAATTAATACTCGTAGAAATAAGCTCTTCTTGTTAATTAATGGACATTAAGATAACCTCTTGGAATGTGGGAGGAATCTCATCGCCCTCTAAACGTAAATTTATTATTAAACTCCTAGCAAGGGAGAACGCTGATATTTCCTTCCTCCAAGAAACTCATCTAGATGTCCATGAAGCTAATAAATTTAAGATTAAATGGGTAGGGGAGGTGATTGCTTCTTCAGTCAAAGGTAGGAAATGTGGGGTTGCAATTCTTTTAAACAAGTCCCTAGATTATAAGATTATTCTGGCTGAGATAGACCCTGAAGCCAGATTTATTATTTTACACATCTGTATAAATAAGACCAAATTTATTTTGTGTAATATTTATGGCCCCAATAAATTTAATCCTGAATTTTGGGATAAAATTAAAATTAAGTTATTTCCTTATGTCAAAGAGAACTTAATAATTGGTGGGGATTTTAATATGACCTTATATCCGGAAATTGACAGACTTTCATCTAAAAATATGTCGGAGAATAAGAGAAGTTCAAAATATTTTTTGAAATTTTGTCAGAAGTTACAGGTCCACGATGTGTGGCGCAGGTTGAATCCGGATTTACAAAATTTTACCTGTGAATCCAAGGCGCATAGAACATTTTCTCGCATAGATTTGTTCTTGATTTCAGTCTCTTCCTCTAGTGGTAGTCTAGAGGCCGAGATTGGAGAGATTATGATCTCAGATCATGCAATAATTTCAGTTTCGCTGCTCTCTCAAGACAGGATTGGCGCTAGGAGCCCTAGACTATTTTATCCCAGGTTTTTATCTAATGATCCTAGATTTACCGGTTGGTTGAAAGAAAAATGGGAGGAATACTCAGGGCTTAATTCAGCCTATCGGCATAAAATTCAAACTTTCTGGGAAGCTGGTAAAGCGGTTTTACGGGGTGAAATTAAGGGATTCTTGTATGCTAGGAATAAAAAAATAAGGGCCAGAGATGTCCAATTATCTAACCAGGTAAGGAATGCTTTTAGGAACTATCGGTGTCAGCGTACCAGGAATAACTGGAATTTATATGTAATTGCCAAGAAAGAGAGAGATTCCGTGTTGCGTCAAAAACATCAGGAAGAAGAGTTAAAAATCAATCTTCGATTTAAGAGCATTCATGGCAGCTCAGCTAAAAGTCTCGCAAGATTAGTTAAAGCCAAGAAAAATAAAAATCTTATCCCTGTGATACAGCACAGGGGCAAATGTACATCAGACACAGCTGAAATCGCAGGAATTTTTCATGATTTTTACCGATCTTTATATGCAGAAGGAGATGTTAATCATGACAATGAAACAAACTTCTGGTCCTCGATCTCGGTACCCAAAATTCAACTTGACGAGCTAGATATGTTGAATGCCCCTATTTCAGCCGAAGAGATTAGTAGTGCAATATCTAGGGCAAAATTGAATAAGGCAGCAGGTCCTGACGGATTACCTATAGAATTCTATAAAACTCTATCTGAGCTACTAGTCCCTATATTAGAAAAGCTATATAATAGTTATTATATATCGGGTAATATACCCTCCTCGATTTTTTCGGCCGCTAACATCTCATTAATTCTCAAAAAAGGGAAAAATCGGCCTATTTCAGTCCTTAACGCTGACTATAAAATACTTGCTTCTATTCTATCCTGTAGATTGGTGTTATGTCTGGAGAAACTTATCCATGCAGATCAGGTGGGTTTCATGCCTTCTCGGTGTTCTTCTAAGAATATAAGGAAACTAACAACTTTAGTTGATTTTATCTGGAACTCAGAACAGGGCAGGGAGAGGTCTGATTTAAAAAATATAGCGGTTCTTACCTTAGACGCAGTCAAAGCATTTGATTGCATCTCTTGGAAGCATATGTTTTCAGCTCTTTGTAAATTTGGTTTTATCGGTAACTTCCCTGACTTTATTCGTAAGATTTATCAGAACCCTATCTCATATTTATTAGTCAATGGTACGATTTCTCCTGAGATCCATCTTCAAAGAGGAACAAGACAGGGCTGCCCGCTTTCCCCTCTGCTTTTTAATATAGTATTAGAACCCT
Source organism: Bombina bombina (assembly GCF_027579735.1). NCBI lineage: Eukaryota > Metazoa > Chordata > Amphibia > Anura > Bombinatoridae > Bombina > Bombina bombina. The sequence goes on from NC_069504.1 coordinate 719,379,116, forward strand.
TAGCCATTAAGTTACGTGAGATCCTGCCAGGGATCCCGTTAGGAAGTCAGAGTCTGAAAATACTACTCTATGCAGATGACATCTTACTTTTTCTTAATAAACCTGTTGATACTATCCCAAATGTGATATTGGTGATTAATCAATTTAGTACATTTGCAGGCTATAAGATCAATATGGAGAAGAGCGAATTGATGTGGCTTGGGACGCGGTGTCCAAACCAACATGCAACAATCTTTCATGAAGTAGACGCGGTTCGTTATTTGGGATTAGAGATCAATAGAAATCCAAAATTGTGGTACTAGGCCAACTTTGGTGGGCTATTTCAGAAAATCCAAGAGGATCTTAAGATTTGGACAGCATTTCCTTTATCACTTACAGCCTCTGTTACTTTGATTAAAACCATAATCTTTCCAAAAATTCTTTATTACCTGCAAAATCTACCTCTGTTGATTCTGAATAAGGACTTGAAGAAACTGGCAGCCTGGTTCTCAAAGTTTATATGGAAATCTAAGAAGCCTCGATTATCGCTTAATAGGCTTGCGCAAAAATACACTGGCGGAGGATTGGCTTTGCCCAATATTAGACTTTACAATTATGCTTCTTTGGGCAAGATTATTCTTGATTGGATCTCTCGGGCTGAGTTAGTGACTTCCTTTGATCTGGACTCATATTTTGTGGAACCATGGTCGCTGAAAGCCCTGATTCATTGTACTCCTCAGTCTCTCCCGTCAGAGGTATCGGCATTAAGCTCGTTTAGGAATATTATTATTGCTTGGTATAGACTTTGTAAACTGCCTGCTCAAAATTGATTCTTCTTTTTCGGATTACCTACCAATCAGGGGGAATCCCCAGTTCCTTCCCGGCTTAGACCAGAAATGCTTCTTTGAATGGCAGGCTAAAGGATTAGAATATGTTCATCAACTACTTGATGACGACTTATTGATGTTTCCCTGGGAAACAATTAGGGAACAATTTTCCCTTCCCAGGCTGCAGCGGTTTGCTTATTTTCAGATTCGACATTTTGTTAATGCCCAGAATTGGCATACTGGTGAGAGAGCTGATTGGACCGAACTTAAGACCTGTATTAGGAAATTCATTCATGGTGATTCATCAATTTCACTAATCTCTGATATTATGTTGACTAAGCAAGGCATACTGGAGGAAGACAAACGGATTAAGTTCTGGTACCCTTACATTAGTTCTATAGATCCGGAGGGAATAAGTAATAGTCTTGCGAGAGTGGCGAAACTGCCTATACCTACAAATTGGAAAGAATCTCACTTAAAACTATTAAATAATTCATATTTATCTCCGGCCTCAATGGCTAAATATTTTCCTAATAAAAATTTCCGTTGTGAACACTGCGCATTTACCCGGGCTGACCTTTGCCACATGTTATGGGCTTGTCCAAAGATCTCTCAATTATGGTTGAAAGTCCAATTTTGGTATAACAGGGTCTTTGCAAGTTCAACCACTTTCTCTCTTGAAAATATAGTGTTGTTACTTCCGGAGATAAGAGGAAGGGAGAGAATGCGGATTCTAAATACAATTTAAAAAGTGGATTGTAAAGACTCCCCCCAGTTTGACACAAGTTTTAGGGGATATTCAAGCCCAGATTATTTTTGAATCCTTTCATTGTCAGTTTGTATCCGAAAGAAAAATTAAAGAGTTCTTAATAGGCTGGGCCCCGGTCATTAAGACATACCCAAGTGCGGTGCAGAGACAGATTCTGAGACCCTTTCTGGCTTCAGTGAGCTTCGCAGAGTTAGTCCTACATGGTGAATTTTCAGATACCTGGATTAGAAATAGAAATTTGGTGGAATAAACCTTGACAGAGAATAGTTACTTTAGATAGTGACTTGCACTTTGGGTTATATGAGGAGGAGGGGTGGATTTTGTTCTTATAATTTTTTTTTATTTTTTTTTATTTTATTTTATTTTTTTGTTTTGTTTTGTCTTTTTTATTTATTTATTTATTTATTATTTTTTTTTTGTTGTTTTGTTATTTTATTATTCAATTTTGAAAATTAGCCATTCTATTAATTTATGTAGTCTCTATTGGATACAGAAATTTTATTAACATTTCTCACGACTGTCTAAAATTGTTTTTTTTGTATTGACATATTAATGTCTTATGGTGGTCCTGTGAGACTATGAGCGTCCTGCGAGACGTATATATGCTTAACAGATGTTATTTTCTTCGATTTTTGACTTATTCTGTTACTTAAATGGCTATGCTTAATAAAGATATTTAAAAAAAAAAAAAAAAAGAAATATATAAAACATCACTTTTACTACTTATATAAAAATAAAAAAAGTTAAAAAAATTAAGATTAAAAAATAAATAGGGTTAAACACATACAGTCCTGCCAATGTACACGGCCCAGTCTTGTGACACCAATGTTTTTTTGTTTGATTGTTTTTTCACACAATATCCCAGTGGTTTGCATATAACATCAGTGCGCCAGGGAGTGAAATGTAGCAACGACAAGAAGACAATTGGTAATCTGCCGTACCTAGCTAAGGTAAGTCTCTAAATACCCCTATCTAGTTCCTAACCCTCCCCTAGCTATGCCTACTTTATTTTTCTGCCAGCAACTTGCCTCCTCTACCGACACTCCGGGTGGTAGGGGAGAGCTGTAGGCCATCATTTCCTGTCCCCATTGTCCGACCCACTTATGGTTCTCTTTGCCTTTTCAGGCACTTCACACTCCAAAGAGAGGTAAATACGCAGTCCCTTGCACACTGATGATAATTGCACACCACTAAGTTATTGTGTGAAAAAACAAACAACAAAAAAAAATTGATGTCACAAGTCTGGACCTTTTGAGTTAGCAGGACTGTATGTGTTTTACGCTGTTAAACTTCTTGATGGTGCGGAGCACACACCTATGCCTTTCAACAGAAAACTAGCTACTAAACTGCATAATGTGGCATTTGAAATGTAGACATGTGCACTTGTGTCAATGACAAAGATGACGGCATTTAACTATTTTTGAAACCAGATTTCTTCTTGTGAAAGGGCACAGAACAAATAGCCAAATGCCACTGGAGGCCGCCATCTTCGGCATTCGTTTCCTTCCAAATTACACGAATGAACATGCCTATTAATAAGTAAATTACTCCTCTAGCTCACATTCTCATGGACTAGAAAACAGAATTTATACTTACTAATACATTTCTTTCTTTCAGGATGAGGAGAGTCCATAGTTCCATAACATGTGGGATTTATTCCCTGCCACTAGGAGGAGGTCAAGAACCCCCACAAGAGCTTTAATCCCTCCTACCTCCTCTCCCCACTCAGTTTACGTATAGCCAAGCAGAGGAGAGAGATAGAAAAGGTAGGAAAGACAGAAAATCAGGGTGAAGAGGTGCAAATAAGAACTATTGCCCATCAAGTAAAAATGCAGGCGGGTCCTATGGACTCTCCTCATCCCAAAAGAAAGAAATGTATCCGTAAGTATAAATTCTGTTTTCCTTCCTAAGATGAGGAGAGTCCATAGGTGTCCATAACATGTGAGATACAATACCCTAACCTAAGCTGAGAGTCCATGTTAAGGACGGGTGAGACAAAATCATGCCAGCTCCTATTTGCCAGACACTGCGGTCTGAAGGACTTTCCTGCTAAAAGCAGCTTTGGAAGAAGCATAAATACCAAAATGATAACATTTAGAAACGGTATGAAGAGAATACCAAGTTGCCACCCCAACCCATCAGACTTGCATCCGTAGTGACTATGATCCAGATAGGTCGAAGAAAAGTAGCTGCAAGGGTCAAATAAATACAATACTTTTTTTCCACCATGAGAGAGATTGTTTGACTGAAGAACTGAGCTTTATCGGTTGTTCCAGATGGAAACAATCCTTTGATCACTGCTTAAGCATGGACAATTGGAGAGGACGAAGATGCAAGCGAGAAAAAGGTACCGTGTCTGATGCTGCTACCATTAGTACTTCCATACAATGTGCTACAGATTGAGAATGAGCCATCTTTATGGAAAAACAGGCAGTCTGAAGTTTGGTTCTGTGAAGTTCTCGGAGAAATAATCACATTTGAACCGAGTCTATTTTCACACCAAGAAAAACCACCCTTGTGGCTGGTGATAAAAAACTTTTGGGGACATTGATTTCTCATCATGTTCCTGAAGGACAGATATCATTCTGTGGGTATGAGCAGTAGCCAGAGAAAGAAATGGAGCATGGACCTAGATATCGTCCAAATAAGGAGCAATGGAGATTCCTTGAGCTCTGATCACTGCTAAGAAAGCCCATAATACCTTCTTGAAAATGCAAGGGGTGGTTGCCAGACAGAAGGGGAGGGACACAAATTGGTAATGCTTGTTGAGAAAAGTAAACCTTAGAAACTGTGAATGGAATGTACAGATATGCATCTTTTGAATCTATAGTTGTCATAAATTGACCCTCCTAAATTTTAGGCAAGATGGTATAAATCGTTTCCATTTTCAAAGAGGGAACCTGAACACATTTTTAAGTTCAGGATAGGGTGATAAGTGTCTTCCTTCTTTGGGACAATAAAGACGTTGGAGTAGAAACCCTGAAACTGTTGAGAGATTGTCTTAAACACATTGAACAAAGGCAGCCGCCTTTACAGGATCCTTTGGTACGTGAGACAGATGAAACCGTTCCCAGGGAGGTCTGGTTAGAAAGCATATGCGATAACCCTGGGATATGATATTGAGAACCCAGGGATCCTGAACTGAGTGAGACCAGGCCTTCTGAAACCGAATCAATCTGCTCCCTGCCAGAAGATCTTCTGGACAAAGGGCTGTCCCTTCATGCAGATTTGAGTTGGGCTTTTTGGTCTGTTTGTTTTTATGCCAAAAATATCCTGGCTTCCAGGAAGGTTTAGAGGATTCAGACTTCTGGTTGGAGGGGGACTTTTGAGGGGAGCAAAAGGAATGAAAAGATTTGTTAATTTGTACTTCCCCTTAGATTTCTTGTCCTGAGATAAAAAAGCCCCCTTTCCCCCAGTGACAGTTTTGATAATAGAATCCAATTCTGATCCCAAAAAAATCTTCCCGTCAAAAGGGACTGATAATAGCCTATTTTTAGAAATCATGTCAACTGACCAAAATGTAAGCCATAAAGCTCTCCTTAAGAAAACAACAATGGACATATTTTGTACATAAATTTTAACGATGTCAGACTGCATCACAAATGAAATCATTAGCCATTTTTATGCCTTTAATGAAGTTGGTAATATACTCAGAAGATTGATCAGTAACCATCTGAGAAAGAGAATCACACCAGAAGGATGCCACAGCAGCCACACGGGTGATTGCTACTGCAGGTCTTAGCAGATTGGGAGAGGACTCAGATTTGTGATGCATTGGATCACTAAGCAAATAACTATTCTCCATAGGAATGGTAGTGCGTCTAGCTACGGTGGAAATAGCTCCATCAACCTTAGAAACTACTTCCCAGGCTGTCAAATTCTTCTCTGAAAGTGGATACATTCTTTTGAACCTGTTTGAAGGTGCAAAAATAATGCCTGGTTTCTTCCATTGTGCTTCAAAAGCCTTCGGCTAAGCTTTAAAAACTTGATTCAACTTATTATCCTCTGGATCCGGTTCTGATAGCTACAAGGTATCAGGTATGGTCCACTTTAAATCTAAACGTGGAATCAGCCTCAGGTATAGGATCAAAGTCATCAAAGGAGACTTCACCCTCAGAACGAGACTCAGTCTGGTCAGAGTTTTGTAAGGTTGGAGGTAACTGACCCTGGGGAATAGGACCCAGCGTGTTACAGGTATTGTGAGGTAAATCTCCTGATTTTGCTTATGCTTACTTGGTTTGGGGATAGCTGCTAAAATCTCTGTCATAGTCTTTTGAAGCCTAGATTTAAACTCTGGAGAAAAGTCAGTGGAATCCACTTTAGCCACAAAACCAGACATGGGCACTAATTGTCTGCCAGGTGTCATACTGACAGGATTATGGCATGTGAATTGGAGATGTGGGACACAATAAACACATAATTGGTTAATATGGTCCACTGGAACAGTTTTTCATAATGAACAGGGAAAATTAATGCAAAAGGTTCTTGGGCTGAAGTATGTTCCCTAGGGGGTCCATTCTAATGGGTCAGTCAAATCAAGTGGGGGTATAGATATGACTGCAAAATAATAAGCAAAACTGCAGGTAATTGGAAATAAAGGTATATTCCAAAACTTTTTATTATCAGTGTATTTGCACAAAGTACAACAGACAGCCTATAATAAACACCTCAGAACCACAGAAGACAGAGAAATAAAGCAAAATAAATTCCCTCAGAAAAAAGTTTTTATTACCCACTCCCTCAGCAGCTCCTATGAGGGTACTCACCCACCCCCTGGGCATATAAAGGGTTAAAAATGGACCCAGATAGCTTGTAAGGTTTGGAGATCCAGTGAGGGCAAGAGAAAGGGCGCCAAAAGGGGGCGGAGCCTACATCTGGAATGATGTGCTGGCTAAAGGCCTGTGAGAATAAAACACTAAAACACACTATAAACATATTTTATTGAATAAAACTGCATAAGGCAATTAGCGGTTTTCTTAAAGAGACAGTGTAGTTTTTTTGTTCTGTGCGGAAAAATAGTGAACTTAGATCGCTTAGGGGTAATAAGAAAATGAAAAAAGAGGGATTTTAACTCTGAATTCCATAAATTTTTATGCTAAACACATAGTTTAAGTCCTATGTGTAAAGACCAAGAACCCCCAACTATTTAGTACCTATAAAAGGAGAGTACTAGGGATAATTCCTGGGATGTCTGAGTCACTTATCTGGACTGTAGCACCCCTCCACTGTTTCTTACCAGCTTGCTGTGGCCTTTCTCCCACACAGAATGCTGAACCAGTACAGAGCCTATCCAGTGCAAGTAAATATACTACAGAGGATACTTGCGGATATAGCAGCATCCCCTCAGGTCATAGTTAAGAGATGGGGTGCCTGCGACGCCTGAGGGCAATTATGGCTAAGAGATTTACATGTGAGAGTACTGACATGACATAATTTTGTTTTTTTTAATAAAAATTATCCTGAAGTCTTCCTTAAGTGAAGATGGAAGAAGGGTCTCAAGACAGGTCTGAGCTGCCAAAAAATGATTACATATAATAATAATTAAATCTTGCTTGCAGAGCACTTCTCTCAAACTCTCTCCTCAGTGGCCACAAACAAACTGAGTGGGGAGAGGAGGCGGGAGGGATTAAAACTCTTGTGAGGGTTCTTGACTTCCTCCCAGTGGCAGGAAATATATCCCACATGTTATGGACACCTATGGACTCTCCTTATCTTACGAAAGAAAGTGGGTTCTGAAAACACTGAAAGGTAGGGGGCATTACAAGCCTTAGACCTGAGCATATTTCCTATTATGACTTTTTTTTGGCAGTGGCACCATAATGCATCCATTGCAACATGCAGACTGTTTAGGTTCTCTTGAACAAACATTCCTACTTATGCAAAACAATATATAAAGTTATACACAACCTAAAACTGGATGTGCCCAACTTAATAATATATATACTATAATATGAGTGCAATACAAAAGTGTCTAATGAAATCACCCCTAAATTGCGGTAATAACCAACAAAATGTAATAATAATGTGACAAAATGTCCAAGTATGTGATATATAAAATATAACATTGTATATGCATAAAGACGTTTAATATGCATTTGTCACATTGTATATATATATATATAGAAGACGCTTAATGTGCATTTGTTTATCTAGTAGCGTATCGCTAATTAGAATATCGTAGTTTGATTGGATCCCCATGCCGCCAGCGGCGGTTGTTGCATCGGATTGCATATGAAGTGGGGGGTATTGATCCTTTCAATTCATTGCACAGTAGCTGTATGATTACGCCCCTCTATGGTAAGATTTCACCATGGGCCCAAAATTGAATGGATATTTGTAAATGCCTGTCGTCATGACGCTACACAAGGACCTTACGCATGCACATTTGCTGTTTAGGCACGAAGTGAGACCCATATTTAAATGGACACACAACATTTGTAAGTATACACCTGAGGAAACGGTCTTAGAACCGAGAAACACGTAGTATATTTTTATATTCTGTTTTTATTAAACCAAGTATTTATATACGAGCCTGGGATCTGATCACCTTGCGTGTTGTGGTTTGCTGTTGTTTTGCTCTAATCGCACCTGATTGTGGTATGACAAACCTCAATCCACTTTAAACGGTCTATGATCTGAAGGATACTAACACACTCTAAAAGGATTTGGTTGATATACTTATCTGATATGTAGTGTGAACATAATGCCCTGCACAAGCAGGTGATCAGTAAATCTGGGAAATATTAGTCCACTGTCTGTCTGATCCGTAGTGTGAGTCACTGTTTTTGCTTCTCCGTTTGTGAGTACATTTCTGCACCTTCACCTTGTATAACATTTTGAGTGACATACTAGTTACGCTACAATTAATACACATACTAATTTCTCTGAATAGCACTGATAAAAAGAAGCTTTGTAACTCAATAGCTCACAAGACCATTTGTAACTAGATTGTTACGCAAACTTTTTTTGCTACATAATATTTTTTTTGTTTTTACTGATTCAACAATAGGTATCACATTTTAATCTATACAGTTGTTTGTTGATAAAATTAAGAAAACAAAAGCAAGTGCCCTGTGTGAGGATCGAACTCACGACCTTCAGATTATGAGACTGACGCGCTACCTACTGCGCTAACAAGGCAGCTGAGAAATCCAAGCTAACACTTTTTTACTTTTTCATCAAATCCCGACAAATTTCACTTAGAGGTCACCAACTGTACTGACATCACCAACCTCTACTGCTTCACCTCTTCCTATGTTATTTTATACAGGTAATTCACTAATGTTCCCTCACTTCTTCACTCCTTAATAAATCCAGCACATACAGTAATATAGGAACTGGTAAATCTAGAGAGGCGTAGTCAGTGAAGATAAAGAGACCTCTTGCCCTCTTTCTCTATTTTCACGTTTCTCTCAAACATAATTATTTAATTTCACATTTTGATTTGATTATATACTTACTGTTACTTTCTCTTTGTGTGTCTTTATGATACCTGTCACAGTGAATTTTGGTTTTGCTAATGATTCTATGTGCTCCTTAGAAGGGGGATTAACTCAAATGTCTGTTTCCAGTGAGTTGACTCATGTCATTCATGGTGGAGAATACATTCATACAAATCTGCTTTCTGATTGAAACATATAAGTGTACTGTGTATAAACTGGTGATCAAACATATAATATTATATTTAGCATTTTTAATAGTAATTAATAATAGAATGTAAATCTAGTTCATTTTTATTAAATTCAATCACACACATCAAAATTATATCATACATTGCTGGGGACATCACAGGTGCACGGAATGAGGTGGGACCAGAGCAAACTCCCCTATGTACAGGAGAACAACATGTCATCCATCACACAGAAGGAATGATGAGGACATTATGTAGTATCCTCAGTAATCTGTTATAAACTCCTCAAAATTATGGGGGCTATGGTTATTCTGGCTTAAGCTGATTTGTTATCAAAACAAAAACAAGACTACAATACCCGGACTGTCCAGTATTTCAGGTTACTGCCCGGTATTTTATTTTTTTTAAACGGACATAGCCTTAGTTTGCTTTTGAATTTTTTTTACTATTTAAGATGTCCGTGGCTGGAGTCCAAACTGCATCCGGGCCAACCTACCTAACCAGCAGTAAGTTAGTAATCCATTGAAGCCCATTAGCTCAGCCCTGGCAGCCCGTGTCCACCGGCACCCCTTCTAGCCCCACGCTACTCGTCTACAGCTGATCCTGATATGTTGTGCGGCGCCCCTCTGCCTCAGCATGTGCCGTGCGTGCTGTCTGTGAGAATGTTGGACGTCACGTGATCACGCGCATGACAGCAGGAAGACCGGCAGGCTTCACTGTCTACAGTCTATGCTGCTGAGCCTGTGTGACTTTGAGTGTGAATTCACTCAGTCAGAGCAAGTGTTCAATGTAACATGGTCTCAGGAAGACAATAGCTCCCTCTAGACAATCCAATATCCCTCCCTATTAAAAGTACAAGATATCCATTCCTCATTCATTTCAAGGAGGATTTTGGGCTCTGCTTTAATTTAACCAGAAATAATCCTTTGTTTACACAGAGATTGCTACCTGTGATTGTACTTTTTCTGGACATTTGCGGAACTTGTATACCTCCCGGGATGGTGTTACTTAATATATACTAGGGGGTATTTTTTGTTAACATGACCGGTCAAACAATTGTCAAATTTTATTCTAACTGTGGTTATTGTAGTACGTAATAAATGTATGCACTAGATAATTTTTCTTAGGTGCAGTAAATTGAATTTTTTGTGTTCCCCCTGGTGTCTCATCTCCATATTGGGGCATTTTGATTTTAGCATAATAATCAGTGCTGGCGAATATAGTCTTTATAGTTCAGTTGAACCAATTTTCTCTCTGTTTCGCTTTAATTATACACACACTCCCCCCCCCCCCCCCCCCACGCTTATCTGTCCGGTATTTTTGTTACAGACACCTGGCAACCCTACTATTGGCTAAGAGGTGAAAACGTCACCTCTCAAGCAACACAGCTTTCTGCCGTAGGCTGCCTATTTTATACTTCATGAATGAAAGTCACCTTTATTTGTTCCAATGGTCAATCCTAGCGTTTCACAAACGTTAGGATTGCCTTTCACTTTAACTGGCCTCAGCAGTGTTGATCTGTTAAGTTACTTTAAACCAATGGAGATTTTGCTAACTATAGGCCAGTCAGTTTGACCTCAATTGCAGGAAAATTAACGGAAACTCTTTTAGAGGAAAGACTTGTATCTTACCTTCAAACAACTTAGAAGACAAAAGGACAGCATGGTTTCACTGTTGGAAGATCATGTCAGACTAATTCAGTGGTGGGATTCAGCTAGTTTGCACGATCTGGTGAGTGCCACCACAATGTATTGCTCTCTGTACAAGCTGCGCTCTAGAAACAGGGAATTCGGTAAGAAACCTTTTAAATATCAGTTATGGTGTGCAAACTACTAGCAAGCAGCGCCATCTATAAGACCACCTTCTAAAACATGTCAGGGGTCATAACCTGTAGCCATATTGTGTGCCAGCAGTGCTATGTTATGGAGTCCTGCAGGGAGCGCAACAATCTTTGGGCATTGAATATTTACTAGCAGTAGTGGCAGTGGTGTCCAGCATGGAGTGGATCTCCTTTGGCCCCTGAAGATTGTGTGTCGTGCGGTTCAAGCAGTGGGGCATCCAGCAGGAAATGCGAGGATCTCCCATTAATCTCTGAAGATTTAACAGCGCAGCGATCTTTGCTGGTGGTTTCCAGCACGGAGCATATCTCCATTGGCCCCTTAAAGGGACAGTCTAGTCCAAAATATACTTTCATGATTCAGATAAGGTATGTAATCTTAAACAACTTACTTTTATCATCATTTTTGCTTTGTTCTCTTGGTTCTTAGTTGAAAGCTAAACCTAGGCAGGCTCATATGTTAATTTCTTAGCTATTGAAGGCCGCCTCTTATCTGAATGCATTTTAACAGTTTTTCACAACTAGAGGGCATTAGTTCATGTGCGCCATATAGATAACATTGTGCTCATGCTCGTGGAGTTACCTATGAATCAGCACTGATTGGCTAAAATGCAAGCCTGTCAAAAGAACTGAGATAAGGGGCAGCCTGCAGAGGCTAAGATAAAAGGTAATCACAGAGGTAAAAAGTATATTAGTATAACAATGTTGGTTATGCAAAACTGGGGAATGGGTATTAAAGGGATTATCTATTTTTTTAAACAATAAAAACTCTGGTGTAGACTGTCCCTTTAAGATTCTATGTTGTGTGGTTCCCTGCATTGATGGGGTTCAGCATTGAGGGACAGAATCAGATTTGCCTGTGAAAAAAAGGTATATTGCCACTGACACCAATGATTTACATAAGCATCATTAACGAATTAAGGCCTGCTAATAGTCTGGAAATAATAATAATAATATAAGGTTATTATTTTATTATTATTTTGATGAGATCATTAGCAGGCCTTAAAGGGATATGAAACCAAAAATGCTTATTTTGCATGCAATTTTAAACAACTTTCTAATTTACTTCTATTATCAATTTTTCTTTATTTTTTGTATTTTTGTTTAAAAGCGGGGATGTAAGCTTAGGAGTCTGCCCATTTCTGGAACACTAAATGGCGGCAGATTTGCAAGAATGGTATCCATATGCAAGAGCACTAGAGGGCAGCACTATTTCCTGCCATGTAGTGCTTCAGATGCCGACTATCTCTTCAACCTCTGCAACACAGAATATCATGGGAATGAAACAAATTTGGTAATAGAAGTAAATTAGAAACTTTTTTTTTAAATGGTCTGCTCTGAGTAACAAAATAATTATTTTGGGGTTCATATCCCTTTGATTTGTTTTGATGCATAAGTAAACTGCTGAGACATGCTCCATACTACATATACACAAGGGAATCCTACTGACAAGAAAAAACTCTCTCTTATCACTAAAGTAAGGGTGCCCCTGTTTTCCTACATAATTAATGGACCTGATTAATTATATGTGTATAAACCCCAGACTGCAGAAAATTATGTGCTCTATTTCATTTGCTGCAATGTCAGGCAATGTAATTTACATCATTCATACACATATTTGTCTCTTTAAGTAACAGCATCATATAATATTCCATCTGCCGTGATCGTATAGTGGTTAGTACTCTGCGTTGTGGCCGCAGCAACCCCGGTTCGAATCCGGGTCACGGCACTTTTTTTTTTTTTTTAAATTTTCTTTTTTGAAGAATAAATCATATATATATTTTTTTTTTTGAATGCTATCTTTGAAAGTTACATTTCGAATATATATTCATAAAACACAGTAAACAAGTATAGAAAACTACATGTGAAGTAAATGGCTTTATCATGCCCACACACAGTCAATTACGCAGCAATACAAAAGCTATCCTCCTTTTGTTTGCTAGAACATTGTATTTTTATCCTTCCCCATTATACCAGAGGTGGACTGAGAGGGGGGGAGGGTGGATATTGCCCCCAGGGCCCCATCAGTGGTGGAAACTGACCAGCGTATACTTCTTAGGTGGCATTGGAATGTAAACAACTACACATGGCTGCCTGCTTAACCGTACTTTGGACATTGCCCTGCATCGTTTCCTTTTATAGCCAGCCCCTCATACTGTGCACTCTGCAATATGAAGGATTAAATAGAATTCTCTTTGCCTAATCTTTCCCTGCACTTTCGCTGCCCTGTCTTTATGGATGAAACCATATCCACTGCAAGTGGGGCGGATGGGCAAAGGAGGGAGATCAAGTAAACAGAAATTATTTTCACATTATAATTATTTTCGATAAGATAGAAAGTTTTTCTTATATACTGTCATACATTTTGTACTGACACCTGGGGAGACAGTTTGTTTCTTATTAGATTAAGCACCACGTCACTCAGTGACCCACTCCTTTCTATTGAGCGAGAACACAAAACTGCATGAGGGAGGGGCCGGCTTCCCATGCAGCGAGCAGGGCATTGTGAAGGAGACCTGTAGGAGACTTGTGTACTGATCCTAATAAAAATGCAGAGCGGTACTTTGTGTCAGTGCTGTGTTTGTTGTGTCTGTGCAAGCTGTTCTGTATGTGTTGGTGGCAATATTTGTGATACCATTGCCTCTGCTAGCTGACAATCAATATTGTAAGAGGAAGTCTGTCAGTGTGAGCACACTCCCCTGTCTAATCAGCAAGTAAATGCTGACTGGACCGGGATCAAAGTAAAAAAACGCTCATTTCAGGGGCGTTTGGAATCAACAGTGAAAGAGACTATTTTTAGAGATAAATATAATCAAGGAGTAAGAGGCTTTTTATTATGTACCTTTAAATTAAGCAGCGAGCAGACTTATGTGCACAGAGCTTTATTTTTCAGTTGTGACAAAGGCAGCATTTAATATTTGCTTAAGAAATAAATGGTATCTGCTGCTTACACAATAGAAAAAGCACTGCAGACACGATTACGTATTATTTCTTTGGGGAAAACATGTCTTAGTTATATTTGAATACTTTATTAAAACAAATAAAAAAAGAGAATACAAACTATGCTCAGCACATACATTACAATTTAGAAGACTGTACAAGGGTTGATTATGTCTTACAAATATAGGGGACCCTAGTCATCAGCATAGCTATTTTATTTTTTTGCCTGTATAAGATCTCAGAGATAGTCTATTAAGAAAAAAAAATTATTTTACATAATCATCTACAGAGTAAAAAGTAACTTCCCTGACCGGGAATCGAACCCGGGCCGCGGCGGTGAGAGCGCCGAATCCTAACCACTAGACCACCAGGGAAGAACTATCTATGCCCTTGAAAAGTACAAATTTAGATAATGAAAAATACCGTTTCGGAAAATACAATTTTCAGATAGATTTATTAAACAGGAGAATTGTGCAACACTTGTCAAACTAAAAAAACCCCGTGAAGTGATACAAAACACAATTTTCATGACACTGACTATACCGGATAACCAGCACTTACTCAGATGCATACAGTTAGAAGAAAACAATAAACTTGTCAAGACAAGTTCTTTGTTAATATGTGTTACAAATATAGGGAACCCTAGTCATTACCATTAATCAACAATAAAATTTAGTTTCCCTGACCGGGAATCGAACCCGGGCCGCGGCGGTGAGAGCGCCGAATCCTAACCACTAGACCACCAGGGAACTACAACACATTTGAAAAAACAATACAGTTCACTGTATGCAATTAATGTATGCTTTGGATAGTATCCTTATTCAAATACATTCTTGTGGCATTAGAAGTTAAATGCATTCATAGTTTTTCTATTTTCTCTTGTTAAGTGTAGTCAGTCTACGGGTCATCCATTACTTATGGGATTATATCTCTTCCCAACAGGAAGTTGCAAGAGGATCAGGAAGTTGCAAGAGGATCACCCAAGCAGAGCTGCTATATAGCTCCTCCCCTCACATGTCATACCCAGTCATTCTCTTGCAAGTCTCAACAAAGGAGGTTGTGAGAGGAGATAGGAGTTTTTTTACTTAATTCTTCAATCAAAAGTTTATTATTTTAAAATGGCACCGGAGTGTGCTGTTTTTTCTCTCAGACAGTATTTAGAAGAAGAAAATCTGCCTGCGTTTTCTATGATCTTAGCAGACGTAACTAAGATCCACTGGCTGTTCTCGCACATTCTGAGGAGGGGTAACTTCAGAAAAGGGAATAGCATGCGGGGTCCCCCGCAAATGAGGTATGTGCAGTATAATATTTTCTAGGAATGGAATTGACTAAGAAAACACTGCTGTTACCCATATGATGTAAGTACAGCCTTTAATGCAGTAGTAGCGACTGGTATCAGGCTGTTAAATGTATGCGCAGTTGAGTTATTTTCTAGGGACTAGAATTTGACTGAGAAAATACTGTTAATACTGAAATAAATGTATAAGCCTTAACTGCAGTAGAAGCGACTGGTAGCAGGCTTAGTGATAACTTTGCATAACACTGGAAAAGTTGTTTTTTAAAACGTTTACTGGCATGTTATTCATTTTGTGAGGTACTTTGGTGATAAATCTTTTTGGGCATGATTTTTTCCACATGGCTAACGTTTATTTCTGCATAGAAACTGTTGTAACAGGTCTCCCACTGTTGTAATATGGGTGGGAGGGGCCTTTTTTTAGCACCTTGTTGCGCAGATTAAATTCTAGCACAGTCTTCCTGCTTTTTCCTCCTTGATCCAGGACGTCTCCAGAGAGCTCAGGGGTCTTCAAAATTCATTTTTGAGGGAGGTAATCAGTCACAGCAGACCTGTGACAGTGTGTTTGACTGTGAGAAAGACGTTAAATCTAAAATTGATTATCCGGTTGTGGGTATTGAGGGGTTAATCATCCGTTTGCTAGTGGGTGCAATCCTCTGCTAAATTCATACATTTACTGTTAAAATTGTTGGCTATAACTGAATTAGTTCATTGTTATTTCAACTGTGACAGTTTTTTTTGTGTTTTTAAAAGCGCTGCTGCGTTTTTTCTATTGCTTGTAAATTCACTGAAAGATTTTTTCCAAGCTTGCTAGTCTTCATTGCTAGTCTGTTTAAACATGTCTGATACAGATGAATCTACTTGTTCATTATGTTTAAAAGCCAATGTGGAGCCCAATAGAAATTTGTGTACCAATTGTATTGATGTTACTTTAAATAAAAGTCAGTCTTTACCGGTAAAGAAATTATCACCAGACATTGAGGGGGAAGTTATGCCGACTAACTCTCCTCACGTGTCAGTACCTTCGCCTCCCGCTCAGGAGGTGCGTGAGATTGTGGCGCCAAGTACATCAAGGCCCTTACAAATCACTTTGCATGATATGGCTAATGTTATGAAAGAAGTATTATCTAATTTGCCTGAGTTAAGAGGCAAGCGCGATAGCTCTGGGTTTAGGACAGAGCGTGCCGATTACACGAGAGCCATGTCCGATACTGCGTCACAATTTGCAGAACATGAGGACGGAGAGCTTCATTCTGTGGGTGACGGATCTGATCCGGGGAGACCGGATTCAGAAATTTCAAATTTTAAATTTAAGCTTGAGAACCTCCGTGTATTGCTAGGGGAGGTGTTAGCGGCTCTGAATGATTGCGACACGGTGGCAATCCCAGAGAAATTATGTAGGCTGGATAAATACTATGCGGGTACCGGTGTGTACTGACGTTTTTCCTATACCTAAAAGGCTTACAGAGATTATTAGCAAGGAGTGGGATAGACCCGGTGTGCCTTTTTCCCCTCCTCCGATATTTAGAAAAATGTTCCCAATAGATGCCACCACACGAGACTTATGGCAGACGGTCCCTAAGGTGGAGGAAGCAGTTTCTACTTTAGCCAAGCGTACCACTATCCCGGTGGAGGATAGTTGTGCTTTCTCAGATCCAATGGATAAAAAATTAGAAGGTTACCTTAAGAAAATGTTTGTTCAACAAGGTTTTATATTACAGCCCCTTGCATGCATTGCGCCCGTCACTGCTGCGGCAGCATTCTGGTTTGAGTCTCTGGAAGAGGCTATTCGCACAGCACCATTGGATGAGATTATGAACAAGCTTAAAGCCCTTAAGCTAGCTAATGCATTTGTTTCGGATGCCGTGGTGCATTTAACCAAACTAACGGCTAAGAACTCCGGATTCGCCATCCAGGCGTGCAGAGCGCTATGGCTTAAATCCTGGTCAGCAGATGTAACTTCTAAATCTAAATTGCTTAATATTCCTTTCAAAGGGCAAACCTTATTCGGGCCCGGCTTGAAAGAAATTATTGCTGACATAACTGGAGGTAAGGGTCACTCCCTTCCTCAGGACAGGGCCAAATCAAAGGCCAAACAGTCTAATTTTCGTGCCTTTCGTAATTTCAAGGCAGGAGCAGCATCAACTTCCTCCGCTCCAAAACAGGAAGGGACTGCTACTCGTTACAGACAGGGTTGGAAAAGCAACCAGTCCTGGAACAAGGGCAAGCAGGCCAGAAAACCTGCTGCTGCCCCTAAGACAGCATGAAGTGAGGGCCCCCTGTCCGAAAACGGATCTAGTGGGGGGCAGACTTTCTCTCTTCGCCCAAGCTTGGGCAAGAGATGTCCAGGATCCCTGGGCGTTGGAGATCATATCTCAGGGATATCTTCTGGACTTCAAAGTTTCTCCTCCACAAGGGAGATTTCATCTTTCAAGGTTATCAGCAAACCAAATAAAGAAAGAGGCGTTTATACGCTGTGTACAAGACCTCTTATTAATGGGGGTGATCCACCCAGTTCCGCGGACGGAACAAGGGCAAGGATTTTATACAAATCTGTTTGTGGTTCCCAAGAAAGAGGGAAGCTTCAGACCAATCTTGGACTTAAAGATCCAAAACAAGTTCCTAAGAGTTCCATCATTCAAAATGGAAACTATTCGAACCATCCTACCCATGATCCAAGAGGGTCAGTACATGACCACAGTGGACTTAAAGGATGCCTACCTTCACATACCGATTCACAAGGATCATTATCGGTATCTAAGATTTGCCTTCCTAGACAGGCATTACCAGTTTGTAGCTCTTCCCTTCGGGTTAGCTACGGCCCCAAGAATCTTTACAAAGGTTCTGGGCTCACTTCTGGCGGTACTAAGACCGCGAGGCATAGCGGTGGCTCCGTACCTAGACGACATTCTGATACAAGCGTCAAGTTTTCAAATTGCCAAGTCTCATACAGAGATAGTTCTGGCATTTCTGAGGTCGCATGGGTGGAAGGTGAACGTGGAAAAGAGTTCTCTATTACCACTCACAAGGGTTCCCTTCTTAGGGACTCTTATAGATTCTGTAGAGATGAAAATTTACCTGACGGAGGCCAGGTTATCAAAACTTCTAAATGCTTGCCGTGCCCTTCATTCCATTCCACACCCGTCAGTAGCCCAGTGCATGGAAGTAATCGGCTTAATGGTAGCAGCAATGGACATAGTACCATTTGCGCGCCTGCATCTCAGACCGCTGCAATTATGCATGCTCAGTCAGTGGAATGGGGATTACTCAGATTTGTCCCCTCTAATAAATCTGGATCAAGAGACCAGGGATTCTCTTCTCTGGTGGCTTTCTCGACTCCATCTGTCCAAAGGGATGACCTTTCGCAGGCCAGATTGGACGATTGTAACAACAGATGCCAGCCTTCTAGGTTGGGGCGCAGTCTGGAACTCCCTGAAGGCTCAGGGATCGTGGACTCAGGAGGAGAAACTCCTCCCAATAAATATTCTGGAATTAAGAGCGATATTCAATGCTCTTCTAGCTTGGCCTCAGTTGGCAACACTGAGGTTCATCAGATTTCAGTCGGACAATATCACGACTGTGGCTTACATCAACCATCAAGGGGGAACCAGGAGTTCCCTAGCGATGTTGGAAGTATCAAAGATAATTCGCTGGGCAGAGTCCAACTCTTGCCACCTGTCAGCGATCTATATCCCAGGCGTGGAGAACTGGGAGGCGGACTTCCTAAGTCGCCAGACTTTTCATCCGGGGGAGTGGGAACTTCATCCGGAGGTCTTCGCTCAACTAATTCATCGTTGGGGCAAACCGGAACTGGATCTCATGGCTTCTCGACAGAATGCTAAACTTCCTTGCTACGGATCCAGGTCCAGGGACCCGGGAGCGGCGCTGATAGATGCTCTAGCAGCCCCTTGGGTTTTCAACATGGCTTATGTGTTTCCACCATTTCCGCTGCTTCCTCGGCTGATTGCCAAGATCAAACAGGAGAGAGCATCAGTGATTCTGATAGCACCTGCGTGGCCACGCAGGACCTGGTATGCAGATCTAGTGGGCATGTCGTCCTGTCCACCATGGTCTCTACCTCTGAGACAGGACCTTCTAATTCAGGGTCCTTTCAACCATCCAGATCTAATTTCTCTGAGGCTGACTGCATGGAGATTGAACGCTTGATTCTATCAAAGCGTGGCTTCTCGGAGTCAGTTATTGATACCTTAATACAGGCTCGGAAACCTGTTACCAGAAAAATTTACCATAAAATATGGCGTAAATACTTATATTGGTGTGAATCCAAGAGTTACTCATGGAGTAAAGTTAGGATTCCTAGGATTTTGTCTTTTCTACAAGAGGGTTAAGAAAAGGGTTTATCTGCTAGTTCATTAAAGGGACAGATTTCTGCTCTGTCTATTCTGTTACAAAAACGTCTGGCAGATGTCCCAGACGTTCAGGCTTTTTGTCAGGCTTTGGCTAGGATTAAGCCTGTGTTTAAGACTGTTGCTCCGCCGTGGAGCTTAAACTTAGTTCTTAAAGTTCTTCAAGGTGTTCCGTTTGAACCCCTCCATTCCATTGATATTAAGCTGTTATCTTGCAAAGTTCTGTTTTTGATGGCTATTTCCTCGGCTCGAAGAGTCTCTGAGTTATCTGCCCTACACTGTGATTCTCCTTATCTGATTTTTCATTCAGACAAGGTAGTTCTGCGTACTAAACCTGGGTTTTTACCTAAGGTAGTTTCTTACAGGAATATCAATCAAGAGATTGTTGTTCCATTTCTATGCCCTAATCCTTCTTCGAAGAAGGAACGACTTTTGCATAATCTGGACGTAGTCCGTGCCCTGAAGTTCTATTTGCAAGCAACTAAGGATTTTCGTCAAACTTCTTCCCTGTTTGTCGTTTACTCTGGACAGAGGAGAGGTCAAAAGGCTTCGGCTACCTCTCTCTCCTTTTGACTTCGTAGCATAATACGTTTAGCCTATGAGACTGCTGGACAGCAGCCTCCTGAAAGAATTACAGCTCATTCCACTAGAGCTGTGGCTTCCACCTGGGCCTTTAAAAATGAGGCCTCTGCTGAACAGATTTGCAAGGCTGCAACTTGGTCTTCACTTCACACTTTTTCAAAATTTTACAAATTTGACACTTTTGCTTCTTCGGAGGCTATTTTTGGGAGAAAGGTGCTTCAGGCAGTGGTTCCTTCCGTTTAAAGTTCCTGCCTTGTCCCTCCCATCATCCGTGTACTTTAGCTTTGGTATTGGTATCCCATAAGTAATGGATGACCCGTGGACTGACTACACTTAACAAGAGAAAACATAATTTATGCTTACCTGATAAATTTATTTCTCTTGTAGTGTAGTCAGTCCACGGCCCGCCCTGTCTTTTAAGGCAGACCTAAATTTTAATTAAACTCCAGTCACCACTGCACCCTATGGTTTCTCCTTTCTCGTCTTGTTTCGGTCGAATGACTGGATATGACATGTGAGGGGAGGAGCTATATAGCAGCTCTGCTTGGGTGATCCTCTTGCAACTTCCTGTTGGGAAGAGATATAATCCCATAAGTAATGGATGACCCGTGGACTGACTACACTACAAGAGAAATAAATTTATCAGGTAAGCATAAATTATGTTTTTATTAGCCTCAAAATCAGTTCTTTTTATCATGAGATAGGGAATATGTGTTAGTTGTGTTTCAAGATTATAATTTTAATCTTCTATTGAATATCATCAACCTTGTCACTCATGTGAGAAAATTAATTATAAGCAATACATTTATCATAACTTGGTATATAATTTTGTAATGGAATAACAGCTCCATCTTGTGTTATAGTATATTCATTGATTACAAGAAAAGTATCACTTCTTTTTATTACTAATAATATAATAATTGATTACAATAAACAAATTATTCATACGAATGTGGTGAAGAATTCCTCAACACAAGTTTAGTATGCTAAGAAGGAAAAGGGAGATACAGTCTCAAGAGAAACACAGAATAAAAAAACGAGGGATATCGGAACTGCTGTCTCATTGGGGGTCTCAACTTTTGAATGGAGGGGGGTAGGTAGGGGTATACTACCCCCCTCCATTCAAAAGTTGACTTACAATTTACAGAGGTTTAAAGTGATGGTAAACTTTTATCCCCCACAACGGGATCAGTGCTGGGCCCTATTCTTTTTAATATTTTTATAAATGACTTGGATCTAGGATTAAATAGCAACATCTCTATTTTTGCAGATGATACTAAGTTAAGTAAGGTCATTAAGTCAGAGCAGGATGAACTTTTGTTACAAAGGGACCTGCAAAAATTAGAAGTATGGGCAGGTAAATGGAAAATGAGATTTAATACAGGAAAATGCAAGGTTCTACATTCTGGAAGTAAAAATAAGCAGGCAACGTATTATTTAAATGGAACAAGACTTAGCCAAACACAGGAGGAAAGGGATTTGGGAGTAGTAATAGATAACAAGCTAAAGATGGGTGCACAATGCAGGGCAGCAGCTTCAAAGGCTAATAAGATACTAGCATGTATTAAAAGAGGCATTGACTCAAGTCACTATATAAAGCCCTGGTAAGACCTCACCTTGAGTATGGCGTGCAGTTCTGGGGACTGATCGCAAAAAAAGATATTGCAGAACTAGAAAAAGTTCAGAGAAGGGGCACAAAGCTAATAAGGGGATTGGAGAATTTAACCTATGAGGAGAGGCTAGCCAAACTGGGTCTGTTTTCTTTAGAAAAAAGGCACTTAAGAGGTGACATGATTACTTTATATAAATATATTCAAGGCCCATATACAGAGATGACAGAAGCGCTGTTTATTCCAAGAAAATTGTTTGTGACCAGAGGTCACAATTTAAGGTTGGAGGAAAGGAGATTTAATCTCCTGCAACGGAAACGTTTTTTCACTGTAAGAGCAATAACATTTTGGAACTCATTACCAAAGGAGGTAGTGAAGCCAATACCCTAGATACATTTAAAAATTATTTGGATACATTTCTGTCTATAAACAAAATTCAAGGATATGATTGCTAGTATTAAATGGGTCACCTTTTAGTGGGATTATTTAAGCTTAACTGGAGCTTTTTGTATATATTTTAGATTTGTATAGGTTGAACTTGATGGACTTCGGTCTTTTTTCAACCTCATCTACTATGTTACTATGTTACATTGTGGAGGATTTAGGCATACACAGAGTAATCTAAGTCAGGAGCGTGCATCTATGCCAATGTAGAGAGTGGGTGGGACCGCTCCCTACATCCACACTCGATAATAGTAAGAATAAAAAAACATAATTTATGCTTACCTGATAAATTCCTTTCTCCTGTAGTGTAGTCAGTCCACGGGTCATCATTACTTATGGGATATTAACTCCTCCCCAACAGGAAGTGCAAGAGGATCACCCAAGCAGAGTTGCTATATAGCTCCTCCCCTCTACGTCACACCCAGTCATTCGACCGAAAACCAAACGAGAAAGGAGAAACTATAGGGTGCAGTGGTGACTGGAGTATAATTTAAAAATTTAGACCTGCCATAAAAAACAGGGCGGGCCGTGGACTGACAACACAACAGGAGAAAGGAATTTATCAGGTAAGCATAAATTATGTTTTCTCCTGTTAAGTGTAGTCAGTCCACGGGTCATCATTACTTATGGGATACCAATACCAAAGCTAAAGTACACGGATGACGGGAGGGACAGGCAGGATCTTTATACGGAAGGAACCACTGCCTGAAGAACCTTTCTCCCAAAAACAGCCTCCGAAGAAGCAAAAGTGTCAAATTTGTAAAATTTGGAAAAAGTATGAAGAGAAGACCAAGTTGCAGCCTTGCAAATCTGTTCAACAGAGGCCTCATTCTTAAAGGCCCAAGTGGAAGCCACAGCTCTAGTAGAATGAGCTGTAATCCTTTCAGGAGGTTGCTGTCCAGCAGTCTCATAGGCTAAACGTATTATGCTACGAAGCCAAAAAGATAGAGAGGTAGCAGATGCTTTTTGACCTCTCCTCTGTCCAGAATAAACGACAAACAGGGAAGAAGTTTGACGAAAATCTTTAGTTGCCTGCAAATAAAATTTCAGGGCACGGACGACGTCCAGATTGTGCAGAAGTCGTTCCTTCTTTGAGGAAGGGTTAGGGCACAATGATGGAACAACAATCTCTTGATTGATATTCTTGTTAGTGACTACCTTAGGTAAGAACCCAGGTTTAGTACGCAGAACTACCTTATCTGAATGAAAAATCAGATAAGGAGAATCACAATGTAAGGCTGATAACTCAGAGACTCTACGAGCCGAGGAAATAGCCATTAAAAACAGAACTTTCCAAGATAATAGCTTGATATCAATGGAATGAAGGGGTTCAAACGGAACACCCTGTAAAACGTTAAGAACTAAGTTTAAGCTCCACGGTGGAGCTACAGTCTTAAACACAGGCTTAATTCTAGCCAAAGCCTGACAAAAAGCCTGAACGTCTGGAACTTCTGACAGACGTTTGTGTAAAAGGATGGACAGAGCTGAGATCTGTCCCTTTAAAGAACTTGCAGATAAACCCTTTTCTAAACCTTCTTGTAGAAAAGACAATATTCTAGGAATCCTAACCTTACTCCATGAGTAACTCTTGGATTCGCACCAGTGTAAGTATTTACGCCATATCTTATGGTAAATTTTCCTGGTAACAGGTTTCCTAGCCTGTATTAAGGTATCAATTACTGACTCCGAAAATCCACGCTTTGATAAAATCAAGCGTTCAATTTCCATGCAGTCAGCTTCAGAGAAATTAGATTTTGATGTTTGAAAGGACCCTGAATTAGAAGGTCCTGTCTCAGAGGCAGCGACCAAGGTGGACAGGATGACATGTCCACTAGATCTGCATACCAGGTCCTGCGTGGCCACGCAGGCGCTATTAGAATCACCGATGCTTTCTCCTGTTTGATCCTGGCAATCAAACGAGGAAGCATCGGGAAGGGTGGAAACACATAAGCCATCCTGAAGGTCCAAGGTGCTGTCAAGGCATCTATCAGGACCGCTCCCGGGTCCCTGGACCTGGACCCGTAACGAGGAAGCTTGGCGTTCTGGCGAGACGCCATGAGATCCATATCTGGTTTGCCCCAACGTCGAAGTATTTGGGCAAAGACCTCCGGATGAAGTTCCCACGCCCCCGGATGAAAAGTCTGGCGACTTGGGAAATCCGCCTCCCAGTTCTCCACTCCTGGGATGGATCGCTGACAGGTGGCAAGAGTGAGACTCTGCCCAGCGAATTATCTTTGATACTTCCATCATCGCTAGGGAACTCCTTGTCCCTCCCTGATGGTTGATGTAAGCCACAGTGGTGATGTTGTCCGACTGAAACCTGATGAACCTCAGAGTTGCTAACTGAGGCCAAGCCAGAAGGGCATTGAAAACTGCTCTCAATTCCAGAATGTTTATTGGAAGGAGACTCTCCTCTTGAGTCCATGATCCCTGAGCCTTCAGGGAATTCCAGACAGCGCCCCAACCTAGTAGGCTGGCGTCTGTTGTTACAATTGTCCAGTCTGGCCTGCTGAAGGGCATCCCTCTGGACAGATGTGGCCGAGAAAGCCACCATAGAAGAGAATCTCTGGTCTCTTGATCGAGATTCAGCGTAGGGGACAAATCTGAGTAATCCCCATTCCACTGACTTAGCATGCACAATTGCAGCGGTCTGAGGTGCAGGCGTGCAAAAGGAACTATGTCCATTGCCGCTACCATTAAGCCGATTACCTCCATGCATTGAGCCACTGACGGGTGTTGAATGGAATGAAGGACACAGCAAGCATTTAGAAGCTTTGTTAACCTGTCCTCTGTCAGGTAAATTTTCATTTCTACAGAATCTATAAGAGTCCCCAAGAAGGGAACTCTTGTGAGTGGTAAGAGAGAACTCTTCTCCTCGTTCACTTTCCACCCATGCGACCTTAGAAATGCCAGTACTAACTCTGTATGAGACTTGGCAGTTTGAAAGCTTGACGCTTGTATCAGAATGTCGTCTAGGTACGGAGCTACCGAAATTCCTCGCGGTCTTAGAACCGCCAGAAGAGAGCCCAGAACCTTCGTAAAGATTCTTGGAGCCGTAGCCAACCCGATGGGAAGAGCTACAAACTGGTAATGCCTGTCTAGGAAGGCAAACCTTAGATACCGGTAATGTTCTCTGTGAATCGGTATGTGAAGGTAAGCATCCTTTAAATCCACTGTGGTCATGTACTGACCTCTTTGGATCATGGGTAAGATTGTCCGAATAGTTTCCATCTTGAACGATGGAACTCTTAGGAATTTGTTTAGGATCTTTAAATCCAATATTGGTCTGAAGGTTCCCTCTTTTTTGGGAACCACAAACAGATTTGAGTAAAACCCTTGTCCGTGTTCCGACCGCGGAACTGGGTGGATCACTCCCATTAGTAGAAGGTCTTGTACACAGCGTAGAAACGCCTCTTTCTTTTTCTGGTTTGTTGACAACCTTGAAAGGTGAAATCTCCCTTGTGGAGGAGAAGCTTTGAAGTCCAGAAGATATCCCTGAGATATGATCTCCAACGCCCAGGGATCCTGGACATCTCTTGCCCAAGCCTGGGCGAAGAGAGAGAGTCTGCCCCCCACTAGATCCGTTTCCGGATCGGGGGCCCTCACTTCATGCTGTCTTAGGGGCAGCAGCAGGTTTTCTGGCCTGCTTGCCCTTGTTCCAGGTCTGGTTAGGTTTCCAGCCTTGTCTGTAGCGAGCAACAGCTCCTTCCTGTTTTGGAGCAGAGGAAGTTGATGCTGCTCCTGCCTTGAAGTTACGAAAGGCACGAAAATTAGACTGTCTAGCCCTAGGTTTGGCTCTGTCTTGAGGCAGGGCATGGCCTTTACCTCCCGTAATATCAGCGATAATTTCTTTCAAACCGGGCCCGAATAAAGTCTGCCCCTTGAAAGGTATGTTAAGTAATTTCGATTTAGAAGTTACATCAGCTGACCAGGATTTTAGCCACAGCGCTCTGCGTGCCTGAATGGCAAATCCGGAATTCTTAGCCGTAAGTTTAGTTAAATGTACTACGGCATCAGAAATAAATGAATTAGCTAGCTTAAGGGTTTTAAGCTTGTGTGAAATCTCATCTAATGGCGCTGAGTCAAGGGTTTCTTCCAGAGACTCAAACCAAAATGCTGCCGCAGCCGTGACAGGCGCAATGCATGCAAGGGGTTGTAATATAAAACTTTGTTGAACAAACATTTTCTTAAGGTAACCCTCTAACTTTTTATCCATTGGATCTGAAAAGGCACAACTATCCTCCACCGGGATAGTGGTACGCTTAGCTAAAGTAGAAACTGCTCCCTCCACCTTAGGGACCGTTTGCCATAAGTCCCGTGTGGTGGCGTCTATTGGAAACATTTTTCTGAATATAGGAGGGGGTGAGAAAGGCACACCGGGTCTATCCCACTCTTTAGTAACAATTTCAGTAAGTCTCTTAGGTATAGGAAAAACATCAGTACTCGTCGGTACCGCAAAATATTTATCCAACCTACACATTTTCTCTGGGATTGCAACTGTGTTACAATCATTCAGAGCCGCTAACACCTCCCCTAGTAATACACGGAGGTTTTCCAGCTTAAACTTAAAATTTGAAATGACTGAATCCAGTTTATTTGGATCAGATCCGTCACCCGCAGAATGAAGCTCTCCGTCCTCATGCTCTGCAAATTGTGACGCAGTATCAGACATGGCCCTAGCATTATCAGCGCACTCTGTTCTCATCCCAGAGTGATCTCGTTTACCCCTAAGTTCTGGCAATTTAGACAAAACTTCAGTCATAACATTAGCCATGTCTTGTAGAGTGATTTGTAATGGACGCCCTGATGTACTTGGCGTTACAATATCACGCACCTCCTGAGCGGGAGATGCAGGTACTGACACGTGAGGCAAGTTAGTCGGCATAACTTCCCCCTCGTTGTCTGGTGAATGTTGCTTAACATGTACAGATTGACTTTTATTTAAAGTAGCATCAATGCAATTAGTACATAAATTTCTATTGGGCTCCACCTTGGCTTTTGAACATATTGCACAAAGAAATTCCTCTGTGTCAGACATGTTTAAACAAACTAGCAATTAGACTAGCAAGCTTGGAAATACTTTTCAACTAAATTTACAAGCAATATGTAAAACGTTACTGTGCCTTTAAGAAGCACACAAAAACTGTCACAGTTGAATAACAATGAACCGGATTAGTTATAGAAACCAAATTTAGCAAAGGATTGCACTCATTAGCAATGGATGATTAACCCTTAATATCAGAAAAAAAAACGGATAACAATTGAAAATATAAGCGTTTTTATCACAGTCAAAGCACAGTCTCACAGGTCTGCTGTGAGTGATTACCTCCCTCAAAACTAGTTTTGAAGACCCCTGAGCTCTGTAGAGACGTCCTGGATCATGCAGGGAGAAAAAGGCAGACTGTGACTGAATTTCTGATGCGTAGTAAAAGCGCCAAAATAGGCCCCTCCCACTCACACTACAACAGTGAGGGAAGCTCAGTAAACTGTTTTAATTTAAAACAAACGACAGCCATGTGGAAAATAACGCCCAAAATTTTTTTCACCAAGTACCTCAGATAATTAAACGATTTAACATGCCAGCAAACGTTTAAAATCTAATTTATGAAATGTCATTAAAAGCCTGCTGCTAGTCGCTCACACTGCAAGTTAGGCTAAAAGTTATATGCATACAGTATTTTCCCAGTGAAGTGCCATTCCCCAGAAATACTTAAGTGTAAACATATATACATATCAGCCTGATACCAGTTGCTACTACTGCATTTAAGGCTGTACTTACATTATATCGGTATTAGCAGTATTTTCTCAGTCAATTCCATTCCTTAGAAAATAATATACTGCAACATACCTCTTTGCAGGTGAACCTGCCCGCTGTCCCCTGATCTGAAGTTACCTTACTCCTCAGAATGGCCGAGAACAGCAAATGGATCTTAGTTACGTCCGCTAAGATCATACACAAAAAACTCAGGTAGATTCTTCTTCAAATTCTGCCTGAGAAGAAAACAACACACTCCGGTGCCGTTTAAAATAACAAACTTTTGATTGAAGATATAAAAAACTAAGTTTAATCACCACAGTCCTCTCACACATCCTATCTATTAGTTGGGTGCAAGAGAATGACTGGGTGTGACGTAGAGGTGAGGAGCTATATAGCAACTCTGCTTGGGTGATCCTCTTGCACTTCCTGTTGGGGAGGAGTTAATATCCCATAAGTAATGATGACCCGTGGACTGACTACACTTAACAGGAGAAATTATAGCTTAAAAGTTTGTGAACATTTTTTTAAAAACTTTCTTCACTACCTATGTTTACAATGTGTGGAAAGGTGATAACTAAGCGCCAACTATATAACGCAACAGACCTCCAGCTCTAATAAATTGGCACCTAGTTGAAAACAGAATTTATGTTTACCTGATAAATTACTTTCTCCAACGGTGTGTCCGGTCCACGGCGTCATCCTTACTTGTGGGATATTCTCTTCCCCAACAGGAAATGGCAAAGAGCCCAGCAAAGCTGGTCACATGATCCCTCCTAGGCTCCGCCTTCCCCAGTCATTCGACCGACGTAAAGGAGGAATATTTGCATAGGAGAAACCATATGATACCGTGGTGACTGTAGTTAAAGAAAATAAATTATCAGACCTGATTAAAAAACCAGGGCGGGCCGTGGACCGGACACACCGTTGGAGAAAGTAATTTATCAGGTAAACATAAATTCTGTTTTCTCCAACATAGGTGTGTCCGGTCCACGGCGTCATCCTTACTTGTGGGAACCAATACCAAAGCTTTAGGACACGGATGAAGGGAGGGAGCAAATCAGGTCACCTAGATGGAAGGCACCACGGCTTGCAAAACCTTTCTCCCAAAAATAGCCTCAGAAGAAGCAAAAGTATCAAACTTGTAAAATTTAGTAAAAGTGTGCAGTGAAGACCAAGTCGCTGCCTTACATATCTGATCAACAGAAGCCTCGTTCTTGAAGGCCCATGTGGAAGCCACAGCCCTAGTGGAATGAGCTGTGATTCTGTCAGGAGGCTGCCGTCCGGCAGTCTCGTAAGCCAATCTGATGATGCTTTTAATCCAAAAAGAGAGAGAGGTAGAAGTTGCTTTTTGACCTCTCCTTTTACCAGAGTAAACAACAAACAAGGAAGATGTTTGTCTAAAATCCTTTGTAGCATCTAAATAGAATTTTAGAGCACGAACAACATCCAAATTGTGTAACAAACGTTCCTTCTTTGAAACTGGATTCGGACACAAAGAAGGCACGACTATCTCCTGGTTAATGATTTTGTTAGAAACAACTTTCGGAAGAAAACCAGGTTTAGTACGTAAAACCACCTTATCTGCATGGAACACCAGATAAGGAGGAGAACACTGCAGAGCAGATAATTCTGAAACTCTTCTAGCAGAAGAAATTGCAACCAAAAACAAAACTTTCCAAGATAATAACTTAATATCAACGGAATGTAAGGGTTCAAACGGAACCCCCTGAAGAACTGAAAGAACTAAATTGAGACTCCAAGGAGGAGTCAAAGGTTTGTAAACAGGCTTGATTCTAACCAGAGCCTGAACAAAGGCTTGAACATCTGGCACAGCTGCCAGCTTTTTGTGAAGTAACACAGACAAGGCAGAAATCTGTCCCTTCAAGGAACTTGCAGATAATCCTTTCTCCAAACCTTCTTGAAGAAAGGATAGAATCTTAGGAATTTTTACCTTGTCCCAAGGGAATCCTTTAGATTCACACCAACAGATATATTTTTTCCATATTTTGTGGTAAATTTTTCTAGTTACAGGCTTTCTGGCCTGAACAAGAGTATCAATGACAGAATCTGAGAATCCTCGCTTTGATAAGATCAAGCGTTCAATCTCCAAGCAGTCAGTTGGAGTGAGACCAGATTCGGATGTTCGAACGGACCTTGAACAAGAAGGTCTCGTCTCAAAGGTAGCTTCCATGGTGGAGCCGATGACATATTCACCAGGTCTGCATACCAAGTCCTGCGTGGCCACGCAGGAGCTATCAAGATCACCGATGCCCTCTCCTGATTGATCCTGGCTACCAGCCTGGGGATGAGAGGAAACGGCGGGAATACATAAGCTAGTTTGAAGGTCCAAGGTGCTACTAGTGCATCTACTAGAGTCGCCTTGGGATCCCTGGATCTGGACCCGTAGCAAGGAACCTTGAAGTTCTGACGAGAGGCCATCAGATCCATGTCTGGAATGCCCCACAGTTGAGTAATTTGGGCAAAGATTTCCGGATGGAGTTCCCACTCCCCCGGATGAAATGTCTGACGACTCAGAAAATCCGCTTCCCAATTTTCCACTCCTGGGATGTGGATTGCAGACAAGTGGCAGGAGTGAGTCTCCGCCCATTGAATGATTTTGGTCACTTCTTCCATCGCCAGGGAACTCCTTGTTCCCCCCTGATGGTTGATGTACGCAACAGTTGTCATGTTGTCTGATTGAAACCGTATGAACTTGGCCTTTGCTAGCTGAGGCCAAGCCTTGAGAGCATTGAATATCGCTCTCAGTTCCAGAATATTTATCGGTAGAAGAGATTCTTCCCGAGACCAAAGACCCTGAGCTTTCAGGGGTCCCCAGACCGCGCCCCAGCCCACCAGACTGGCGTCGGTCGTGACAATGACCCACTCTGGTCTGCGGAAGCTCATCCCCTGTGACAGGTTGTCCAGGGACAGCCACCAACGGAGTGAATCTCTGGTCCTCTGATTTACTTGCATCGTCGGAGACAAGTCTGTATAGTCCCCATTCCACTGACTGAGCATGCACAGTTGTAATGGTCTTAGATGAATGCGCGCAAAAGGAACTATGTCCATTGCCGCTACCATCAAACCTATTACTTCCATGCACTGCGCTATGGAAGGAAGAGGAACAGAATGAAGTATTTGACAAGAGTTCAGAAGTTTTGTTTTTCTGGCCTCTGTCAGAAAAATCCTCATTTCT
The DNA here is from genome assembly GCF_027579735.1 of Bombina bombina. Classification (NCBI taxonomy): domain Eukaryota; kingdom Metazoa; phylum Chordata; class Amphibia; order Anura; family Bombinatoridae; genus Bombina; species Bombina bombina. Next base: position 719,410,349 of record NC_069504.1, read on the forward strand.
AAGGAGTCTATTATTGTTCCCAAGAAGGGAACTCTTGTTGACGGAGATAGAGAACTCTTTTCTACGTTCACTTTCCATCCGTGAGATCTGAGAAAGGCCAGGACAATGTCCGTGTGAGCCTTTGCTTGAGGAAGGGACGACGCTTGAATCAGAATGTCGTCCAAGTAAGGTACTACTGCAATGCCCCTTGGTCTTAGCACCGCTAGAAGGGACCCTAGTACCTTTGTGAAAATCCTTGGAGCAGTGGCTAATCCGAACGGAAGTGCCACAAACTGGTAATGCTTGTCCAGGAATGCGAACCTTAGGAACCGATGATGTTCCTTGTGGATAGGAATATGTAGATACGCATCCTTTAAATCCACCGTGGTCATGAATTGACCTTCCTGGATGGAAGGAAGAATTGTTCGAATGGTTTCCATTTTGAACGATGGAACCTTGAGAAACTTGTTTAGGATCTTGAGATCTAAGATTGGTCTGAACGTTCCCTCTTTTTTGGGAACTACGAACAGATTGGAGTAGAACCCCATCCCTTGTTCTCCTAATGGAACAGGATGAATCACTCCCATTTTTAACAGGTCTTCTACACAATGCAAGAATGCCTGTTTTTTTATGTGGTCTGAAGACAATTGAGACCTGTGGAACCTCCCCCTTGGGGGAAGCCCCTTGAATTCCAGAAGATAACCTTGGGAGACTATTTCTAGCGCCCAAGGATCCAGAACATCTCTTGCCCAAGCCTGAGCGAAGAGAGAGAGTCTGCCCCCCACCAGATCCGGTCCCGGATCGGGGGCCAACATCTCATGCTGTCTTGGTAGCAGTGGCAGGTTTCTTGGCCTGCTTTCCTTTGTTCCAGCCTTGCATTGGTCTCCAGGCTGGTTTGGCTTGAGAAGTATTACCCTCCTGCTTAGAGGACGTAGCACTTGGGGCTGGTCCGTTTCTGCGAAAGGGACGAAAATTAGGTTTATTTTTGGCCTTGAAAGACCTATCCTGAGGTAGGGCGTGGCCCTTGCCCCCAGTGATATCAGAGATAATCTCTTTCAAGTCAGGGCCAAACAGCGTTTTCCCCTTGAAAGGAATGTTAAGCAATTTGTTCTTGGAAGACGCATCCGCTGACCAAGATTTTAACCAAAGCGCTCTGCGCGCCACAATAGCAAACCCAGAATTTTTCGCCGCTAACCTAGCCAATTGCAAAGTGGCGTCTAGGGTGAAAGAATTAGCCAATTTCAGAGCACGAATTCTGTCCATAATCTCCTCATAAGAAGAAGAATTATTATTGATCGCCTTTTCTAGCTCATCGAACCAGAAACACACGGCAGTAGTGACAGGGACAATGCATGAAATTGGTTGTAGAAGGTAACCTTGCTGAACAAACATCTTTTTAAGCAAACCTTCTAATTTTTTATCCATAGGATCTTTGAAAGCACAACTATCTTCTATGGGTATAGTGGTGCGTTTGTTTAGAGTAGAAACCGCCCCCTCGACCTTGGGGGACTGTCTGCCATAAGTCCTTTCTGGGGTCGACCATAGGAAACAATTTTTTAAATATGGGGGGAGGGACGAAAGGTATACCGGGCCTTTCCCATTCTTTATTTACAATGTCCGCCACCCGCTTGGGTATAGGAAAAGCTTCGGGGGGCCCCGGGACCTCTAGGAACTTGTCCATTTTACATAGTTTCTCTGGAATGACCAAATTCTCACAATCATCCAGAGTGGATAACACCTCTTTAAGCAGAGCGCGGAGATGTTCCAACTTAAATTTAAATGTAATCACATCAGGTTCAGCTTGTTGAGAAATTTTCCCTGAATCTGAAATTTCTCCCTCAGACAAAACCTCCCCGGCCCCCTCAGACTGATGTAGGGGCCCTTCAGAACCAATTTCATCAGCGTCCTCATGCTCTTCAGTATTTTCTAAAACAGAGCAGTCGCGCTTTCGCTGATAAGTGGGCATTTTGGCTAAAATGTTTTTGATAGAATTATCCATTACAGCCGTTAATTGTTGCATAGTAAGGAGTATTGGCGCGCTAGATGTACTAGGGGCCTCCTGTGTGGGCAAGACTGGTGTAGACGAAGGAGGGGATGATGCAGTACCATGCTTACTCCCCTCACTTGAGGAATCATCTTGGGCATCATTTTCTCTAAATTTTGTGTCACATAAATCACATCTATTTAAATGAGAAGGAACCTTGGCTTCCCCACATTCAGAACACAGTCTATCTGGTAGTTCAGACATGTTAAACAGGCATAAACTTGATAACAAAGTACAAAAAACGTTTTAAAATAAAACCGTTACTGTCACTTTAAATTTTAAACTGAACACACTTTATTACTGCAATTGCGAAAAAGTATGAAGGAATTGTTCAAAATTCACCAAAATTTCACCACAGTGTCTTAAAGCCTTAAAAGTATTGCACACCAAATTTGGAAGCTTTAACCCTTAAAATAACGGAACCGGAGCCGTTTTTATATTTAACCCCTTTACAGTCCCTGGTATCTGCTTTGCTGAGACCCAACCAAGCCCAAAGGGGAATACGATACCAAATGACGCCTTCAGAAAGTCTTTTCTATGTATCAGAGCTCCTCACACATGCGACTGCATGTCATGCTTCTCAAAAACAAGTGCGCAATACCGGCGCGAAAATGAGGCTCTGCCTATGATTAGGGAAAGCCCCTAGAGAATAAGGTGTCTAAAACAGTGCCTGCCGATATTATTTTACAAAAATACCCAGATTAAATGATTCCTCAAGGCCAAATATGTGTATATATGAATCGATTTAGCCCAGAAAATGTCTACAGTCTTAATAAGCCCTTGTGAAGCCCTTATTTACTGTCTGAATAAAAATGGCTTACCGGATCCCATAGGGAAAATGACAGCTTCCAGCATTACATCGTCTTGTTAGAATGTGTCATACCTCAAGCAGCAAAAGACTGCTCACTGTTCCCCCAACTGAAGTTAATTCCTCTCAACAGTCCTGTGTGGAACAGCCATGGATTTTAGTAACGGTTGCTAAAATCATTTTCCTCTTACAAACAGAAATCTTCATCTCTTTTCTGTTTCAGAGTAAATAGTACATACCAGCACTATTTTAAAATAACAAACTCTTGATTGAATAAAAAAACTACAGTTAAACACTAAAAAACTCTAAGCCATCTCCGTGGAGATGTTGCCTGTACAACGGCAAAGAGAATGACTGGGGAAGGCGGAGCCTAGGAGGGATCATGTGACCAGCTTTGCTGGGCTCTTTGCCATTTCCTGTTGGGGAAGAGAATATCCCACAAGTAAGGATGACGCCGTGGACCGGACACACCTATGTTGGAGAAATTACCTATGTTTACGCCTGATGGCTGAAACATGTTAGCAGATACTGTGATTTTGGATGCTGCTTCGTGTACCTCTTGGATAATGTTTTTAACGTATCGTTAATAAAGACTTTCTTTTACAAGATTGACTACTGCAACTCTTTGACACTATTTCTACTATACCAGGCCGCAGTAGCAACTATACTTACAGCTCCGGTTGCTGTATTGGGACCTTGCACAGTTTTCTTTCAATTCTGGACCCAGCGCATCTATCCTGCTGCGAGGATTGGAGCAGCGTGACACGTGACTGCACGTAATTGCGGACTCACACCCCCTCCCGCATAGTGGGATGCCGAGTGAGCATAAGAAGCTAGCGGTTATGCTGTGCGGTGAGTAGTGGTCCTGGATACCACAAAGTTTGCTTACACCTGGTTGTTTTGCAATATTTTACCGCTATAGCTACGCTTTATCTGTGGGACTGATCTCTATTGTACCCAGTGCTCTGAAGAAACACATGTCAGGCGTTTACAGGGGGTGAGACAAGAGACCTTTTCGTGTCTTTATTAAAACTGACTTTCATATGGTCATTGGTCCGTAACTGTGCAAAACCTTACAGCACTGTTTTTCACTACACAAGGTCTTCTGTTTAAACGCATAATACAGGACATTGTAAGGTTGATAATGGTAACCCCCTTTGTTTTTTGATTTATGTTTATTAAGATATCTAGAATAAATGGAAAGCTTCTTAAAGCTTAAAATTTACCATCACTTTAAGTAAGGATGAGAATAATTCCTAAACTTACTATGAGAGCCGTGATCGTATAGTGGTTAGTACTCTGCGTTGTGGCCGCAGCAACCCCGGTTCGAATCCGGGTCACGGCAAATTTATAGTTTTCATTTTTTGAAGAACAATAAAAAGTTTTATATTTTATACCGTTTATTAATGTGGGGAAGATCAGTATACTAAGAAGTTTAGTATACTAAGAAGAGATTCGATCTCAAGAGAAACACAGAATAGAAACGAGGGATATGGGAACTGCTGTCTCATTAGGGGTCTCAACTTTTGAATGTAGGGGGTAGGTAGGGGTATACTACCCCCCTCCATTCAAAAGTTGACTTACAATTTACATAGGTTTAACCCCTTAACCTTTGGCTGCTAAGCCATTTCCCACCTGGGTGCTAATATTTTCATTTGATTTTTTGAAATTTCTGAATTTTTTTTTTTACTTTTTTTTTTTTTTTTACAGACCCCCAAGACTTACACTGTTGGAAAGGTTAGGCGGTTACCTTTCCAACAGTGGGTCTTGGGGGTCTGTAGCTGCTTAGATGTCTGAGATACAGGCTTCTAAGCAGCATGCCCCCTCCTCCTATACTTAACATTGTTAAAGGGCCATGAAACCCACATTTTTTCTTTCATGATTTAGAAAGAGAATGTAATTTTAAACATCTTTCTAATTTACTTATATTATCTAATTTGTTTTATTCTCTTGATATTCTTTGCTGAAAAGCATATCTAGATATGCTCAGTAGCTGCTGATTGGTTGCTGCACATATAAGCCGTGTGTGATTGGCTCACCATGTGCATTGTTTTTTCTTCAACTAAGGATATCTAAAAAATGAAGCAAAATAAATAATAGAAGTAAATTTTAATATTGTTTAAATTTCTATTCTCTATCTGAATCATGAAAGAAAGATTTTGGGTTTAGTGGCCCTTTAAAGTGAAAGTAAAGTTAGCTTACATGGAAGATACCAATAGAGAGCAATCATATCAAATATTAAAGTCGCTAAGTTTTTTTTTTTTATAATGTAGCATGTTTTATATTATTTATCTATTTACCGATAGCATTTTCTACTGTGTTCCTCCGCCCCCTCGCCTTTTTCCGGGTTAGTGTGTGCTTTACACTTCAACTGACATTGCCGTCATTCACGTCACTATACCCGACACTGATAATTTGGCGCATGCGCGGTATGATCTCAAGCTCCGTGTACCTGTAAATAATGAGGACAGAAGGATTCCCTTTCTCTATGCGCATGCGTCTAACGAGAACCAGAATGAGATCGCAGTTAGCCGCATGCGCAATAGAAGACGTAGGCTTTATACAAAGCACTCGGGACGCCAATGGGGGAACCAATCGGTTAGATACCGATAGTTTCGTCACCGCAACAGAAATATTTTTTTTTTTTGCGGGTGGAGGAACACATATTAAGTTGTACACAGTAATCAAACAAAAAAAGGTATTTTGAAATTGAACCTTACAAAATGATGAATGAAACTGCACCTTATTTTTAATGTTATATCCGAATATTAATAGTGCAACATGTAACTTTACTTTCACTTTAAGTATAAAGTTGCGCGATGACGTCATCACGTAATTGCGCGTGACGTCACTGTGCATCACGTGAAGCCCCGGCGATGCCTGTCACTCTACAGGCACGATCGCCGGGGTAGCAGCAGTAAGGAGCCCCCAGATCTCCTTCAAGGTGGGAGAGTGCTCATGACACCTCTCAGCCATCATTAGCACCAGAGTGAGAAACTCTGTGACGGCTCAGAGCCGTCATTAGAACTCAAAGGGTTAATGACCACAGCACTTTTCCATTTTCTGTCCGTTTGGGACCAAGGCTAATTTTACATTTTTGCAGTGTTTGTGTTTAGCTGTAATTTTCCTCTTACTCATTTACTGTACCCACACATATTATATACCGTTTTTCTCGCCATTAAATGGACTTTCTTAAGATACCTTTGTTCTTTGTTAATATGTGTTACAAATATAGGGAACCCTAGTCATTACCATTAATCAATAATAAAATTTAGTTTCCCTGACCGGGAATCGAACCCGGGCCGCGGCGGTGAGAGCGCCGAATCCTAACCACTAGACCACCAGGGAACTTCAATACATTAGTATACTAAGAAGGAAAAGGGAGATACAGTCTCAAGAGAAACACAGAATAAAAAACGAGGGATATCGGAACTGCTGTCTCATTGGGGGTCTCAACTTTTGAATGGAGGGGGGTAGGTAAGGGTATACTACCTTATTTAAAGAAAAATGGGTCCAAAGGCACTACTTGCAAGTTGTAAAAAACTTCCTATAGCTCAGGTTTGATAATAAAGTAAAGTAGTAAGATTATCAACAACGAGCTGAAGGGTGCTGTGTATAAGCAAACTTGAAGAGAACTAGTTTAGGAGATGGGTATCTCCTTATGAAAGTATACACTTATAGCACTCGGGGAGTTTAATAAGACAATATTAAGATCTTACATCAGATCTTTGACTATAATATGTAGTTGTGTCAATATTGTCAATCTCATGTGAGATATGGACAGATGAAAAGAATATAATAAAATATAACTTTTAATAGAGTTGTGTTAAAAATAGGGAAGAAAACTTTAAGTTAAAAACACTTACACAGAATCAAAGTGTTGCTATAATGGATTCTAAATTATAATTAGATATGTTGCACCGTAATTGTCTGAAGAGCAGGGCCGCCATCAGGGGGTGACAGGGGTGACTCCTGTCAGGGGCCCAATGGGCAAGGGGGGCCCCATGAGGCAAGAACTAAAAAAAAAATTCATTTCATTTGCAGAGGAGGTAGGACTAACTTAGCAAATGTTTTTTATTTCTTTGTGCAATTTTGGATTGTAACTTCAGTGTGGTAGTAGTTGTATGGTGGGGCCAGGGGTCCATAAAAACACATTTTTTTTAGCAGCAGTGTATTTATGATTATTTGACAATGCTGTAGAAATTCTATATTTAAAACCAGGCAGAAATGTTTCCTCCTCAATAAACAAATGGTAGGTGCCCTTTTGGCAGATATGCATTATATATATATATATATATATATATATATATAAAACATTCCAGTTTACTGCCCCTTTATGCAAGGACTTTCCAGATGCAAGGAGGCATTTTATCTAAGATTTTTACATCTGCATAAAATGTTATACTCTCAGACTAAGATTGCTCAGTGTTTGAAATGAGACAGGTTAACTTAAAACTGTTCAGTTTACACTACAGCTGACTTAATTTTGCAATACATACCAACAAGCCTAAAAAAAAAAAAAAATGGGGAAAAAAACAAACAAACATATGTCAACCTTTTAAAAGTACTTTTCTTCATCTAGCCATCTACCCAGATCATTAATGTACAATTTTGAATTCACAGAATTATTTTTGTTTGCACATTTACAAATATGATTCTTTAAAAAGTGATCTCTTAATTTCTGCATTTTTTTTTATCATGCATGTCACACACTGTTGATTTAGGGGATGCAAGGTGAATTCATGTTTCCTCCTGTGAGTGTTTCTGTGGGTGTCTGTGTTTATGTCTTTGTGCTTTGGTTTGTGTCTCTATGAGTGTGTATGTATTTTTTTTTCTGTGGGTCTCTCTGTGAGGTTGGGTGTGTATGTCTTTGTGCATTTTCTGTGGATGTCTGTGAGGGTGTGTGCATATGTCTTTGAGCTTTTTCTATGGGTGTCTCTGTGAGGGTGTGTGTATGTTTGTCTTTGTGTATTTTCTCTGGATGCCTCTGTGAGGTTGGGTGTGTATGTCTGTGTTTTCTGTGGATGTCTCTGTGAGGGTGTGTGTATGTATGTATGTATTTTATGTGGATGTCTCATTGAGGGTGTGTGTTTTCTGTGGGTGTCTCTGTGAGGGTGTGTGTATGTCTTTGTGTGTTTTCTGTGGATGTCCCAGTGAGGGTGTGTGTATGTATGTCTTTCTGTGTTTTATGTGGTTGTATCTCTATATGTGTATGTCTTTCTGTGTTTTCTGTGAGTGTGTGTGTGTGTATGTCTTCATGTGTTTTCTGAGGCTGTCTCTGTCGGTGTTTCCTTGGGTGTATGTGCAATTTTGAGTTTGTGTGTGTGTTCATTGTCTGTTCCTTTTTATGATATTTCGACCTTACTACTGATTATTCACATCTTTCTACAGACTTTGAAACTAATGAGACCTTTCCTGTAGTCACCAATCAACTATTTAACCTTTAAATTAATGTTTAGGCAGTTCAGGGCCCTTCCTTTCAGCCACTGCATGCTGTTGTCATCATTTTACTTGGCATCTTCCTTTACAAAAAGATAATCAGAACTCCATATTTTGTTTTCTAAATCTCCTTTTTTTACAGAACTGTAGTTTACCTCATTACTTGTCAGGCCAATGTAAACAAGTGCTGAGTGTCTGTTTGGGTGTCTGTGTCTGAGTGTGTTTCATTGCGTGTCTGCTAAAGTGTCTATATGTGAATCCTTATGTGTGAGTGTCTGTGTGTGTTTCAGTGTATGAGTGTGTATGTGTCTGTGTATGTTACTACCTTTACAGCATTTCCAAGTTTAAATAGACACTTAAGAATAAAATGCATATATGTTTTAGTCACTTGGTCAAAAATTGCACATGTCAAAGGAGGGGGGGGCCCTGATCAATGGTTAAGTCGGGGGCCCCAAAATTTCCAGTGGCGGCCCTGCTGAAGAGGCAAATGAACATAGGTAAGTTGGCTATCACACCTAGGAAGATGTGTGTGTGGATAGCTGCGATTAATGGTTAAGTACTTTTGTACCTTGATAGCTTGACAATACTGGGTCTGATTAAATGTAATTTAAACCTCAGTGAGTAATGTCATTGTTCTCAACTCGAGTAACAATGATGATCAGTGAAGTAAATAACATAAGTGTGATTTGACAACCATAAAGGTTAATGTCACTGTTTGAGAGTAAAAATCTCACTCAATCAACAAAATAAATTTTGGTTGAGGTAAAAAATAATTTGTTATTTTGTGTAAAAGTAGACCACTAATGTACACTTAATTATTTTAAAGTAAATTGGGATGCTGAAAAATTGTGAATTATGACATAACTACTGTATTACTTATTATAACCGTGAATACAGTGATTGGATGTGAAAAGCTTGACTAGTTGTAATGAAAATACAATGTTGTGTTATTCTTTGATTGTGACATTCATCATTATTCATAGTAATGAAAGAGCATTTTCAATGGATGTTGTCCAGAAATACAATATTCTCAAGAGTGATACCGTATTGTACATTATCATAAAAACAAAATTTATGCTTACCTGATAAATTTCTTTCTCTTGCGATGTATCGAGTCCACGGATTCATCCAATACTTGTGGGATATTCTCCTTCCCAACAGGAAGTGGCAAAGAGAGCACCCACAGCAGAGCTGTCTATATAGCTCCTACCCTAACTCCACCCCCCAGTCATTCGACCGAAGGTTAGGAAGAAAAAGGAGAAACTATAGGGTGCAGAGGTGACTGAAGTTTTTTAATAAAATATAGTACCTGTCTTAAATAGACAGGGCAGGCCGTGGACTCGATACATCGCAAGAGAAAGAAATTTATCAGGTAAGCATACATTTTGTTTTCTCTTGCAAGATGTATCCAGTCCACGGATTCATCCAATACTTGTGGGATACCAATACCAAAGCTTTAGGACATGGATGAAGGGAGGGACAAGACAGGTACCTAAACAGAAGGCACCACTGCTTATAGAACCTTTCTCCCAAAAATAGCCTCCGAAGAAGCAAAAGTATCAAATTTGTAAAATTTGGAAAAAGTATGAAGCGAAGACCAAGTCACCGCCTTACAAATCTGTTCAACAGAAGCCTCATTTTTAAAAGCCCATGTGGAAGCCACTGCTCTAGTAGAGTGAGCAGTAATCCTTTCAGGAGGCTGCTGGCCAGCAGTCTCATAAGCCAAACGGATCATGCTTTTCAGCCAAAAAGAAAGCGAGGTTGCCGTAGCCTTTTGACCTCTCCGCTTTCCAGAGTAGACAATAAACAATGAAGATGTTTGACGGAAATCTTTAGTTGCTTGTAAGTAGAACTTTAAAGCACGAACCACATCTAGGTTGTGCAGCAGATGTTCCTTCTTGGAAGAAGGATTAGGACACAGAGAAGGAACAACAATTTCTTGATTGATGTTCCTAATAGAAACAACCTTAGGAAGGAATCCAGGTTTGGTACGCAAAACCACCTTATCCGCATGGAAAACAAGATAAGGTGAGTTACACTGTAAAGCAGATAATTCAGAAACTCTTCGAGCCGAAGAGATAGCTACTAAAAACAGAACTTTCCAAGATAGAAGCTTAATATCTATGGAATGCATAGGTTCAAACTGAACCCCTTGAAGAACCTTAAGAACTAAATTTAAACTCCATGGCGGAGCAACAGGCTTAAACACAGGCTTGATTCTAACTAAAGCCTGACTAAATGCCTGAACGTCTGGAACATCTGCCAGACGCTTGTGTAAAAGAATAGACAAAGCAGATATCTGTCCTTTTAAGGAACTAGCTGATAATCCCTTCTCCAATCCTTCTTGGAGAAAAGACAAAATCCTAGGAATCCTAATCTTACTCCATGAGTAACCCTTGGATTCACACCAATAAAGATATTTACGCCATATCTTATGATAGATTTTCCTGGTGACAGGCTTTCTAGCCTGAATCAAGGTATCAATGACCAACTCAGAGAAACCACGCTTTGATAAAATCAGGCCTTCAATCTCCAAGCAGTCAGACGCAGAGAAATTAGATTTGGATGCTTGAATGGACCCTGAATTAGAAGGTCCTGCCTCATTGGCAGAGTCCACGGTGGAACAGATGACATGTCCACCAGATCTGCATACCACGTCCTGCGTGGCCACGCAGGAGCAATCAAAATCACCGAAGCTCTCTCCTGCTTGATTCTGGCAATCAGACGAGGAAGGAGAGGAAATGGTCACATAGGCCAGGTTGAAGGATCAGGGCACTGCTAGAGCATCTATCAGTACTGCCTGGGGATCCCTTGACCTGGATCCGTAACAAGGAAGTTTGGCGTTCTGACGAGGCGCCATCAGATCTAATTCTGGTGTGCCCCATAGCTGAATCAGTTGGGCAAATACTTCCGGATGGAGCTCCCACTCCCCGGATGAAAAGTCTGATGACTTAGGAAATCCGCCTCCCAGTTCTCTACCCCTGGGATATGGATTGCTGAAAGATGGCAAGAGTGAGTCTCTGCCCATCGGATTATTTTGGTCACCTCTATCATCGCTAGAGAACTCCGTGTTCCTCCTTGATGATTGATATAAGCTACAGTCGTGATGTTGTCCGACTGAAATCTGATGAATTTGGCCGCATCCAGTTGAGGCCACGCCTGAAGCGCATTGAATATCGCTCTCAGCTCTAGAATGTTTATCAGGAGGAGAGCCTCCTCCTGAGTCAATAAACCCTGTGCTTTCAGGGAGTTCCAGACTGCACCCCAGCCCAGTAGGCTGGCATCTGTCGTTACTATGACCCACTCTGGCCTGCGGAAACACATTCCCCGGGACAGGTGAACCTGTGACAACCACCAGAGAAGAGAATCTCTGGTCTCCTGATCCAGATGTATCTGAGGAGATAAATCTGCATAATCTCCATTCCACTGTTCGAGCATGCATAGTTGCAGTGGTCTGAGGTGTAGGCGAGCAAATGGAACTATGTCCATTGCCGCTACCATTAGTCCGATTACCTCCATACACTGAGCCACTGGACGGTCGAGGAATGGAATGAAGAACTCGGCAGGTGGTTGCAAGTTTTGATTTCCTGACCTTCGTCAGAAATATTTTCATTTCTACCGAGTCTATCAGAGTCCCTAGGAAGGAAACTCTTGTGAGAGGGAAGAGAGAACTCTTTTTTATGTTCACCTTCCATCCATGAGATCTCAGAAAAGCTAACACGATGTCCGTGTGAGACTTGGCTAGTTGGAAAGTCGACGCTTGAATTAAGATGTCGTCTAGATAAGGCGCCACTGCTATGCCCCGCGGTCTTAAACCCCAGAAGCACCTTTGTGAAAATTCTGGGAGCAGTGGCCAACCCGAAGGGAAGGGCCACAAACTGGTAATGCCTGTCCAGAAAGGCGAACCTGAGAAATTGGTGATGATCTCTGTGAATAGGGATGTGCAGATACGCATCCTTTAAGTCCACGGTGGTCATATATTGACCTTCCTGGATCAGCGGCAGAATAGTCCGAATAGTCTCCATCTTGAAAGATGGGACTCTGAGGAATTTGTTTAGGATATTGAGATCCAAGATTGGACTGAAAGTTCCTTCTTTTTTGGGAACCACAAACAGGTTTGAGTAAAACCCTAGCCCCTGTTCCGCTTTTGGGACTGGGTAAATCACTCCCATGGTATGTAGGTCTTCTACACAGCGTAAGAACGCCTCTCTTTTTGTCTGGTTTGCAGACAATTGAGAAATGTGAAATCTCCCCCTTGGGGGGGAATCTTTAAAGTCCAGAAGATATCCCTGGGAAACAATTTCTAAAGCCCAGGAATCGTGAACATCTCTTGCCCAAGCCTGAGCGAAGAGAGAGAGTCTGCCCCCCACTAGATCCGGTCCTGGATCGGGGGCTACCCCTTCATGCTGCCTTGGAGGCAGCAGCAGGCTTCTTGGCCTGTTTACCCTTGTTCCAAGCCTGGTTAGGTCTCCAGACTGACTTGGATTGAGCAAAATTCCCCTCTTGCTTTGCAGCAGGGGAAGAGGAAGCGGGACCACCCTTGAAGTTTCGAAAGGAACGAAAATTATTTTGCTTGGTCCTCATTTTATTTGTTTTATCCTGAGGGAGGGCGTGGCCTTTCCCTCCAGTGATGTCTGAAATAATCTCCTTCAGTTAAGGCCCGAATAGGGTCTTTCCTTTGAAAGGGATGTTCAAAAGTTTAGATTTTGACGACACATCAGCTGACCAGGACTTAAGCCATAACGCCCTGCGCGCTAAAATGGCAAAACCTGAATTCTTTGCCGCCAATTTAGCCAGTTGAAAAGCGGCATCTGTAATGAAAGAATTAGCCAGCTTAAGAGCCTTAATTCTATCCATAATATCCTCTAATGGGGTCTCCATCTGAAGAGCCTCTTCCAGAGCCTCGAACCAGAAGGCAGCTGCAGTAGTTACAGGAACAATGCACGCAATAGGTTGGAGAAGAAAACCTTGATGAACAAAAATTTTCTTTAGGAGACCCTCTAATTTTTTATCCATAAGATCTTTGAAAGCACAACTGTCTTCAATAGGTATAGTTGTGCGCTTGACGAGAGTAGAAATAGCTCCCTCCACCTTAGGGACCGTCTGCCACGAATCCTGCATGGTGTCAGATATGGGAAACATTTTCTTGAAAACAGGAGGGGGAGCCACCGGAATACCTGGTCTATCCCACTCCTTAGTGACAATGTTCGCAATCCTCTTAGGGACCGGAAAAACATCAGTGTAAACAGGAACCTCTAGGTATTTGTCTATTTTACACAATTTCTCTGGAACCACTATAGGGTCACAATCATCCAGAGTCGCTAATACCTCCCTGAGCAACAAGCGGAGGTGTTCAAGCTTAAATTTAAAGGCCGTCATATCAGAATCTGTCTGAGGGAGCGTCTTACCTGAATCAGAAATCTCTCCCTCAGACAGCAAATCCCTTACCCCTACTTCAGAGCATTGTGAGTGTATATCGGATACGGCTACTAAAGCGTCAGAAGGCTCAGCATTTGTTCTTAACCCAGAGCTATCGCGCTTCCCTTGTAAACCAGGCAGTTTAGATAAAACCTCTGTGAGGGTCGTATTCATAACTGCGGCCATGTCTTGTAAGGTAAACGAAGTAGACGCACTAGAGGTACTTGGCGTCACCTATGCGGGCGTTACTGGTTGTGACACTTGGGGAGAGCTAGATGGCATAACCTCATTTCTTTCTGTCTGAGAATCATCTAGCGCTATATTTTTAAGTGCTACAATATGCTCTTTAAAATTTATAGACATATCAGTGCAAGTGGGACACATTCTAAGAGGGGGTTCCACAATGGCTTCTAAACACATTGAACAAGCTTGGAAAACACTTTATTCAAAGTAAAAACAACAAATAGAAAAAACGGTACTGTGCCTTTAAGAGAAAAAAAGTGCACACGTTCTGCAAAACAGTGTAAAAAAGCAGTAATCTTTTCGAAATTTTTACAGTGTATTCTTAAAGCTTTAGTAAGATTGCCCCACTAGCAAAATAAACATTTAACCCCTTAATGTAAAAACCGGATTGACAAACGTCAAAAAAACGTGGCGCCTACCTGCCCTTAGGGATTGATTTTGTGGGAAAATACTTCAAATTGGCCCTCAAATTACAGCAGGACCCTCCGGTTGTAGCAGCTTGATGTCTTGCCATGGAAAAACAACTGCGCATCTGAGGCGCGAAAATAGGTCCCTCCCACCACACTCGATGTCTGTGGGGCCTTAAAGAAACACTTTAAAGCGTTTCTAATCTAGCCATGTGGGTTAATAAACCTAAACAAGCCAAATGAACCTCCAAAAAGTCCCCTCAAAAACGTTTATCTCTAATAAAAACGTTAGCCCTCATAAGTGTCAACCAATATTAATTTAGCCCCTTTATGCAAGCTGAAAATTCCACACAAAGTCTCTGAATACAGCTTACCCTTCCCACATGGGGATATTGTCAGCCTTTTCTAGAAGTATCACAGTCTGTCTAGAAAAAAATGACTGAACATACCTCAGTGCAGCTTAACCTGCAAACCGTTCCCCAACTGAAGTTTCCTGTACTCCTCAGCCTCTGTGGGAACAGCAGTGGATCTTAGTTACAAAGTGCTAAGATCATCATCCTCCATGCAGAAATCTTCATCTCTTTTCTGCCTGAGAGTAAATAGTACACTCCGGTACCATTTAAAATAACAAACTCTTGCTTGAGAAAATAAAAACTAACATTTTTGTCACCACAATCACTTTACCCTTCTTATTGCTTAGAGCCGGCAAAGAGAATGACTGGGGGGTGGAGTTAGGGGAGAAGCTATATAGACAGCTCTGCTGTGGTAGCTCTCTTTGCCACTTCCTGTTGGGAAGGAGAATATCCCACAAGTATTGGATGAATCCGTGGACTCGATACATCTTGCAAGAGAAATATCCTATAATATTTTGAATTCAGTAACAATCAATTCAGCAAACAGAGTGAGCGCAATATGCTAAATTAGCCCAACACTGAATACTATAAAATAGTGCAAGTGCAATATTTACAATCAGCCCAGTATCTAGCATCAGTTTCAATACTAACTAAGTGCACTGCCATTACGGGCTACAACCAGAATATTAATTATAACGTATATCTAATTTCACTATTTTCCACCAGAATATTAATTATAACGTACAACTAATTTCATTATTTTCAGTAGCTCATCTCAATATGTTCTAACCATTACTTTATAGTGATACGTTTTTTACCTAGCAATAACTGCTGAACAAGTGCAAAAATACCTGCAAAGCTTAAATAAATAAGAGTCTGCTTAAAGAGACACTAAACTCTGCTACCCAATGCTATTCAGCAAAACTAACAAAATGTGAATCTCACTATAAAGATTCACAAAAAGTGTCTATATTTGTATTAATAAGCTTATGATCATATTCAACAGACCGTGCTAAGTCACAGCAGTAATCAGCCTAGTATTCAGTATCAGTTATAAGACTATCGAAGTACATTGCCATTATGGGCATCAATTAGAATATTAATTACATTGTATAACCAACAATGACTGCTGAATAATTGCGCAAATAATTCCAAAGTTCAAACAAACAAGAGTCTGCCGTACACTAAACATTGCTACCTAATGCTATTTAGCAAAACTAAAAAATACGAATCTCACTATAAAGATTCAAAATCAGTGTCTATATTTGTGTCAACAAGCATTTAATCATATCCTACAGACTGTGCCAAGTCAAAGCACTAAGTTTGCTACGGACATAAACCTACAAATATTTGTGCAGATTCTGGACCAACATCCATTGAAAATGCTCTTTCATTACTATGAATAATGATGAATGTCACAATCAAAGAATAACACAACATTGTATTTTCATTACAACTAGTCAAGCTTTTCACATTCAATCACTGTATTCACGGTTATAATAAGTAATACAGTAGTTATGTCATAATTCACACACAATTTTTCAACATCCCAATTTACTTTAAAATAATTAAGTGTACATTAGTGGTCTACTTTTACACAAAATAACAAATTATCTTTTACATCAACCAAAATTTATTTTGTTGATTCAGTGAGATTTTTTACTCTCAGTGACATTAACCTTTATGGTTGTCAAATCACACTTATGTTATTTACTTCACTGATCATCATTGTTACTCGAGTTGAGAACAATGACATTACTCACTGAGGTTTAAATTACATTTAATCAGACCCAGTATTGTCAAGCTATCAAGGTACAAAAGTACTTAACCATTAATCGCAGCTATCCACACACACATCTTCCTAGGTGTGATAGCCAACTTACCTATGTTCATTTGCCTCTTCAGACAATTACGGTGCAACATATCTAATTATAATTTAGAATGCATTATAGCAACACTTTGATTCTGTGTAAGTGTTTTTAACTTAAAGTTTTCTTCCCTATTTTTAACACAACTCTATTAAAAGTTATATTTTATTATATTTTTTTCATCTGTCCATATCTCACATGAGATTGACAATATTGACACAACTACATATTATAGTCAGAGATCTGATGTAAGATCTTAATATTGTCTTATTAAACTCCCCAAGTGCTATAAGTGTATACTTTCATTAGGAGATATCCATCTTCTAAACTAGTTCTCTTCAAGGGTATACTACCCCCTGCCATTCAAAAGTTGACTTACAATTTACAGAGGTTTAAAGTGTGTCAGTGCTGTGTTTGTTGTGTCTGTGCAAGCTGTTCTATTTGTGTTGGTGGCAATGTTTGTGATACCATTGCCTCTGATAGTGTGAGCATACTCCGGTGTTTAATTAGCAAGTAAATGCTGATTGGACCGGGATCAAAGTAAAAAAAAAATGCCCATTTCAGGGGTGTTAGGAATCAACAGTGAAAGAGACTATTTTTAGAGATAAAAATAATCAAGGAGTAAGAGGCTTTTTATTATGGACCTTTAAATTAAGCAGCGAGCAGACCTATGTGCACAGAGCTTTATTTTTCAGTTGTGACAAAGGCAGCATTTAATATTTGTTTAAGAAATAAATTGTATCTGCTGCTTACACAATAGAAAAAGCACTGCAGACACGATTACTTATTATTTCTCTGGGAAAAACATGTCTTAGTTATATTTGAATACTTTGTTAAAACAAATAAAAAAGAGAATACAAAACTATGTTCAGCACATACATTACAATTTAGAAGACTTTACAAGGGTTGATTATGTCTTGCAAATATAGGGGACCCTAGTCATCAGCATAACTCTTTTTTTATTTTATTTTTTTGCCTGTATACGATCTCAGAGATCGTAAGTGTGGGAAAAAAATATATATATTTTACATAATCATCTACAGAGTAAAACTTAACTTCCCTGACCGGGAATCGAACCCGGGCCGCGGCGGTGAGAGCGCCGAATCCTAACCACTAGACCACCAGGGAACTGTGTAGAACTTTGAAAAGTACAAATTTAGAGAATGAAAAAAAGTACCGTTTCGGAAAATACAATTTTTAGATTGATTTATTAAACAGGAAAATTGTGCATAAAAAAACCATGTGAAGTGATACAAAATACAATTTTCATGACACTGACTATACCGGATAACCAGCACTTACTCAGATGCATACAGTTAGAAGAAAACAATTACACTTGTCAACAAACTTGTTTTTGTGAATATAGTGACCTAGTGTGTCAGAAACTTAATTTGCTAAGTGTTAGCACCTTTCTATCCTTGGAACCCTGGGGCGGATTAAACTTGGGAGCTTTATCCGGTGTTCCTGTTTGCAGCCGGGACAAGGGTTAGCTGATACACCCTAAGATATCAGCACATAAGGAAAGCGATCTGGGAGGGGTATGGTAATGAGAGTGGCAGTTACACTACAGAAAAAAAAAAGTTTTTTTGGCCAAATAAATACAATTATAGCAAACTGGGTACTGTCAGAGACAGCTGGGCATAATACAAGTGTGGTGTGCAGCTGCATTTAGCGGCCTTCTAATTACCAAAAAGCAATGGCAAAGTCATATATGTCTGCTATTTCTGAACAAAGGGGGTCCCAGAGAAGCATTTACAACCATTTGTGCCATGATTGCACAAGCTGTTTGTAAATAAATTCAGTGAGAAACCTAAAGCTTATGAAAAGTGAACAATTTTTTTTATTTGATCGCATTTGGCGGTGAAATGGTGGCATGAAATGGGCCTAGATCAATTATTTGGGTTGTTTACTAATATATATATATATATATATATATATATATAGTTTTGATAGGTAAATATAAAAAAAGGCTCTATTTCTGTTTAAAAAGTAGTGATGGCAAAAATTCGAAAAATGCTCTGGTCTTTTGGGGAAGTTTTTGTCTGAAATGACCGGTCCTTAAAGGGATAATAACCCTATTTTTTTTTCTTTCATGATTCAGATAGAAAAAACATTTGGGTTTACTATCCCCTTAAGAGGTTATCATGACCTTCATTCATCTTCCTGCTATTATCTGCAGTGTATATTTTGTAATTGCTGTAAATATCTCTGCATTCCATTGCCGCTTTTTCACCTCGTTCCGAAGTGCACTTTTTTTTATATTAAGATTTTCTGTCCAATCAGAAGACAAATTGGCATGTATTTCATGATGGAAAAAAAAAAAAAGGAAGGGAGTGTGCATGCGTAAATGTTTGTCATGCTGTCTGTCACTCTGTAAACAAGCCTGGGGTACACATGCACAGGGGAATTCACTTTCGCATTGAACTGCTCCACAAGTAAACAATGAATCTTGTGCTTCATTGTTTACATTGTGGAGGATTTAGGCATGCACAGAGTGATCTAGGTCGGGAGTGTGCATCTATGCCGACGTAGAGAGCTGGTGGGACCGCTCCCTACGTCCACACTCGATAATATTAAGAATAAAAAATTATAGTTTTAAAGTTTGTGAACATTTTTTTTAAAAACTTTCTTCACTATCTATGCTTATTAAGATATCTAGAATAAATGGAAAGCTTCTCAAAGCTTAAAATTTACCATCACTTTCAGTAAGGATGAGAATAATTCTAATACTTCCTATGAGAGCCGTGATCGTATAGTGGTTAGTACTCTGTGTTGTGGCCGCAGCAACCCCGGGTCACGGCAATTTTATCATTTTCATTTTTTGAAGAATAAAAAGTTTTATATTTTATAACGTTTATTAATGTGGAGAAGGATTCCTCAAAACAAGTTTAGTATACTAAGAAGGAAAAGGGAGATTTGATCTCAAGAGAAACACAGAATAGAAACGAGGGATATGGGAAACTGCTGTCTCATTGGGGGTCTCAACTTTTGAATGGAGGGGGTTAGGTAGGGGTATACTACCCCCCCTCCATTCAAAAGTTGACCTACAATTTACAGAGGTTTAAAGTGATGGTAAACTTTTAATCGCTGTAAATATCTCTGCATTTTATTGCTGCTTTTTGCACCTCGCTCCGAAGTGCACATTTCTTTTTAAAATTAGATTTTCTGGCTGTCCAATCAGAAGACAAATTGGCATGTATTTCACGATGGAAAAAAAAAAAAATGGAAAGGAGTGCGCATGCGTAAATGACGTCATGCTGTCAGTCACTCCGTGGACAAGCCTGGGGTACACATGCACAGGGGAATTCACTTTCGCATTGAACTGCTCCACAAGTAAAACAATGAATCTTGTGATTCATTGCTTACATTGTGGAGGATTTAGGCATGCACAGAGTAATCTAGGTCAGGAGCGTGCATCTATGCCAACGTAGAGATCGGGTGGGAACCGCTCCCTACGTCCACACTCGATAATAGTAAGAATAAAAAAATAATAGCTTAATAGTTTGTGAACATTTTTTAAAAACTTTCTTCACTACCTATGTTTATTAAGATATCTAGAATAAATGGAAAGCTTCTCAAAGCTTAAAATTTACCATCACTTTAAAGGGGACAGTCTACCATATAATTGTTATTGTTTTAAAAGATAGATAATCCCTTTATTACCCATTCCCCAGTTTTGCATAACCAACACAGTTATATTAATATACTTTTTACCTCTGTGATTACCTTGTATCTAAGAACCTTCTTCCAGCCCCCTGATCACATGACTGTGACAGTTTTTTATCTATTGTCTTGCATTTGGCATTGTGTTGTGCTAAATCTTAAATAACCCCTCTGTGCCTGAACACAGTGTTATCTATATGGCCCACGTCTACTTTCTGTCTCTTTGTGTTTGAAAAGAGATTTAAAAAGCATGTGATAGGAGACAGCCCTCAAAGGTTTAGAAATTAGCATATGAGCCTACCTATGTTTAGTTTAAACTAAGAATACCAAGAGAAAAAAAGCAAATTTGATGATAAAAGTAAATTGGAAAGTTGATTAAAATTAAAAGTCCTATCTGAATAAGGAAAGTTTAATTTATACTAGACTGTCCCTTTAAGTAAGGATGAGAATAATTCCAACACTTGTAATTGAAGCCGTGATCGTATAGTGGTTAGTACTCTGCGTTGTGGCCGCAGCAAATCCGGGTTCGAATCCGGGTCACGGCAATTTTATATTTATTTTTTGAAGAACAATAAAAAGTTTTATATTTTATAACGTTTATTAATGTGGGGAAGTTTAGTATACTAAGAAGTTTAGTATACTAAGAAAGAATAGGGAGATTCGATCTCAAGAGAAACACAGAATAGAAACGAGGGATATGGGAACTGCTGTCTCATTGGGGGTCTCAACTTTTGAATGTAGGGGGTAGGTAAGGGTATACTACCCCCCTCCATTCAAAAGTTTGACTTACAATTTACAGAGGTTTAACCCCTTAATGACACCACAGCACTTTTCCATTTCTGTCCGTTTGGGGACCAAGGCTATTTTTTACATTTTTGCAGTGTTTGTGTTTAGCTGTAATTTTCCTCTTACTCATTTACTGTACCCACACATATTATATACAGTTTTTCTCGCCATTAAATGGACTTTCTTAAGATACCATTATTTTCATCATATCTTATAATTTACTATAAATTATTTTTAAAAAACACTTTTTCTAACTTTGACCCCCAAAATCTTTTACACATCTACAACCACCAAAAAACACCATGCTAAATAGTTTCTAAATTTTGTCCTGAGTTTAGAATACCCAATGTTTACATGTTCTTTGCTTTTTTTGTAAGTTATAGGGCCATAAATACAAGTAGCACTTTGCTATTTCAAAACCACTTTTTTTTCAAAATTAAGCGGTAGTTACACTGGAACACTGATATCTTTCAGGAATCCCTGAATATCCCTTGTCATGTATATATTTTTTTTAGAAGACATCCTAAAGTATTGATCTAGGCCCATTTTGGTATATTTCATGCCACCATTTCACCACCAAATGCGATCAAATACAAAAAATCGTTCACTTTTTCACAAACTTTCGGTTTCTCACTGAAATTATTTACAAACACCTTGTGCAATTATGGCATAAATGGTTGTAAATTCTTCTCTGGGATCCCCTTTGTTCAGAATTAGCAGACATACATGGCTTTGGCATTGCTTTTTGGTAATTAGAAGGCCGCTAAATGCCACTGCGCACCACACGTGTATTATGCACAGCAGTGAAGTGGGTTAATTAGTGGAGCATGTAGGGAGCTTTTTGGGGGGTAATTTAGCTTTAGTGTAGGTAAACAACCCAAAGTATTGATCTAGGCCCATTTTGGTATATTTCATGCACCATTTCACCGCCAAATGCGATCATATATAAAAAAAAAGGTAACATTTTTCACAATTTTAGGTTTCTCACTGAAATCATTTACCACACAGCTTGTGCAATTATGGCACAAATGGTTGTAAAAGCTTCTCTGGGGATCCCCTTTGTTCAGAAATAGCACACATATATGGCTTTGGCGTTGCTTTTTGGTAATTAGAAGGCAGCTAAATGCTGCTGTGCACCACCACGTGTATTATGCCCAGCAGTGCATGAGTTAATTAGGGAGCTTGTAGGGTTAATTTTAACTTTAGTGTAGTAGGACAACCCAAAGTATTGATTTAGGCCCATTTTTGTATATTTCATGCCACCATTTCACCGCAAAATGCGATTAAATAAAAAGAAAAAAATGTTCCCTTTTTCACAAACTTTAGGTTTCTCACTGAAATTATTTACAAAACAGCTTGTGCAATTATGGCACAAATGGTTGTAAATGCTTCTCTGGGATTCCCTTTGTTCAGAAATAGCAGACATATATGGCTTTAGCGTTGCTCTTTAGTAATTAGAAGGCTGCTAAATGCGCTGCGCATCACACGTGTATTATGGCTAGCATTGAAGGGGTTAATTAGGGAGCCTGTACGGAGCTTGCAGGGTTAAGTTTAGCTTTAGTGTAGAGATCAGCCTCCCACCTGAAACATCAGACCCCCTGATCCCTCCCAAACAGCTCTCTTCCCTCCCCACAATTGTCCCCGCCATCTTAAGTACTGGCAGAAAGTCTTGCCAGTACTAAAATAAAAAGGTATATATATTTTTTAAGCATATTTACATATGCTGCCTGTGTAGGATCCGCCCCCCAACCTCACTGATCCCCCACTACCTCCTCTAACCCTCCCCCTCTACCTTAAATGGGCCGCCATCTTGGGTACTGGCAGCTGTCTGCCAAGTTACCCAGTTTAGAATAAATTTATGCTTTTTTTTTTTTGCCCTTTTTTGTAGTGTAGCTTCCCCCCCCAAAGACCAACCCCCCCACCGCTCCCCAGATCCCTTAGATTGTTTTTATAATAATAGAAATCCCCCCCTTTTCTCCCACTTATTAACATCTCAATTTTTCTGTAGTGTAGAGGTTCCACACCCGCTCCCGCCCCGTGCATGCGCCCGCCGCGTCCGTGCGCGCCCCCGATCCCACCCCCTCCACATCACACGGCCCATCGATGGCCGCCCCATCCGCCTCCCACATAGGCTCCCACCCACCAACGATACCAGCCATTGATGTCGGTGCCGAGAGGGCCACAGAGTGGCTCTCTCTGCTCCGATGGCCATGCAGGGTTATTGCCAGATTGCAAGTTCCCACGGGAATAGGGCCCTCAATTCCCCTGTTTTTGTCTGTAAAACTTTTGTCTTATCGTATTGTTTCTCCATTGTACAATTATCCTTGTACCCATGGGGCAGGCTGCGGAATCTGTTAGCGCTTTATAAATAAAGAATAATAATAATAATTGCAGGATGCCTCGATATCGAGGCATCACTGCAATAACGGGAAAGGCGTTCATGGAAGCGAACAGGATCGCTTCCAGCTGCTTTGCAGACTGAGGAAGTGCAGGGTACCGTCCTCAGGCAATTAACTGTCTTTTTTAGAGGACGCACACCTGCACGTCCTTGGTCATTAAAGGGGTTAAAGTGATGGTAAACATTTATCCCTCACAAACGCTGCAACCTTCATTCATCTTCCTGATATTATCTGCAGTGAATGTGTTGTAATCACTGTAAATACCTCTGCATTTTATTGCCGAATAAGATTTTCTGGCTGTCTAATCAGAAGACTGGCAAATTGGCATGTATTTCACGATGGAAAAATAAATAAATTTATGCTTACCTGATACATTTATTTCTTGACACGATGAGTCCACGGATCATCTAATTACTATTGGAAATATCACTCCTGCCCAGCAGGAGGCGGCAAACAGAACCACAGCAAAGCCGTTAAATATCACCTCCCTTCCCTCCAACCAGTTATTCGACCAAAGCAAAGGACAGAAAGGAAGCAACAAGGTGCAGAGGTGTCTGAAGTTTATAACATACCAACAACCTGTCTAAAGAACAGGGTGGGCCGTGGACTCATTGTGTCAATAAATAAATAAATTTATCAGATAAGCATACATTTTGTTTTCTTTTTAATGACACGATGAGTCCACGGATCATCTAATTACTATTGGGAATCAATACCCAAGCTAGAGTACACAGATGATAAGGGAGGGACAAGACAGGGAACCTAAACGGAAGGCACCACTGCTTGAGGAACCTTTCCCTCAAAAGCGGTCTCAGCCGAGCCAAAAGTGTCAAATTTATAGAATTTTGAAAAAGTGTGAAGAGAGGGACCAAGTTGCAGCCTTGCAAATCTGTTCCACAGAAGCTTAATTTTTTAATGCCCAGGAAGAGGAAACAGCCCTCGTAGAATGAGTCGTAACTCTCTCTGTAGGCTGCTGTCCAGCAGTTTCTTTGTGGCTGAAGAGTATCATTCGCTTTGCCTATGAAAGAGAAGTAGCCGTAGCTTTCTGTCCCTTATGTTTCCCAGAGAATACCACAAACAGAGGTTTTGTCTGGTCTACAGATAATCTTGAAAGCAGAAACCTGCCCCTGGGAGGAAAGGTCTTGAACTCTAGTTTGTATCCCTGGGACACGATATCCACTGCCCAGGGATCCTGAACATCTCAAACCCAAGCCTGAGTTTAGAAGGAAAGTCTGCCCCCCACAAGATCCGGTCCCGGATCGGGGGCAGGCCCTTCATGCTGCTTTTGATTCAATAGCAGGCTGTTTGGACTGTTTTCCTTTGTTCCAAGACTGATTGGACATCCAGGAAGGCTTGGACTGCTCCTGCTTGGAAGAGGGAGAGGAAGGCTTTCCCTTGAAATTTCGAAAGGAACGAAAATTACTCTGACGTCCCTTTTGTTTATTTCTCTTATCCTGCGGGAGGAAATGGCCCTTTCCTCCTGTAATGTCAGAAATGATTTCCGTCAAGCCCGGCCAAAACAAGGTCTTTCCCTTGTAAGGAATCGCCAAAAGTTTAGACTTAGATGATACATCTGCAGACCAAGATTTTAACCATAAATCTCTACGGGCCAGTACGGCAAAACCAGAAGTCTTAGCTCCCAGCTTAATAACCTGAAGGGAAGCATCCAGGATAAAAGAGTTGGCCAACTTAAGGGCCGTTATCCTAACCTGGATTTCTTCAAGGGGAGTGTCTGTCCGAATAGAATCAGACAACGCATCAAACCAGTATGCTGCCTCACTAGTGACAGTAGCAATACAAACCGCAGGGTGCCATTGTAAACCCTGGTGTACATACATTTTCTTAAACAACCCCTCTAACTTCTTATCCATAGGATCCTTAAAGGAACAACTATCCTCTATGGGAATAGCTGTTCTCTTGGCTAGCGTGGAAATTGCCCCTTCCACTTTGGGTACTATGGTGTCTGTTGTGATATTATAATATATAATGCTTTCTTCCTAGTTTGTGCTCTGTCTTGTAAATGTATATAATTGTTGCAAAGAAGCAGGGCGGGGACAGTGTTGTTAGAGGGAGGAACCAGGAAATAAAGTGTGTAGTTAGTTGCTGTATACATGGACTCGGTGTCAGATATATTTCTAAATCACCTGGATTTACAAACACTACAGGTACCATCTGCCAAGACTCCTTGATAGAGTTTGCAATAGGAAACATCTTTTTAAATATAGGGGATGGAGAAAAAGGGATACCTGGTCTCTCCCATTCCTTAGCAATAATCTCTGTAGCCCTATCTGGTACAGGAAAATACCTCCACCATGGAGGGCACGTCAAAATACTTGTTTAGTTTACTAGACTTCTTAGGATTTACTACGACAGTAGTTTCAGAGTCGTCCAGGGTAGCTAAAACCTCCTTAAGTAACAAACGGAGGTGTTCAAGCTTAAAACTGAAAGAAACAAGTTCAGTATCAGTTAAAGGTATAACACTGTCTGAGTCTTCACCCTCAGATGCTACCGAAGTATCGTTATCTTCAGGTTTCTGGGAAGAAACATTCGGAATAGCCACTACTGTGTCAGCAACCTTATTCACAAATTGATTACATTTCCTCTTGCGCTTTCCCTGCAGCATGGGAAAAGCAGACAATGCATCAGATACCGCTGATGACATTAGGGAAGCAATGTCTTGCAAGGCAACTCCAGGTGGAGTAATAGAGGAAGCGCAGGGCACTGGCTGTATGGACGCTAAATTTTGGGACGCTTGAGGAGAAAGCTGTGGCATATCTTGAACATTGTCAGAAGACTCCTGAACAGTATCTGCCTTAGACAATGTTGGCTCAAGAAAAAGTACCGTATTGGCCTGAGTATAGGCCGCACTTTTTTACCCTAATGCAAATCTTTAAATTAGGGGTTTCCTGAAGGGAAGCATCCAGGATAAAAGAGTTGGCCAACTTAAGGGCCGTTATCCTAACCTGGATTTCTTCAAGGGGAGTGTCTGTCCGAATAGAATCAGACAACGCATCAAACCAGTATGCTGCCTCACTAGTGACAGTAGCAATACAAACCGCAGGGTGCCATTGTAAACCCTGGTGTACATACATTTTCTTAAACAACCCCTCTAACTTCTTATCCATAGGATCCTTAAAGGAACAACTATCCTCTATGGGAATAGCTGTTCTCTTGGCTAGCGTGGAAATTGCCCCTTCCACTTTGGGTACTATGGTGTCTGTTGTGATATTATAATATATAATGCTTTCTTCCTAGTTTGTGCTCTGTCTTGTAAATGTATATAATTGTTGCAAAGAAGCAGGGGCGGGGACAGTGTTGTTAGAGGGAGGAACCAGGAAATAAAGTGTGTAGTTAGTTGCTGTATACATGGACTCGGTGTCAGATATATTTCTAAATCACCTGGATTTACAAACACTACAGGTACCATCTGCCAAGACTCCTTGATAGAGTTTGCAATAGGAAACATCTTTTTAAATATAGGGGATGGAGAAAAAGGGATACCTGGTCTCTCCCATTCCTTAGCAATAATCTCTGTAGCCCTATCTGGTACAGGAAATACCTCCACCATGGAGGGCACGTCAAAATACTTGTTTAGTTTACTAGACTTCTTAGGATTTACTACGACAGTAGTTTCAGAGTCGTCCAGGGTAGCTAAAACCTCCTTAAGTAACAAACGGAGGTGTTCAAGCTTAAACCTGAAAGAAACAACTTCAGTATCAGTTAAAGGTATAACACTGTCTGAGTCTTCACCCTCAGATGCTACCGAAGTATCGTTATCTTCAGGTTTCTGGGAAGAAACATTCGGAATAGCCACTACTGTGTCAGCAACCTTATTCACAAATTGATTACATTTCCTCTTGCGCTTTCCCTGCAGCATGGGAAAAGCAGACAATGCATCAGATACCGCTGATGACATTAGGGAAGCAATGTCTTGCAAGGCAACTCCAGGTGGAGTAATAGAGGAAGCGCAGGGCACTGGCTGTATGGACGCTAAATTTTGGGACGCTTGAGGAGAAAGCTGTGGCATATCTTGAACATTGTCAGAAGACTCCTGAACAGTATCTGCCTTAGACAATGTTGGCTCAAGAAAAAGTACCGTATTGGCCTGAGTATAGGCCGCACTTTTTTACCCTAATGCAAATCTTTAAATTAGGGGTGCGGCCTATATTCAGACGCGGCCTATAATCGGAAGCTATACAGCAGTTTTTACCGCAGTGTAACTGTGTGTGCTATGGGGGCAGTTGGAGGCTGGAGCGGAGCAGACAGTAGAAGAATAGACAGCAGCAGTGAGGATCATGACAATGGGGGCTGCTGTGGGCATCTAGGGCTGGGCAGTGGGCGGACAGACTTGAAGATGGCTTAAGCTGACAGTGGAGCCTGGTCAAGCCCTCTGGGTATTGTAGTCCTTTGCACGGAAATCCTGTGCCCGGAAGTAAAGAGGTTCACGCTGTGGTAAGTTCAGGAATTTCCCGTATTACAGATTCTGGTCTCTCTCTGGTTTTGCAGGGACAGGAGAGGAAGCAGTGTGGAGGTGCTGTGGGGTCAGGTAGGGTATTTTGTTAAGCTATTATAAGGACATACATTTACAGCTGTTGGCATATTCTCAATAGGAATATAAACTATAAAGGTGGTGGTGTTTTTTGTACAGAAACCAGAACACTTGTTGTCATTGCAATATAAAACATTGTTTTCTCTTAAAATGTTGTGCTACAAGGGTGTTTGTCAAATGTTAGTCAGCAAAGCAATATACCAGACAAAGTGAAAACCTAAGTAAATACATTAGAAAATAAGTTAAATGTTTGGCATAGCACTTTATGTGTATATTTTCTATAAAATGTTCATTTTCTTTAAAATGGCACCAAACTTTAAGGGTGCGGCTTATAATCAGGTGCGGCCTATACTCGGGCCAATACGGGTATATCCCTATAATGTATAGGTCTCTCAATACATGAGGAACAGAAAGGGATTGGTGGTTCTACATTAGCATCAAAACATAAAGAACATGTAACATCTTGCAGGGTTTCTTGGTCCATCTTTATTAACCAATAAACAGACAACTGATATTTAATTCAGAAAATATCCCCCAAAACAAAAACAAAAAATCCATTATTGTTCCTTTAAATTTTGAACAAAAAAAAAAATTTTGAACAAAATAGCTGCTTTATTTTTCTGCTATTAAAATTACACCTTAGCCCCCAAAATAACTTCCAGACAACTCTACATCTCAGCTTAGCGTTGCTGAGGTGCTTACCTGCCTGCCTGCTAACGAAGTAAATTACTTTGTAACTGATCCTGACTCAACTCTATAAACACTGCGGTCCGTAACCGCATCGCTGCTGAATCTATGACGCAGCAGAATTTCTCTCCGGAGACACAGGAAGTGACAAACAGGGCCAGAAAAAAAGGCGCGCAATAGGAACTACCGCCGTATCTAACTCTGCCCATCGTGGGCGTAACCTGAAAACGCCTGATCGGCTAAATCAATTATCACAGCCGTCGGGAGTGAAGTATAAAAAACAAATACACCACCAAGAGCCAGATTCTCTTCGTCCCCAGTGCCTGCTCCGCTGCCCTTAAAAAATATTCCCCTGTCATAGGTAAATGTAACTTGTCCCAATGAAAGTAAAAGTGCTATCCTTTTTCTCTGCATGTCCCAGAAAAATATAAAGTTAGCACTTACCTTAATACTTCTGCCACGGCTCACTAGGTTTGGGAGGCCAGTTCCCTCACATGGACCTGTGGGTAGAAACAAAGACTGCGTAATCTTACTCAGGCTTGCATGATTAGGGCAGCATAAATACATGGGGGGCGCAGTGAGAATTATGTCCCACAAGTTCCCATTGCTTTAAAGCCACCACTGCTCTACTGAAGAGACTGATATGGACTACGGCTACACCCTAGAGCAAAGCAGAACAATCTTACACTGCTTAAAAAATAATAAAATATTGCTTGAAGAATCTTTTGCTAACACCTATCTTTACCACTTCCTTGCTCTAACGTAGGCAAAGAGAATGACTGGTGTTGGAGGGAAGGCAGGTGATATTTAACGGCTTTGCTGTGGTGCTCTTTTCCACCTCCTGCTGGGCTGGAGTGATAGTCCCAATAGTAATTAGATGATCTGTGGACTCATCGTGTCATTTGAAAGAAAATGGAAAGGAGTGCGCATGCGTAAATGACGTCATGCTGTCAGTCACTCCGTGAACAAGCCTGGGGTACACATACACAGGGGAATTCACTTTCGCATTGAACTGCTCCACAATTAAACAATGAATCTCGTGATTCATTGTTTACATTGTGGAGGATTTAGGCATGCACAGAGTAATCTAGATCGGGAGTGTGCATCTATGCTGGAGGTAGAGAGCGGGTGGGACCGCTCACTACGTCCACACTGCTGAATCAAGGAAAATGAAGGGGGGAGGAGGAAGGAATCGATAATAGTGAGAGAGAAAAAATATATAGTTTAAAAGTTTGTGAACATTTAAAAAAAAAAAAAAAACTTTCTTCACTACCTATGCTTATTAATTAAGATAGTTAGAATAAATGGAAAGCTTCTCAAAGCTCATTTACCAGCACTTTAAGTAAGGATGAGAACTATTACCTTCCTTACTATCAAGGCCGTGATCGTATAGTGGTTAGTACTCTGCGTTGTGGCCGCAGCAACCCCGGTTCGAATCCGGGTCACGGCAGTTTTAATGTTTTCATTTTTTTTTAAGAACAATAAAAAGTTTTATTTTTGTATGTGTATTAAAACAATATTTATTTCTAAGATACATTTTAGTACAGATTAGAAAATATTTTTAAAAGGACAAACCAAATGTGTAGTCAATTGGTTTCTCATTCCCACACAGTATAGGTCCCACAGTTTGCAGTAAA
Organism: Bombina bombina; assembly: GCF_027579735.1. Lineage (NCBI taxonomy): Eukaryota > Metazoa > Chordata > Amphibia > Anura > Bombinatoridae > Bombina > Bombina bombina. Next base: position 719,440,629 of record NC_069504.1, read on the forward strand.
ACACACTACTCTACTTCATTAGTTTTCTTCTTACATTAAATCTTTAACCCATGTACATAGGCATACAATATTTCAAATAAGGAATAAGGATAATGTATGCACATATTGATGTATAACTAGTTATCATTGGGCTTAAGGGTAAAGTTTTTAGCAATGCCCTATATATATATATATATACACACACACACACACATACACACATATATACACACGTGATGATGACTGTCTTCACTGTGTTCCATGGTATATCTAATGCCTTGGAAATTCTTTTGTACCCTTTTCCTGACTGATACCTTTTAACAATGAGATCCCTCTGATGCTTTGGAAGCTCTCTGTGGACCATGGCTTTTGCTGTGGGATGCGACTAAGAAAATTTCAGGAAAGACCAACTAGAACAGCTGAACTTTATTTGGGGTTAATCAGAGGCACTTTAAATGATGACAGGTGTGTACTGACTCCTATTTAACATGATTTTGAATGTGATTGCTTAATTCTGAACACAGCTACATCCCCAGTTATAAGAGGATGTGCACACTAATGCAACCACATTATTTATTTATTTTCTTCTTCCCTCCACCTAAAAGATTTCAGTTTGTTTTTCAATTGAGTTGTACAGTTTATAGGTCACATTAAAGGTGGAAAAAGTTCTGAAATGATTTATCTTTGTCTCATTTTTTACATCACAGAAACCGGACATTTTAACAGGGGTGTGTAGACATATTATATCCATTGTATAATATATATATATATATATATATATATATATATATATATATACACACACACACACACACACACACTATATATATATATATATATATATATATATATATACACATACATACACACTATATATATATATATATATATATATATATATATATATATATATATATATATACACACACACACACAAACATACACACACTGTATATATATATATATATATATATATATATATATATATATATATATATATACACACACACACACACTGTATATATATATACATACACACATATTGTTATATATATATATATATATATTTTCAAATTACCTAAATAAAAGTGTATCTAGATAAATAATTTAATATACTTATGACAGCCTATATGTGAGGGATCAGAAAAGTAAATAAGCAATAACAATATTAAAAATAATGGAACTGCCACCAAAAGACAAATGGGCGTTAATTTGAAAGCAACCCAGTTCTATGGTGATTCAAAATAAAAATATATCAAGTCTAAATAAAGATACAAGAGTTTAGCAAATGACTCCAGAAGGAGAAACCACTCTAAGTAGGCCTTGCACCTAACTGGGCAAGTAACAACAGCTATATCGCAGATAAACATGACTATCTGATCCCACATTTAACATTCACGGTCTATTAATAATCCCTACACCGCCCCAGCCTGTGGCCTCTTCTAGCCTGAAGTAGGGCTGCTAAACCTTATAGGCAAACGTGCTAGCTTGTGGGTAAACTCACTACCAGATGTGTACAAGACCGGCCCCGACACCTAATACATGTCGCACTGCCTTGCTTACCCTCTGGGCGCTTCCAAGCTTTTGATCAGCTTCTTGATCTTCCATATCTCCATGTTCCTATCTGCAGCACTCGGGTCGTCCGCCATTTTCTCTCCTCCTGCACTCTACAGCCGCACTGTGCAGAAAAACGGTTAGTCAGGCGATACCAGCTACAACTCGCACTATTAGATGTAGATTCCCTCCGAGCAAGCAGCGGCCTTTACCTGTGCCCTATCGCTAGCTTCTCTACCGCTCCCTCTGTGTCAGATCTCAATGGAGGCGGCTCAGGCTCCCAGCTTATCTTCTCTTCAGTCGCTGCTGCATGTGTTGCAATCCAAAGCCTGTTCACATAGGGCGAGTGATGTCACTTCTGGGCGGGGGGTAAAAAAATTGCATACTCTCGCGGTTTTTAAATCGCAGGTTTAAAACCACATATGAGGTTAATTGTGTAGCCCTATAGTTGTGCTCATAAGGTTACATACCCTGGCATAATTTATGATTTCTTGGCCATTTTTCAGAAAATATGAATGATAACACAAACTTTTCTTTCACTCATGGTTAGTGTTTGGCTAAAGCCATTTATTATCAATCAACTGTGTTTACTCTTTTTAAATCATAATGACAACAGAAACTACCCAAATAACCCTGATCAAAAGTTTACATACCCCAGTTCTTAATACCGTGTATTGCCCCCTTTAACATAAGTGACAGCTTGAAGTTTTTGTGGTATTAGTGGATGAGGCTCTTTATCTTCTCAGATGGTAAAGCTGCCAATTCTTCCTGGAAAAAAGCCTCCAGTTCCTGTAAATTCTTGGGCTATCTTGCATGAACTGCACGTTTGAGATCTCCCCAGAGTGGCTCAATGATATTGAGGTCAGGAGACTGAGATGGCCACTCCAGAACCTTCACTTTATTCTGCTGTAGCCAATGACAGGTTGACTTGGCCTTGTGGTTAGGATCATTGTCATGAATGCAAATCTGCCTTTTTAATATACACACACATACATAAGTTATATACAGTAGCTTAGCTTTCATTTAATAATTTCACAGCACCCCAGTCATAATATACATGTAAACTCCATTTTAGTGTGATACGGATGTATCATATAGATTGGTGGGCCCCCTAGAAGGCCAAACCCCATCTCAGCTAAGACCCGAGTGGCTATGTATGGGATCACATTCCAGTTGAAAATATCACTAAGTGAAATTTTCAGATATTATTAGGAATCAAATAATAATTAAATTACCAATACTCACAACTCTTGGTACCTAAATATTTTTTATTAGGATCTAAGCAACCACTGCATAGAATGTGGCAAACAGGCAAAAGGAAGCAAAATAAATTATACCTATTAGAATACATTTTAGAATTTCTGTAGATAAGTAAAAGTATAAGAAAAATCATTGAATTTATCTACAGTAGTGATGGCCAACTTCCTAACACATCCATCAACAGATTAAATATAGAAGCCTAAGGGCCGCGTATACATTTATGGGTATTAAACACACAAATAATATATTTCCTAAACATGTCCAGCGGCATAAATTCAGATTAAGGTAAAGTTGCAGTATAGACTCAGTATGCTGTTTTTCAACTCAAAACAGCTTTTTTTTTTCTTTTAATTTTGGCCACCTTGTTTAAACTTTTTCTATAAATCCCCAAAGCACACAGTTTTAGGGCCACATGTGTTGTCCATCCCTGATCTACAGAGATGTTCCAATGCTGAAATTTGGGACAAACTAAAAGGAATGGTATGGGTGAATGACAACATGGAATGCCCATAGACTTTAATGGGATGCAAGGTTTAAAGTGCTTTAACAAAAAACTGTGAAACATATCAAATAGATATTTAGCAAATTTAGCAAATATATTCCCCAAATACCGGAGCACATTCTGAAAGTGAGATTACGTGAGATTATAGCTGCTTTCTATGGAATGACAAGGGTGAATGACAAAACAGAATGCCCCTAGACTTTATGGGATGTAAGGTTAAAAAGGACTATGGCATCAAACCTGTGAGAAATATCACACAGATATTTACCTGATATACTCCCCAAGTACCTTATCATATTCTGAAAGCAAAAATATATGGAATTATATCTGATTTCTATGGAATTACAAGGGTGAATGACAAAATGGAATGCCTATATACTTCAATGGGATGTAAAGTTAAAAGTACTATAGTAACAAAACTGTGAGACATATTGCATAGATATACCAGATATATTCCCAAGTAGAGTAGCAGATTCTGAAAGTCAGATTACGTAGGATTATAAATGCTTCCCATGGAATGGAATAACAAGAGTGAATGTTAATGTCATGTTAAGTCAAAAGTGCTAAAGCAACAAAACAGACATATCACATATATGTTTACCAGATATATTCCCCAAGAACTGTACAGCAACAAGCATATTGTAAAAGGTTGGTATTATAGCTGCTTTCTATGGAATGACAAAATGGAATGTCCATAGACTTTAGTGAAATGTTGTTAAAAGTGCTATAAAGTCATATCACATGGATACTTACCAGAAATTCCCCAAGTACAGTAGAAGATCCTCAAAGTGATATTAAAGGGACACTAAACCCAAATTTTTTCGTGATTCAGATAGAGCATGCAATTTTAAGCAACTTTCTAATTTACTCCCATTATCAATTTTTCTTCGTTCTCTTGCTATCTATATTTAAAAAACAGGAATGTGATGCATAGGAGCCGGCCCATTTTGGTTGAGAACCTGGGTTATGCTTGCTTATTGGTGGGTAAATGTAAGCCTCCAATAAGCAATGGTGCTGAACCTAAAATGGGCTGACTGCTAAGATTTACATTCCTTCTTTTAAAATAAAGATAGCAAGAGAACGAAGAAAATTTGATAATAGGAGTAAATTAGAAAGTCTCTATCTGAATCACGAAAGAAAAAATGTGGGTTCAGTGTCCCTTTAAGTGGGATTATAACTGCTTTCTATTGAATGACAAGGGTAAATGAAAAATGAAATGCCCATAGACTTTAATCAGATCTAAAATTAAGTGTTATAGTAACAAAACTATGAGACATATCACAGATATTTACCAGATATTTTCCCCAAGTACAGCAGCAACTTCTTAAAGCGATATTACCTGGGATTATAGCTGCTTTCTATGGAATAAAAAGGATTAATGACACAATGGAATGCCCATAGACATTAATGTGCTGTAACAACATAACTGTGTAACACTTAAACATAGGGATGTACCAGATATATTCTCCAAGTACATATTGATATTAGCTGGAATATAGTTGGTTTTGAATGGCAATAGACTTTAATGGGATTTAAATTTGAAAGTGCTATACCAACAAAACTATGGGACATATTACTGAGATATTTACTAGATACATTTCCCAAGTACAGTAGCAGATTCTGATATTATGTGGAATTATATCTGATTTCTAGGGAATGACAATGACAAAATGGAATGCAGATGGACTTTAATGTAAAGTTAAAATACTATAACATAGTATTGAGATATTTACTAGATACTGTACATTACCCAAATATAGTAGCAGATTCTGATTGTGAGATCATGTGGAATTAGAAAACAGCTAAAATGTCACGTAATCTCACTTTAAAAATCTGCTATTGTGTTTGGGGCCTATATTTACCAAATGTCTCCAACATTTGTTGCTATGAGATTTATAATTTAAAATCACATTGAAGTCTATGATTACTCAATTTTGTCATTTACGCCTGTAATTTTATAGAAAACATAATATCACTTTCATAACCTGCTACTATACTTGGGGAATATATATTATTCACACTTGTGATGTCATAAAAAAAACAAGTATAATCTCATTCTCATAACCTGCTACAGTACTTGGGGAAAACATCTGGTAAATATCTATGTGGTATGTCTCCAAGTCCCGTTGCTATGAGATTTGTAATTTTACATTCCATTAAAAAGTCTATGGACATTCTAAAGAAAACCATTGTAATTCCACGTAATCTCACTTTCCGAATATGGTCTTGTACTTGGAGAATATATCTGGTAAACATCTATGTTATATCTCTCACACTTTTGTTTCTATAGCATTTTTATCTTAATATCCCATTAAAGTCTAAGGGCATACAACTTTGTCATTCACCATTTTCATTCAATTGAAAGCAGCTATAATTCCACATAATCTCACCTTCAGAATCTACTACTGTATTTAGGGAATTTATCTGGTAAATACCCATGTGATATGTCTCAAAGTTTTGTTGTTATAGCACTTTTAACATTAAAGGGTCATAAAACCCACATTTTTTTATTTCATGATTTAGAAAGAGCATGTAATTTTAAACAACTTTTTAATTTACTTCTACAGGTATACCTCACTTTACAGCGCTTCACTTTACAGCGATTCGCTAATACAGCGCTTTGTGGAGCTGAAGTTCAACCTCCAAGGATTTTGAAACAGTGCTGTAAATCATTGTGAGATTGCGAGAAAAGTGACTGGCACCATTTTGCTATGCTTAGTTCAATGTTAACTGCATTGCAGTGCAATCTGTGTCTCAGTGCTATAGTGAGGCAAATTTTACTACAGTAATTATCACTATTTTACAGGTACAGTATTTATTGAATACTTGCTGTGCTAGTATTAAACTAAACTTAGCACTATTGCACCCCTAATATATGTTAGTTCAAACATGTTTTTAAGATTTTAAACACTGAAAAGAAAGTTAAAACTGCCTTGTTTCACTTTAAAGGGATAGTAAACCCAAAAAATATTTTTAACTCATTAAAAACTACTTAAAATAATATATACATTTGTAATTGGTACCTTTGTAAAGTTTTCTTTCTGTTTTTTGTAATTTCCATTAGAAACTTGGTACTGTGCCAAACCCATTTTTTAAACATTATATGGGTCCTGTTACGATGTTCTACTTAGGTAGAAACATCATGGCGGCCCGCATGCGCAATTAAACTATTTTATTAGCAACGCATGCGCAGACTCGCCCCCAGGCTACTGAGAGTTCTTTCAAGCAGGCACCGCACCTGACAGATTTTGTTCACAGATCTCATCTCCTGCATCAAGAGAGTCACAGAGTGGAGGGGCGGCTTCACACTTGCAAATGAGAAGAGACCATTAGGAGAGCAGCGTGTATACTAGAATTATTCCCTGCCTGTGATGAAGTCCATCTGTGTTTTAAACGTTGAATACGGCAGTGAGTTTGAGAGCTATGTTTATTTAACTGTCAGGCTCATCTCCCCCCTCCCTCTGGCTGTGTTTGCTTTCATGTGGAAACGGAGTCCTCATCGTCATTAATCAAACACAGCCAGAGGGAGGGGGGAGATGAGCCCGGCAGTTAAATAAACATAGCTCTCAAACTCACTGCCGTATTCAACATTTAAAACACAGATGGACTTCATCACAGGAAGGGAAGAATTCTAGTATACACGCTGCTCTCCTTAGTGTAGGACAGAAGCAGCTTGTAAAGTGTTGCACAGCTCTCATCCTGAAGCGTGGGTAATAGAGTTCCTGTTTATATTGTTCCCTATCTGTCTCCACTCAGTTGCTGGTGTGAAGCTGCCCCTTCAACCAATAGGATGAATAAGCTGTGAACAGCTGTGATTTAATGTCAGTACTGCGCATGCAATGCTGACTGAATGTAATATTTAAATTAAGGGGCCCAGCAGCTTTGTCATTGGATGGGGGGCGGATGATGAAATATATGAGCCATGCCTCATTTTATGGGCGGTCATTACCGCACATTTCATGACAATTGAACCTTTAAATTTAAGGTATGTAAAAAGCTTAATTTAATTTAAAAAACTATTTTAAATTATTGCATTTATAATAGTAATTATAAAAATATACTTTAATTAGGTTCACATGGGAATCAATTTCTAACCCTTTAAGGCGGTTTTCACTTTACAGCGGGGCTCCGGTCCCTAACCCGCTGTATGAGCGGGGTATACCTGTATTATCCAATTTGCTTCATTTTTATGATATCCTTTGCTCAAAAGCATATCTAGATAAGGATCAGTAGCTGCTGATTGGTGGCTGCACACATATGCCTCGTGTGATTGGCTCACCCATGTGCATTGCTATTTATTCAACAAAGGATATCTAAAGAATGAAGCAAATTAGATAATAGAAGTAAATTGGAATAATGTTTAAAATCATATTCTCTACCTGAAGCACAAAAGAAACATTTTGGGTTTAGTGCCCCTTTAACTTTACATTTCACTAAAGTCTATGGACACTACATGTTGTCATTCCATAGAAAGCAGCTATAATTCCACACAATCCTGCTTTCACAATATGCTAGAATTCTTGGGGAATATATCTGGAAAACACATATGTGATATGTCTCACAGTTTAGTTGTTATAGCACTTATAACTTTACATCCCATTAAAATCTATGGGCATTCCATTTTGTCATTCACCCTTGTCAGTCCATAGAAAGCAACTAGAATTCCAGGTAATTTATCACTTTCAGAGCCTTTGGGGTATATATCTAGTAATTCAATAGAAAGCAGCTATAATCCCACTTAATCACATGCTATGGTACTTGGGGAATAAATCTGGTAAATATCTATATAAAAACTTTGGAACATCTCTGTACCAAGTGAAAATAAGGGGGGAGGTCATTGCATTTTATCTGCAGAGCTGTTCCAATGCTGAAATTTTTATTTCAGCAGCCATATTAAATAGGCCATAATAGTAGGCAAATGACATGCTTTAATAAGTTAGATCCTGCACTAGTGTGTGTTTGCTCCTCACAAAGGGGTTAAACACACAGTAAAAGTACCACTTAGGACCTGGTACTTCTACTGTGTGTTTAACCATTTTGAAAAGGGTGCAAGGTTGACATTACAATATTTAAATTATTATGGCCCTTTAGCTTCACAATGTACAGATAAAGTTTTCTAGTCAAATTTTTTTTTTTTAATAATAGAAACCTCATTCATGCAAGCAAATTATTATTTTTTTAAAATAGTGTCTAATCACATTGAAAATTATTTGCACATCTTAACATGACAGAAACATATGAAATATTTTGCATTGGAACATGAACTATTCCTATGTTAACATAATATTCCAATGTTGTTTCACTTACAAATGCCATATTTCATTTTAAGCAGCCACATTAAATTATAATATATATATGTATAAAACAACCTACTTCTACCAAAAAAGTGGATATTATATTTACAAAAATAAATAATCTTATAAAACCATATAACAATACAGTACTTACAGGAATTGAAGAGAGTACTGTATCTGGACAGTGTACTGAGTGCCCACAGTATGCACAGACTGCCTCGGCTCGGCTCAAATTGTAACTGGCAATCAGACATAAACAACAGAGTAGTAAATCTCTGGCTGACTCACACAAGTGCATCTCTGTAAGACTCCCTGCTGTGTGGGAGTGGCTGATCGCACAGTTACAAAAACACAGGGACAGACAGGACAGTCAAAATTAAACTTTCATTATTAAAAACACAGGGACAGACAGGACAGTCAAAATTAAACTTTCATTATTCAGATAGGACTTGTAATTTTAATCAACTTTAATCAAATTTATTTTTATCATCATTTTTTCTCTTAGTATTCTTAGCTGTAACTAAACCTAGGCAGACTCATATGCTAATTTCTAAACCCTTGAGGGCTGCCTCTTATCACAGGCTTTTTGAATTCCTTTTTAACACAAAGACTGAAGGTACACGTGGGCCATACGTGTTCAGGCACAGGGGGTTATTTAAGATTTAGCCAACAATGCTAACTGCAAGACAATAGATAATAAACAGTCACAGTCATGTGATCAGGGGGCTTGAAAAAAGTTCCTAGATTCAAGGTAAAATATAGAGGTAAAAACTATTAAAGGACCAGTCAACACAGTAGATTTGCATAATCAACAAATGCAAGATAACAAGACAATGCAATAGCACTTCTATATGAACTTCAAATGAGTAGTAGATTTTTTTTCTGACAATTTTAAAAGTTATGTCTATTTCCACTCCCCCTGTACCATGTGACAGCCATCAGCCAATCACAAATGCATACACGTACCATGTGACAGCCATTCACAAATGCATACACACTTATTCTTGCACATGCTCAGTAGGAGCATTATTATTCTCCCGAGAGTGAGCTTCCATAGGCTCCAAAGTGGGGCAGCGATTGCAGCAAATGTAAATACAGGTAGCCCTCAGTTTACGCCGGGGTTAGGTTCCAGAAGGAATGGTTGTAAAAAGAAACCGTTGTAAATTGAAACCCAGTTTATAATGTAAGTCAATGGGAAGTGAGGGAGAGAGGTTCCAGGCCCCTCTCAAAATTGTCATAAGTAACATCTAATACATTATTTTTAAAGCTTTGAAATGAAGACTTTAAATGCTAAAGAGCAATATAAACCTAATAAAATAATCACACAACACAGACTTCACTTGCATTTTTCTGCTAACAGTTCTTTCTATGTATTCCAATCTGGACTGGTTTATAGACAGGAAGGTCTTGTTCCTTTGAAATCTGATCGATAGTTCAGGTCTGGTTAAACTGATTAATTTCAGCTTGCTTGGCTTTGCTGCAACACAAGCAGACAGCTCCACCTACTGGCTATTTTAATAAATGCACTGCTTCTCAATGCTTTTCAATAGCAGTCACATGACTGGAAAAAAAAGGTTGTTATTCTGAAATGGTGTAAATTGAACCGTTGTAAAACGAGGGCCACCTGTATATATATGTATATGATTATATACATATATATTTATGTGGTAATATGTATATATAGATATAGTAACACATAAATATATATGTATAAGCATATACATATATATTTACTGGGAACACACAGTTCCCTTTGACCGCAATGTAAAGGCATTTTTTAGTGCCGTTTTTTTCTATCACCCCACTCCCGCCAACTTAACCCCTTAACGACGCATGTCGTACAGGGTACGTCGCACACAACCTGGTCTTTAAAGACCAGCGACGTACCCTGTACGACATTAGGGGTTTAAAGCGGCTGGAAGCGATCCTGCTCGCTTCCAGCTGCTTTCCGGTTATTGCAGGATGCCTCGATATCGAGGCATCCTGCAATAACACCCCTTGGCCATCTGATGCAGAGAGAGACACTCTGTGGCCCTCTCTGCACCAGACATCGATGGCCGGTATCGTTGGTGGGTGGGAGCTTACGTGGGAGGCAGGTGGGCGGCGGGATCGGGGGCGTCACCGTCGGGACGCGCACGGAGGCGCGCGCACGTGCGCGGGAGGGCGGGCGCGTGCATGGGGTGGGAGCGGGTGGGAACGGCTACAATACAGAAATTTTACAAAAATAAGTGGGATATAGTGGGATACAAATTATTTTACAAAATACATCTAAGGGATCTGGGAGGGGGTGGGGGTAGCTATTTGGCTGGGGGGAAGCTACACTACAGAAAAAATCAATAAAATATAAAAAAAAGCATTTTTTTTAGTGAACTGGGTACTGGCAGACAGGGAGGTTGGGGGCTAAGGGGGGATCCTACAGATCAGCATATGTAAATATGCGAAATTTTTATTTTTAAAAAATACCTTTTATTTTAGTACTGGCAGACTTTCTGCCAGTACTTAAGATGGCGGGGACAATTGTGGGGTGGGGGAGGGAAGAGAGCTGTTTGGGAGGGATCAGGGCGTGTGATGTGTCAGGTGGGAGGCTGGTCTCTACATTAAAGCTAAAATGAACCCTGCAAGCTCTCTACAAGCTACCTAATTAACCCCTTCACTGCTAGACATAATTCACGTGTGATGCGCAGCAGTATTTAGCGGCCTTCGAATTACCAAAAAGCAACGCCAAAGCCATATATGTCTGCTATTTCTGAACAAAGGGGATCCCAGAGAAGCATTTACAACCATTTGTGCCATAATAGCACAAGCTGTTTGTAAATAATTTCAGTGAGAAACCTAAAGTTTGTGAAAAAAATTGTTAAAAAGTGAACGTTTTTTTTTTTTATTTGATCGCATTTGGCGGGGTAATGGTGGCATGAAATATACCAAAATGGGCCTAGATCAATACTTTGGGTTGTCTACTACACTACACTAAAGCTAAAATTAACCCTACAAGCTCCATAATTAACCCCTTCACTGCTGGGCATAATACACGTGTGGTGCGCAGTGGCATTTAGCGGCCTTCTAATTACCAAAAAGCAACGCCAAAGCCATATATGTCTGCTATTTCTGAACAAAGGGGATCCCAGAGAAGTGTTTACAACCATTTATGCCATAATTGCACAAGTTGCACAAGCAAATAATTTCAGTGAGAAACCTAAAGTTTGTCAAAAAAATTGTGAAAAAGTGAACAATTTTTTGTATTTGATCTCATTTGGCGGTGAAATGGTGGCATGAAATATGCCAAAATGGGCCTAGATCAATACTTTGGGATGTCTTCTAAAAAAAATATATACATGTCAATGGATATTCAGGGATTCCTGAAAGATATCAGTATCCCAATGTAACTAGCGCTAATTTTGAAAAAAAAAGTGGTTTGGAAATAGCAAAGTGCTACTTGTACTTATTGCCCTATAACTTGCAAAAAAAGCCAAGAACATGTAAACATTGGGTATTTCTAAACTCAAGACAAAATTTAGAAACTATTTAGCATGGGTGTTTTTTTGTGGTTGTAGATGTGTAACAGAGTTTGGGGGTCAAAGTTAGAAAAAGTGTGTTTTTTTCCATTTTTTTCTCATATTTTATAATTTTTTTATAGTAAATTATAAGATATGATGAAAATAATGGTATCTTTAGAAAGTACATTTAATGGCGAGAAAAACGGTATATAATATGTGTGGGTACAATAAATGAGTAAGAGGAAAATTACAGCTAAACACAAACACCGCAGAAATGTAAAAATAGCCCTGGTCCTTAAGGAAAAGAAATTGAAAAATGGCCTTGTCCTTAAAGGGACATGAAACCCACATTTTTTCTTTCATGATTTAGAAAGAGAATGCAATTTTAAAAATCTTTCTAATTTACTTCTATTATCTAATTTGTTTTATTATCTTGATATTCGTTGCCGAAAAGCATATCTAGATATGCTCAGTAGTTGCTGATTGGTTGCTGCACATAGAAGCCTCATGTGATTGGCTCACCCATGTGCATTGCTTTTTCTTCAATTAAGGATATCTAAAAAATGAAGCAAAATAAATAATAGAAGTAAATTGTAATGTTGTTTAAATTTGTATGTTCTATCTTAATCATGAAAGAAAGATTTTGGGTTTAGTGGCCCTTTAAGGGGTTAAAGGGACAGTCTAGTATAAATTAAACTTTCATTATTCAGATAGGACTTTTAATTTTAATCAACTTTCCAATTTACTTTTATCATCAAATTTGCTTTTTTCTCTTGGTATTCTTAGTTTAAACTAAACATAGGTAGGCTCATATGCTAATATCTAAGCCTTTCAGGGCTGCCTCTTATCACATGCTTTTTAAATCTCTTTTCAACACAAAGAGACAGAAATTACACGTGGGCCATATAGATAACACTGTGTTCAGGCACAGGGGGTTATTTAAGATTTAGCACAAAGCAATGCTAAATTTAAGACAATAGATAATAAACAGTCACAGTCATGTGATCAGGGGGCTGGAAGAAGGTTCCTAGATACAAGGTAATCACAGAGGTAAAAAGTACATTAATATAACTGTGTTGGTTATGCAAAACTGGGAAATGGGTAATAAAGGGATTATCTATCTTTTAAAATAATAACAATTCTATTGTAGACTGTCCCTAGATAGAAAGGTCAAAATGTAAATGTACATGGGGGCATTTCAATTTTAACCCCTTAATGACCACAGCACTTTTCCATTTTCTGTCCGTTTGGGACCAAGGCTATTTTTACCTTTTTGAGGTGTTTGTGTTTAGCTGTAATTTTCCTCTTACTCATTTACTGTACCCACACATATTATATACCGTTTTTCTCGCCACTAAATGGACTTTCTAAAGATACCATTATTTTCATGATATCTTATAATTTACTATAAAAAAAATATAAAATATGAGGAAAAATTGAAAAAAACACACTTTTTCTAACTTTGACCCCCAAAATCTGTTACATATCTACAACCACCAAAAAACACCCATGCTAAATAGTTTCAAAATTTTGTCCTGAGTTTAGAAATACCCAATGTTTACATGTTCTTTGCTTTTTGTGCAAGTTATAGGGCCATAAATACAAGTAGCACTTTGCTATTTCCAAACCACTTTTTTCCAAAATTAGCGCTAGTTACATTAGAACACTAATATCTTTCAGGAATCCCTGAATATCCCTTGACATGTATATATTTTTTTTTAGTAGACATCCCAAAGTATTGATCTAGGACAATTTTGGTATATTTCATACCACCATTTCACCGCCAAATGCGATCAAATACAAAAAATCGTTCACTTTTTCACAAATTTTTTCACAAACTTTTGGTTTCTCACTGAAATTATTTACAAACAACTTGTGCAATTATGGCATAAATGGTTGTAAATTCTTCTCTGGGATCCCCTTTGTTCAGAAATAGCAGACATATATGGCTTTGGCGTTGCTTTTTGGTAATTAGAAGGCCGCTAAATGCCACTGCGCACCACAAGTGTATTATGCCCAGCAGTTAAGGGGTTAATTAGGGAGCTTTTAGGGAGCTTGTAGGGTTAATTTTAGCTTTAGTGTAGTATAGTAGACAACCCCAAGTATTGATCTAGGCACATTTTGGTATATTTCATGCCACCATTTCACCGCCAAATGCGATCAAATTGAAAAAAAAGTTAAATTTTTCACAATTTTAGGTTTCTCACTGAAATAATTTATAAACAGCTTGTGCAATTATGGCACAAATGGTTGCAAATACTTGTCTGGGATCCCCTTTGTTCAGAAATAGCAGACATATATGACTTTGGCGTTGCTTTCTGGTAATTAGAAGGCCGCTAAATCCTGCTGCGCCTCACACGTGTATTATGGCTAGCAGTGAAGGGGTTAATTAGGGAGTTTGTAGGGAGCTTGCAGGGTTAATTTTAGCTTTAGTGTAGAGATCAGCCTCCCACCTGACACATCCCACCCCCTGATCCCTCCCAAACAGCTCCCTTCCCTCCCCCACCCCACAATTGTCCCCGCCATCTTAAGTACTGGCAGAAAGTCTGCCAGTACTAAAATAAAAGGGTTTTTTAAAAAAAATAAAAAATTTTTTTAGCATATTTACATATGCTAGGGTGTAGGATCCCCCCCTTAGCCCCCAACCTCCCTGATCCCCCCCAAAACCGCTCTCTAACCCTCCCCTCTGCCTCATTGGGGGCCATCTTGGGTACTGGCAGCTGTCTGCCAGTACCCAGTTTGCAAAAAAAAGTGCTTTTTTTATTTTTTTTTGGCTTTTTTCTGTAGTGTAGCTTCCCCCCCCACACAGACAATCCCCCACCACCTTGCTGATCTTTTTTTTTTAAAATTTATTATTATTATTTAGAAATTTATACATTTTTTATTAATTCATTTTCTGTAGTGTAGCGGTTCCCACCCGCTCCCTCCCCGTGCACGCGCCCGCCCCCGCCCTCCCGTGCACGCGCGCGCGTCCGTGCGCGCCCCCGCTCGTCCCCGCCCACGATCCCGCCCCCCCTGCACATAACCATGGCCATCGATGGCCGCCACCCGGTCCGGCTCCCACCCAACAAAGCAGGGAGCCACCGATCTCCGGTGCAGAGAGGGCCACAGAGTGGCTCTCTCTGCACCGGATGGCTACCAAAAGTTATTGCAGGATGCCTCCATATCGAGGCATCACTGCAATAACCGGAAAGCAGCTGGAAGCGAGCAGGATCGCTTCCAGCTGCTTTCCACACCGAGGACGTGCAGGGTAGGGTACGTTCTCAGGCATTAACTGCCTTTTTTTTGAGGACGTACCCTGCACGTCCTCGGTCGTTAAGGGGTTAAATATAAACATTTTTTTTTTGCTATATACTTCTATGAGCAGAATTGCTTCTAGTTAAAGTTATTACTGTTTTTCAGAGACATATGCACATATGCTGTGAGGATCTGTGCACAAGTATTCAAACTTTTGGTAGTGTGTATTGGGTCATTGTGGCATACAAGCCACTGCTGAGGTGTAGTGTTTGAATACTTGTGATATGTGTGTATGCCGCTGAAAAACTTATATGTTTTACTTAAATCATTTTTGATAATGGAAGTAAATTGCAAAAAACAGAATTTATGCTTTCCTGATAAATTACTTTCTCTTGTGGTGTATCCAGTCCACGGATTCATCCTTTACTTGTGGGATATTCTCCTTCCCTACAGGAAGTGGCAAAGAGAGCACACAGCAGAGCTGTCCATATAGCTCCCCCTCTAGCTCCACCCCCCAGTCATTCGACCACAGGTTAGGAAGAAAAAGGAGAAACCATAGGGTGCAGTGGTGACTGTAGTTTAAACAAAATTTTTTTTACCTGACTCAATTGCCAGGGCGGGCCATGGACTGGATACACCACAAGAGAAAGTAATTTATCAGGTAAGCATAAATTTTGTTTTCTCTTGTAAGGTGTATCCAGTCCACGGATTCATCCTTTACTTGTGGGATACCAATACCAAAGCTTTAGGACACGGATGAAGGGAGGGAACAAGACAGGTACCTTAAACGGAAGGCACCACTGCTTGCAAAACCTTTCTCCCAAAAATAGCCTCCGAAGAAGCAAAAGTATCGAATTTGTAAAATTTTGAAAAAGTATGCAGTGAAGACCAAGGGGTCGATCCGATAAAAATCGTCGCCCGCAAAAGCCGGCGACGCCAATATTTGCGCGGGTTTGGTATCCTATATACGGCGTAACCTAGAAGTTACGCGCGTATATTTCTGCCATTGCCCGTAGTTTTTTGGGCTATAGGCAGGTATACCAAACCCGCGCAGTTTGGTATCCAATATGCAGCGTAAGGACTTACGTGGCGAAAATGGAGAAAACTTACTCCATTTTCACCTCGCCACAAAAAGCAGCCGTAAGAAGCCTTACGCTGACTATTGGAGCCCCGTAACTCCCTAAACTGGCAGCTAAAATAAACCTAACACCTAACGCATGCGCAATGTCTATCTCCCTGTCAACCGCGTTCTGCTAAAATAAACCTAACACCTAACGCATGCGCAATGTCTATCTCCCTGTCAACCGCGATCTGCTAAAATAAACCTAACACCTAACGCATGCGCAATGTCTATCTCCCTGTCAACCGCGATCTGCTAAAATAAACCTAACACCTAACGCATGCGCAATGTCTATCTACCTGTCAACCGCGATCCCCCCCCCCCCCGAAATCCCTAATAAAGTTATTAACCCCTAAACCGCCACTCCCGGACCCCGCCGCCATCTACATAAACTAACCCCCTACTGTGAGCCCCTAAAACCGCCGCCATCTACCTTATCTATCCCCTAATTAGAACCCCTTACACTGCTGTCATCTACCTTATCTATCCCCTAATCTGACCCCTTACGCCGCCGCCACCTATATAAAAATTATTAACCCCTAATCTAATCCCCCTATACCGCCGCCAGCTATATTAATATTATTAACCCCTAATGTAAGCCCCTTACACCGCCGCCATCTCTATTAAAATGATTAACCCCTTATTTAATCTACCTACCCCGCCGCCAGCTATATTATCTATATTAACCCTAAGTATATTATAGTTAATATAGGTATTACATTATATATATTAACTATATTAACCCTAATTATATTAGGGTTAATATAGTTAATATAGTTACTATAGTATTTATATTAACTATATTAACTCTATCTAACCCTAACTAAATTTATATTAAATTAATCTAATTCATTTATAAACTAAAATATTCCTATTTAAATCTAAATACTTACCTATAAAATAAACACTAAGATAGCTACAATATAATTAATAATTACATTGTAGCTATGTTAGGGTTAATATTTATTTTACAGGTAAATTGTTAATTATTTTAACTAGGTATAATAGCTATTAAATAGTTATTAACTATTTAATATCTACCTAGTTAAAATAATTACCCAATTACCTGTAAAATAAATCCTAACCTAAGTTACAAATACACCTACACTATCAATAAATTAAATAAACTACAAACATCTATCTAAAAATACAATTAAATTAACTAAACTAAATTACAAAAAAAAACAAACACTAAATTACAAAAAATAAAAAAAGATTACAAGATTTTTAAGCTAATTACACCTATTCTAAGCCCCCTAATAAAATAATAAACCCCCAAAATAAAAAAAATTCCCTGCCCTATTCTAAATTAAACAAATTTCAAAGCTCTTTACCTTACCAGCCCTTAAAAGGGCCTTTAGTGGGGCATGCCCCAAAGAATTCAGCTCTTTTGCATACAAATACAATACCCCCCCCATTACAACCCACCACCCACATACCCCTATTCTAAAACCACCCAAACCCCCCTTAAAAAAGCCTAACACTACCCCCCTGAAGATCTCCCTACCTTGTCTTCACCACACCGGGCCGAACTCCTGATCCGATCCGGGCGATGTCTTCCTCCAAGCGGCAAAGAAGAATTCTTCCTCCGGCGATGTCTTCCTCCAAGCGGCAAAGAAGAATTCTTCCTCCGGCGACGTCTTCCTCCAAGCGGCAGCAAAGTCTTCATTCTTCCGGCGGCATCTTCAATCTTCTTTCTTCGCTCCGCCGCTGCGGAGCATCCATCCCGGCCGACTACTGAACTTGGAATGAGGTACCTTTAAATGACGTCATCCAAGATGGCGTCCGCCGAATTCCGATTGGCTGATAGGATTCTATCAGCCAATCGGAATTAAGTTAAAAAAATCTGATTGGCTGATTGAATCAGCCAATCAGATTCAAGTTCAATCCGATTGGCTGATCCAATCAGCCAATCAGATTGAGCTCGCATTCTATTGGCTGATCGGAACAGCCAATAGAATGCGAGCTCAATCTGATTGGCTGATTGGATCAGCCAATCGGATTGAACTTGAATCTGATTGGCTGATTCAATCAGCCAATCAGATTTTTTTAACTTAATTCCGATTGGCTGATAGAATCCTATCAGCCAATCGGAATTCGGCGGACGCCATCTTGGATGACGTCATTTAAAGGTACCTAATTCCAAGTTCAGTAGTCGGCCGGGATCGATGCTCCGCAGCGGCGGAGCGAAGAAAGAAGATTGAAGATGCCGCCGGAAGAATGAAGACTTTGCTGCCGCTTGGAGGAAGACGTCGCCGGAGGAAGAATTCTTCTTTGCCGCTTGGAGGAAGACATCGCCGGAGGAAGAATTCTTCTTTGCCGCTTGGAGGAAGACATCGCCCGGATCGGATCAGGAGTTCGGCCCGGTGTGGTGAAGACAAGGTAGGGAGATCTTCAGGGGGGTAGTGTTAGGCTTTTTTAAGGGGGGTTTGGGTGGTTTTAGAATAGGGGTATGTGGGTGGTGGGTTGTAATGGGGGGGGGGGTATTGTATTTGTATGCAAAAGAGCTGAATTCTTTGGGGCATGCCCCACAAAAGGCCCTTTTAAGGGCTGGTAAGGTAAAGAGCTTTGAAATTTGTTTAATTTAGAATAGGGCAGGGATTTTTTTTTATTTTGGGGGTTTATTATTTTATTAGGGGGTTTAGAATAGGTGTAATTAGCTTAAAAATCTTGTAATCTTTTTTTATTTTTTGTAATTTAGTGTTTGTTTTTTTTTGTAATTTAGTTTAGTTAATTTAATTGTATTTTTAGATAGATGTTTGTAGTTTATTTAATTTATTGATAGTGTAGGTGTATTTGTAACTTAGGTTAGGATTTATTTTACAGGTAATTGGGTAATTATTTTAACTAGGTAGATATTAAATAGTTAATAACTATTTAATAGCTATTATACCTAGTTAAAATAATTAACAATTTACCTGTAAAATAAATATTAACCCTAACATAGCTACAATGTAATTATTAATTATATTGTAGCTATCTTAGGGTTTATTTTATAGGTAAGTATTTAGATTTAAATAGGAATATTTTAGATTATAAATGAATTAGATTAATTTAATATAAATTTAGTTAGGGGTGTTAGGGTTAGATAGAGTTAATATAGTTAATATAAATACTATAGTAACTATATTAACCCTAATATAATTAGGGTTAACATAGTTAATATATATAATGTAATACCTATATTAACTATAATATACTTAGGGTTAATATAGATAACATAGCTGGCGGCGGGGTAGGTAGATTAAATTAGGGGTTAATCATTTTAATAGAGATGGCGGCGGTGTAAGGGGCTTACATTGGGGGTTAATAATTTTAATATAGATGGCGGCGGTGTTAGGGGCTCACTTTAGGGGGTTATAGATATAATATAGCTGGCGGCGGGGTACGGGAGCGGCGGTTTAGGGGTTAATAACTTTATTAGGTTGCGGCGGGGTACGGGAGCGGCGGTTTAGGGGTTAATAGCTTTTTTATTGTTAGGATAGTGAGGGGGGATAGCGGATAGAGGGTTAGACAGTGCGGGCTATGTTAGGGAGGCGTGTTAGACTTGTCGGGCTATGTTAGGGAGGCGTGTTAGACAGTGCGGGTGTTTTAGACTTTAGTCAGGTTTTATAGGCGCCGGCAGTTTCTAACGTGGCGCAAGTCACTGGCGACGCCAGAAATTTGTACTTACGCAGATTTCTGGACATCGCTGGTTTGTCAGACTTACGGCACGTTAGCAACTGACGGCGACTTATATGGGATAGCTCGAGTTGCGAGCTGAAACTGCGGGCGGCGCCGGTTCCCTCGCTTGCGCCGCAAACTGCGATCTATATCGGATCGCGCCCCAAGTCGCTGCCTTACAAATCTGTTCAACAGAAGCCTCATTTTTAAAAGCCCATGTGGAAGCCACTGCTCTGGTAGAATGAGCAGTAACAGTTTCAGGAGGCTGCTGGCCAGCAGTCTCATAGGCCAAACAGATGATGCTTTTCAACCAAAAGAAAAGAGTGGTAGCAGTCGCTTTCTGACCTCTCCTCTTACCAGAATAGATAACAAACAAGGAAGATGTTTGTCTGAAATCTTTAGATGCTTGTAAATAGAACTTTAAAGCACAAACTACATCAAGATTGTGTAACAGACGTTCCTTCTTCGAAGAAGGAACAACTATTTCCTGGTTAATATTCTTGTTAGAAACAACTTTAGGAAGAAAACCAGGTTTGGTACGCAAAACTACCTTATCTGCGTGGAACACCAGGTAAGGTGAATCACACTGCAAGGCAGATAATTCTGAAACTCTTCGAGCAGAAGAAATAGCTACCAAAAACAAAACTTTCCAAGATAACAACTTAATATCTATGGAATGTAAGGGTTCAAACGGAACCCCTTGAAGAACTGAAAGAACTAGATTTAGACTCCATGGCGGAGCCACTGGTTTATAAACAGGCTTGATTCTGACTAAACGCTTGAACGTCTGGTACCTCTGCCAGACGCTTGTGTAAAAGGATAGACAGAGCAGATATCTGTCCTTTTAAGGAACTAGCTGACAATCCTTTCTCCAATCCGTCTTGGAGGAAAGACAATAACCTGTGAATCCTAATCTTACTCCATGAGTAACCCTTGGATTCACACCAACAAAGATATTTCCGCCATATCTTATGGTAGATCTTCCTGGTGACAGGCTTTCTAGCCTGAATCAGAGTATCTATAACTGACTCAGAGAAACCACGCTTTGATAAAATTAAGCGTTCAATCTCCAAGCAGTCAGACGCGGTGAAATTAGATTTGGATGCTTGAACGGACCCTGTATTAGAAGGTCCTGCCTCATTGGCAATGTCCATGGTGGGACAGATGACATGTCCACTAGGTCTGCATACCAAGTCCTGCGTGGCCACGCAGGAGCTATCAGAAACACCGAGGCCTTCTCCTGCTTGATTCTGGCGACCAGACGAGGGAGAAGAGGAAACAGTTGAAAAACATAAGCCAGATTGAAGAACCAAGGCGCTGCTAGAGCATCTATCAATACCGCCTTGGGATCCCGGGACCTGGACCAGTAGAAAGGAAGTTTGGTGTTCTGATGGGGCGCCATCAGATCCAACTCCGAGGTGCCCCATAGCTGAGTCAGCTGGGCAAATACATCCGGGTGGAGTTCCAACTCCCCCGGGTGAAAAGTCTGACGACTTAGAAAATCCGCCTCCCAGTTGTCTACTTCTGGGATGTGAATTGCTGAGAGATGGCAGGAGTGATCCTCCGCCCACCTGATTATTTTGGATACTTCCGTCATCACTAGGGAACTCTTTGTTCCCCCCTGATGATTGACGTAAGCTACAGTCGTGATGTTGTCCGACTGAAAACTAATGGATTTGACCGCAGCTAGCTGAGGCCATGCCTGAAGAGCGTTGAATATCACCCTCAGTTCCAGAATGTTTATCGTGAGAAGAGTTTTTTCCCGAGACCATAAGCCCTGAGCTTTCAGGGAGTCCCAGACCGCACCCCAGCCTAACAGACTGACGTCGGTCGTTACAATGAGCCACTCTGGTCTGCGGAAACATATTCCTTGAGACAGGTGATCCTGAGACAACCACCAGAGAAGAGAATCTCTGGTCTCCTAGCCCAACTGAATTGGAAGAGACAAATCTGCATAATCCCCATTCCACTGTTAGAGCATGCATAGCTGCAGTGGTCTGAGGTGTATCCGAGCAAAAGGGACTATGTCCATTGCTGCTACCATTAATCCGATTGTCTCCATGCACTGAGCTACAGATGGCCGGGGAATGGAATTGTAACATATCTCAGCCTAATGTCACTATCCCTTTAAGAAATCCTTCTCTGACTGCTGCATTTGGGCAGTATTCACATTCACCTTGCTTGCCTGCCTGATTAATCATTCATGCACCTGATTACCTGAGCCTCTTTTTAAGCCTTCTCAGGTCTAATGTGCAGGGCATTAACATTGAAGTTGTGATCCTGAACAACAGAGGTCTGTGACTGTTTCCTGTATGAATTTACCAACTATTTCAACCTACAGCATTTTCTATTCCAATGCCTAAAATCATCAAATCGCAAGTATCCAAATAATTCCATTTTCTGTTTCCTGGACACTGCTACTTAACAAACTCAGAACTTTATTATAAATCAAGCATACTTTTGGTTATCATCACTCTCTAATTACAACAGCATCTTACTCAGAACTTTATAACTATTTCTCTGCTACAAGTTGTCATTGCTGAAATATCCTGCTGCAAATATGTTAACATATTCAGAACTCTGCATCTATGTGTTCAATTAAAAGCTTTCATGAGATTCTCCAAAATATGTTCAAACAGTAATTGATGCCTTAAACTTAACTTTCACCTGTGCTGCTCTGCTAATTACTGACATACAGCTCTTTATAATAATATGTACTGTGAACCTGCAACAAACCAAGTTTGCATCTAAATGCACAAACAGTAATTAATGCCTAAACTTGCAGCTTGTCTAAGTACCTGTGCAGCTGTGCTTTAACTCTGACATACAGCTTTATATAATATTATGTACTGTGAACCTGCAACAAACCTTAGTTTGCATCTAAGTGTCAATCTTTTACCAGATTACTCTGAAGCCTGAACATTCCACATTGCTATATTTTTCTCTCATTGAATCCTGCAGTTACTTCTATTAACTAACTATAAGTCACAGTGAACTCAGAATATATTGTATACAAATGTTGCACTCTCCATTTATTCTACAATAACTTCTAGCAACTATGAATAACAGAATATCATCTATCCACGTCCAGGATACTCTTCCCCGGGTCAGGGGTCGGTGTCTTCAAATCCCTACCACTGCCCCGAGGGTCTGTGTCCTGAGCGCATGTACACCGGATCATGACAGAATGTTAATGCCCAAAAAAGGGATCCGCAGTGGTAGTGGATGCACTGACCCTCAAAGGAAAATAAAAAATTACAACATAACTCAGACCCAAGCAATCCCTAAAGGAAAAACAGAAGATTTTCAAACTTTAAAAAATTTAAAGACACAGTACTCCCATTCTAGACAATCCTCTACTCAAGTTCGTGGTTACCATTTTGGTGAAACTGATCCTGAATCTGACTATGAAAATGAAGAGGATTTAACCATAGCTTCAGCAGAAAAAAATTCAGGCTTTCAAAGATTTAAAGAGACAGAACCACTATTCTAGAATTTCATCTGTTCCTCATGTTCGTGATTTCCATTTTGGTGAAACTGATTCTGAGTCTGACTATGTAACTGAAGAGGATGCATTCATAGATTCAGCAGAAAAAAATTCAGACCTTTAAAGATTTAAAGAGACAGGACTACTGTTCCAGAAACCCATCTACTCCTCCTGTTTGTAATTCCTATCCTGGTGATACTGATTCTGAGTCTGAATATGTCAACATGGAGGATGACTTCACAGATCCAGCTGAACTGGCATTAGACTGGTATGAGCGCAACTTTAATTCGCCACAAACTCAGACAAGACCTCAACCTATTTGCTATAATGACATCCTTGGTTGTTATATTTACAACATGGATGATACAGACAGCTCCCATCATGAAACCTCTCATGGAAATACTGATCTTCCTATTTCTGATATTACCATGGATTCGTTAGATTGGACAGATTCAGAGCTGGAAGAAAGGACATCTGGTTTACAGACTGCTGTTAGGAGTAAAGGTCCCCTCAACTACTATGCTGATTTATCACATCAGAATTATGCATCCAGTGATGAAGAGGATTTCTGTTCTCAACCTTACTACAAACCACAATGGGAGCAACCTAAGAAGCCTCATACTGGGAAGAAATCTAAGCTCTCTAAGAAAAAGAAGAAAATCCTTCTGCCCACAGAAAATCAGAAGTGCAAAGAGGAAACTCAGTCTGATTCCCCTGTTTTAGATTCTATTGTACCAGACCCTCTCTTACCTCCTGACACTGTCAACACCGAGCTGGATGATGTCTATAGTCACTATCAGTCTGTTCTTAAAGCATCTAATGGTATCTCTTCTCAGACTCTACAACAACTACAAAAACTGTTTCCAAATATTGATTTATCATATCCCTCTCATGATGCCTCATTGCCTGTAAACCCTGTGCTAGAAGCAAAAGATAATTTTGTTCCAGATAAACAACCTTTCAGTTTACCAGAGATAATCCTTGGAGAATTTAGCTCTGATATTCAAACTCAAATAAGCATGCCTGCTGAACTCCAGATAACTTCTCAGTCAGAATCTTGTGTCACGATTCCTCCGCATCTACCTGAGTGTGGCATATTTCAGTACACTTCATCTTCTCAAAATTCTTCTGTTACTGCATCTAAAAAATTGTTTCCCTTGGGAGATACTTTGCATCAACCTACATTTTCTACTACATCAGTTTCCTGTACAGGAATTCCTGATACAGAATCCTGTGAGGACAACTTTGAACCAAGTTCGCAAGTGGACATTCTTGACCCTGAAACTTGTACAAAGTTCTTCAAGAAGATTCCCCTGTGCCCATTCCTGTTCCTGTTTTCCATGATTATACTACTAAACCTGACATCAAGGTGGACTCTCCTGTTTTTGACCCTGGTATGGGTATTCCTTTGTTTAACCCAGAAATGGGTGTAATAATACTTGATCCTGAAGATAGCCATGCCCTCTACTCAGAAGCGAGTATGGTTCTTGGCTGTAAAGTGGGTCTTGTTAATTCTTCGTTTATAAACCCTGAAGAAAGCCTTGCCCTCTGCTCAGAAGAGAGTATGGTTCCTGGCTCTAAAGTGGGTTCTTTTTCTTTCTCTATAGTTGAACCTTGCCCTGGCATGGGCATTCCTTCACCCGATCCTACTGAGGATATTCCTGAACCTTGCCCAGATGTGGGTATTCCTGAACCTTGCCCTGGTGTGGGCATTCATATACCTGTTCTTAGTGAGGACACTTTTGATTCTGAATCCAGTAAGGAGACATTTCATATTGAATTAGAAGATGGCAAGAACTGGACAAATCTTGCACTCTACACTCCTATCTCCTACTTTGAAGAAAGCCCTGCTATTGCGTTAGAAGTGGCTATAGCTTTTTCTTTTGGAGTATATCTAATCCTCAGCCAAGAGGTTAATTCTGAGGATACTCAAATCTCTGACCCAAAGGTGGTTAATCTGGTTATCAATCCAGAATGCTGCATCTCTATTTCTGAAGCTGAGGAAAGCCTATTCATATCTCTAGGACTGGCTGCCTTTTCATTGGCTATGTACATGGTCATCTATCATGAAGAACATCCGCCTGTCTACCCTCAGGATGATTCTGTGGTAGGAAGCTCATTGTATGTTACGTTCATGCATTCTCACGATGACTACAAAAAAGTTGACTTCAAGTTTTGCTCTCATCATTGTCAAGATCTTTTGATACCTGAATTACATGGCCTTTACTTCGTCATTCAACTTTTTCAAGAGATCTCCAACCCTCCTTTCTTGATTTCCGATTGGACTCACTACCTCCATACACCTACTACCGGTTCTCCATATCAATTTTGTTCTCTCTCCTTTTGGATTGTATTGGGCGCCCGGAGGTCGCCTTTAAGGAGGGGAATCTGTAACATATCTCAGCCTAATGTCACTATCCCTTTAAGAAATCCTTCTCTGACTGCTGCATTTGGGCAGTATTCACATTCACCTTGTTGCCTGCCTGATTAATCATTCATGCACCTGATTACCTCAGCCTCTTTTTAAGCCTTCTCAGGTCTAATGTGCAGGGCATTAACATTGAAGTTGTGATCCTGAACAACAGAGGTCTGTGACTGTTTCCTGTATGAATTTACCAACTATTTCAACCTACAGCATTTTCTATTCCAATGCCTAAAATCATCAAATCGCAAGTATCCAAATAATTCCATTTTCTGTTTCCTGGACACTGCTACTTAACAAACTCAGAACTTTATTATAAATCAAGCATACTTTTGGTTATCATCACTCTCTAATTACAACAGCATCTTACTCAGAACTTTATAACTATTTATCTGCTACAAGTTGTCATTGCTGAAATATCCTGCTGCAAATATGTTAACATATTCAGAACTCTGCATCTATGTGTTCAATTAAAAGCTTTCATGTGATTCTCCAAAATATGTTCAAACAGTAATTGATGCCTTAAACTTAACTTTCACCTGTGCAGCTCTGCTAATTACTGACATACAGCCCTTTATAATAATATGTACTGTGAACCTGCAACAAACCAAGTTTGCATCTAAATGCACAAACAGTAATTAATGTCTAAACTTGCAGCTTGTCTAAGTACCTGTGCAGCTGTGCTTTAACTCTGACATACAGCTTTATATAATATTATGTACTGTGAACCTGCAACAAACCTTAGTTTGCATCTAAGTGTCAATCATTTACCAGATTACTCTGAAGCCTGAACATTCCACATTGCTATATTTTTCTCTCATTGAATCCTGCAGTTACTTCTATTAACTAACTATAAGTCACAGTGAACTCAGAATATATTGTATACAAATGTTGCACTCTCCATTTATTCTACAATAACTTCTAGCAACTATGAATCACAGAATATCATCTATCCACGTCCAGGATACTCTTCCCCGGGTCAGGGGTCGGTGTCTTCAAATCCCTACCACTGCCCCGAGGGTCTGTGTCCTGAGCGCATGTACACCGGATCATGACAGGAATGAAGAGCTCGGCAAGTAGTTAAGAGTTTTAATTTTTCTGACCTCCGTCAGAAATATTTTAATTTCTACCGAGTCTATTAGAGTCCCTAAGAAGGAAACCCTTGTGAGAGGGGAAAGAGAACTCTTTTTAATGTTCACCTTCCACCCATGAGACCTCAGAAAGGCCAAAACAATCTCTGTGTGAGACTTGGCTCTTTGGAAAGACGGCGCCTGAATTAAGATGCCGTCTAGGTAAGGCGCCACTGCTATGCCCCGCGGTCTTAGGACCGCCAGGAGGGACCCTAGCACCTTTGTGAAAATTCTGGGAGCAGTGGCTAAGCCGAAGGGAAGAGCCAAAAACTGGTAATGCTTGTCCAGAAAAGTGAACTTGAGAAACTGGTGATGATCTTTGTGGATAGGAATGTGTAGGTATGCATCCTTTAGATCCACGGTAGTCATATATTGACCTTCCTGGATCATTGGTAAGATTGTCCGAATGGTCTCCATTTTGAATGATGGGACTCTGAGGAATCTGTTTAGAATTTTTAGATCCAGGATGGGTCTGAAAGTTCCCACTTTTTTGGGAACCCCAAACAGGTTTGAGTAAAAACCCAACCCTTGTTCCACAGTTGGAACTGGGTGTGTATGTAGATCTTCTACACAGCGTAAAAACGCCTCTTTCTTTGTCTGATCTGTAAACAGACGAGAAATGTGGAACCTTCCCCTGGGAGCAGAGTCCTTGAATTCTAGAAGATATCCTTGGGATACAATCTCTAATGCCCAAGGATCGTGTACATCTCTTGCCCAGGCCTGAGCGAAGAGAGAGAGTCTGCCCCCTACTAGATCCGGTCCCGGATCGGGCGCTACCCCTTCATGCTGTCTTGGTGGCAGCTGCAGGCTTTTTGGCCTGTTTACCCTTATTCCAGCCCTGGTAAGGTTTCCAGGTTGCCTTGGGCTGTGAAGCGTAACCCTCTTGCTTTGCAGCTGGAGAGGATGAAGCGGGGCCGTTCCTGAAATTACGAAAGGAACAAAAATTAGCTTTGTTCTTTGTCTTAAAGGGCTTGTCCTGAGGGAGAGCATGGCCTTTTCCCCCAGTGATTTCTGAAATAATTTCTTTCAATTCAGGCCCGAAGAGGGTCTTTCCTTTGAAAGGAATGTTCAAAAGCTTGGATTTAGACAACACATCGGCCGACCAGGACTTTAGCCATAGCGCCCTGCGCGCCAAAATGGCGAAACCTGAATTTTTTTCCGCTAACTTAGCTATTTGGAAAGCGGCGTCAGTGATAAAAGAATTAGCTAGTTTAGAGCCTTAATTCTATCCATAATTTCCTCATATGAGGTCTCCGTTTGGAGCGAGTCTTCCAGCGCCTCAAACCAGAAAGCAGCTGCAGTAGTTACAGGAATAATGCAGGCAATAGGTTGGAGAAGAAAACCTTGTTGAACAAAAATTTTCTTAAGTAAACCCTCTAATTTTTTATCCATAGGGTCTTTAAAAGCACAACTGTCTTCAATTGGTATGGTTGTGCGTTTAGCAAGTGAAGAAACAGCCCCCTCCACCTTAGGGACCCTCTGCCACGAGTCCCGCATGGGGTCAGATATGGGGAACATTTTCTTAAAA
Organism: Bombina bombina; assembly: GCF_027579735.1. Classification (NCBI taxonomy): domain Eukaryota; kingdom Metazoa; phylum Chordata; class Amphibia; order Anura; family Bombinatoridae; genus Bombina; species Bombina bombina. Next base: position 719,469,299 of record NC_069504.1, read on the forward strand.
ACAGGAGGGGGAACAAAGGGGACACCTGGTCTATCCCACTCCCTAGTAACGATATCCGCAATCCTCTTAGGGACCGGAAACGCATCAGTGTAAACAGGGACCTCTATGTACTTGTCCATTTTACACAATTTCTCTGGGACCACCAAAGGGTCGCAGTCATCCAGAGTAGCTAATACCTCCCTGAGCAAAACGCGGAGGTGTTCTAGTTTAAATTTAAAAGCCAATGTATCTGAATCTGTCTGAGGAGGAACCCTTCCTGAATCAGAGACTTCTCCCTCAGACATCAAATCCCTCGCTCCCACTTCGTTACCTTCAGTCTGAGAATCATCTTGGGCCACATTCTTAAGTGTAACAATATGATCTTAAAAGTGTATAGACATATCAGTACAAGTGGGACACATTCTGAGAGGGGGTTCCACCATGGCTTCTAAACACATTGAACAAGGATTTTCCTTGGTGTCAGACATGTTTAACAGACTAGTAGTATGCACAAACAGGCTTGGAAATCACTTTAATCAAATAAAAAACACAATTTGAAAAAAACGTTACTGTTCCTTTAAGAGATAAAAAAGGCACACAATTTTACAAAACAGTGAAAAATGCAGCAATCCTTTTGAAATTTTCACAGTATGTACCTAGAGCCTTAGTAAGATTGCACCACTAGTTGCAAAACGATTAACCCCTTAATGCCCAAAGCGGAGCAGCCTAAAGCCAACACCCGGTTAAAATTACTACAGCACCTTGCCACAGCACAGCTGTGGCCCTACCTGCCCTTAGGGACCAGATTTGGGGGGATATAGCTTCCTTTAGGCCCTCAAACAGCAGCAGGACCCTCCATGTGAAGCAGCATGAACTTTTATGTAATTCTAACTGCGCATCTGAGGCGCAAAATTAGGCCCCTCCCACTCTACTCCGGAGCTGTTAGGCCTAAGAAATCACTCCAAAGTGAATAAAACAATAGCCATGTGGTAAATAACCCCAGAAAGAACCCAAAAGGACTTTCAAAGTGTCTTTTTTCTAAGAAAAACAATTGATTGCTCTAAATTAGTGTCAACCAGCATAATTAGCCCTGTTATGTAAGCCTTCAATTCCTTACTAAGTCTCTGAACATAGCTTACCCTCCCCTCATGGGGACATTGTCAGTCTCTTCTAGCATTATCTCAGTCTTGTCTAGAAATAAATGACTGGACATACCTTATTGCAGTTCCCCTGCAAACTGTTCCCCCCAACTGAAGTTTTCTGGTACTACTCAGTCCTGTGTGGGAACAGCAGTGGATTTTAGTTACAACATGCTAAAATCATTTTCCTCGCAGCAGAAATCTTCATCACTTTTCTGCTAGAGAGTAAATAGTACAAACCGGTACTATTTAAAATAACAAACTTTTGATTGAAGATAATAAAAACTACAATTCTAACACCACATTCACTTTACCCTCCCGTAGAGAGACCCTAGTGCTTAGAGCCGGCAAAGAGAATGACTGGGGGGTGGAGCTAGAGGGGGAGCTATATGGACAGCTCTGCTGTGTGCTCTCTTTGCCACTTCCTGTAGGGAAGGAGAATATCCCACAAGTAAAGGATGAATCCGTGGACTGGATACACCTTACAAGAGAAATTATTTTATTTAAAATTGAAATGTGCCCATTAACATTTACATTTTGACCTTTCTATCCCTTCCCTGCACTCTTTCTCTGCAGTGCAATTTCTCCTGCAATGTAATACCTTCAGGTAGGAGATACACAAACTGTAGCACACCCCTCCCCCACACCGGTCTTATTTAATCACCTTCAGGACAGATGTATCCGTCGAAGTTCGCAGTGACGATCATGTGCTTCAAAAATGGCGCTGTTTGTCTCTTAGGGCACTGCTTGCATTGCTAGGCACATCTCAGAGTCGGATTAATCAACGTTTGTACACAGAAGGAAGCAGGACGTTGCAAAAGTTAGGATGTAATTCATACCTCCCAACATTTGAAAGAGCCAAAGAGGGACACTTTTCTACTACGCTCAGGGCCGGCCTTAGGGTATGGCGAGCGAGGCGGCCGCCTTGGTTTCCACGGTTAGGGGGCCCCGCCACGCCGGTGAAATACATTTTTTAAAAACTTTTTTATTTTTTTGGTACCATTTTTTTATTTTTTTTATTTACTTTTTATTGAGGCTTAAAGGGACATGAAACCCAAAAAAATTCTTTCATGATTTAGAAAGAGCATGCAATTTTAAACAACTTTCTAATTTACTTCTATTATCTAATTTGCTTCATTCTCTTGATATACTTTGCTGAAAAGCATATCTAGATAGGCTCAGTTGCTACTGATTGGTTGATGAGCATAGATGTCTCGTGTGATTGGCTCTCCCATGTGCATTGCAATTTCTTCAACAAAGGATATCTGAAGAATGAAGCAAATTGGACAATAGAAGTAAATTAGAATGTTTTTTAAAATTGTATTCTCTACTTTGAATCATGAAAGAAATTTTTGGGGTTTAGTGTCCCTTTAAATAGCAACATATAAGCAAAACATTACAGAGAAAAAAAAAACCAGATATAGTAATTATTACAGATTATACAGCCGATATTGATTAAACAGTATATACAGGGCTCAGTAACATGACATTGGTTTAAAAATATCAGCATACCCTTTGTTTGCTAATTAAACTGTATATCCTCAAAGTGGAAGCTGAGACCACTCTTGGGCCTCACTGTTCTATAAGAGAACATTTTTTTCGGAGGATAGTCATGGACCATAGGGGACCACTTTTGGATCCCATTTAATAAACCTCTATTTTTAATTTTATACAGTACAAAGAGCAGGTGTTGTTGATCAAAGTGGGTATTAAATATATAGGGACATTTGTAGACCCTTAATAAGTAAACATCTATGGTTAAGTACTATATGGAACTATAATTCGTTCAAATAAACATCCTGGTACTCATTTTAATTGAAACTATAGATTATCATACAGTCAGGTAAATTCCCTTACAATAATATATAAAGTATCAAGACTAATTTTACCAATGTAACTTAGCGTCTTGAAAATGTAGTATCCAAATCCATCCTAAACTAGGGGTATGCAGACTACAATATCTCTCTCATTTAATGTCATAAAAAATGCAAGAATATCTAAGCAGTACCTACTCATGTACCAATCTCAATGAAGCTGTTGGAACTTAATACAGAGGGTTTCCTTAACAGCAGGGCTTGAAAATCCCAATAGCCTGAGATAGAAAGCAGATCTACCCATCTCTAGAGGGAAACCTACTAGCAAGGTCACAGGCTATTGTGTAATGTGATAAACCTAGCATAACGCACCAAATATAACAGAGGCATAGGAAGACAGAGACTAAATAAATCAGATGTCCGACAGTCAATTTACATGAGACACTCAACTGGGTGAACTATATACAACACTGAAAGAAATATATCCCCAATTTTCCTATTAGTTAGGGGACAATTCAACATAATAATCGGACATTCACACTTCTTATACTTATCTGCAATTTTTAAAGTAATGATGATCCTGGTATGGCCACTGTTTTACTGAAAACATCGTGCTAAAATAAACATCAAGTCATACAAACAGATTACTATCACACTAATAAGTAGCACTTTCAAACTGTAGGATCAAAATATTGAACGTCTAGAAGTTGCAGCAGGGGCGAGCTACAATGTCTCTATGGGAGCCTCAGCCCACACCAGTCTTAGTGATAACACACCATCGCCCAATTATGGATCTAATCTCCTCAGGTTGCCGAGAATAAGAGGCGGTCTGTCCCAACCCTTGGGAGGTAATCTCTGGTGTGCAACTGTTCTGCCGGGATGCAATTGTTTCTACCTCCGTGATTTTGTCTGCCTGCTCAACTCGTTGCCGTTCAGCCCTTCCAAGTAGTGTATGATTAACACTAAAGCTGGCAGTCTCATTACATCCACCTGCCGCTAAGTTAGCAACCATTTCCATCTCGGCCGGCCGTATCGCAGCGAGTTCCAATGTCGCTCCAGTCCTTAAAGAGGGAAGAGCTAGAGGCCTTATTGTAGTAGAACTAACAGCAGCATGGCTAACGTTAGAAGGGTTAGATAAGCCCGGCCTGGACTGTGGGTCATTCAATCTTCTCGCCTCCTCTTCTGAGCTGTGATCCTGCGCCGCAATTGCTCCTTGGTGTAGACGATCTAAATCAGAGCTCGGGTAGTCAGTTTTAATTAGGTCGACTTCGCCTGTAGTAGGAATCTCATGTACACAGCAGTGTATAGTATCGATCAGCTTCTCCTCAAATCGCGAGAAACAAGCCCATATAAGTTCCTTAATTGTAGAGCAGGACTTTTCATCCATGTTTAATATTAGTCACGGTACAGTGTTCTAAGATGTGAACGTTCTTCAGCTCAGCCGGCTGAATGGACTGACTTATCAGTAAAGTGGACGGGTAGAGAGAGGTATAGGCCGTTATAGGCCTCTGCTGTGTACCTTCTCTATGTAGGTCTGCCTGTTCTCAGAGATATATGAAAGTCACATAAAACTGTTCTAGGAGTGTTACTTATCTTTCTGCTCTTAAAAAGAAAAGGATTTAGATGTCTTTGGAGAGATATACAGCAGTTACATCAGCTCCCTACTGCAGACGTACAAAAACAGCAGCCATCTTGGGCAGTGGTCGGACATGCTCCCCCCGTGCCATTTTTTTAATACAAAAATTGGGCGCAATGTTTGAGGACAGTTCATTCCGTCACGACCCACTTGATGTGTCAGTCAGTGGAGGAGCGGCGAGTAGTGACGGGAGGAGGACAAAGGAGGATGAGGTGGTGGTAGTAGTATTGTGAGCAGCAGAGCAGGCGCAGCAAAGAGAGTGGGAGTCGCACTCGCAGCAGGCATCACTATAGAGAGAGAGTGGGAGCCGAGTGTGGGACCGACCGAGCGAGGAGTAGTCAGGGCCAGGGGGCTGGCTGTGCATATTCATGAATCGTATGGTAAGCAGCTGCAGAGCTAAGAAACTTTTCCCATTTTCCCTCCTAGGCTGTACACTCCTTCACAGACCACAGTCAGTCCTGTCCAAGACTCCACGTGTGTGTAAATTTCAAGTTCATTTTGAGCTGGCAGTGGTCCATGGAGGCCAGCATTTTATTGCTGGGGGCAATTGAAGCGGGCTGGGGCATCATTTTATTGCAGGGGGATTCATTTTATTGCTGGGGGGCTGGGGACATCATTTTATTGCAGGGGAGATGGTGCATAATTTTATTGCTGGGGCTTAATTTTTTTGCAGAGGGACTGGGGCGTATCTTTATTGCAGGGGGGCATCATTTTATTACAGGGGGACTGGGCATTATTTTATTGCAGGGGGGCTTCATTTAATTGCTGGGGGCATCATTTATTGCTGTGGGACTGGGGGCATCATTTTATTGCAGTGGGACTGGGTCATCATTTTATTGCAGGGGGACTGGGCATCATTTTATTGCAGGGGGGTGGGGGCTTCATTTATTGCTGGGGGCATCATTTTATTGCAGGGGCATCATTTTATTGCTGGGGGCATCATTTTTTTAGCAGGGGGGGTGGGGGCATCATCTTATTGCAGGGGGCATCATTTTATTACAGGGGGACTGGGCATCATTTTATTAAAGGGGGCTTAAATTTATTGCTGGGGCATCATTTATTGCAGTGGGGCTGGGGGCATCATTTATTGCAGCGGGCTGGGGGCATCATTTTATTGCAGGGGGACTGGGCATCATTTTATTGAAGGGGACTGGGGGCTTAATTTTATTGCTGGGGGCATCATTTATTGCAGGGGGATGGTGGCATCATTTTATTGCAGGGGGACTGGGCATCATTTTATTGCAGGGACATCATTTTATTGCTGGGGAGCCGGGGCATCATTTTTTTGCTGGGGGCATTATTTTATTACAAGGGGACTGGGCATCATTTTATTGCTGGGGGGCATCATTTATTGCAGTGGGCTGGGGGCATCATATTTTTGATGGGGGCATCAGCATCATTTTATTGCAGTGGAGCTGGAGCATCATTTTATTGCAGGGGGACTGGGAATCATTTTATTGCAGTTGGGCTGGGGGCTTCATTTTATTGCAGGGGGCATCATTTATTGCAGGGGGGCTGGGGGCATCATATTTTTGTTGGGGGGGTAATTTTATTGCAGGGGCATCATTTTATTGCTGGGGGTATCATTTTTTGCTGGGGGCATCATTTTATTGCAGGGGGCATCATTTTACACAAAGAGTCTGGGCATCATTTTATTGCAGGGGGCATCATATTTTTGTTGGGGGCATAATTTTATTGCAGTGGGGCTGGGGCATCATTTTATGGCAGGAGGGCTGGGGGCTTCATTTTATTGCTGGGGGCATCATTTATTGCAGGGGCATCATTTTATTGCTTGGGAGCTGGGGCATCATTTTTTTGCTGGGGGCATCATTTTATTACAGGGGGACTGGGCATCATTTTATTGCAGAGGGGCTTCATTTTATTGCTGGGGGCATCTGCATCATTTTATTGCAGGGGGACTGGGCATCATTTTATTGCAGAGGAGCTGGAGCATAATTTTTTTGCAGGGGGCATCATTTATTGCAGGGGGGGGCTGGGGGCATCATATTTTTGTTGGGGGGATCATTTTATTGCAGGGGCATCATTTTATTGCAAGGGAGCTGGGGCATCATTTTATTGCAGGGACATCATTTTATTGCAGGGAAGCTGGGGCATCATTTTATTGCAGGGGCATAATTTTATTACAGGGGGACTTGGCATCATTTTATTGCTGGGGGGGCTTCATTTTATTGCTGGGGGCATCATATTTTTTGTGCAGGGGCTGGGGCATCATTTTTTTGCTGGGGGCATTATTTTATTACAGGGGGACTGGGCATCATTTTATTGCTGGGGGGCATAATTTATTGCAGTGGGGCTGGGAGCATCATATTTTTGATGGGGGCATCAGCATCATTTTATTGCAGTGGGGCTGGAGCATCATTTTATTGCAGGGGGACTGGGCATCATTTTATTGCAGTTGGGCTGGGGGCTTCATTTTATTGCAGGGGGCATCATTTATTGCAGGGGGCTGGGGGCATCACATTTTGTTGGGGGGATAATTTTATTGCAGGGGCATCATTTTATTTCTGGGGGCATAATTTTTTTGCTGGGGGCATCATTTTATTGCAGGGGGCATCATTTTACACAGAGAGACTGGGCATCATTTTATTGCAGGGGGCATGATTTATTGCAGGGGGGATGGGGGCATCATTTTATTGCAGTGGGGCTGGGGCATCATTTTATTGCAGGGAGACTGGGCATCATTTTATGGCAGGAGGGCTGGGGGCTTAATTTTATTGCTGGGGGCATCATTTATTGCAAGGGCGCCACTTTTTGTTGCTGGGGAGCCGGGGCATCATTTTTTTGCTGGGGGCATCATTTTATTACAGGGGGCATCAGCATCATTTTATTGCAGTGGGGCTGGAGCATCATTTTATTGCAGGGGGACTGGAGCATCATTTTATTGCAGGGGGACTGGGCATCATTTTATTGCAGAGGGGCTGGAGCATCATTTTTTTGCAGGGGGCATAATTTATTGTAGGGGGGCTGGGGACATCATATTTTTGTTGGGGGGGATCATTTTATTGCAGGGGCATCATTTTATTGCAGGGGAGCTGGGGCATCATTTTATTGCAGGGCATCATTTTATTGCAGGGGCATCATTTTATTACAGGGGGACTGGGCATCATTTTATTGCTGGGGGCATCATTTTATTGCAGGGTGTTGGGGGCATCATATTTTTGCTGGGGCCATCATTTTTGTGCAGGGGGCGTCATTTTATTGCAGGAGGCTAGGGGCATCATTTTATTGCAGGGGGGCTGTGTGTGTGTGTAGGCTGTGTATGTGTGGGCTGACTCAGTCAGCCCACACATACACAGTTAGCCTAACTGTGTGTGTGTGTTAGGGCTGTGTGTGTATGTTTGTGGGCTGTGTGTGTGTGTGTGTGTTTGTGGGCTGTGTGTGTGTTTGTGGACTGTGTGTGTGTGGGGGTGGGGGGGCTGTGTGTGTGTGTTCACCTGTGTATGTATATATCTGTGTACCTGTGTATGTACAGAGAATGAAATACCAGCGCTAATCAAAACAGATCTTCAAAGTACACAAGAGCTCCCCTCTGTATATAAACCAATCTTTGTATACACAAAGAAAATATTGTACCAATCCCTGTATATACAAAGAAAATATTTGTAACTAAATATTTTTATACATAAAAATTGCACACAAAGTAATACACTACAATAATATGCCAATGAAGTTAGAAATAAAAGATTTTTAGCAAAAACAATGCAAACCTAGATTCCAAAATGATAGTCCCGTGTGAGATAGAAATAATGTCCAATGTTTGGGATAGACCTAGGTTGTACCCCAAAATGATGCAGCTTCTCTTTTGGTGATGATTCCTGTGATCACCAGAGTCACGTAGAAACTAGAGCAAAAGAGGTACAAGAAGCGCAAACAAGCTTGAGTATTTTATTACAAACAAGTATTTAAAATAAACATAGTAACTTGCACTTAGGTAAGCAGATGTATTCCCCGGTTAAAATCAGAAACAGCAGCAGTCTGAGTCCTGAACAAGCAGGCAGAGATATGTCCAGATGTAGCGGTGGACCGCCGAACAGAAAGTCGGCGTCTGACGTCACTGCGAGATACAGGATCTGGAGCGTCCCCCTTTAGGCCTCAACCTCTCAGCTGTCAAAACTGTCTGAAGAGACAAGTAACCCTTTGTGAGATCCCTACGCGTTTCGTCTGGACCCGGCCGGACTTTTTCAAGGGTAAAGTTTGTAAAAAGTTCCAATGTGGTGATTCAAAAGGATATTGCATAGCCAATTTATACACAGAGCAAGAGCGCCCTCTGATGGTATATAGTACACAAAACACCCTATTACATGATTAAATAAACGACCCAAAAACAATATTAAAATATATAGAACATAATACATACAGAGATCAATAATATGCAATCGTGATATAAAAAACATATATACATAATCATCCTAATAAACAAACAAAACCAAATTATGAAACAAAATTAATCTTCAAAAATTCACTATAACCATAAGTAAACACTCCACTGGTAAAATTTGATATACATAAATTAATTGTCAAGAATCAAAATACATTCACAAATTTGTCCAGACATAATTAAATAAAGATAATCACATTTAAATATCATCTAAAATAATATAAAAATATAAAAAATATATATATATACACACTGTGCTATAAAAAAAAAATATATATATATATATATATATATGGGCAGGGCAAATCCATCTAAAAAAATACTAAAGGAAATATGAATTTACTTTGAAGGAAAAGGGGCAGCGGGTCAATGGAAGGACATACTATCATCTACAAAGAACACACACACAAAAAACACATCCCTACCATCTAGTAACAATAATTCTTAACAGACTCATCATCAAATCCTATAAATATCCTTCATGGCAGTGGAATAAAGATGTCATAAGTATTTTCAAAAAATTCTTAATAATTTGTCATAAGTGGAATAAAACTATCATAAGTATTTTTAATAATTCAGAAAAATCAAAAAAATTCCCCTTAAAAAGTTCCTTATAAAAAATTCCTTAAATTAATAAGATACTCCAACAAAGAGTACTTAAAAATTAAAAATTAAAATAAGTTAGGAAAATGAATTAATAAACTCGTTTCCAAAATCTCCACAAATATTCTTATAAAAACACATAAATAAACCTCAGAATAAGATCACATCTTCCAAAACAAGAATTACATATGAGCGGCAAGGTCCAAATCAACATTAAGACCTCTAGGTTGCAGACTACCTAGTTTGTAAATCCAGTATGTCTCCTGTTGTCTCAAAGTTAGGAGTCTATTATGATTATTAGGGTGGATCCAATCAATCACTTTTACTTTTAGAGAAGAAGGATTACAATTATGCATTTCAGAAAAATGGATTGGGATACTATGTTTAACTGCTCTTTCTTTCTTGGCTATTTTAATATTATATATGTGCTCATTAGTTCGAGTTCTTATCTTCCTTTTCGTGCGTCCTACATAGAGAAGGCCACACCCACAATTAATTAAATAAATCACATAGGTGGAATCACAGGTAGACCTCCAATTAATATTGAACCTCTGAGTTCCATCCCAATTGGTAAAGGTAGGGGAATTGTCAACATGACTACACATGTTGCATATTGATTTCATGCACCTAAAGGTTCCTTTTTTAACACTTAACCAATTACGTGTGTTATCCACAGATACTACTGAATCCCTAAGCTTACTAGGAGCCAATAAATTTTTCAAATTTCTTCCTTTTTTAAAAATGACTTGAGGTTTGTCTGCCAACAAATTTCCAAGGATAGGGTCAGTTTTTAAAATGACCCAATGTTTCTTCAACACACGTTGTATAATATTGGCACCTTCATTATACCTTGTAATGAACTTGGGTGTATCAATAGTAAAGTTGTCCCTTGCCTTGGCAGCATTAGTCTTATTAAGTAAGTCATATCTGTTCATTTGTAACGCTTTCTCTTTAGCCTCCACTAACAGTTGTAAACACAGCAATCACAAAAAAGATATCTCACATGGCATTAAAATGACATAAATATTTCATAATTTAACCAGGCGTTCATCTCCATTCCTAATAGACCTAAAGATCAAACTATAACTGAGTGGAAGGTGAAATGAGGAGTGAATAGCAGTGTTCACAGATTGGGAGAATCGTTGTCGGTTGGTAGGTTAAGGTTTTGGCGTTTTTCTCGCCTTTTGTTCTGCTTTCTTTAAAAGCGGAATTACGCTAGTAGCTAGTTATCATGCGGGTATTGCCTGTATAAGCAATGGAGCGGATGCTAGGGCCAACGAGGGCCACCGCTCCAAAGAAGTGAAATCAAGCTTCAATCATTGCGGTATCGTGGGCTAAAGTACCCCCTATGAGGGGGGAGAGGATAGTATGTAAGGGGAGGGGGGGAGATGGGGGGGCTCATTGAGTGGGGGGGGGGGTGAAGGAGGGGGGAGGAGGGTGGACAGATCATCCCGGACCCGAATCAAGGGCCTGTGATACTAAGGGGCAGGGAGTCCTAGGATTTAGTTCTGAGACTCTGCAGGTAGGCTTCCCAGGGTTCCCAAACAAGACAGAAAGCTTCCGACTTGCGCCGGACTCTGTAGACATAGTCTTCCATGGACTTGACATAATTCAGGTATTCCAAGACACTCTGCCACTTTGGGGGGTGCACTTTTTTCCAGTTCCTGGCAATTGCCATTTTAACTGAGGTGAGTATGTATATAAGAAGGGTTCTCTGGTGCGGAGGCACATTCTCCAAACCCAGGTGTAGAAGAGCCATTCCAGAGTCTTTTATCTCTGGGAGACCCATCAAACCACAGATCTTACTGGTCTTATCCCAGAGTGACTTTAGGTTAGGACAAGTCCACCAGGTGTGTAGTGGGGTGCCAATGCCACCACAGTTCCTCCAACAGGAGGGAGGGTGATTAGGGTAGAGGGTTTGCAATCTGGTCGGGACCAGATGCCACCTAGTGAGCATTTTAAAGTAGAGTTCGTACATCGTGGTGCAGTGTAAGGCGGCCTTGGTTTTAGCAATAGCCAATGTCCATTTCTTAGGTGAGTATACCATCTGCAGCTCTGCCTCCCAGGAGAGCATATGTCTCGTCTTAGGAATTACGGGGGGAACCAGTAGGCATCGATAGTGTGCCGTGAGGGGTTTATAGGTCTGAAGGTCCGTTTTCCATCGCGCTTCCCAAGCTGTAAGAGGCCGTGGGGCATCACTCAGGAATCCCCAGGCTTTTAGTAGAGATCTTAGTTTTAGAAGTTCAAATGTCAGTTGCCGCGGGACCTCAAAGTTTGCCACCATCTCTTCTTGCGTTAGAAGCCGATCTGCTAACAGTTCTTTTTTATAACCCTTGTCAGCAAATTTCTTATCTAGAATAGCTGCCTCAGAAACGAAATTAGAAGTATGAGTGCAATTCTTTCGCATCCGAAGATATTGGCCATATGGCACATTTGAGATCCAACTCTTTTTGTGGCCACTTGTAGCTTCTATATAGCTATTTTTCTCAGTTGGTTTTCTATAGTTAGTAGTGGCTGTTTGCTATCGTCCACATATAGTAGGAGATCTAGGAACTCCATCTTAATATTGGAAACATTTGCAGTGAAAACAAGATTATAGCTATTATGGTTCATGTGATTAATGAATTTATCGATATCTGATTTATCACCCCTCCATAAAATAATAATATCATCGATATATCGATGAAATTTAATAATATTTTCATGGAAAGGATTGTTAAACCATATATGCTTGTGTTCGAAACTGTTAACATACAAATTAGCATACGAGGGCGCAAAGGTGGTCCCCATTGCGGTCCCTTTTATCTGTCTATAGAATATTTTCTCAAATAGAAAATAATTATGCTCAAGGATAAATGAGATGGACTCAATGATGAAATCTGAATGTTCTCTAGGAATGTTCCATTTTGATAGCTCAGATGAGACGGCCATAATACCTTGCCTATGGGGGATGCAGGTATATAAGGAGGTCACATCACATGTAACAAACCAATAATCATCTTTCCATGCAACACCCTCAAAATTCGTAATAACTTGTGTACTATCTCTCAGGTAGGCCCTAGTTTTCTGTACCATTGGCTGTAAGAAATGATCCACATATTGGGATAAGTGGTTACATAGAGAATCTATGCCAGACACTATGGGCCTACCTGGGGGATTGATGGGTTCCTTATGGACTTTAGGTAAATGATAAAATCCCGCAACTTTAGGGGATGCTTCAAAAAGAAAAGCATACTCATCATTTGTTAGAACCATCTTATCCTTGGCTTTGCATAAAAGATTCTTTAAATCTCTGACATACCCTATAGTGGGATCCCTCTCTAATATTAGATAGGTAGATTTGTCTTCCAATAAACGGAAGGCTTCCTTTAGATATACATCTCGGTCTTGTATGACAATCCCACCACCCTTGTCCGCATTCCTGATGACAATATTAGTATTGTCCTTGAGACACTTCAAAGACTTGCGTTCAAGGGTGGTGAGATTGTCAATGTATTTGTTTAGAGATTTAGTGGGTTTATTAAAAGCTTTTTCAAATTCATCCATAATTAGTTTTCCGAATACTGGGATCTGATCCCCTTGGGCCCCTATAGGGTAAAAATTTGATTTCTTTTTGAAGCAAGAATGAATAATAGACTGTTCTTCTTCATAGATGGATAAATCCATCAGATTAATTTCTGAGGAGACTTCATCACCTGTTTGAGTTAAGTCTAAATTGTGTCTCTCTAGATCCCTAAGTATTTTTAGGGTATCTAAATCATTGCATTCTAAATATTCTGGGTTATGGTTACCTCTATTACAAGGGTTCTTCCTGGGACTTCCGGTAGGAGGGGCTAGGCGCACAGACGCGTGTGGAGAACGCTGCCTGTACCTGGAGGCCTGAGGAAATATTGAGACGCCGAGTGCCTATAGGCGGGTTGAACTAACCCCGTCCAGGATTCGCAAAGGCCAAAACGGAGACCGGTGGCTACCGACAGCTGGCCTAATTCGGGCTGAAAGATCCTGCTGAAGAGGTAGCTGCCCGATCACCGGGAGGAACACGCTAACCGCGGGGACCCACAAAGGGAGTGGCGAGCGGTAGTAGCGGTGAGAGCGTCCAGGCACCAGGCTCCCGCCCCTGGGGAAAACAAGAAGGTGACAAGACATCTGGTTCACCGGCTCAGAAGGTCCCCAAGGGAATCTGAGCATAAACACCAACTGTGGCTACCGTCAAGTCCTAATTATAAAAGGGAAACTCAGGAGGAGAGAGCTTGCTGCTCTAGAGAGCGACAGAGGCTGAAATCACTCCACAACTAAGATAAGTGAAAACCTATTAACTGTCATTTTTCTGGATCCTGCTTCTGTCTCTCTGTTTTCTCCGGGCCTGCTTGGAAAATTGGGTATAGAAAGGGGGGGCCAGGTGTATAACCATAGCTAAGACACTAAGGGGTTCCTGCGAGAGTAGGACCTGGCAACGACTGTCCTATCTCCCCCCCTGATCTATTGTTACCCATAGTGAACAAGGTGAAGTTAAAGCAAGGAGAAGGGAGGAAGAAGGGAAAGAGAAGATCAATAGAAAGGAGTAAGGGAAAGGAGGAAAAGGAAGGAAAGAAGGAAGAAAGAGAAAGAAGGTAAGAGAGAGGGGAAAAAAAGAAAAAAAAAAAAGACTCTTTAAAGAATCTCTAAGAAATTAAGGACTAAGTAAAGTAGAGACTGTCGCTGGGATAAGCATTATAACATTAAATAAGCAGAGAATCTTCAGAGAAGTACTGGTTAAAAGGTCTAAGATACCCTATCTGTAAAAGGAGGAAAAAAAAGAAAAGAAAAAGAATATATATATATCCAAGGACTCTAAAAGAACTCTGCAGCATAGATATTGAGGTTTAGCGGTTAACCGTAGTAATGTATATATTCCATCTATGATATTGCTATTGATTACTATTGATACTGATGACATGATTTAGAGGATAACCGAAGTATTGTGTGTATTCCATATATGATATTGCTGTTGATTAATATTGATATTGATATTGATGACAAGATAATGAGGGATAACTTATTACTATGCTAGGGGGATAAATGTGAGACAAAACTCTGATAATATATGTGAGTCTACCCCAGCAAAAAGGTTTAATGAGCTTTGAATATGATAAATGTGTGATAATACATGTGGATAGTTCGTGTGGCCCTTATGTATCTCAGACATAGGGGTAACTAATATATAAGTAACATAGAATACGTATTGCTTGTGCAGTTTTTACATTGTGGGGGAAAAGGATAGTATAAATTGGAGGTGATAAAATCTAAGCCACACCCTCCAACTGGAAGCAAGGCCCCAAATAGAATTTTTTTAAAAAAAGGAAAGAAAAAAAAAATAAAAAAAAAAAAAACAGAATTTATGCTTACCTGATAAATTACTTTCTCCAACGGTGTGTCCGGTCCACGGCGTCATCCTTACTTGTGGGATATTCTCTTCCCCAACAGGAAATGGCAAAGAGCCATGATCCCTCCTAGGCTCCGCCTTCCCCAGTCATTCGACCGACGTAAAGGAGGAATATGCATAGGAGAAATCATATGATACCGTGGTGACTGTAGTTAGAGAAAATAATTCATCAGACCTGATTAAAAAACCAGGGCGGGCCGTGGACCGGACACACCGTTGGAGAAAGTAATTTATCAGGTAAGCATAAATTCTGTTTTCTCCAACATAGGTGTGTCCGGTCCATGGCGTCATCCTTACTTGTGGGAACCAATACCAAAGCTTTAGGACACGGATGATGGGAGGGAGCAAATCAGGTCACCTAGATGGAAGGCACCACGGCTTGCAAAACCTTTCTCCCAAAAATAGCCTCAGAAGAAGCAAAAGTATCAAATTTGTAAAATTTGGTAAAAGTGTGCAGTGAAGACCAAGTCGCTGCCTTACATATCTGATCAACAGAAGCCTCGTTCTTGAAGGCCCATGTGGAAGCCACAGCCCTAGTGGAATGAGCTGTGATTCTTTCAGGAGGCTGCCGTCCGGCAGTCTCATAAGCCAATCGGATGATGCTTTTAAGCCAAAAGGAGAGAGAGGTAGAAGTTGCTTTTTGACCTCTCCTTTTACCAGAATAAACAACAAACAAGGAAGATGTTTGTCTGAAATCCTTTGTAGCCTCTAAATAGAATTTTAGAGCACGAACTACATCCAAATTGTGCAACAAACGTTCCTTCTTTGAAACTGGATTCGGACACAAAGAAGGCACAACTATCTCCTGGTTAATATTTTTGTTAGAAACAACTTTCGGAAGAAAACCAGGTTTAGTACGCAAAACCACCTTATCTGCATGGAACACCAGATAAGGAGGAGAACACTGCAGAGCAGATAACTCTGAAACTCTTCTAGCAGAAGAAATTGCAACCAAAAACAAAACTTTCCAAGATAATAACTTAATATCTACGGAATGTAAGGGTTCAAACGGAACCCCTTGAAGAACTGAAAGAACTAAATTGAGACTCCAAGGAGGAGTCAAAGGTTTGTAAACAGGCTTGATTCTAACCAGAGCCTGAACAAAAGCTTGAACATCTGGCACAGCCGCCAGCTTTTTGTGAAGTAAAACAGATAAAGCAGAAATCTGTCCCTTCAAAGAACTTGCAGATAATCCTTTCTCCAAACCCTCTTGTAGAAAGGATAGAATCTTAGGAATTTTTAACTTGTTCCATGGGAATCCTTTCGATTCACACCAACAGATATATTTTTTCCATACTTTATGGTAAATTTTTCTAGTTACAGGCTTTCTAGCCTGAATAAGAGTATCAATGACAGAATCTGAGAACCCACGCTTTGATAAAATCAAGCGTTCAATCTCCAAGCAGTCAGTTGGAGTGAGGCCAGATTCGGATGTTCGAACGGACCTTGAACAAGAAGGTCCTGTCTCAAAGGTAGCTTCCATGGTGGAGCCGATGACATATTCACCAGGTCTGCATACCAAGTTCTGCGTGGCCACGCAGGAGCTATCAAGATCACCAAAGCCCTCTCCTGATTGATCCTGGCTACCAGCCTGGGAATGAGAGGAAACGGTGGGAATACATAAGCTAGGTTGAAGGTCCAGGGCGCTACTAGTGCATCTACTAGAGTCGCCTTGGGATCCCTGGATCTGGACCCGTAGCAAGGAACCTTGAAGTTCTGACGAGACGCCATCAGATCCATGTCTGGAATGCCCCATAATAGAGTTATGTGGGCAAAGATTTCCGGATGGAGTTCCCACTCCCCCGGATGAAATGTCTGACGACTCAGAAAATCCGCTTCCCAATTTTCCACTCCTGGGATGTGGATTGCAGACAAGTGGCAGGAGTGAATCTCCGCCCATTGAATTACTTTGGTCACTTCTTCCATCGCCAGGGAACTCCTTGTTCCCCCCTGATGGTTGATATATGCAACAGTCGTCATGTTGTCTGATTGAAACCTTATGAATTTGGCCTTTGCTAGTTGAGGCCAAGCCTTGAGAGCATTGAATATCGCTCTCAGTTCCAGAATGTTTATCGGGAGAAGAGATTCTTCCCGAGACCATAGACCCTGAGCTTTCAGGGGTTTCCAGACCGCGCCCCAGCCCACCAGACTGGCGTCGGTCGTGACAATGACCCACTCTGGTCTGCGGAAGCTCATCCCTTGAGACAGGTTGTCCAGGGTCAGCCACCAACGGAGTGAATCTCTGGTCCTCTGATCTACTTGGATCGTCGGGGACAAGTCTGTATAATCCCCATTCCACTGTCTGAGCATGCACAGTTGTAATGGTCTTAGATGAATTCGCGCAAAAGGAACTATGTCCATTGCCGCAACCATCAAACCTATTACTTCCATCAGTATGTCGTCCAAGTAAGGTACTACTGCAATGCCCCTTGGCCTTAGCACCGCTAGAAGGGACCCTAGTACCTTTGTGAAAATTCTTGGAGCAGTGGCTAATCCGAATGGAAGTGCCACAAACTGGTAATGCTTGTCCAGAAAGGCGAACCTTAGGAACCGATGATGTTCCTTGTGGATAGGAATATGTAGATACGCATCCTTTAAATCCACCGTGGTCATGAATTGACCTTCCTGGATGGTAGGAAGAATTGTCCGAATGGTTTCCATTTTGAACGATGGAACCCTGAGAAATTTGTTTAGGATCTTGAGATCCAAAATTGGCCTGAATGTTCCCTCTTTTTTGGGAACTATGAACAGATTGGAGTAAAACCCCATCCCTTGTTCTCCTAATGGAACAGGATGAATCACTCCCATTTTTAACAGGTCTTCTACACAATGTAAGAATGCCTGTCTTTTTATTTGGTCTGAAGACAATTGAGACCTGTGGAACCTTCCCCTTGGGGGTAGTTCCTTGAATTCCAGGAGATAACCTTGAGAAACTATTTCTAGTGCCCAAGGATCCTGAACATCTCTTGCCCAAGCCTGAGCGAAGAGAGAGAGTCTGCCCCCCACCAGATCCGGTCCCGGATCGGGGGCCAGCATCTCATGCTGTCTTAGTAGCGGTAGCAGGCTTCTTGGCCTGCTTACCTTTGTTCCAGCCTTGCATCGGTCTCCAGGCTGGCTTGGTTTGAGAAGAATTACCCTCTTGCTTAGAGGATGTAGAATTTGAGGCTGGTCCGTTTCTGCGAAAGGGACGAAAATTTGTTTTATTTTTAGCCTTAAAAGACCTATCCTGAGGAAGGATGTGGCCCTTTCCCCCAGTGATGTCTGAAATAATCTCTTTCAAGTCAGGGCCAAACAGCGTTTTTCCCTTGAAAGGGATGTTAAGCAATTTGTTCTTGGAGGACACATCCGCTGACCAAGACTTTAGCCAAAGCGCTCTGCGCGCCACAATAGCAAAACCTGAATTTTTCGCCGCTAATCTAGCTAATTGCAAAGTGGCGTCTAAGGTAAAAGAGTTAGCCAATTTAAGTGCTTGAACTCTGTCCATAACCTCCTCAAAAGAAGATGCTTTATTGAGCGACTTTTCTAGTTCTTCGAACCAGAAACACGCTGCTGTAGTGACAGGAACAATGCATGAAATTGGTTGTAGAAGGTAACCTTGCTGAACAAACCTCTTTTTAAGCAAACCCTCTAATTTTTTATCCATAGGATCTTTGAAAGCACAACTATCTTCTATAGGGATAGTGGTGCGTTTGTTTAGAGTAGAAACCGCCCCCTCGACCTTGGGGACTGTCTGCCATAAGTCCTTCCTGGGGTCGACCATAGGAAATAATTTCTTAAATATAGGGGGAGGGACAAAAGGTATGCCGGGCCTTTCCCATTCTTTATTTACAATGTCCGCCACCCGCTTGGGTATAGGAAAACTTCGGGGGGCACCGGGACCTCTAGGAACTTGTCCATCTTACATAATTTCTCTGGAATGACCAAATTGTCACAATCATCCAGAGTAGATAACACCTCCTTAAGCAGAGCGCGGAGATGTTCCAATTTAAATTTGAATGTAATAACGTCAGGTTCAGCTTGTTGAGAAATTTTTCCTGAATCTGAAATTTCTCCCTCAGACAAAACCTCCCTGGCCCCTTCAGACTGGTGTAAGGGCATGTCAGAACCATTATCATCAGCGTCCTCATGCTCTTCAGTATCTAAAACAGAGCAGTCGCGCTTTCGCTGATAAGTGGGCATTTTGGCTAAAATGTTTTTAATAGAATTATCCATTACAGCCGTTAATTGTTGCATAGTAAGGAGGATTGGCGCACTAGATGAACTAGGGACCTCCTGAGTGGGCAAGACTGGTGTAGACATAGAAGGAGATGATGCAGTACCATGCTTACTCCCCTCACTTAAGGAATCATTTTGGGCAACATTATTATCAGTGGCATCATTGTCCCTACTTTGTTTGTCACAATCATCACATATATTTAAATGGAGAGGAACCTTGGCTTCCGAACATACAGAACATCGTCTATCTGATGGTTCAGACATGTTAATAGGCATAAACTTAATAACAAAGCACAAAAAAACGTTTTAAAATAAAACCGTTACTGTCACTTTAAATTTTAAACTGAACACACTTTATTACTGAATATGTGCAAAAGTATGAAGGAATTGTTCAAAATTCACCAAAATTTCACCACAGTGTCTTAAAGCCTTAAAAGTATTGAACACCAAATTTGAAAGCTTTAACTCTTAAAATAATGGAACCGGAGCCGTTTTTACATTTAACCCCTATACAGTCCCTGGTATCTGCTTTGCTGAGACCCAACCAAGCCCAGAGGGGAATACGATACCAAATGACGCCTTCAATAAGCTTTTTCAGTGGATCTGAGCTCCTCACACATGCATCTGCATGCCTTGCTTCTCAAAAACAACTGCGCATTAGTGGCGCGAAAATGAGGCTCTGCCTATGACTAGAAAAGGCCCCCAGTGAAAAAGGTGTCCAATACAGTGCCTGCCGTTTTTTTAACAGAATTCCCAAGATTAAAATAACTCTTCAAAGTTATAAACCATTAAATATGCTTATAAAGTAATCGTTTTAGCCCAGAAAAATGTCTACCAGTCTTTAAAGCCCTTGTGAAGCCCTTTATTCTTATATTTAAAACTAAGAAAATGGCTTACCGGATCCCATAGGGAAAATGACAGCTTCCAGCATTACCAAGTCTTGTTAGAAATGTGTCATACCTCAAGCAGCAAAAGTCTGCTCACTGTTTCCCCCAACTGAAGTTAATTCATCTCAACAGTCCTGCGTGGAAACAGCCATCGATTTTAGTAACGGTTGCTAAAATCATTTTCCTCTTACAAACAGAAATCTTCATCTCTTTTCTGTTTCAGAGTAAATAGTACATACCAGCACTATTTTAAAATAACAAACTCTTGATTGAAGAATAAAAACTACATTTAAACACCAAAAAACTCTTAGCCATCTCCGTGGAGATGTTGCCTGTGCAACGGCAAAGAGAATGACTGGGGAAGGCGGAGCCTAGGAGGGATCATGTGACCAGCTTTGCTGGGCTCTTTGCCATTTCCTGTTGGGGAAGAGAATATCCCACAAGTAAGGATGACGCCGTGGACCGGACACACCTATGTTGGAGAAATCAAGCTCTACTCATAACTAAAATATATTGTGAACACTTGGGATAGTCCAGGAGAAAGCATATTTGACACATGGCATTTGTGATATTGTAAAAGGAACATCTCCCATTCCTAGACATAGGATTGGTTAAAGTACTGTATAGGTGGTTTCTATAAATTCTTGCACTGTGGGAGGGTAAGCAGAGTATAAA
Source organism: Bombina bombina (assembly GCF_027579735.1). Lineage (NCBI taxonomy): Eukaryota > Metazoa > Chordata > Amphibia > Anura > Bombinatoridae > Bombina > Bombina bombina. Next base: position 719,490,068 of record NC_069504.1, read on the forward strand.
CGGTGTGCGGCAAAATCTAAATTTATCTGTCAGCTAGAGATAAGACTATAAGTGGAATTTTTAGAAGTTCAAACTAACTGCCTATAATAAAATATTAGTGAGGTAAAAGGACATAATACCAAAAGATCTGATTGACATATATTGAGATTCTTATTTTTGGATTAAGGTTTAAGATAGAGTAATATTACACACAATATACACAGGGTTTAAGGAAAAAAGGAACGAAGAAAAAAAAAAAAAGGGGAAAAGGAAAGGAAAAGAGAAAAAAAAGGGAAAGAAATGGTTGAATAAAAAGATCTGGAAATCACAGCTCTGTAGGAGGTGTGAGAAATAGAGTAATACACGATAAATGTAGAGTTAGGACACATCAGCACTATAAGCAGTGAACACACTGGTTAAATAAAATCTCAAAAATCTAGACCAAGAGGGTCTGAACAATTCAAGTTGCTTTTGACACTGCGAGATAGAAGAATGCACTTTCAATATTAAAAGAAAAGAAAGAATAAGGGAAAAGGGAGAGGGAAGAGAATAGTTAGAATTTGTTTGTCACTAGTAAATATAACCACTATAATTTTGTTACTCTATTTTAGATATATATATGGAAAAATATCTAAATAAAAGTAAAACCACCTCACCAAATATGTCCTCTAGAAATAAGAACCAGGAAAGAAAGGGGAGTAGAATTTCATTAGAACCCCATGGGGGAGCAGTGGAAACAAGTCTTATCCAGAACTCGAATAATGAAGAGTTAATAAAACAACTGGACGCATTATTTACGCCTAAGTTTGAGTTGATACAAAATAATATATCCACATTAACATTTGAGATCAAACAGTTTGCAACCAGACTAAACAATGTAGAGCAAAGAATTTCAGACATTGAAGATGGGGCTGCACAGAGGGAACAGGCTTTTCATACTATGTCCATCCAAATCGAAAGTATGAAAAATAAAATAGAGGACATAGAAAATAGGGCCAGGAGAAATAATCTACGCCTTATTGGCCTAACGGAAGAAATACAAGAAAAAGACCTTAAAAGATTTGTTGAGGTAGAGCTAATGGGACTATTAAAGATTAGAGCAGAAGACCACGATATAGTGATTGAACTAATTCATAGAATAGGCCCAGAGAGGAATGAGGAAGGGAGAAATAAAGGGAGCAGACCGATCATTATGAAATTATTAAATTTCCAAGGAAAGATCCAAATTATGAATGCCTATAGAAAGGCAAATGGCGAAATTAATTATAAAGGAAAGAAAATCTTACTGTTTAATGATTTTTCATATGAAACATCAAATAAAAGGCGTATACTAGCCCCAATTTGTACGAAATTGATCCAGGAGGGATACCGAGCCAGACTCCTGTACCCAGCTAGACTTAGCATCCAAACTAAGCAAGGAAACAAAATTTTTACTGAAAGTGACGAAGTTAATAAATTCTTAGAAAATCATAGAGATAGTCTGGAGAAGTAGGAAGATCAATGTAGGTCTAATAGGTTTTCATAGTGTAATAATGGCTATAAAGTTAAATAGCCTGAGGGTATGTTTTTATTGGGGGGTTACAGCCAAAGTTATGTTTTTAGGAAAACTCAAATGTATAGAATTAAAATATGGGGTTCATGTTGGGATTACTTTTTTTTTTTTTTCTTTTCTTCCTGCTATGTGGGACTCTCCCCCCCCCTCTCATCTCCCAACTTTTTCTCCTTACCTTAAGTAACTGGTAAAATGAGTCTGAAAATTGTTTCATGGAACGTAGATGGGATTACATCACCCATCAAGCGTAAAGCTATCTTAAGGTACGCAAAGAAATTGGGAACCCAAATACTACTGTCATTTTAGAGGAATCTGATATCAAATTGTTAAGTAAGGGATTGAATTTTGCACCCAAGGCACCTCCTAACAAATTCGAAGTTTTTATTGATGTCCAGAAATTTCTACGTAAATTAACTCTTAAACGCTACTTTTTGAAGAACCCTTGTAATAGAGGTAACCATAACCCAGAATATTTAGAATGCAAAGATTTAGATACCCTAAAAATACTTAGGGATCTAGAGAGACACAATTTAGACTTAACTCAAACAACAGGTGATGAAGTCTCCTCAGAAATTAATCTGATGGATTTATCCATCTATGAAGAAGAACAGTCTATTATTCATTCTTGCTTCAAAAAGAAATCAAATTTTTACCCTATAGGGGCCCAAGGGGATCAGATCCCAGTATTCGGAAAACTAATTATGGATGAATTTGAAAAAGCTTTTAATAAACCCACTAAATCTCTAAACAAATACATTGACAATCTCACCACCCTTGAACGCAAGTCTTTGAAGTGTCTCAAGGACAATACTAATATTGTCATCAGGAATGCGGACAAGGGTGGTGGGATTGTCATACAAGACCAAGATGTATATCTAAAGGAAGCCTTCCGTTTATTGGAAGACAAATCTACCTATCTAATATTAGAGAGGGATCCCACTATAGGGTATGTCAGAGATTTAAAGAATCTTTTATGCAAAGCCAAGGATAAGATGGTTCTAACAAATGATGAGTATGCTTTTCTTTTTGAAGCATCCCCTAAAGTTGCGGGATTTTATCATTTACCTAAAGTCCATAAGGACCCCATCAATCCCCCAGGTAGGCCCATAGTGTCTGGCATAGATTCTCTATGTAACCACTTATCCCAATATGTGGATCATTTCTTACAGCCAATGGTACAGAAAACTAGGGCCTACCTGAGAGATAGTACACAAGTTATTACGAATTTTGAGGGTGTTGCATGGAAAGATGATTATTGGTTTGTTACATGTGATGTGACCTCCTTATATACCTGCATCCCCCATAGGCAAGGTATTATGGCCGTCTCATCTGAGCTATCAAAATGGAACATTCCTAGAGAACATTCAGATTTCATCATTGAGTCCATCTCATTTATCCTTGAGCATAATTATTTTCTATTTGAGAAAATATTCTATAAACAGATAAAAGGGACCGCAATGGGGACCACCTTTGCGCCCTCGTATGCTAATTTGTATGTTAACAGTTTCGAACACAAGCATATATGGTTTAACAATCCTTTCCATGAAAATATTATTAAATTTCATCGATATATCGATGATATTATTATTTTATGGAGGGGTGATAAATCAGATATCGATAAATTCATTAATCACATGAACCATAATAGCTATAATCTTGTTTTCACTGCAAATGTTTCCAATATTAAGATGGAGTTCCTAGATCTCCTACTATATATGGACGATAGCAAACAGCCACTACTAACTATAGAAAACCAACTGAGAAAAATAGCTATATAGAAGCTACAAGTGGCCACAAAAAAGAGTTGGATCTCAAATGTGCCATATGGCCAATATCTTCGGATGCGAAAGAATTGCACTCATACTTCTAATTTCATTTCTGAGGCAGCTATTCTAGATAAGAAATTTGCTAACAAGGGTTATAAAAAAGAACTGTTAGTGGAGGCTAAAGAGAAAGCGTTACAAATGAACAGATATGACTTACTTAATAAGACTAATGCTGCCAAGGCAAGGGACAACTTTACTATTGATACACCCAAGTTCATTACAAGGTATAATGAAGGTGCCAATATTATACAACGTGTGTTGAAGAAACATTGGGTCATTTTAAAAACTGACCCTATCCTTGGAAATTTGTTGGCAGACAAACCTCAAGTCATTTTTAAAAAAGGAAGAAATTTGAAAAATTTATTGGCTCCTAGTAAGCTTAGGGATTCAGTAGTATCTGTGGATAACACACGTAATTGGTTAAGTGTTAAAAAAGGAACCTTTAGGTGCATGAAATCAATATGCAACATGTGTAGTCATGTTGACAATTCCCCTACCTTTACCAATTGGGATGGAACTCAGAGGTTCAATATTAATTGGAGGTCTACCTGTGATTCCACCTATGTGATTTATTTAATTAATTGTGGGTGTGGCCTTCTCTATGTAGGACGCACGAAAAGGAAGATAAGAACTCGAACTAATGAGCACATATATAATATTAAAATAGCCAAGAAAGAAAACATAATTTATGCTTACCTGATAAATTCCTTTCTTCTGTAGTGTGATCAGTCCACGGGTCATCATTACTTCTGGGATATTACTCCTCCCCAACAGGAAGTGCAAGAGGATTCACCCAGCAGAGCTGTATATAGCTCCTCCCCTCTACGTCACTCCCAGTCATTCGACCAAGGACCAACGAGAAAGGAAAAGCCAAGGGTGAAGTGGTGACTGGAGTATAAATTAAAAAATATTTACCTGCCTTAAAAACAGGGCGGGCCGTGGACTGATCACACTACAGAAGAAAGGAATTTATCAGGTAAGCATAAATTATGTTTTCTTCTGTTAAGTGTGATCAGTCCACGGGTCATCATTACTTCTGGGATACCAATACCAAAGCAAAAGTACACGGATGACGGGAGGGATAGGCAGGCTCTTTATACAGAAGGAACCACTGCCTGAAGAACCTTTCTCCCAAAAATAGCCTCCGATGAAGCAAAAGTGTCAAATTTGTAAAATTTGGAAAAAGTATGAAGCGAAGACCAAGTTGCAGCCTTGCAAATCTGTTCAACAGAGGCCTCATTCTTGAAGGCCCAAGTGGAAGCCACAGCTCTAGTAGAATGAGCTGTAATTCTTTCAGGAGGCTGCTGTCCAGCAGTCTCATAAGCTAAACGAATTATGCTACGAAGCCAAAAAGAAAGAGAGGTAGCGGAAGCTTTTTGACCTCTCCTCTGCCCAGAGTAAATGACAAACAGAGAAGACGTTTGTCGAAATTCCTTAGTTGCCTGTAAGTAAAATTTTAGAGCACGGACTACATCCAGGTTGTGCAGTAGACGTTCCTTCTTTGAAGAAGGATTTGGGCATAAAGAAGGAACAACAATCTCTTGATTGATATTCCTGTTAGTAACTACCTTAGGTAAGAACCCAGGTTTAGTACGCAGGACAACCTTATCCGAATGAAAAATCAAATAAGGAGAATCACAATGTAAGGCTGATAATTCAGAGACTCTTCGAGCCGAGGAAATAGCCATTAAAAATAGAACTTTCCAAGATAACAACTTTATATCAATGGAATGAAGGGGTTCAAACGGAACGCCCTGTAAAACATTAAGAACAAGGTTTAAACTCCATGGTGGAGCAACAGTTTTAAACACAGGCTTAATCCTGGCCAAAGCCTGACAAAAAGCCTGGACGTCAGGAACTTCTGACAGACGTTTGTGTAACAGAATGGACAGAGCTGAGATCTGTCCCTTTAATGAACTAGCAGATAAACCCTTTTCTAAACCTTCTTGTAGAAAAGACAATATCCTAGGAATCCTAACCTTACTCCAAGAGTAACCTTTGGATTCATACCAATATAGGTATTTACGCCATATCTTATGGTAAATCTTTCTGGTAACAGGTTTCCTAGCCTGTATTAAGGTATCAATAACTGACTCAGAAAACCCACGTCTTGATAAAATCAAGCGTTCAATTTCCAAGCAGTCAGCTTCAGAGAAGTTAGATTTTGATGTTTGAAGGGACCCCTGTATCAGAAGGTCCTGTTTCAGAGGTAGAGACCAAGGTGGACAGGATGACATGTCCACCAGGTCTGCATACCAAGTCCTGCGTGGCCACGCAGGTGCTATTAGAATCACTGATGCTCTCTCTTGTTTGATTCTGGCAATCAATCGAGGAAGCAACGGGAAGGGTGGAAACACGTAAGCCATCCTGAAGTCCCAAGGTGCTGTCAGAGCATCTATCAGGACTGCTCCTGGATCCCTGGATCTGGACCCGTAACGAGGAAGCTTGGCGTTCTGTCGAGACGCCATGAGATCTATCTCTGGTTTGCCCCAACGTCGAAGTATTTGGGCAAAGACCTCCGGATGAAGTTCCCACTCCCCCGGATGAAAAGTCTGACGACTTAAGAAATCCGCCTCCCAGTTCTCCACTCCCGGGATGTGGATTGCTGACAGGTGGCAAGAGTGAGACTCTGCCCAGCGAATTATCTTTGATACTTCCATCATAGCTAGGGAGCTTCTTGTCCCTCCCTGATGGTTGATGTAAGCTACAGTCGTGATGTTGTCCGACTGAAACCTGATGAACCCCCGAGTTGTCAACTGGGGCCAAGCCAGGAGGGCATTGAGAACTGCTCTCAATTCCAGAATGTTTATTGGCAGGAGACTCTCCTCCTGACTCCATTGTCCCTGAGCCTTCAGAGAATTCCAGACGGCACCCCAACCTAGAAGGCTGGCGTCTGTTGTTACAATTGTCCAGTCTGGTCTGCTGAATGGCATCCCCCTGGACAGATGTGGCCGAGAAAGCCACCATAGAAGAGAATTTCTGGTCTCTTGATCCAGATTCAGAGAAGGGGATAAGTCTGAGTAATCCCCATTCCACTGACTTAGCATGCACAGTTGCAGTGGTCTGAGGTGTAAGCGTGCAAAGGGTACTATGTCCATTGCCGCTACCATTAAGCCGATTACCTCCATGCATTGAGCCACTGACGGGTGTTGAATGGAATGAAGGGTGCGGCAAGCACTTTGAAGTCTTGTTAGCCTGTCCTCTGTCAGGTAAATCTTCATTTCTACAGAATCTATAAGAGTCCCCAGGAAGGGAACTCTTGTGAGTGGAACGAGTGAACTTTTCTTTTCGTTCACCTTCCATCCATGTGACCTTAGAAATGCCAGCACTAACTCTGTATGAGACTTGGCAGTTTGAAAGCTTGAAGCTTGTATCAGAATGTCGTCTAGGTAAGGAGCTACCGAGATTCCCCGCGGTCTTAGTACCGCCAGAAGAGCACCCAGAACCTTTGTGAAGATTCTTGGAGCTGTAGCCAATCCGAATGGAAGAGCCACAAACTTGTAATGCCTGTCTAGGAAGGCAAACCTTAGGTACCGATAATGATCTTTGTGAATCGGTATGTGAAGGTAAGCATCTTTTAAATCTACAGTGGTCATGTACTGACCCTCTTGGATCATAGGTAAAATTGTCCGAATAGTCTCCATCTTGAACGATGGAACTCTTAGGAATTTGTTTAGGATCTTTAAGTCCAGGATTGGTCTGAAAGTTCCCTCTTTTTTGGGAACCACAAACAGATTTGAGTAAAACCCCTGTCCCTGTTCCGATCGTGGAACTGGATGGATTACTCCCATTAACAAGAGCTCTTGTACGCAGCGTAGAAACGCCTCTTTCTTTGTCTGGATTGTTGACAATCTTGACAGATGAAATCTCTCTCTTGGAGGAGAGTATTTGAAGTCCAGTAGGTATCCCTGAGATATTATCTCTAGCGCCCAGGGATCCTGAACATCTCTTGCCGAAGCCTGGGCGAAGAGAGAAAGTCTGCCCCCCACTAGATCCGATCCCGGATCGGGGGCCCTCAATTCATGCTGTTTTAGGGGCAGCAGCAGGTTTCCTAGTCTGCTTGCCCTTGTTCCAGGACTGGTTAGGTTTCCAGCCTTGTCTGTAGCGAGCAACAGCTCCTTCCTGTTTTGGTGCAGAGGAAGTTGATGCTGCTCCTGCTTTGAAATTACGAAAGGAACGAAAATTAGACTGTCTAGTCTTGGCTTTGGCTTTGTCCTGAGGCAGGGCATGGCCTTTACCTCCTGTAATGTCAGCGATAATCTCTTTCAACCCGGGCCCGAATAAGGTCTGCCCTTTGAAAGGTATATTAAGCAATTTAGACTTAGAAGTAACATCAGCTGACCAGGATTTTAGCCACAGCGCCCTGCGTGCCTGAATGGCGAATCCTGAATTTTTCGCCGTAAGTTTAGTAAGATGTACTACGGCCTCCGAAATGAAAGAATTAGCTAGTTTAAGGACTCTAAGCCTGTCCGTAAGGTCGTCCAGAGTAGCTGAACCAATGTTCTCTTCCAGAGACTCAATCCAGAATGCCGCTGCAGCCGTGATCGGCGCAATGCATGCAAGGGGTTGCAATATAAAACCTTGTTGAACAAACATTTTCTTAAGGTAACCCTCTAACTTTTTATCCATTGGATCTGAAAAAGCACAGCTATCCTCCACCGGGATAGTGGTACGCTTAGCTAAGGTAGAAACTGCTCCCTCCACCTTAGGGACCGTTTGCCATAAGTCCCTTGTGGTGGCGTCTATTGGAAACATTTTTCTAAATATCGGAGGGGGTGAGAACGGCACCCCGGGTCTATCCCACTCCTTAGTAACAATTTCAGTAAGTCTCTTAGGTATAGGAAAAACCTCAGTACTCGTCGGTACCGCAAAATATTTATCCAACCTACACATTTTCTCTGGTATTGCAACTGTGTTACAATCATTCAGAGCCGCTAACACCTCCCCTAGTAATACACAGAGGTTTTCCAGTTTAAATTTAAAATTTGAAATATCTGAATCCAGTCTGTTTGGATCAGAACCGTCACCCACAGAATGAAGTTCTCCGTCCTCATGTTCTGCCACCTGTGACGCAGTGTCTGACATGGCCCTAATATTATCAGCGCACTCTGTTCTCACCCCAGAGTGATCACGCTTACCTCTTAGTTCTGGTAATTTAGCCAAAACCTCAGTCATAACAGTAGCCATATCCTGTAATGTGATTTGTAATGGCCGCCCAGATGTACTCGGCGCTACAATATCACGCACCTCCCTCTGAGCGGGAGATGTAGGTACTGACACGTGAGGCGAGTTAGTCGGCATAACTCTCCCCTCGTTGTTTGGTGAAATTTGTTCAATTTGTACAGATTGACTTTTATTTAAAGTAGCATCAATACAGTTAGTACATAAATTTCTATTGGGCTCCACTTTGGCATTGCAACAAATGACACAGGTATCATCCTCTGAATCAGACATGTTTAACACACTAGCAAATAAACTTGCAACTTGGAAATACAATTCAATTAGAATAATATTAAAACGTACTGTGCCTTTAAGAAGCACAGAAGATTTATGACAGTTGAAAATTAATAAATTGAAACAGTTATAGCCTCAATCCTTGTAAACAACACAACTTTAGCAAAGGTTTAATCCCATTAGCAAAGATAACAAATTCTGAAAGCAGGAAACAAATTACAGAATAAACGTTTTTTATCTCAGTCAAACTATAATTCTCACAGCTCTGCTGAGAGAAATTACCTCCCTCAAAATAAGTTTTGAAGACCCCTGAGCTCTGTAGAGATGAACCGGATCATGCAGGGAATACAATGAGTTGCTGACTGAAATATTTGATGCTTAGTAAAAGCGCCAAAAAACGGCCCCTCCCCCTCACACACAGCAGTGAGGGAGAACAGAAACTGTCAGAAAACAGATTAAGCAACTGCCAAGTGGAAAAATAGTGCCCAAACATTTATTCACTCAGTACCTCAGCAAATGAAAACGATTTTACATTCCAGCAAAAACGTTAAACATAATCTCTAGTTATTAAACAGCTTTATGTATTTCATACAGTGTAATTCTAGTGAAGTACCATTCCCCAGAATACTGAAGTGTAAAGTATACATACATGACATTATATCGGTATGGCAGGATTTTCTCATCAATTCCATTGTCAGAAAATAAAAACTGCTACATACCTCTATGCAGATTCATCTGCCCGCTGTCCCCTGATCTGAAGTTTACCTCTCCTCAGATGGCCGAGAAACAGCAATATGATCTTAACTACTCCGGCTAAAATCATAACAAAAACTCTGGTAGATTCTTCTTCAAACTCTGCCAGAGAGATAATAACACACTCCGGTGCTATTTTAAAATAACAAACTTTTGATTGAAGATATAAAACTAAGTATAATCACCATAGTCCTCTCACACATCCTATCTAGTCGTTGGGTGCAAGAGAATGACTGGGAGTGACGTAGAGGGGAGGAGCTATATACAGCTCTGCTGGGTGAATCCTCTTGCACTTCCTGTTGGGGAGGAGTAATATCCCAGAAGTAATGATGACCCGTGGACTGATCACACTTAACAGAAGAAAGAGCAGTTAAACATAGTATCCCAATCCATTTTTCTGAAATGCATAATTGTAATCCTTCTTCTCTAAAAGTAAAAGTGATTGATTGGATCCCCCCTAATAATCATAATAGACTCCTAACTTTGAGACAACAGGAGACATACTGGATTTACAAACTAGGTAGTCTGCAACCTAGAGGTCTTAATGTTGATTTGGACCTTGCCGCTCATATGTAATTCTTGTTTTGGGAGATGTGATCTTATTCTGAGGTTTATGTATGTGTTTTTATAAGAATATTTGTGGAGATTTTGGAAACGAGTTTATTAATTCATTTTCCTAGCTTATTTTAATTTTTAATTTTTAAGTACTCTTTGTTGGAGTATTTTATTAATTTAAGGAATTTTTTATAAGGAACTTTTTAAGGGGAATTTTTTTGATTTTTCTGAATTATTAAAAATACTTATGATAGTTTTATTCCACTTATGACAAATTATTAAGAATTTTTTGAAAATACTTATGACATCTTTATTCCACTGCCATGAAGGATATTTATAGGATTTGATGATGAGTCTGTTAAGAATTATTGTTACTAGATGGTAGGGATGTGTTTTTTGTGTGTGTGTTCTTTGTAGATGATAGTATGTCCTTCCAGACCCGCTGCCCCTTTTCCTTCAAAGTAAATTCATATTTCCTTTAGTATTTTTTTAGATGGATTTGCCCTGCCCATATATATATATATATATATATATATTTTTTTTTATAGCACAGTGTGTATATATATATATATATATTTTTTTTTTATATTTTTATATTATTTTAGATGATATTTAAATGTGATTATCTTTATTTAATTATGTCTGGACAAATTTGTGAATGTATTTTGATTCTTGACAATTAATTTATGTATATCAAATTTTACCAGTGGAGTGTTTACTTATGGTTATAGTGAATTTTTGAAGATTAATTTTGTTTCATAATTTGGTTTTGTTTGTTTATTAGGATGATTATGTATATATGTTTTTTATATCACGATTGCATATTATTGATCTCTGTATGTATTATGTTCTATATATTTTAATATTGTTTTTGGGTCGTTTATTTAATCATGTAATAGGGTGTTTTGTGTACTATATACCATCAGAGGGCGCTCTTGCTCTGTGTATAAATTGGCTATGCAATATCCCTTTGAATCACCACATTGGAACTTTTTACAAACTTTACCCTTGAAAAAGTCCGGCCGGGTCCGGACGAAACGCGTAGGGATCTCACAAAGGGTTACTTGTCTCTTCAGACAGTTTTGACAGCTGAGAGGTTGAGGCCTAAAGGGGGACGCTCCAGATCCTGTATCTCGCAGTGACGTCAGACGCCGACTTTCTGTTCGGCGGTCCACCGCTACATCTGGACATATCTCTGCCTGCTTGTTCAGGACTCAGACTGCTGCTGTTTCTGATTTTAACCGGGGAATACATCTGCTTAACTAAGTGTAAGTTACTATGTTTATTTTAAATACTTGTTTGTAATAAAATACTCAAGCTTGTTTGCGCTTCTTGTACCTCTTTTGCTCTAGTTTGTACCTGTGTATGTGTCTGAGTGTGTGGATGTATGTGTATATCTGTGTGAAAGTCAAAAAGAATCACCAGCACTAAACCTACGTAGTGGTTTTTTATATTGTATTATTTATGTAGTTGTATAAGGCTATAGCTTGCCTTAAAGATTATAAATCTCTGTGTGGGTGAGATTCTCTATTGTGTATAGTGTGCGTATTGCATTAACAAATTTAGCTAATAGATATGTCTTAATCCATATATGTTTGTACAGAACACTGTTAACTTGAGATATCCAAACACCCAAAATAAATAGCGTGCTTCCTTAGTATTGACACAGTGTACCCATGTCGCTGTTGGACATATAAGAAAAAAGAGCAATCAATGATGGTTAAAAGGCGCTCTGCTATGGCCACTTTTTTTCAAGGCAAAGGGGCCTATTTAACAAAGGTCTGTCGGACCTGATCCGACAGTGTGGATCAGGTCCCACAGACCTCGCTGAATGCGGAGAGCAATACGCTCTCCGTATTCAGCATTGCACCAGCAGCTCTTGTGAGCTGCTGGTGCAACGCCGCCCCCTGCAGATTCGCGGCCGCCAGCAGGGGGATGTCAATCAACCTGATCGTACTCGATCGGGTTGAATTGCGGCGATGTCTGTCCGCCTGCTCAGAGCAGGCGGACAGGTTACCAATCCATGATGAGGTAAGATAATAGCATTGTAAAAAATGTATAAAGATGTTTCCAGGTAAGACCTTGATGATATAAGGTCGTCACTTGTTTGTATAGTCTATTGACTATTCTTATTAGCTTCTAATGTAATTTAAAAGCTAATGGGCTGGTAGTTCCAAGATGTGTGTGTACAATTACACTTGGAATCCAGCTGTAGCATATATGTAAAAAGCAGTCTTAGTGCCGTGTTATAGTAAAAAACAGAGGGTGATCAGCTGTTAAAAACAAAACAAACTGTCTGCCGGTTGGAGAATAGCCTTTCTGCCCACTAGTATCGTCGATAGACTATACAAACAAGTGACGACCTTATATCATCAAGGTCTTACCTGGAAACATCTTTATACATTTTTTACAATGCTATTATCTTACCTCATCATGGATTGAGGTTTATAAATGTAAGCATAATACCATTTGTACACAATAAATTTTATGTCATACAGTTTTACGCTATATGTGTTTTTCTCTTTTCCTGCATAAACCTGGGGTACCTGGGCCATTGCTCCTAACAACCTGAGAGGATAAAAAGATTCTCACCAGCTCATGAAAGAACAGCAGAGAGTCCAGGATTACCATTGAGTACAAAGACTACTGCCAACAGAAAGAAAAATAAAGTGGACCAAAAAAACTTAAAGATACCGGGGTTAAAAGACAGAACCATCTTTAAATCACGCAGAGCAGACACCTTACCTCATAAGATTGAGGTTGGAGCTGGTAAGCAGGAAATCCTTACTTCATTATACACACTGAAGGAATTAACAACAAAAGAAAATCTTAATAACAATATACTGCTATTTATTAAGATCAGCTTTGCTTTTGTTTTAAGAAGAACTTTCACATACTTTGCCTTGAAAAAAAGTGGCCATAGCAGAGCGCCTTTTAACCATAATTGATTGCTCTTTTTTCTTATATGTGTATATCTGTGTGTGTGTTATATCTGTGTGGTACAGTGCATTGCCCCATTTCTTTTAAGTATTTTTTGTTCTGGGTAGAGGCCCCGTGCTGTCAATCTGCCTAGGGACCACACTGACTGCCTGATAAAATAAGATATGGTTGGATTGTGTTTTAACTTTTGTGAAAATAAAGTATTTTAACTTTCAAACTGGGACCCCTATCTACTTTGTGTTGTGACGTCTCAAGAGCCCATAGGGCAGCATGGTCTACAGAGTATCACATGACCTTCTCTGACTACCTGTGCTTGCTTCTCCTATCAAGAGATGGATTGCGCAACCAATAGTATTGCTTGAAGACAGGCTTGGGGGTTTCTGAAGGAGGACAAAACCATTAATTGGGAAGTAACGTCCCGGTCCCGGTTTGGGAGATCCGCGGGTGAACGAAGTGATAAAGCTGAGCCGGTTTAAAGTCTTAAGACCAAACGGAACCCTTTAGCAGATAAGCTGGACAGCATGGTAAGCAACAGCATACTATTTTTCATACCATTAGTTACTGTTATCACTATATTTTAGGCCTTACAATACCTCCTCTTTGTATTGAGAGCTAACTACTGAAAAACACGGAGGAGTTCAGACTTTCTAATTTTATTAGTACAGCTTTTTGAACTAGGTATTTGTACCTGTGACGCTGCATATTAAAATCTTTTTTTCTCTTGTGCAAAAGGATTGTATCATCTTTCTTAGCCTCAAGTATAAAATTAAAAATTTTGACCCGAACATACAAAGCCCTCACCAATACTGCACCATTCTATATTTCTGCACTTGTCTGCAAATACTCCCCTATCTGCCCCTCTGCCCTCTTCATCTCTCATTACTCCCTCACACTCTTATTTGCAAGACTTTTCTAGAACTGCATAGTATGGAACTTCTTGTCTTACTCGATCAGACTTGCCTCTAAAGCGTTCCTTAAAAACATTTGTTCAGGGATGCATACAGCTTAATTTAAGATGATCCGCTCTGAACCTGATTTCATGCACTATAAGTTAATCCTTTACTCTTACGCCTCTGCCCTTCACTTAGCTAAGCAAACCTACTTCTCTTATATCCACTTACCCCTCAAACCCTAATAGACTCTTCTCAATTTTCAACTCTCTTCTCTACCCACCTGCACCACCCCCCTCATCTGCGTCCAGTGCTCAAGACCTGGCTGACTACTTTTTCAATAAAACACTTACCATCCGAAGAAACATCCCAACACAAGCCTGCAATCTCCCAACTTCACTCCCAGTCACCCCCTCTGCATCCTCCTCCTAACCACTGAGAGTGAAGTGGCTTAACTATTGTCTTCCTTACATCTCACTACCTGCCCACTTGACCCTATTCCTTTGCATCTAATACCTTCTCTGTCTCCCACCCTCACTCCGGCTCTTACCCACATATTCAACCTATCCCTTTCTACCGGCTCATTTCCTGCCTCCTTCAAACATGCAAAGGTCACCCCATCCTCAAAAAAACCCTCCCTTGACCCTAACTCTCCTGCAAACAACCGCCCCATATCACTGCTCCCGCTAGCTTAAAAAATCCTTGAAAAACTATTTTTCGATCGCCTAACCCACTTCCTGTCCTCCAACTCACTGCTCGACCCCCTGCAATCTGGCTTCCGTCCCCAACACTTAACTGAGACTGCCCTCACCAAGGTTACTAACGATCTCCTTTCTGCTAAAAACAAAGGCTACTACTCTATACTCATCTTACTTGACCTCTCTGCTGCCTTTGACACTGTTGACTATCCCCTTCTCCTATGGACTCTCAGCTCTCTTGGGCTCTGTGACACTGCCCTCTCCTGGATTCACTCTTATCTCTCTAACAGATCCTTCTCCGTCTCTTTTGCTGGTGGCTCCTCCTCTCCATTGCCTCTGTCTGTTGGAGTACCTCAAGGCTTTGTCCTGAGTCCTCTACTCTTCTCTATTTACACTTCTTCACTGGGTAAACTTAACAGCTATGGCTTCAACTACCACCTCTATGCTGATGACACCCAGATCTACCTTTCTACCCCTGCACTCTCTCCTTCTGTCAATTCTCACATCAGCGACTGCTTATCTGGCATTTCCTCCTGGATGGCCTCTCACCACCTAAAAATAAACATGGCCAAGACCGAACTACTTCTAATCCCCCCCCCCTCTAACTCTACTACAGTTTGTAATTTTTCCATCACTGTTAGCGGCACCACTATCTTCCCATCACCCCAAGTTCGCTGTCTCGGAGTCACACTTGACTCAAATCTGTCCTTCATTCCCCACATCCAATTGTTCTCTTCATCCTGCCGCAACCACCTACGCAATATCTCCAAAATGTGTCCGTTTCTGAGTGACGAAACTACTAAACTGCTTATCCACTCCCTGCTAATTTCCCGACTTGACTTCTGCAATAACTTGCTAACTGGCCTCCCTCTCTCCCGCCTCTCTCCCCTTCAATCTATCCTAAATGCATCTGCCAGGCTAATGCACCTCTCTCGATGTCCCATTTCTGCTGCACCTCTCTGTGAGTCCCTTCACCCTACCTGTCCTCACTCATCAGCAAATATACTCCAGCCCGCCCTCTAAGATCCAACAATGACCTGCTCCTTGCATCCTCTATCATCACCTCCTCTCATGCTATACTGACTACAGGACTTCTCTTGTGCGGCTCCAACCCTCTGGAACACACTTCCTCTAGCTGCCAGACTCTCCCCTAACCTCTCCTCCTTTAAACGTTCCCTAAAGACCTTTTTGCTCAGGGAAGCTTATCACCCAACTCATTAACAAACGAACTTCACTAACCCAACAGTTGCCCTTATCTCCCCACTAATATCATTCCCACCTTTGCAGTCCCCACCTGTTTCCCATCCTCCTACCCATCTAGATTGTAAGTTCCCACGGGAATAGGGCCCTCAATTCCCCCTGTATCTGTCTGGAAAATTTTGTTTTTTATTGTATTGTTTCTCCGTTGTACTTCTATCCTTGTACCCACGGGCAGCGCTGCGGAATCTGTTGGCGCTTTATAAATAAAGACTCTGCCATTTATGTTCCCACTCCCTCAACTTCCCCATGTACTTCCTTTAGAATGTAAGCTCTCAAGTCCACCTGTCCTGTTGATCGTTATGTAGATTGTTTACAGCTTACAGTGACTCCAGGGAAGGACCCTCTCACCTTATTTACAGTTTGTACAGTAAATGTCTTCATCATTGTACTCCACTACTGTATGCATAAAGGGATATTAATAAGTGCTCCTTTGGTAAAAAACAATTATGTTAAATCAAAGTAAATATAAAAAGAAGGTTGTGTAAATAACTTACTAGTTTTCTATAAAAATGTGAAAATCCTCTGCTCTTAAAACACTGGAGGCAGGGGCTACACTGACAATTTCTAAGATTTTATTGTTAGTTCTGAGCAAATCTGACTCCCTGTTATCTGTTCACAAGCCTAGAAGTTTTAGGACATCAGGCTTAGATAAAACTTCCTGCAAAGGCCTCCTCCTCCTTGTAGGGCTGTGACAGGAAGCACAAATTTAGTTTAAAGGGACATTATACACTCATTTTTTCTCTGCATAAATGTTTTGTAGATGATCTATTTATATAGCCCATAAAGTTTTTTTTTTTTTTTTAAATGTATAGTTTTGCTTATTTTTAAATAACATTGCTCTGATTTTCAGACTCCTAACGAAGCCCCAAAGTTTTATGTGAATACCGTCAGCTACCTTCTCCATCTTGCTCCTGTTTGTGTAAAGGGTCTTTTCATATGCAAAAGAAGGGGGAGCCACCTTTTCAACAGAGCTAAACTTAGAACTTCTAAGTAAGTTTTAAAACAGTTTTATACTGGATTTTTATATTGTTATCTGTGCATCTTATTCTTTATAGTAGTGTCTATTACATGCAGTTATATGAAAATGAGTGTATACTGTCCTTTTAAAAAGGTAAAGTCCATTAAAATAGATGCATAATAGATATTGCAGTGATTTATATTAATTAAGTGATTTTTTTTTTTATTATTAAAATAATGAAACATACTGTTTAACATCTCTTTAATTTTACAGCGATGTGTACTGTGTAATATGTTGGAGCTTTATAAAAAAAAAAATTGTCTGTATTATTTTTTTCCCCCTGACAACTTGTTTGTTTCTTTTGCCAAATGATGAGATTTGACATCTCCTGGAATGTAATTAGTTTTCACTCAGTTTATAAAGCATACAAAATTATGGGGATAAGGTTAAATAAACTCGAAAAATTACATGCTCAAATTTATTACAGCATGTCATTTTACAACTAATGACCCTGTTCTACTGTGTGTTTAACCTCATCAAACACACAGTAAAATGCCCCTCAGGACCCACAGAGAACTACTCTGCAAAACAAAGTATATTGGGCCACATGTTTTTCAATAGCTTTTTTTTTTTGTTTATATATTCTTAAAGTTTTTCAATAGCTTTTAAATGGTGTCTCAGAGGAAGAACACATTTGGGAACTACGGCTTTATAATTAAAGGTAATTTCTCGCCTCCTTTGCAGCTATAGTTTGCCTGGTATAAGGCAGGAAAAGTATACCAAGACAACAAAACAAATTTAGTAATAAAAATATAGCTGCAAGCAGCAATAAGGGTGGCCAAGTGCAACGCCTTGGCAATGGCATACGAGTGGCTAAGTCACAAAATTTAATTATACCTGACCTATTGAGTCGTCAATTTCCCGGCCCTTAACCAAACATCATATTAAAACACTTCACATATAAATAAAGACAAACACAACAATTCTTGGTATAAAATCTGGCCACAGCCTGTTTATTAAATAACTCTTATATTTTAAATCATATTTATAAATAACAAATATTAAAACAACATCTTAACTTGTTTCAATTCAATTAAACTTGATTTCGTGCTAGCCCCAATTTTAACATAACCTCTTCCACCTCTCGATATTAACTTATTTAGACCAGGCTGTCTTTTTAATTCCAGCTGGACATAGCAAGATACTAAGTCCGTTCCTTTGATGATCTTCTAACCAGCTCCAATGGACCCCATGCCCAAGTAGATAATTATCCAGCTCTCCCACCCCTTGGGGAGGCTACCAAAAAACCTTGTACTTTGCCATGGTCTGAAAATGATGACTAGCACACCCGCCAAAAACTGGGTTGACACCCCCACACATCAGCAATTTCAGCCTCTCCTGAATATCCAGAATAAAGAGCCAAAGCCAAACTACATTCAAGTGAACACAATCTCCCATATGGACATCCACCAAATCGTCATGACGGACAAACGCCCCACCAATTCTCCTTATAAAGGAAGCCACCAATTTATTAATTTCACGTCCACTGTTATTTAAACGAGACTGATCCCAGGCAGCACGCCAGATCAACACGGAAATATGTTGGACCACACAACACAAGTCATTAAATAATGCCTTCAACCTCACCAAATCCTTCTTAATCCTCCATACCATCTCCTTCTGATGCAAAAAAACCCACAAGTATGTAGAGAGAATGGAAACACCTCACCTGCTCCACCCCGGACAGCAAAAAATTTAATCACAACGAAGGCCACAAATTCCGAACCACCTAAACAAAGCCTTTCCTTTTCCAAAATCAAGCTGGAAGCCATCCTCTTTGCTCGCAGCCATTCTCCTGACCCAGTAAATAAAAAAAGAAAGGCCCACCATCCAAACATTAGTCTGATCTGGAAAAGAAAACCACACAGCAAAGATAAATTAAACCGTCAACTGAGGACGAACATAACAACGGAACCTGTTAGAGTTCCACCTCCCAACACCCCGAAAGGCATCATCCCTTCAACCCAACGCAGCAACCTCAGTTGCAACCCCTATCCTGAAAAAATGGGAACAAATTCACCAGGATTGAAACCCAAACTACCAAGGGCCTTCCACAAAACCGACCAGAAATGATATTGCGACAGAGCATTGCCGTCAAGCTGCCGCTAAACATGGGCAAACCTTGATCCCCGTAGGGAACAAACAATGGAAGTGCCTTCACCCAAACTGATTCGTTTTGGATCGACGCAAAAAGATGGACACTTGCAAGTCTGTAACCTCTGCCACAGCAAAACCCCCATGAGACCTTTGAGACATACTAATTAACTAAGATGCGAAAACACCGAAAAAGACTAAAGAAAGTCGTTTGAAAAATCACCACCTCGTAAGCAGAGGCCCACACCACCCTCAGCACATCCCACAATCTACTTAACGAAAAAGATACTGGGCGACGACCATCACCCTTACTCCTGTTCTTCAGCCCATCATATGCTCCGACAAATACAAAATAACTTGCTATGTTAGCCACATTCAACTATTTGAAACAGAATGCCAAAGCAGTCGGCCGTTTTTTCACTGCTGAAGGAGAAAGCTGACCTGAGACAGATCTGAATGATCTTGATTTCACAGTCTGAGCATACACAACTGTAGTGTTCTCAGATGAAAGCGAGCAAACGGTATAGCATCCAATGCTGCAACCATGAGACCTACTACTTCCATGAATTGTGCTACATAAGTATACATATAAGACTGAAGCAGGCGACATGCCTTCTGAAGCTTCTCCCTGTGCTGACCTGTGAGGTAAATGCGCATACTGACAGAGTCTATGATGGTTCCCAGAAAGTTTACTCTCGTAGCCGGGACAAGAGCATTTTTCTAGGTTGACCTTCCAACCATGCGCCTGAAGATACGAGAGTAACCTCTGCGTGTGGTCCTGAGCCACTGGTAAGGATAGAGCTTGAACCTGAATGTCATCCAGGTAAGGGGCCACTGCAATCCCCTGCAGATGACCCAAGCCATAAAAGCTCCCTGCTTCTTGGTGAGAACTTGTGATGCCGTAGCCAGTCCAAATGGAAGCGCAACAAACTGGCAGTGCTTGTCTAAGAAGGTGAATCAAAGGACCACAAAGAGGTTGGAGTAGAACCCTTTTCCTCTCTCTGCTGGTTGAATTGGGACTACTACACCCATGGCAAGGAGGTCATCCACGTAGCGGAGCAGAGACTATCTCTTTACAGGGTTTCCTGAGACCCTTGACAGTAAAAAGCGGTCCATCTGTGGATGAGACCAAAGTTTATTCTGTATCCCTGGCAAATAATGTCCAGAACCCAAGGGTCCTGAATGGATTGAAACCATGCCCTCTGAAACAGAGAATGTCTGTCCCCCACACAACCTGGTCCCACGTCGGAGGTGAACCCGTCATGCTGACTTGTTGTCTTGGGAAGACTTCTTGGGCTGATTGTTTTGAAAACCTGGGTGTGTTTCCAGGTTGCCCTAGGGACTCCGTCTTAGTCACTTTCGCGCTCCTCTGACTCCTGTACGGACAAAGGAATGAAAACATCCCACTGAATGACTCTTGGGCTTAGATTTCCTATCCTGAGGTATGAAAGCTCCCTTTACACCCGTAACTAAAGCAATAATGGAGTCCAGGCACGGACCAAATAGAGACTTGCCCTTAAAGGACAAGGATAAAAAAGTCTAGACATTATCCGTAGACCACGACTTAAGCCACAAGGCCCTCCTAGCCAAAACCACAAAGCTAGCATTCTTAGCATTGAGTCAAATAATTTGTAGGATGATATTCCTGATGAAGCCATTTGCCAGCTATAGGGATTGTATATGATCCTGGATCTCCTCCAGAGGAGTTTCCAAGATAATCAGCTCCGGTAGGGATTCAAAACAGAACTTGGCTGCCCCCGTGACAGCAGCTATCCCCACTTATGGGTGAAACAGTGCACCAGACTGGAGAAACTGTCACCTGAGATGTCCCTCAAGCCTTCTATCTAAGGCTTTGCAGTCCTCAAGCAGGATAGTAGCGCGCTTGGCCAATGTGGATATATCACCATCCACCTTAGGGATACTATTCCAAACCTCTGCATGGGTAGCTGAAATGGAAAACAAGCTCTTAAATGCAGCCGATGGAGCAAAAAGTGTCCCTGGCTTCTCCCATTCTTTAGGGACGATTTCAGCAATAACTGGGAGTACAGGAAAGACATCCAGGGCCCTAGGTCTAAACACTTATTACAGTCTCTGAACCTGTTCCTCCTCGGGTGGCTTAGTCGAAATTGCTCCGCTTTGAGCCTAATCATCTCCTCCTCTGAGTCCTCTTCTGACTCTACCTGAAGGGTCAGAGGAAGAAAGTTCTCCTTCAGAGCTAAGGGGTCATCTTCAGAAGGCTGCCTAAAACTACTGGTTGTGGCCTCCGCTGCCGCACTGGGGCTACATGCCGGAGAAAATGTTTAATCTTCATCTTCCCTAATACCTATCTAGCGTTCAGGGCAGCAGAAGCAGACTCTTATATGTGGGCCATAAGGTCTTCGAGTAGATGGCCCACCGCAGCCGGAGCTGAGCCGGCTCTCTGCGCCACACTCTGGGGCAATATAAGTCATGTTCATGGGATTTTGGACAGGGAAGTCTGCATCAGCTAAGGCCTGAGAAGCTATAGTAGGGCCTGCTGGAGACTGGGCTCATGGGGGCTCTTACGAGGTCTGACCGATTGAGCCTCCTGAGTGAGACGTCAGGACTTATGTTAGGCAAAAATTACAGAGCTGTGCCGGAGGATTCACAGTGGTTACCTTGCAAAGCATACATTTACTATTGTCCATGTAATAACCGAGGAAGATTCCTCCAGACTCTCTAGCAGCATAGAGTCGTCTATTGTGCAAGAGAAAAAATATTTGTGAACACACAGCTGGGTATCTAGGTCGCAAAGCACCAAATAACCATCCCCTTGAAAGCCCTGTTTAGGGCATCTTACCAACTCTGGCCCAGCAGAGCTGCGTTGCTTCTGCTCTCCCACAGGACTACTTCGCAGTGGATCTGAAGCGGAAATGGCATGAAAGTGCTGCCTAGGGCGGAAAACAGAGTGACCGCCCACCACTGTGGCCTGAATCGAGACATAGCCTGCAGTCTGTATTACACCCAATAGCCCCTTGGGGTGGTCTACACTACGATAGTGAAAGTGACCATGACAGGGTGTTGAAATGTTTGTCATTGTTCTGCATGTTAATGCGCCAAAGCGCAGCACTGTCACCCCTTGACTATGGCTGGATCGCCGGATTATTAATGGCAAACAAATGCCTGTCCACGGGGATAGGAATGTGCACTGAACACGCGTCCTAGTGCAGTGACAAGACTTTATTAGACAAGTTGCCATGAAAGAGGGGAAAACTTACCTATCATAAGTCTGTAATTTAGTGTGAAACACACCGCGTTATCAGACAAGGGAATTAGGTTAGACTGGAAAGAGGCATGGGATACCCAGCGTCGACCAGCATGATATATACCAATACTCATTTGAAATTTATAAATGATAAACTTCATCTTTCTTTACAGAGTACCTCTCTCTGCCTACCTCCATGAAACAAGGCAAAGAACTACTGGGGGTACGGGAAGTGGGAGGGATATTATAGTCTTGTTTGGGTGTCTTTGCCTCCTCCTGGTGGCCAGGAATAGTATTTCCCATAGGTTATGAATGTTCTTGTGGACTCTCACTGCCAATAGAAGGAAAAAGCAATATGGCTGACAGATTATGTGACCTATGAACTTCATGTTGCAAAGGATTATGCACAGCATAGATCTCTACCATTGTGCCAAGTTTCATGAGTAGTTTGAGTGGTTATTATAAGCATTTGAAAAAAGCAGCGGTATAATAATAATAATCTAAATAAAAACAATAGATATCCAGCAAATGTGTTACTTGGCCACAAAAAAAATAAACAAAATATTCCTGACAATAACAATTGATTGTCCAACAGTCAATAAGCCCGGCTAGCTCAGTCGGTAGAGCATGAGACTCTTAATCTCAGGGTCGTGGGTTCGAGCCCCACGTTGGGCGATTTGTTTTTAACCCAATAAATATATTGAAACAATCTGATCTCCCTACAGGAATATTTGAATTAAATAATATATTTGTAAAACATTTTTGTTGATCACATTACTACTATCATTAAAATGGGATATATTAAAATATGTTTACATGTTCAAACCCCGATTTAGCAAATTTGTACTTCTACTACAGCTTCAGTTTAAAATAAGCAGTAAAGTTCAAGGTAATATTCATTTGATAGCTACTATTAAATAAAAGCAAAAATTATGTATACATATAGAATTTAGTTGTATTTGTTTATATTTTTTACAACCTAATACTTCCACTTTATCAACTTTAACTATTTTTTGTGTATGTATATATTAACTGCTAAAAAACTGCTTCAAAATATCAGTTGTTACTTTTTAAAAGTTCCACATTTTAAACTAAACAAATTTAAAATTATTTTCCCTGACCGGGAATCGAACCCGGGCCGCGGCGGTGAGAGCGCCGAATCCTAACCACTAGACCACCAGGGAACTGTGAAGTAATAAATTAACTACTGCTTTGGAAAATATAAGCTGTTAACATATATAATTTGATTGAGAATTTTCAGATATATATTTTCAGATAGCTTTAATTCATGAGAACTGATTTTCCCATTTACTCAAAAGGAGGAGGCAGCAGGACGCCATATAAGTTAGGATGTTCCATGCCATCCTAACAACGTTAAAGCCCAGCACTGTTAGGGTGGCATGGAATGTCCTAATGGCGTAAAGTGGTAAAATTGTGTATAGATTCCAAGAATCAATTCGACATTATCTCAACTGGACACATGTATGTGAATTACAGAAAATCAACACTGTGTGTTAATAAAGTTTTGCCTCCCTAATTTTCATGTTTATTTACACCATCTCAGTACGAATTTGTACTGCTCTAAAATATTATATGTGGTTATGCATTCATAAAATTGTTTTCAATATGCAAATAGAAGATGTTAAGTAAATGTAAAAGAAATTCAATGTTTAGTTTTTTGTTTCTTCAACGGCATTTTTATGGTTTGTTTTGCTGGTTTGTGCTGCTCTTACAACAGAAAGAATATTTCACTGCATGCAGATCTGCTCACATGAGGACCTGCAGTGCAGACACCGACTATTGTTAGGGGTGGGAGGGCACTTTCTGGTTGCTTAGGCAACCATCACACCTCCTCCCCTTGTCTGCAAACTTTGTTCATAACTGTAGCAGCAGCAGAATGATTATATTTCTAATTAAAGCTGCTACTTTTGACTTTGTACAGCAGCATTACAGTGGTTTTCTTCTGTTTGTAGATGCTCCTGAAGTTTAGCAGGTATTAACTGCACTGGAGTCAGTTTAAAAATAAAGAAAGAAACGTGGAGCAGTAAATTTGTGGAATGTGTAGTTATCCCTTATTCACTGACAGCATGCACGAGTGCAGTGTTCTGTCAGAGTTCAAACAGTGCAGCGATCAAACAGTTCTGCTGGCAGAAGCCATCACAAATCATCAATAAAAAAAAAATATTAGAGTCTTACCACACAACCTTGAAAGGAATACGGCTCCTTCAGCTCACATGTGACTTCTTCTGCTTCACCCACCTCCTCTTTAAGACGCCCGTGCACAGCACTTGATTCCAGTCTGTGCACGGGTAAGACTTTTAAAATGAATGTAAATTTTGATACTAAAGTGCCCGGTTTTTCAAAATTGTATTAAAAACAGGGGCACTTTAATTCATCAAAATTTACATTTCACTTGTGTTGTGAAAAAAAACAACCCACCTTTTAATCTTGACAGCCGCTCCAGCTTCCTCCGCCCGTCGCACAGACTTTTCCTGGGTCTAAAATGAGGAATCCGGCTTCCTCCAATCATGGCATTGAATCAGACACAGATTCCCCCGGGGGGGGGGGGGGGGGGGGGCTGGAGAAGCAGTGATTGGAGGATGACCCATCCATCATTTCTGACGACCGGGGGAAGCTGGAACGGCTGTCAAGTTTAAAAAGTAAGTATTTTTTCACAACGAGAAAAATGTTAATTTTGATTAATTAAAGTGCCCCTGTTTTTAATCGAATTTATAAAAACCGGGCACTTTTGCATCAAAACTTACATTCACTTTAAATACAAATATATAATAATAAAGAATAAAAAAAAAACACAAATTAAAAAATATCTTCTCAGCAGAAATTGGGACATGTATATGTTAAGGTTGATGGGAATTGCAGGTTGTTTGCTCTTAATAAAACTTTAAATGGCAAAATATAACTAATAAAAATATTCTATGAAAACATGCTTATTTCTGATCAGTGAAAGCTTACCATGCTACTGTCCTGAAATAAGCAAATGGAATGTAACCAGTATGAAAAGAGAATCTTTACAAAAAAAATAGATAACAGTAAAACTAGATTACCCAAATACCAATTATCCCCAACAGTAAAACTCCCAACACCCAACCAACGCCCCAAAATAAAAAAAAATCTAAGTCTAAAAAAAACTAAGCTACCTATTGCCCCTAAAGGGGCATTTGCATGGGTATTGCTCTTTTTTTTTTTTTTTACAAACAGCTGTTTGCGAAATAGGTACTCACAGTTCCTGAAGTCCAGCGGCGAAGGTCTTCTTCCATGCAGTGAAGGTCTTCGTCCAGCGCAGGGACATGCGGAGGTGATCGCGGAGCGGAGGTGACTATGGAGCAGGACGGCGATCGTGGAGCAGGACCGGCCTTTGCGGAGCAGGACCGGCGTGGAGGATCCTCTTCATGCGGTCGCCACGCATACTGAATATTGAGTGCAAGGTACCCCATTTAGGTACCTTGCATTTCTATTGGCTGAAATTTTGAAATCAGCCAATAGGATTTGAGTAGCTCTCATCCTATTGGTTGATTTCAAAATTTCAGCCAATAGGAATTCAAGGTACCCCAATATAAATAAGGTACCTTGCATTCAATCTTCAGTGTGCGGCAGCAACCGTATGAAGAGGAAACTCCACGCTGGTCCTGCTCCGCGATGGCTGGTCCACTCCGCGATCACCTCCACTCCAGATGAAGATAGAAGATGTCCCTGCGCTAAATGAAGACCTTTACCGCCTGGAAGAAGACCTTCGCTGCCAGACTTCAGGAACTGTAAGTACCTATTTCGGGGTTTATGGGGCAATGGGTAGCTTAGGTGTTTTTAGACTTAGGTTTTTTATTTTTATTTTGGGGGGTTAGTTTGGTGGGGGGTTTTCTGTTAGGGGGTAATTGGTCATTTTTTTTTAAGTAAAAGAGCTGTTTAACTTAGGGCATTGCCCTACAAAAGGCCCTTTTAAGGGCTATTGGTAGTTTAGATTAGGGGTTGTTTTTATTTTGGGGGGGGGGGCTTTTCATTTTCATAGGGGTATTAGGTTTCTTTTTTTAAGTAATGTTTAGTTTTTTTTAATTGTAACTTAGTATTTTTTTATTTTATGTAATTGGGGTTAATTAAGGGGGTTTTAGGTTAGGGGGCATAGTAATTAAATTACAGCTAAATTACGATTTTTGAGCGCTATAGGGAAATTAACGACCGCCACAAAAGCGGCAGTATTTCACCTCCCTATAGTGCTGCTATTACAGGTTTACAAAAAGCAGGCTTGTGCGGGCGATATAGTGGCGTTGAGCTCCATACCTCAACCAAAAACAAGCGCTGCTTTGACGTGCTCGTGCATGATTTCCCCATAGACATCAATGGGGATAGCCGGCAAAAAAAAAAAGCCTAACACCTGTGATCGCGGAAACAAAAGCTCTGTAACGCAGCCCCATTGATGTCTTTGGTGAAAGAAAAAGTTATGTTTAAACCTAACACCCTAACATAAAAACCACGTCTAAACACCCCTAATCTGCCGCCCCTAACATCGCCACCATCTACATTACAGTTTATAAGCCCTAATCTTGCCGCCCCCAACATCGCCACCACCTACATACATTTATTAACCCCTAATCTGCTGGCCCTAACATCGCCGCCACCTACCTACACTTATTAGCCCCTAATCTGCCGCCCCTAACATCGCCGCCATCTACATTACAGTTATTAAGCCCTAATCTTGCCGCCCCCAACATCGCCGCCATCTACATACATTTATTAACCCCTAATCTGCTGGTCCTAACATCGCCGCCACCTACCTATACTTATTAGCCCCTAATCTGCCGCCCCCAATGTCGCCGCCACTATACTAAAGTTATAAACCCCTAAACCTCTGGCCTCCCACATCACTAACACTACATAAATATATTAACCCCTAAACCTAACCCCCCTAACTTAAATATAATTAAAATAAATCTAAATAAACCTTACAATTATTACCTAAATAATTCCTATTTAAAACTAAATACATTCTTACCTGTAAAATAAAACCTAAGCTAGCTACAGTATAACTAATAGTTATATTGTAGCTATCTTAGGTTTTTTTTTTAATTCACAGGTAAGTTTGTATTTATTTTAACTAGGTAGACTAGTTAGTAAACAGTTATTAACTATTTACTAACTACCTAGTTAAAATAAATACAAACTTACCTGTGAAATAAAACCTAAGCTGCCTTATACTAAAACCTAACATTACAATAAAATAAATTAAAAAAATACAATTATCTAAATTACAAAAAAAATAAACACAACATTACACAAAATAAAAAACAAAATTTAAAAAATAAAAACTAATTACTCCTAATCTAATATCTAAATGTATCAAAATAAAAAAGCCCCCCCCCAAATAAAAAAAAACAGAATTTATGTTTACCTGATAAATTACTTTCTCCAACGGTGTGTCCGGTCCACGGCGTCATCCTTACTTGTGGGATATTCTCTTCCCCAACAGGAAATGGCAAAGAGCCCAGCAAAGCTGGTCACATGATCCCTCCTAGGCTCCGCCTACCCCAGTCATTCGACCGACGTTAAGGAGGAATATTTGCATAGGAGAAACCATATGATACCGTGGTGACTGTAGTTAAAGAAAATAAAACATCAGACCTGATTAAAAAACCAGGGCGGGCCGTGGACCGGACACACCGTTGGAGAAAGTAATTTATCAGGTAAACATAAATTCTGTTTTCTCCAACATAGGTGTGTCCGGTCCACGGCGTCATCCTTACTTGTGGGAACCAATACCAAAGCTTTAGGACACGGATGAAGGGAGGGAGTAAATCAGGTCACCTAAATGGAAGGCACCACGGCTTGCAAAACCTGTCTCCCAAAAAATAGCCTCAGAAGAAGCAAAAGTATCAAACTTGTAAAATTTGGTAAAAGTGTGCAGTGAAGACCAAGTCGCTGCCCTACATATCTGATCAACAGGAGCCTCGTTCTTGAAGGCCCATGTGGAAGCCACAGCCCTAGTGGAATGAGCTGTGATTCTTTCAGGAGGCTGCCGTCCGGCAGTCTCGTAAGCCAATCTGATGATGCTTTAAATCCAAAAAGAGAGAGAGGTAGAAGTTGCTTTTTGACCTCTCCTGTTACCAGAATAAACAACAAACAAGGAAGATGTTTGTCTAAAATCCTTTGTAGCATCTAAATAGAATTTTAGAGCGCAAACAACATCCAAATTGTGCAACAAACGTTCCTTCTTCGAAACTGGTTTCGGACACAAAGAAGGCACGACTATCTCCTGGTTAATGTTTTTGTTAGAAACAACTTTTGGAAGAAAACCAGGTTTAGTACGTAAAACCACCTTATCTGCATGGAACACCAGATAAGGAGGAGAACACTGCAGAGCAGATAATTCTGAAACTCTTCTAGCGGAAGAAATTGCAGCCAAAAACAAAACTTTCCAAGATAGTAACTTAATATCAACGGAATGGAAGGGTTCAAACGGAACCCCCTGAAGAACTGAAAGAACTAAGTTGAGACTCCAAGGAGGAGTCAAAGGTTTGTAAACAGGCTTGATTCTAACCAGAGCCTGAACAAAGGCTTGAACATCTGGCACAGCTGCCAGCTCTTTGTGAAATAACACAGACAAGGCAGAAATCTGTCCCTTCAAGGAACTTGCAGATAATCCTTTCTCCAATCCTTCTTGAAGAAAGGATAGAATCCTAGGAATCTTTACCTTGTCCCAAGGGAATCCTTTAGATTCACACCAACAGATATATTTATTCCATATTTTGTGGTAAATTGTTCTAGTTACAGGCTTTCTGGCCTGAACAAGAGTATCAATAACAGAATCTGAGAACCCTCGCTTTGATAAGATCAAGCGTTCAATCTCCAAGCAGTCAGCTGGAGTAGGACCAGATTCGGATGTTCGAACGGACCTTGAACAAGAAGGTCTCGTCTCAAAGGTAGCTTCCATGGGGAAGCCGATGACATATTCACCAGATCTGCCTACCAAGTCCTGCGTGGTTACGCAGGAGCTAACAAGATCACCTACGCCCTCTCCTGATTGATCCTGGCTACCAGCCTGGGGATGAGAGGAAACGGCGGGAATACATAAGCTAGGTTGAAGGTCCAAGGTGCTACTAGTGCATCTACTAGAGTCGCCTTGGGATCCCTGGATCTGGACCCGTAGCAAGGAACCTTGAAGTTCTAACGAGAGGCCATCAGATCCATGTCTGGAATGCCCCACAGTTGAGTGATTTGGGCAAAGATTTCCGGATGGAGTTCCCACACCCCCGGATGCAATGTCTGACGAATCAGAAAATCCGCTTCCCAAGTTTCCACTCCTGGGATGTGGATTGCAGACAGGTGGCAGGAGCGAGTCTCCGCCCATTGAATGATTTTGGTCACTTCTTCCATCGCCAGGGAACTCCTTGTTCCCCCCTGATGGTTGATGTACGCAACAGTCGTCATGTTGTCTGATTGAAACCGTATGAACTTGGCCCTCGCTAGCTGAGGCCAAGCCTTGAGAGCATTGAATATCGCTCTCAGTTCCAGAATATTTATCGGTAGAAGAGATTCTTCCCGAGACCAAAGACCCTGAGCTTTCAGGGATCCCCAGACCGCGCCCCAGCCCATCAGACTGGCGTCGGTCGTGACAATGACCCACTCTGGTCTGCGGGAGGTCACCCCTTGCGACAGGTTGTCCAGGGACAGCCACCAACGGAGTGAGTCTCTGGTCCTCTGATTTACTTGTATCTTCGGAGACAAGTCTGTATAGTCCCCATTCCACTGACTGAGCATACACAATTGAAATGGTCTTAGATGAATGCGCGCAAAAGGAACTATGTCCATTGCCGCTACCATCAAACCTATCACTTCCATGCACTGTGCTATGGAAGGAAGAGGAACGGAAGGAAGTATCCGACAAGAGTTTAGAAGTTTTGTTTTTCTGGTCTCTGTCAGAAAAATCCTCATTTCTAAGGAGTCTATTATTGTTCCCAAGAAGGGAACTCTTGTCGACGGAGATAGAGAACTCTTTTCCACGTTCACTTACCATCCGTGAGATCTGAGAAAGGCCAGGACTATGTCCGTGTGAGCCTTTGCTTGAGGAAGGGACGACGCTTGAATCAGAATGTCGTCCAAGTAAGGTACTACAGCAATGCCCCTTGGTCTTAGCACCGCCAGAAGGGACCCTAGTACCTTTGTGAAAATCCTTGGAACAGTGGCTAATCCGAAAGGAAGCGCCACGAACTGGTAATGCTTGTCCAGGAATGCGAACCTTAGGAACCGATGATGTTCCTTGTGGACAGGAATATGTAGATACGCATCCTTTAAATCCACCGTGGTCAAGAATTGACCTTCCTGGATGGAAGGATTGTTCGAATGGTTTCCATTTTGGACGATGGAACCTAGAGAAACTTGTTTAGGATCTTGAGATCTAAGATTGGTCTGAACGTTCCCTCTTTTTTTGGGAACTACGAACAGATTGGAGTAGAACCCCATCCCTCGTTCTTTTAATGGAACAGGATGAATCCAGAAGATAACCTTGGAAGACTATTTCTAGCGCCCAAGGATCCAGAACATCTCTTGCCCAAGCCTGAGTGAAGAGAGAGAGTCTGCCCCCCACCAAATCCGGTCCCGGATCGGGGGCCCGCATCTCATGCTGTCTTGGGAGCAGTGGCAGGTTTCTTGGCCTGCTTTCCTTTGTTCCAGCCTTGCCTTGGTCTCCAGGCTGGATTGGCTTGAGAAGTATTACCCTCTTGCTTAGAGGACGTAGCACTTGGGGCTGGTCCGTTTCTGCGAAAGGGACGAAAATTAGGTTTATTTTTGGCCTTGAAAGACCTATTCTGAGGAAGGGCGTGGCCCTTGCCCCCAGTGATATCAGAGATAAACTCTTTCAAGTCAGGGCCAAACAGTGTTTTCCCCTTGAAAGGAATGTCAAACAATTTGTTCTTGGAAGACGCATCCGCTGACCAAGATTTTAACCAAAGCGCTCTGCGCGCCACAATAGCAAACCCAGAATTTTTCGCCGCTAATCTAGCCAATTGCAAGGTGGCGTCTAGGGTGAAAGAATTAGCCAATTTAAGAGCACGAATTCTGTCCATAATCTCCTCATAAGAAGAAGAATTACTAATAATCGCCTTTTCTAGCTCATCGCACCAGAAACACGCGGCTGTAGTGACAGGGACAATGCATGCAATTGGTTGTAGAAGGTAACCTTGCTGAACAAACATCTTTTTTAGCAAACCTTCTAATTTTTTATCCATAGGATCTTGGAAAGCACAACTATCTTCTATGGGTATAGTGGTGCGCTTGTTTAGAGTAGAAACCGCCCCCTCGACCTTGGGGACTGTCTGCCATAAGTCCTTTCTAGGGTCGACTATAGGAAACAATTTTTTAAATATGGGGGGAGGTACAAAAGGTACACCGGGCCTGTCCCATTCTTTATTAACAATGTACGCCACCCGCTTGAGTATAGGAAAAGCTTCGGGGGGCCCCGGGGCCTCTAGGAACTTGTCCATTTTACATAGTGTTTCTGGAATGACCAGATAATCACAATGATCCAAATTGGATAACACCTCCTTAAGCAGAGCGCGGAGATGTTCCAACTTAAATTTAAAAGTAATCACATCAGGTTCAGCTTGTTGAGAAATTTTTCCTGAATCTGAAATTTCTCCCTCAGACAAAACCTCCCTGGCCCCCTCAGACTGGTGTAGGGGCCCTTCAGAAACAATATCATCAGCGGCCTCATGCTCTTCAGTATTTTCTAAAACAGAGCAGTCGCGCTTTCGCTGATAAGTGGGCATATTGGCTAAAATGTTTTTGATAGAATTATCCATTACAGCCGTTAATTGTTGCATAGTAAGGAGTATTGGCACGCTAGATGTACTAGGGGCCTCCTGTATGGGCAAAACTGGTGTAGACGAAGGAGGGGATGATGCAGTACCATGCTTACTCCCCTCACTTGAGGAATCATCTTGGGCATCATTTTTACTAAATTTATTATGACATAAATCACATCTATTTAAATGAAAAGGAACCTTGGCTTCCCCACAGTCAGAACACAATCTATCTGGTAGTTCAGACATGTTAAACAGGCATAAACTTGATAACAAAGCACAAAAAACGTTTTAAAATAAAACCGTTACTGTCACTTTAAATTTTAAACTGAACACACTTTATTACTGCAATTGCGAAAAAGTATGAAGGAATTGTTCAAAATTCACCAAAATTTCACCACAGTGTCTTAAAGCCTTAAAAGTATTGCACACCAAATTTGGAAGCTTTAACCCTTAAAATAACGGAACCGGAGCCGTTTTTATATTTAACCCCTTTACAGTCCCTGGAATCTGCTTTGCTGAGACCCAACCAAGCCCAAAGGGGAATACGATACCAAATAATGCCTTCAGAAAGACTTTTCTATGTATCAGAGCTCCACACACATGCAGCTGCATGTCATGCTGTTCTCAAAAACAAGTGCACCATACCGGCGCGAAAATGAGGCTCTGACTATGATTAGGGAAAGCCCCAATAGAATAAAGTGTCTAAAACAGTGCCTGCCGATATTATTTTACAAAAAAAAAAAAAACCCAGATTAAATGATTCCTCAAGGCTAAATATGTGTAAATATGATCGATTTAGCCCAGAAAATGTCTACAGTCTTAATAAGCCCTTGTGAAGCCCTTATTTACTGTGTGAATAAAAATGGCTTACCGGATCCCATAGGGAAAATGACAGCTTCCAGCATTACATCGTCTTGTTAGAATGTGTCATACCTCAAGCAGCAAAAGACTGCACACTGTTCCCCCAACTGAAGTTAATTCCTCTCAACAGTCCTGTGTGGAACAGCCATGGATTTTAGTAACGGTTGCTAAAATCATTTTCCTCATACAAACAGAAATCTTCATCTCTTTTCTGTTTCAGAGTAAATAGTACATACCAGCACTATTTTAAAATAACAAACTCTTGATTGAATAATAAAAACTACAGTTAAACACTAAAAAACTCTAAGCCATCTCCGTGGAGATGTTGCCTGTACAACGGCAAAGAGAATGACTGGGGTAGGCGGAGCCTAGGAGGGATCATGTGACCAGTAGAGCTGCGCATCTTCACCTGTCTCACGATTCGATTCGATTACGATTATCATCGTAACGATTCGATACGATTCGATTCTACGATGCATCGCGATGCATCACGATTACTGCCCATGATTTTCATTAACAAATTCAAGCAGTCAGAACTCCCTTTTTTATTTTATCTGCTTTAAAAAAAAAAAGGGGATTGCTAAGGGGATGTTTCTAGGATATAAGGTACTATGGTCCTGGCATGTTAAATAATAATTCTGGACTTGCCTCTTTTGTCAGGGAATAATGCACAGTTTATGAACCAAGGTGTATAAATGATTAACTTTTAGCAGAGCAGGTCCCAAATACATAACTAACATAGGATATGTGTGATATTGATTTTTTTTTTAAATAAAAATAATGAATTTAGATTTAAGGTAATAGATATGCTTTTAAAAGGTATAGGTTTATATGTAACATATACATTTATTTATATACACATACAAAGCACAACTATAATACAATACAATGCCCTGCCACATATTACACTTAGATCATAGATGGGCTGTTATTTTGCTCCCTAAGCTCATATGAGACAGTGAGACTAGTATTCTGGGTATTGGAGAGCTTTGAAAGGAATGCATGGTATGTGTGAGCAGTGCAGTGTCACCGTTAATGATTAGGGCTCTTAACTGACATAAAGGGTCACCTAATCAATCATGTAGGCACTCTAA
Source organism: Bombina bombina (assembly GCF_027579735.1). NCBI lineage: Eukaryota > Metazoa > Chordata > Amphibia > Anura > Bombinatoridae > Bombina > Bombina bombina. The sequence goes on from NC_069504.1 coordinate 719,524,074, forward strand.
ACATGTTTATTACGGCTCTGTGATGATCTGCAGCTGGGAAGGAATGCTATGTCATTTCCTCTTACCGGAACCTTTATTAACAGCTGCACCAACCACTTACTAAACGGCTTCAATAAGTTGTCCTAGAGGTAAAGGTGCTGGCCGGGTGAATGTGATTAATTAAGCCCTCCCTGCTGTGTCGCCTGCTTCAAGACTAGGAGAGATCTGACAGGGCAGAAGCAGTCTGACCAACTGACAGCAGCCTCGTGTAACACAGTGACTATTTCCTTGTATTATCGCTTCCCTGTTAACTGTTGCGGTCTCTGCTGCATGTCTCCTCTTTGTCAGACCCCTAGCCCAGCACCAAACGAGCATTTGAGTGTTGCTATTAGATACTTTTGTAAAACTTGACTTTTTCTATATCTAATAGCAACACTCAAATGCTCGTTTGGTGCTGGGCTAGGGGTCTGACAAAGAGGAAACATGCAGCAGAGACCGCAACAGTGAGTAAACAGGGAAGCGATAATACAAGGAAATATTCACTGTGTTACACGAGGCTGCTGTCCGCTTGTCAGACAACTGCACTGAGCGTGCTGATGTTCAAAATAGAATCAATCAATATTTATTCTGTCTGCCATTACCTGCCATTACTTTAAGCCCTCGCATCAGTCAGTGGGAGAGGCGGGGTCACGTGACATTGTGCGATGACGTCACTGACCCTGAATCGATTCTGATCTTGCACCGCATCGATGCAGCATCGTTAATGGCTGCATCGCGATGCATCGCAATGGCGATTATTTTTGACACCCCTAGTGACCAGCTTTGCTGGGCTCTTTGCCATTTCCTGTTGGGGAAGAGAATATCCCACAAGTAAGGATGACGCCGTGGACCGGACACACCTATGTTGGAGAAAACCTAGCCTAAACAGCTACAAAGAGTAATTGAACAATATATTTGGGCAAACATTAGACCTAGGGTTCCACGCAAGACTATGTACTTGTCAAGGGATAAAGGAGGCCTAGGCGTGCCTTATTTATCGGCGTACAGACGAGCGATCTTTCTTCAACATGTAGTTGAGTGGTCCCACAATGACATCAACAAGGCATGGATTAATCTAGAACGACAGATTTTTTGGCGGAACAATGTAGGAACATTAGCATGAACTACCCCATCACACAGACCAAAACATCTGCATAAATATGTAATGACGTCAGAAACACTAGCAGAATGGGATAGGACAATAGCAACTAGCACCCAAATCTCATCTAGACACTCTCCCCTCACACCTATAATCGAAAATACAGATCTCCCATACTGTAAGATGGGCTCCCGTATTAAACAGCCATACAGCCTAAAAACAGGTACTATGCAGTTCGTCACAGAAAACGGTATTACTAAAACACAAGGACAGTTAGCTGATGTCCACAGAGATTTTCTCTTCGTGGCTCAGGTATAATCAATTGCTTCACTATATCTCTAGTCACAAACAAAGGAGGGACATGGGTAGAGGACTCACGCCCTTTGAAAAATTATGTATTCTAACAGACGCTCCTGGTCACCTCATCTCCCTTTTGTACAAACTGACAGTTACAGATGACCCAACAGCACTCCCATCTTACACCATAGCCTGGAATAGAGAGTTACAGAAAGAGATAGGTTATGACTCATGGTCTAAAGCCTTTACACTCACAAAGCGTGCCTCAGTGTCCGCTTCAATTCAGGAAATTCACATTAAACTAATGTGTCGATGGTATCTGCCTCCATCGAGGCTTCAGAAAATATATCCCTTCCTGAGTAACAAGTGTTGGAGAGGGTGTGGAGAGGAGGGCTCCCTCGCCCACATATGGTGGTCCTATCCCAGATTGCAAGAATATTGTTTGGGAGTCTTCTCTTTTATTTCTGATCTGCTCGGTATAACTCTACCGAATACACTAGAGAGTATTTATAGTATGTTTAGCTCATTACCCAAGATTGAGGATCCCGCTAAATTCGCGCTCCTTCTCATAATGTTAACAGGAGCAAAAAAACTCATCCCGAAGAGATGGAAGAAACAATGTGTTCCATCTATACCAGAATGGAAACAACAAGTGGCTGAACTTATCACCTTAGAGAGATATCACTATCTCAAAATAGAGAAATTGGACACCCACGAGATGATTGTGGCGGTCTGGAATAGAACAATTTAAACCCCCCCACCTTTTTTTTTTTCTTCTCTCCCTCTCTCTTCTTTCTCTTCTCTCTTTCCCTCCCTCCTCATTCCTTTCCCCTCCCTCTAACACATCACTCTGCGGTTCACTATTGCGGTTTGCTAGTAATTTATTAAGAGCATTCATATGGTTATAAGTTGAATCTCATAAGCTTTATGTTAAAAATTGTATAAAAGAAAACTGCAAAAGGAAACTTAAAGGGACATGAAACCCACATTTTTTCTTTCATGATTTAGAAAAATAATGCATTTTTAAACATCTTTCTAATTTACTTCTATTATCTAATTTGTTTTATTCTCTTGATATTCTTTACTGAAAAGCATATCTAGATATGCTCAGTAGCTGCTGATTGGTTGCTGCACATAGAAGCATCGTGTGATTGGCTCACCCATGTGCATTGCTTTTTCTTCAAATAAGGATATCTAAAAAATGAAGCAAAATAAATAAAAGAAAGATTTTGAGTTTAGTGGCCCTTTAATGTCAAATAGCTTACAGCATTATGTAAACCTGTTGAACTTGTTTGTTGTTGAGTTTGAAATGCTTCAATAAAGCTTTTTTGAAAAAAAGAAAAAAAAGAAAAAAAAAATAAGAAAAAAAATTACAAGGACAAGTAATAAATTAAATTTTCATATATTAAAAAAACAAACAAACAAAAAAAAACCTAGCCTACACTAAACTGCCAATGGCCCTTAAAAGGGCCATTTGTTGGGCATTGCCCCAAATAAATCAGCTCTTTTACCTGTAAAAAAAAAAAAATACAAAACACGCCCCCAACAGTAAAACCCACCACCCACACAACCAAACCCCCAAATAAAATTCTATCTAAATAAACCTAAGCTAACCATTTCCCTTAAAACGGCGTTTAGCTCATTTACGGTGCCCAAACCCTAAGCTAAAAATAAAACCCACCCAATAAACCCTTAAAAAAAAAAACTAACAATAACCTCCAACAATCCAATTACAGTTTTCTAAGACTGGACATCCATCCGCACCCAGGTGGCAGAAGTCTTCATCCAAGCGGGCAGGAGTCTTCATCCAGACGGCATCTTCTTTCTTCATCCATCCGGCGCAGAGCGGGTCCATCTTCAAGACATCCGGCGCGGAGCATCCTCTTCTTACGATGGTCGCTGTGGAATGAAGTTTCCTTTTAAGTGACGTCATCCAAGATGGCATCTTATACATTCCGATGGGCTGATAGAATTCTATCAGCCAACAGGAATTTAAGGGGAAAAAATCATATTGGCTGTTGCAATCAGCCAATAGGATTGAGATTTCATCCTATTGGCTGATCCAATCAGCCAATAGGATTTTTTCCCCTTTAATTCCTATTGGCTGATAGAATCCTATCAGCCAGCCAATCGGAATGTATGGGACGCCATCTTGGATGGCGTCACTTAAAAGGAAACTTCATTCTACAGCGACCATCGTAAGAAGAGGATGCTCTGCACTGGATGTCTTGAAGATGGACCCACTCCGCGCCGGATGGATGAAAATAGAATATGCCGTCTGGATGAAGACTTCTGCCCGCTTGAATGAAGACTTCTGCCGCCTGGATAAGGATGGAAGTCCGGTCTTCGGAAACTATAAGTGGATCGTCGGGGGTTAGTGTTAGGTTTTTTTAAGGGTTTATTGGGTGGGTTTTATTTTTAGCTTAGGGTTTGGGCACCGTAATAGAGCTAATGCCCATCCAAATGCCCTTTTCAGGGCAATGGTTAGCTTAAGTTTATTTAGATAGGTTTTTATTTGGGGGGGGTTGGGTGGTGGGTTTAACTGTTGGGGGGTGTTTGTATTTTTTTTTTACAGATAAAAGAGCCGATTTCTTTGGGGCAATGCCCCACAAAAGGCCCTTTTAAGGAACATTGGCAGTTGAGTGTAGGCTAGGATTTTTAGTGTTTAGTGGTTTTAGTGTAAGGCAGGTTAGGTTTTATTTTACAGGTAACTTTGTATTTATTTTGACTAGGTAGCTAGTAAATAGTTAATAACTATTTACTAACTAGTCTACCTAGTTAAAATAATTACAAAAACTTACCTGTGAAATAAAAATAAAACCTAAGATAGCTACAATATAACTATTAGTTATATTGTAGCTAGCTTAGGTTTTATTTTACAGATAAGTATGTATTTAGTTTTAAATAGGAATTATTTAGGTAATAATTGTAAGGTTTATTTAGATTTATTTTAATTATATTTAAGTTGGGGGTGTTAGGGTTAGACTTAGAGTTACGTTAGGGTTATATATTTATGTAGTGATGTGGGAGGCCAGAGGTTTAGGGGTTAATAGTTGAATTTAGTATACTTCTTTGTGGGGGGCTTGCGGTTTAGTGGTTAATAGGTTTATTATAGCGGCGGTGTGCGCGTACGGCAGATAAGGGGTTAATAATATTTAAATAGTGTTTGCGATGCGGTCGGGCGGCGGTTTAGGGTTAATAGGTTTATTATAGTGGCGACAATGTGTATATATATATATATATATATATATATATATATATATTATAAACCTAGAAGATTGTCTATGCATGTGTAGTTGATGCTGTAAATCAAATCACACAGTGAAACACTAAATATGAAATGTATCTCAGATTTATGAAATAAACAATTGTAATAATCCCATTTAATATATATAACATAATTTTTGTTTTTCGATCTTCCAGACATCTGAGGGACTGATTGGGCTCTGGATGGGGCTAATAGATGCCGATACAGGATTGCCTGTATGATGTGCCCTGAGTCATATCATATAATAATGCAGTAAATATTAAAATAATAACTGGAAACAATGACAATTGTAAACTGAGAAAAGATTAATTAGATCCATGCTAAAAGTATTATAATTCTTCTAAATCCTTTCATAGAAAATGACTTTTAAATGCATTTTTAAAATACTATAAGTAGTATACCATGTTAAGTATGAAAATACTCAGGGTAAATAGTATAAAATAATTCCATATGTATTACACATATACTTTATTAATGCTGGAAATTATAGGTGTGTTTAATGAACATATTGAAGAATATCTGTATTTTCTGTGGCACTTTGATGCTGAAAGTTTTTTGTGTCTGCTGCCCCCTAGTGGACTAAAACTGGTATGACAGCCAAACAAATTGACTTAAACGTACTTGCGCACATACATTAAATACACACACACACACAATCATAGGTACACATGTACAAATGCATGCACATACATACACACACCTACACAAATGCATGCTCATTTATACATCCACACGCACACATACACAAATGCACGCACATTCATACATCCACACATACACAAATGCACGCACATTCATGCATCCACACATACACAAATGCACGCACATTCATACATCCACACGCACACATACACAAATGCACGCACATTCATAGATCCACACGCACACATACACAAATGCACGCACATACATACACACATGCACGCACATTCATACATCCAAACGCACACATACACAAATGCACGCACATTCATACATCCACACGCACACATACACAAATGCACGCACATTCATACATCCACATGCACACACACACAAATGCATGCACATTCATACATCCACACGCACACATACACAAATGCACGCACATTCATACATCCACACGCACACATACACAAATGCACGCACATTCATACATCCACACATACCCAAATGCACGCACATTCAAACATCCACACGCACATATACCCAAATGCACGCACATTCAAACATCCACACGCACATTCAAACATCTACACATACACAAATGCACGCACATTCATACATCCACATGCACACATACACAAATGCACGCACATTCATACATCCACACGCACACATACACAAATGCACGCACATTCAAACATCCACACGCAAACATAATTAATTAAATGCCCTATCCTCCTGGCTTGCTGGAAAACCTTAATAACTGGAGCCATAAAACTGGCTCAACACATAACTATGTACAAATAATAACTGGAGCCATAGAACTGACTCAACAACTTAACTATGTACAACTATAACTCTTAAATAACTTTGTATAAAACTGTAATACTTAAATAACCACGCAGACACAGATATATGGGAAAAGACCCGAAGGTCGCATTTATTGTAGAACGTGAGAACCGGCTGGACTCAACGGGGCCAGCTAAAACATGTGGCGGCAATCTAGCTAGGAGTAGGGACCCCCTGCTAGGAGAATGGACCGCGCCCGTGAATGCCCACACAAGCGGAGCTCAGCTGCCGCAGAAGCTTAGGGAGTTCTCGGCATCTTAGAATGGGAGGGACCCCAGGCGCGCGCCTGCAGAGATCACCCTCCCCTGGGCAGCCGTCACTCTACCTCTGATGGCAAACCGGGGCGCGGACCAACCGCCTAACCAGGGTGTAAAGTAACGATCTCCGAACCAGTAGGACCAGGTGTGACTAGACGCGTCTCCATGCCACTACCCGGGGAGTCAAAAACTACCGTCCTTGGACTTAAGGAAACAAGCCGCGTAGCTCTCATCCAGCCTCGGACACCTAGCTGAAACACCCTGGTGATGTAGCAGCCTAAAGATTGCCGTGTGAACAAGTGCAGGGAGGGAGGGAGGGACGCTGTGAAGACGAGCTGGAAAAGAGGGTTTGGGCCTTGGGAGCTGACTACTTAAAGGTAAGCTAAACCCCACCCTCACTAATGCAACATTGTTGCAACCTTCACAGCAGCACACTCCTAAGGGCCTTAATTATTATGGTCGTTCTGGGCTATGCTGCCCTCCACTGTCTTAATTAATTAAATGCCCTATCCTCCTGGCTTGCTGGAAAACCTTAATAACTGGAGCCATAAAACTGGCTCAACACATAACTATGTACAAATAATAACTGGAGCCATAGAACTGACTCAACAACTTAACTATGTACAACTATAACTCTTAAATAACTTTGTATAAAACTGTAATACTTAAATAACCACGCAGACACAGATATATGGGAAAAGACCCGAAGGTCGCATTTATTGTAGAACGTGAGAACCGGCTGGACTCAACGGGGCCAGCTAAAACATGTGGCGGCAATCTAGCTAGGAGTAGGGACCCCCTGCTAGGAGAATGGACCGCGCCCGTGAATGCCCACACAAGCGGAGCTCAGCTGCCGCAGAAGCTTAGGGAGTTCTCGGCATCTTAGAATGGGAGGGACCCCAGGCGCGCGCCTGCAGAGATCACCCTCCCCTGGGCAGCCGTCACTCTACCTCTGATGGCAAACCGGGGCGCGGACCAACCGCCACAAGAGATAGCCCAACAGGCTCACCTCTTGCCGCCACACCTATAGATGATTAAGTATAGCACGCCTCAAATTACAGAGGAACAGGTCAATGCCCCTCTCAGAGAGGTGCACCCCGTCCCTTCTGTAGAGGCACCTCTCAGCCGTTGATATGTTCCCATGTTCCACAACAAACCCACCTGACTGCCCTAAGAAAATCCTCACTTCTCTGTTAATTTTCTTGCGGACCTGAAAAGCCGCGCGATGAGACTGCATATGGCGCCATTCTATTCTGGGGATGATGTTAGACCACCCTATCCTGACTTGGGGAATCCATGCCTGAATCGTGCGCAGATCCGACTGAATAACTGCACTGAGCTGTTTGCATGGTAGGAGCCCCATATCATTTCCACCTGCGTGAATGATAAGTACATGGGGTTTCTCCCACCTGCGCAAAGCCCCCTGCAGCAACTCAGGCAGAGCCTGCCACGTAAGCCCCCTGCGCCCTAACCACCTAACAGTGACTCGGGAAGAGGGGAACCCCAGCTGACGCCCATCAGGTCTCGCGATCGCTCGAAGCTCCGCCCAGTGGATGTACGAATGCCCCGTAATCCATACTCTCAGTGGACCGCTCCTTGGTCCTAAGAAAAGAAACAGAGGTTATCCCTTGCATCTGCAAAACATAATCATTTCTAAACAGTCAAAGGCCTAACGTATAAAAGATACCTTTGCGACCTCCATCTCCCCAGAGCTCTAATATGGTCAGCCGACCATCCTAAACTAGCGGCAGTGGTGGCCGCGCCCACCCTAAAGGAATGGGGAGCAATCACCCTGGGATCAAGACCTGCCTTTGATGCTGCCCAGGCCAACACCTTCCTAAACTGGAATCTAGTCAACGGGGAACCGTCCTCGTGAACTAGAAATTGCGAGAAACCCTCAGGACGCACGTCCATATAGGCTTTAACCAGTCTGACCGGGCAGCAAACAGCTTCAACATGGGATGGCAAAGCCAACCAGGCACCTCTCCCTTCCTGGTCAGTTTTGGATCTGGGAAGAAAGACCAAGATAGACGACCCGTCGTCTCTAACATGAGGCAGCAAAAGGCCGCCCGTCTTATTCTTAGAGGGCGGGACAATTTCCCCTACCCTAAGAGCCCCGTGAAAAGCCAACCCAAAGGCGGCTGAGAATAGGGCAGTTTCATAGGCGGATGAACAGACCGCCGGCAAAACTCGGCACAACGTTACCAGACGCTCCATGGTAACTGGTTCCCTGAAATCCCTGACCCTAGGGGCCATACGCCCCCAGCCCCGAAGTACCTGCCTAACCAGGAAGGTCTTCGAGGCGTCAACAAGCCCATACAACTTGCAGAAAAAGGACACTGCCGCCAGGCGTGAACCCATCGCAGTCTTCGAAACACCATTACCTTTAAGTTCGGTAATCCATTCAAGCAAGCCCCACTGGTCCCCGTCACAGGAGGGACGACACCTGAAGTCACAAAAGGCGATCCACTCCGTCCAGTATTTCACATACGTAGCCCAGGTAGACGGAGCGAGGGAAGCCCGCACCATCGCAATCAAGGGGCCCCATCCAGCGCCACCTGCCATAAGTAAGTGGGACAGGACAATCCGTTAGTGTCCGCATCGGGCACCAAAGCATAAAATGCTTCCCATTGAAAACGGGAGAGCGCATCAGCAATTCTATTCTGGACGCCCGGGACATGCTTAGCACGGAACACAATATTCAGGTGCAGACACCTCAGCACCAACAGTCTCAAATACCGCACAACCGGAGGGGAACTAGATGATAATCTGTTAACAGCATAAACAACGCTCATGTTATCTGTCCAGAAAACCACCTCACGGTCGCGAAGCTGATTGCCCCAAATGTCAAGAGCAACCAGTATGGGAAACAGTTCGAGAAGGCATAGGTTCCTGACCAAGCCTCTCTCTATCCACGCGGCGGGCCATGGGCCCGCGCTCCATTGCCCGGCCAAGAAAGCCCCGTACCCGTGGGACCCAGCCGCATCAGTGAACAACTGGATCGCTGCGTTAGAAGGAACAACCTCCCGCCACAGACAGATCCCGTTAAAGTGGAGAAGAAAATCTTCCCAGACCTTAAGATCTTCCACCATCTCAGCAGACACCCGGAACCTCCGGGTCTGCGATCTTTTTCCGCACAGCTGCCTCTCGAGCCTGCGAAGGAATATTCTTCCCATGGGAATGATCCTGCCGGCAAAGTTCAGCAAACCCAATAGGATTTGAAGATCCTTCACGGAGCTATACAGCTCTGCTCTCATAGCGCGTACTGACTCCAACATGCGCTGAACTTTTTCATGTGGCAGACGGCACTGCTCTGCCACCGAATCAACTTCAATGCCCAAAAAAGTAAGGCACGTGCAAGGACCCTGGGACTTGTCTTCCGCCAGAGGAACTCCCATTCTATCCATTAGAAACCTAGTGACTTTCATCAGGAAAGCACACTCAGATGATCCTGTCCGCCCAACCAGCAGAAAATCATCCAAATAGTGTGCCAGGCCGTCGAATCCGGCCACCTCCGCAATGGCCCAGTGCAAGAAGCAACTGAAAGCCTCGAAGTAGGCACACGAAATTGAGCACCCCATGGGCAAGCATTTGTCCACGTAGTACTGCCCCACAAAATAGCACCCCATAAGCCTAAAAGAGGAGGGGTGAATGGGCAGGAGCCGAAAGGCGGACTCTATATCCAGTTTAGCCATCAGAGCCCCGGCCCCTGCCCTGCGAACTAGCCCCAATGCCTCATCAAATGATTGGTAAGAAACTGAGCTCAGTTCAGGGGGGATGGCGTCATTCACCGAACGACCCTTCGGGAAGGACAGATGTTGGATGAGCCGAAATTTACCCGGCTCCTTTTTTGGAACCACCCCCAAGGGTGATACCACCAGCCCTGGCAGGGGAATATCTTCAAATGGGCCTGCCATACTACCCAACCCAATCTCTTTGTTCAGTTTATCCCGCAAAACCCCGGGAAACTGATACGCGGATTTCAGGTTCCTGCGTGACAAGGAACCCTCCACGTGCGATCCGACTGGGATAACAAATCCCGACCGCAGACCGCCTCTAAGCAGCAAGGCGGCCTCCTCGAATGGGTATAGCAGCAGCCACTTCTCAATTACGGCCACCTTCAGAGGTGTGGCCGCCCTTTCCAACAGTGAAAGGTTTGGAGCCAGCTGCTGGTCTCTCTTGGGGACGACCCGCGTCCTGGGTTCTGGTACACTCGGACCCCGAGTGGCCGCCACCACAGGTTCTGCACGCGTGCCGAAATGCGCATGCCGCTCCCCTGGTACATGATTTGTCCTGGAAGCGCCAGCACACCCCTGTGGCCCGCCGTCGAGAGCGCTGCGAGGCCTTAACGCCCCCTGATGCTCCGACTACTGCAGCAGGCGCCGCCTGTTTTTCAGGACCCAATTGCGCCCACAGACGCGAATCAACGTCACCGAAAGTAAGAAGAGGGTTCCCAACCATCTTCCTACGGAAAGCAGCGTCGTAATCCCGCCAAGCTCCATCCCTGTACTTCTCGTACACTGTTTCAATGGAATCCTGATATTTCAGGATGTTTAAGGCTTGATCGGGAAATTTAGAGATATAACAGGACGCATAAACCCTAAAGCACTTGCGCCATTCCTCATAGGAATCAGGGCGTTTAAATTTTTTCGGGCCCGTGCCATCATCCGCCATTTCTTTCTGGCGATAAGCTTCCGCAGAAAGCTCAAACATGTGCACGTACCTCCCACCCTGAATGCGCCGCACCATCTTAGATTTGAGATGCTCATGAAGGCTAAACGCAGGCCATGTGTCAGTGTCCCCATGTATAGCTGCCCTGCGCCTGTTCCCCATAAGTGGGCTAACTAAGTCTGTTGACGCAGGAGGTGTCAACATAGGAACAGTGGGCTCCATGCGGGATGAACCAGGGGGGAGGGGAAGACCCATAGCCTTCCTTTCTTCCACTAACCATTTCACCATCCTATACATTCTTTTTTGCCCTTTCGCTTCCAACCCCAGGGATCTATCACTCTCTGAACCTGAATCATCCGAGGATGAACTTAAAACACTACGTTCAAAAGTAATAGCGCGCTTACCAGCTCCCAAGAGGCGTTGCACCGGGACAGGACCAGAAGAGGTGGATGGCTGTTCCTGAGACTGTGGCTCCCTTTCCACGGCACTGGGGGTGGACTGGAGTGGCTGTAATGCAGTTCTGGGTTCCATAATGATCTGTGGAGACAAATGTGAAAGAGGAGTACCCAGGGAAGGGGACGAAGGCCCACCAACCACATTACCCCGGGACCCTAGGGGACTGGGGCTCCTGTGATCACTGCCACACTCTTCAATACCATCATCAACCATATCAGCCATACGCACATTCATCACTGCATTAGCAAACTGTACTTGTCTATTCTGTTCATTCGCAGCCTGCGTGCCCTGACAAAGACTGGGCGTGATAACTGGGCCTTTCTTTGCTGAAGCCCTAGTGACAACACCTGGCGGAGCCCCGCTGAGGGCCACACCCGCGGGCGCCGCCCGCGCACCCTGTCGGGCGTTACGTTTGCTGCGTGACGCAGTACTACGTCGTCTGCTAGGCCGCGATGTATTCGCGGGCCTACGCTTGCCCCCAGGCTGCGTGATTGCGGCCTGAGGCCCTGCGACTTGTTGCGCAGTAGGCATATTCCCCGTCAGGCCTGCGGCCTGCTCATTAATGCCTGTTTCCCTAATCTGGGCCCTTCTGGGCGAACGTGCCCTTGTTCCTTGCCCCTCAGAAACCACTTGCCCCTCAGACACACTAGTTGCCCCGATCGGAGCACCGTCAAGTGCTAACATACCCCCGGTCAGGCTTGCGGCCTGCTCATGAGATCCCTCATGCAACCTTCTACCCCTTTCAATGGCCGCCAAATCAGTGTCCCTTCGCGGGCGCTGAGTAATTGAGCCTCGCTGCGCACCCCCCGCGGGCGTCGCCCCCCCCCGGGGTACCCCTCTCTTACCTGCGTACCCCGGCGGAGAAGACGATGCTGCCCGCTTGCCTCTTGTGTCCGGAATGGCGTTTCCGGACGTGACGTCACCGGAAGTGACGTCACCGGAAACGGCCAAACCGGAAGAGACGGGCTCTGAAGGGGCCATGGAGGACCGCGTGGACGCCGGCGCGCAAACTGAAGCCGGGAGGCCTCCCTGGGATGCCGGCCCCCCCCCGGAAAGCACCGCTGCCAAGGATTGGAGCAGCGCTACCGCCGTGGAGACCGCCTCCCCGGTAAGAACGACCGGAGCAGATACGGCCTCCCCCCCGTCCAGAACAGGGCCCTGTTCCCCTACCACAACCTCCTCTGCTATTTGGGGACCCACCTCTACTGAAAGGGGGATTAAAGGAGGGGAGGGAGAGACAACTCTAACTTCGGGATACAGGCTAGGCCCCGGGGGACGACTCACCGTGCGAGGGGGGGAAGGCTGCACCACATCTTCTCCAGAGTCAAACTCATCGATCATCAGCTCATCTAATTCCGACATCTTCTTCCACAGGACTCCTGACAGATGATCCTGACGCTGTGAAGACGAGCTGGAAAAGAGGGTTTGGGCCTTGGGAGCTGACTACTTAAAGGTAAGCTAAACCCCACCCTCACTAATGCAACATTGTTGCAACCTTCACAGCAGCACACTCCTAAGGGCCTTAATTATTATGGTCGTTCTGGGCTATGCTGCCCTCCACTGTCTTACACAAATGCACGCACATTCAAACATCCATACATACAAAAATGCACGCACATTCATACATCCACACGCACACATACACAAATGCACGCACATTCATACATCCACACGCACACATACACAAATACACGCACATTCATACATCCACACGCACACATACACAAATACACGCACATTCATACATCCACACGCACACATACACAAATGCACGCACATTCATACATCCACACGCACACATACACAAATGCACGCACATTCATACATCCACACGCACACATACACAAATGCACGCACATTCATACATCCACACGCACACATACACAAATGCACGCACATTCATACATCCACAAATGCATGCACATTCATACATCCACACGCACACATACACAAATGCACGCACATTCATACATACACACGCACATTCAAACATCCACACGCACACATACCCAAATGCACGCACATTCATACATCCACACGCACACATACACAAATGCACGCACATTCATACATCCACACGCACACATACACAAATGCACGCACATTCATACATCCACACGCACACATACACAAATGCAGGCACATTCATACATACACACGCACACATACACAAATGCACGCACATTCATACATCCACACGCACACATACACAAATGCACGCACATTCATACATCCACACGCACACATACACAAATGCACGCACATTCATACATCCACACGCACACATACACAAATGCACGCACATTCATACATCCACACGCACACATACACAAATGCACGCACATTCATACATCCACACGCACATTCATACACAAATGCACGCACATTCATACATCCACACGCACACATACACAAATGCACGCACATTCATACATCCACACATACACAAATGCATGCAGCATATATCCACACGCACACATACACAAATGCACGCACATTCATGCATCCACACGCACACATACACAAATGCACGCACATTCATACATCCACACGCACACATACACAAATGCACGCACATTCATACATCCACATGCACACACACACAAATGCACGCAAATTCATACATCCACACGCACACATACACAAATGCACGCACATTCATACATCCACAAATGCATGCACATTCATACATACACAAATGCACGCACATTCATACATACACACGCACATTCAAACATCCACACGCACATTCATACATACACACGCACACATACCCAAATGCACGCACATTCATACATACACACGCACACATACACAAATGCAGGCACATTCATACAACCACACATACACAAATGCACGCACATTCATACATCCACACGCACACATACACAAATGCACGCACATTCATACATCCACACGCACACATACACAAATGCACGCACATTCATACATCCACACGCACACATACACAAATGCACGCACATTCATACAACCACACGCACACATACACAAATGCACGCACATTCATACATCCACACGCACACATACACAAATGCAGGCACATTCATACATCCACACGCACACATACACAAATGCACGCACATTCATACATCCACACGCACACATACACAAATGCACGCACATTCATACATCCACACGCACATTCATACACAAATGCAGGCACATTCAAACATCCACACGCACATTCATACATCCACACGCACATTCATACATCCACACGCACATTCATACACAAATGCAGGCACATTCATACATCCACACATACACAAATGCATGCACATTCATACATCCACACATACACAAATGCATGCACATTCATATATCCACACGCACACATACACAAATGCACGCACATTCATACATCCACACGCACACATACACAAATGCACGCACATTCATACATCCACACATACACAAATGCATGCAGCATATATCCACACGCACACATACACAAATGCACGCACATTCATACATCCACACGCACACATACACAAATGCACGCACATTCATACATCCACACGCACACATACACAAATGCACGCACATTCATACATCCACATGCACACACACACAAATGCACGCAAATTCATACATCCACACGCACACATACACAAATGCACGCACATTCATACATCCACAAATGCATGCACATTCATACATCCACACGCACACATACACAAATGCACGCACATTCATACATCCACATGCACACACACACAAATGCACGCAAATTCAAACATCCACACGCAAACATACACAAATGCACGCACATTCAAACATCCATACATACAAAAATGCACGCACATTCATACATCCACACGCACACATACACAAATGCACGCACATTCATACATCCACACGCACACATACACAAATGCACGCACATTCATACATCCACACGCACACATACACAAATGCACGCACATTCATACATCCACACGCACACATACACAAATACACGCACATTCATACATCCACACGCACACATACACAAATGCACGCACATTCATACATCCACACGCACACATACACAAATGCACGCACATTCATACATCCACACGCACACATACACAAATGCACGCACATTCATACATCCACACGCACACATACACAAATGCACGCACATTCATACATCCACACGCACACATACACAAATGCACGCACATTCATACATCCACACGCACACACACACAAATGCACGCACATTCATACATCCACACGCACACATACACAAATGCACGCACATTCATACATCCACAAATGCATGCACATTCATACATCCACACGCACACATACACAAATGCACGCACATTCATACATACACACGCACATTCAAACATCCACACGCACATTCATACATACACACGCACACATACCCAAATGCACGCACATTCATACATCCACACGCACACATACACAAATGCACGCACATTCATACATCCACACGCACACATACACAAATGCAGTCACATTCAGACTCCCACACGCACACATACACAAATGCAGGCACATTCATACATCCACACGCACACATACACAAATGCACGCACATTCATACATCCACACGCACACATACACAAATGCACGCACATTCATACATCCACACGCACACATACACAAATGCACGCACATTCATACATCCACACGCACACATACACAAATGCACGCACATTCATACATCCACACGCACATTCATACATCCACACGCACATTCATACACAAATGCAGGCACATTCATACACAAATGCAGGCACATTCATACATCCACACGCACACATACACAAATGCACGCACATTCATACATCCACACGCACACATACACAAATGCACGCACATTCATACATCCACACATACACAAATGCATAAATGCATGCACATTCATACATCCACACATACACAAATGCATGCACATTCATATATCCACACGCACACATACACAAATGCACGCACATTCATACATCCACACGCACACATACACAAATGCACGCACATTCATACATCCACACATACACAAATGCATGCAGCATATATCCACACGCACACATACACAAATGCACGCACATTCATACATCCACACGCACACATACACAAATGCACGCACATTCATACATCCACACGCACACTCATACATCCACACGCACACATACACAAATGCACGCACATTCATACAACCACACGCACACATACACAAATGCACGCACATTCATACATCCACACGCACACATACACAAATGCAGGCACATTCATACATCCACACGCACACATACACAAATGCACGCACATTCATACATCCACACGCACATTCATACACAAATGCAGGCACATTCAAACATCCACACGCACATTCATACATCCACACGCACATTCATACATCCACACGCACATTCATACACAAATGCAGGCACATTCATACATCCACACATACACAAATGCATGCACATTCATACATCCACACATACACAAATGCATGCACATTCATATATCCACACCTACACATGCCGCACATAATACACCACGCACACATACACAAATGCACGCACATTCATACATCCACACGCACACATACACAAATGCACGCACATTCATACATCCACACGCACACATACACAATGCACGCACATTCATACATCCACACGCACACAAACACAAATGCACGCACATTCATACATCCACACGCACACATACACCAAATGCACGCACATTCATACATCCACACGCACACATACACAAATGCACGCACATTCATACATCCACACGCACACATACACAAATGCACGCCACATTCATCACATACACATATGCACTGCACAATTCATACCATCCACACGCACACATACACAAATGCACGCACATTCATACATCCACATGACCACACATACACAAATGCACAGCACATTCATACATCCACACGCACACCATACCACAAATGCACGCACATTCATACATCCACACGCCCACAATACACAAATGCACGCACATTCATACAACCACCACGCACACATACA